>NC_045805.1:8451106-9651106 GCF_009873245.2 Balaenoptera musculus | reverse complement strand
GTGGCGTGTCACTATAGGTCCATTGGTTGTAACAAGCGCACCACCTGGTGCGGGATATTGATAATGGGGGCAGCTGTGCATGTATGGGGGGTGGGGGTGTGTGGGAAATCTCTGTACCTTCCACTAAATTTTGTTGTAAACCTAAAACTGCTCTAAAAAATGTCTACTTTTTAAAAAGTATCTGTATTTCTTTGGCACTTACTAGAGATAACTTTTAAAAAAAGCCTTTCTTAGCTCTTTACACTTGGACCATTCTGATAGGGAGGGTATGAGTTTATATTCTAAGTAAATTTTTTTTTTTTACCTGAGTAAACATCAAAGGTAATATCCTCCTTACTTTTTTCCCGTTTGGTTTTCTTACATACGTAACCAGAGTGGCAATGTCAAGAAGAAAATTAGTTACGTGGTATTTATGTCAGCCACACTGAGGGCAACAAAATAGTTAACTAAAAACTATGTTGTTGTTATAGGTTGAATCATGCACTCCCCCACGATATTCTGGATTCCTAATCCCAGCACCTCAGAATGTGACCTTATTTGGAAATAAGGTTACTGCAGACATAATTAGTTAAGATGAGATCATTAGACTGGGCCCTAGTCCAATATGACTGGTGTCCTTAGAAAGAGGGGAAATTTGGACACAGACACATTCTCACATGGAGAAACGCGGGGATGATGCTTCTATAAGCCAAGAAACTCCGAAGATTGCCAGCAAACCCACTAGAAGCTGGGAGAGGGGCCTGGAACACAGCTCTCCCTTACAGCCTCAGAAGGAACCAGTCCTGCTGACACCTCGATCTTGACTTCCAGCCTCTAGAGCTGGATAGAATAAATTTCTGTTGTTTAAAGCCACCAGTTTGTGGTACTTGGTACAGCAGCCCTAGGAAACCAATATTGTGATTGTTTTGCTTGCTTGTTTGTTTTTTATATTAGATGTACCATTTCAAAGGAAAATAACTGGCAAACAATAGGGGACTCGCACCTTCACAGCGGGGGACGGTGGAGCTCCAGACTACATTCCCATCCTGCAGGATGCAGGTGATGGACTCCGACCCCTGGGTTTTGACGAAGCCATCGTCACAGTGGAAAGAGACTGAACTCCCAAGCAGGAACCTGTCACCAAAACGCCGTCCATTTATGGGAATGCCAGGATCGTGACACTCGTTTTGACCAAATGCTGAAAAGAAAAAGAAAAAGGACTAGAATAAAAAATACTTCAATGTTAATTATGAGTATTAGAAGAAAACAAAACCACTTATAAAGCAATTTATTTTCCTAAATTTCAGTTATATCTTCATAGATAAACATCTTCAATAAACAGAATATTGATGACTAGAGAGACAGAGAGAGAGAGATGGATAGAGAGACATCACTATCATCCACACAGCATTTCACAGTTTGAAAGCACTTTTTCACTAAGAAAAACAGAGAAGAGATCCGTAGGTGATACAAAAGGTTTCTGGTTCTGACACATCTAGATTTAGCATCCTGGGTCTTGTGTTTACTGCCTGCCCCTGGGCCGATTACTCTCGTGATCTGAGCCTGGTTATCTTTATTTACAGAATGAGGAATATGAAGCTTATATTCCAGAGTTGCAGCAATGTTAAATGAAATAATTCCTGTCAAATCATAAGCACAGCACCTAAGACAAGTAGGCAGTCAGTAAATTATAACTTATAACTCCTACTTAACATTATTATCTTACTTTATTCCCTCAACAATGCAATTTAAGCAGATGCTCTTAAATATAATCTCTAATGCAAATGAGGAATCTGAGGCAAAGAAAAGTTAGCCATCTTATCAAAATCCACTAAGTATATACAAGTGCAGGTGTACTAATCCATGGCTCCTGACCCCAAATGCCTCAGTCCTTTTTTACTATTCTATTTTGTTGCATGGAGGACACATGGGTGGATGGATGGATGGATGGGTGGACGGATGGATGGAAAACCAGAGAGAGAGAAGACCTGTGATCCAGTCCTCACTATAGGAGTGAGCAAGACACTAACCTAAACGGAGTGAGGTATTTTCTAGGTTCTCAGGATAATGCTATATAATTTTGCAAACTGTGATTATAAAACCCCTGGAGTATCAGCCTTGACATTGGGCTTCACACACGTGAGAACCAGGGGAAAAGTGGACACGGGGCAGGTGCGGGCACACTTACTGGTGTAGGTGATGTTGAAGCCTCTGCCGGTGGTAGAGTGATCCGACTGGAACTCCAGGCGAACGACGTGCCCACTGCTGGCCAGCTGGGAGGGCACCTCGTTGCCAGAGAAAGTGCCCAGCACGGTTATATCCGAAATCCCGTCATCTTTGACCGCAAGGAAGTCAAACTGAGGCTCCACATCGAAGTCATTAAAGATGAGGTGAATTCTGCTGCCAGGCTCAGAGATAATCAACCAGACGCAGTTCATGTTGTTACCATACTCCTCTGGATAATTTGGTGAGAGGATAATTCCTGATGATGCCGTAAAGTTGAAGAAACAGGAAACTGTGAAGACACAGGTAAATTTTCAAACAATTTTGCCCACATCCAAAGGACTGACTACATGCGAAGGACTTAGGGAAAATCCATACCTGCAGTTACCTAGGATCATCCAACTGTTTTTAAATGGGTGATCCTGGACCATAACATTTTCTCTTTCCCAAGTTGTCAATAGAATACGTTCAATATATAGAACAACTAGAGTCTATACATAATAAAGTGCAAGCTTGATTCAAAAATGATCCTATCAAGTTGACTGAAACTTGTGGCAAATATTAAAATTTCTAGTTGCAACTTTCTGCCTTCAGAAGAGCAAATATTAATATGAAAAAGTATGCCTGTGTCGTAAGAACAATTTCCAGAAAACAATATTGGTTCTAATCAGTTTTCTATGATAACTTTTCATTTTAAATTTTGTGTTTGCCTTTAAAGTGCATTTTTTCAAATTAATTTTTTAATTATTCATAGGGTAACAATGATTAAATAATAACTTTGAAAATCAGACCGTGTCCTGGGTGGATAATATAAAAATCTCTTGGAATACTTACTTAATGTGTACTCAAAAATCAGTACTATATATTCATATATATATTTTATATATATATGAATATATATATAATATTTATATATATATGAATATATATATAAAATATTTATATATATATGAAATTCATATATGTGAATATTTTATATATATTCTTCATTTTTTGGAGGGAACATCTGTTGGACTTATTTCTAGGGTGCGAATATGCTTATTATTCCACATAATTTCATATGTGTTCCCCAGTCATTGTTACATTTAGTTACAAAAATATCCTGCTTTTTAATTCGCTATGAAGTCCTTCTCTTCTACTTGTTAAAACACTTATGAGGAAGCAGGCAGTTCTTCCACTGAAATGCAAAGTGACAGCACGGCCCATGCTCACAACTTGTCTTAAGTGTCACAGGACATTATTGGGTTGTAAAGAGCCCGGGTCCTACTGATGGCTCAGTCTGGCATCAGCCCCTCTGGATGGAAGTGATGCTCTGTTAGGATCTTTCTAGTGGAAAGCTCTCAGTGAGTTTATCTATCTAGTAGTAAGAACATCGCTGATTGGTTTTAAGTAAGTGAAGAAAGCATGAGAGCTAGTGTCTGAGAAGCCCTGGCTGTTTCTGGTCAATGTCATGCTCCCACGCGATGCTGAGAGCTGCCCGCCCTGCTTCTCTCCCCCTCTCAAGGCAGCCTCGGAATAGAGCCGGGACCAGGCTCAGTACTCACACACACAGCTGGGCTTGTTGCCAGACCACTGGTTGTTCTGCTGACACGTGACAACTCTCTCCCCCACCAGCTCGAAGGCTGCCTGGCATTCGAAGGTGAGCGAGTCTCCGTGGAGAAAACTGCTGCCTGTCCGCTTCCCGTAGGCAGGGATTCCTGGGTCCCCACATCCTCCCTTCTCAATTTCTGAAAATGGGAAAGACAAATGAACCATTAAAAAGGTACACAATTAACATTTTTTAACAATTTTGAAAATGAACAGTGGTTTATTTTTGCATTGTTTCTATAAACAGTTTCAAAAGGATACTCAATTCATCTAACATTTATTTACAAAAGCCAGAAAAATGTGTACTTTAAATTTAAGAGAAAGGTATTTAACTTATTGTCTTTTAAGGGATACACAAGGCTACACAGGTGTTGACAATGCAAGTGTTACAATTAATACATGTTTCTTCCTGGTCTACACCCTTCCTGCATGTTATCTATAATTGCTACCATTAAAATGTAAACACCAATTTTGTTTTAATTGATGTTTTTTAATGTAAGCCATATAAGTAAGATAGTGCATTTCCTACTGAATATTTAAGTCTATATATCCATTTGAATATTCTTTCCCTTCAACTGATGTTAAAACTCATTTATGAAACAAAACAAATATATTCATGGTCTTCAGATGAAAAGAAAATATGCAGAATCAAGCCTCTTTTCATTATAACATGATTGTAATGAAATGTGGATACAAACACACCAAAATTATACATACATTTCAACTTTGCTCTGTCGTGTTAAAGACACAGAATGTATTAACTAAAATATGTTATTCATTTATTCATACAAAAAATATCCTTTGAGGGCCAACTGTGAGTCAGGCTCTGTTCTACGTAAGGAGGTGAGCGGACAAACAAGACTAAATTCCCGCAGACATGGGGCTTACATTATATGGAGGGAAACAATAACAATTTTTGAGATAATGAAGGGTAGTTTGAAGCGAAATGAAGGAGGCTGAAGGGCTGGGTGGAGAAGGAAACAAGGCCGCTGTGCTGAGGACCTGTAGGGAGATGAGAGGGAAGAGGCGGTTTGCAGAGGAAGGGAGGGACTGGTCCAGAGCAGCCCGTGGGGTTTTTGTGGGAAGCAGATGTTGCAGGGTTTTCGGGTGATACATGATGTGATCCGATACATGATGTGATGCAAGTTCAGAAGCCCCTCCGCAGGGCTGGGGAGCGGAGGCAGAAGAGTGAGTTCCCACAGTGCGGGCCGGTTTCTCTGGGCACGGCTCACAGAGGCGTGTCTTGGTCATCCTTCCCAGATTCTTCACAGGTTTGCACCTCATCATTTGTCACGACCAAGAGCAAATTCAAACGTCGGTTTTATTAGCAACCTAAACGCTTTCTGATCAAGTTCTCATTTTTTGGAATGTCTGTGGAAGTGACTATGAGCTGAATTTCCGGGTGGTTTTCAGGTACGTGCCTGCCATGTGGGGAACCTATACGAGCCCAGAGATTGACCCAGAGATAGCTTATTCTCCTCAAGAGGAGAAACTTTACTTCCGAGTGTTCAGGAATTTCAAAGTGAAATCAGCTTGTAATATAATGGTGCTGAACCTTCAACATGTAGGATATTACCACTTGTTTTCTTAGCAAACTAGCAAATGAAACACAAAACAAAACCAGGTACTGTGTACAGACAGGTTCATCGCGTTCTCCTGATGGCTCAGGTATCAAATAAAGAAGACAACCCTAACAGTAACAGTTATACAGGAGCTCAAATGTTCCTGGATGCAGCACAGGCCCAAGAAAGCCTCAGAGAACACTCTTCCTTAAGGACAGGCCTTGGAGTTCAAGCTGAACTTGAGTTGAACAGAACTGGGAATGTATCTACTTGAATTTAACACTTGGGATGCCTTGAACCAAATTTCTTTGACTGAAATAAACAAAGGCAATTCAGACCAATGGCTTATAACAGAAAAGACCTTGCATTTGGTGTGGCCTGTCAGTTGGGTAAGGGGGCAGGAGTCCAGGGTCCTGACCAAAGACACAGCTTTGAGGGCAGGAATAGGAACACCAGACTTGGTTTTGAGATTCCCAGGCTCTGCTGGGCCACCAGGTGCAATTCAGTCTTGAAAAGTTTCCATTTTCACTCCCTCAGTTTACTGTTTTCTACCTCACAGGGCAACTGTGAGAGCTAAATTGTATAATTCACATTAGTCCCTGGCATATAGGGCTCAAAATATTAGCCACTACTATGATTATTAGCAAACCTTAGACTTCTAGACGTTTCTTTTTGCCTCTGTGATGCTAAAGTTCAAACTTTTTATAGTGAAATACATTATGGAATTTTGGGAAATACTGTTTTCTACATTAACTGAGTCAGGGAACTCCTGACTTTGCAGAGTGCTCTAAAATAAATTGGTTGTAGACACACAGGGTGGATGTGGACGAGGGTCTTTCTGCTTCCCATGCTGAGGGTCTAGAGCATCCAGTGGTCCTTCATCTCCACTAAAGATGCTGGTCTTCCCTGATGCAGATGCAAGGCCAGGGCTGGCTGAGCAGAACCTGTTGTCTGGCACGTCTGTTATTAGGAGTTCGGCATGGACTAGTGAGACATGTGTCAGTTATCAGTAGGTCCGCATGTGCGAGCCGGACCTACTCAGCACCCACAGAATACGAACGTGTCCCACAATTAGGCCAGTGAAGCTTCATTCGGGCAGCTTTTTTGGACATTCTGCATTGGTGACCCCTACACACCAGCCCTAAGTAATTGTGACAAAATCCACACAGATTCAGATATTTCCCTTGGAGGTCACATTGCCTACACTTGAGAATCTGCATCTACCTCACGTGTTTTCTGAACAAGCAGAACAAGTAAAGTAAGAATAAGACTGGGTTGACATTGATACAGTAACTGCATCAAACCTCCTTCTATACGCAACAAAATGCAAGATGTCAAAGATGACCTTGACGTGCTTTCCTGGAAACAAACACCATCGTTTGTTATCAGTGAAAAGATTGAAGCCCCTAGAGGAAAAAAAAAGCTGGTCAAATATCTCTTCTAAATTATCACTAGAAATGGGATTTGATAATGAGGAGCCTAAAGAAAATATTAGGTTGTAATTATTTCCTCACTCCTTCTCTGATGCTGCTTTTTTAGCAGTTGGGGATATTTGTACAAAAGTCTACTGAGGACTCAATGGAGTTCCTATTGGTGTGTTCTTCTTTGACAATGACCTTTAAAAGTACAAATTAATGTTATTTCATTTTCACTTTTTCATGTTGGTTTTTTCTAAATTTTATGAAGTATTTATTTTTGAGTGTTATTTTTAGAATTGACTTAAACATTTATGTTACACTGACATTATGTATTTAACATTTATCTCTAATACATTTGATTTTTGATAGTTTATACTATGCCTATCAATGTTTATATAATAAATGAGTAATTGGATTCACTACTTTGTAATGTATCTGAGCTCTTTCTTTTTTCCTGGCATATCAGTATTCATTGACATGTAAACCAAAATACTGAGATTGACAATTGAGTCTGCTATGGCAGAGAACTTATCAGCCGCATTTCTGAGAAAGGACATTAAAACTATTAAGGTGAGCCATATCCACTTGCCAATTATTTGACAATTTTTGATCTACAAAAGTCATTTAATTAAATCCAACCCTTAATCCAAAATGCCATAGCTGCTCTCTGATGTTTACCTCATGGTACAGTATACAGCTTCCCTGTAAGGCTGCCCGTTAACTGAGAACCATTATTGTTCCTCTTTTTGTACCATCTTTGCACCTGCCATGACCCGAACACACAGTAGAATTGGTGCAGATGAATGAACGCTGGTCTGAGTAATAACCAAGTTCCTCTGGACTCCTCTGCACAGCTAAATATCCTGGCTTGGTGTCCCTTATCCGACTCTGTCCACATGACTTTTCCATGCATCGGGGACTCCCTGTTTCTGACTCTCACTTCTTCAACTTCTCCTCCACACTCCAGGGAATTGCCCTGCCTTCTCCAAACCCGCCCACAGGAGCGCACCTGCAGGTGGACCCACCTGCCAGGTGCCTGTGCATCGTAGAGACCATTCAGGTCAATCAGGGCACATTTTCCACACACTTGACACCTCTTCGACCTCAGGGTCTCCCAACCCATCCAGGGCTCTCTCATTCCAGCAGCAGAGGCATCCTGAGTGTTCCAGGACACTTCATGCTTCCACGCTGGTCCTCCCGTCAAAGATACTACCCTCTCCCTTTTTATAATATCCCTCTTGGTTAAAGTCCCTTCAAATCCCCATAATCCAGATTACTTTTGCTCCCTACTCTAGGATTTACAGGTAGCTCTTCTGTAGAGGTTTAAGAACTAGTCACATCTGGACTGACTGAGATATGGACCTGTCTTTCTATCCCATTACGCTGTTAATTTTTCCAGAATGATAAGCCTTATCTCTCTCTGGACTTCCTAGTACTTAAATAGTGCCCGAACAAAGTGGACACTTGGCACTGTGTTGTTATTTAAAAGGAACTTCTGAAATGTCTGCCCAGGCTTGGGTAGTTTTTAGCTGTAACATAGCATGTGTATGTTTTTAATTTTTTTTCCTCTATGAAGAGTTACTCACCGTTGCCCAATTGCTTAGTCTGTGACAGATACTTTTGAGCACCATTCACTGTTCTAGGTGTAGGTCTAACAAACAAGTGAGCAGACCAAGCAGCTGGTCTTGTGGAGCGTGTGGCTTAGGGCAGTCAGCAGAAAATACACAAATAGTCTAAAGTATGCCAGACAGGCACAAATGCACTGGAGAAAGAGAAAGCAGTTAGGAGGAAGTAGAGAGTAGTGAGAGGGTCTTTTCAGGTGGGACAGTCAGAGAAGGTCTCTGAAAAGTGAACCTGTGAGCAGAGACTTGAAGTGGGGGACAGTCAGATGGGTAAGGCAGAAGATCGTCCCACAGGCAGTGAGCAGGAGGTATCGCTCAGGGCTGAGTGAGGGGTGCTCCTGGCAGGCAGGAGGAAGAGCAAGAAGGCCACGAGCAATCATGTTCTGGTGATAAAGGGAGAGATGAGGAGGACACGAAAACACAGGACTGATTGAGGACCAGGCTATGCACAGTCTCTAGACTTTTATGCGGATTTTATTCTTCCATTGTGCTTTATTACTATCATGCTGTAAGAGCTACAGAAACCAGATAATCTATCAAACTATTTCCTAAATTATTGTGAAACATCGTCCCATAATAAAGATTGGAGAGAAGACACCTAAATTCCACCATAAGACAAGACTTACCTTAGGGTTATCAGCTAGCTGTATTGATTTTAGCTTCTCTGCCGCCAGGAACACCAATCCTAAGTTATTATGAAGATTTACCTTCTATTGACCCATTTATATATGCTTGGTGGGTAGCATGGACTACAGGAAGGGGTATCAGACTGAGAATATAGGTTCAATTCACAGATCTTTCACGTAATAACCAAGGGAACTTTATTATTCCCTTTGATTTTTTACAAAATTGTGGAACATGCCTTATATGCGAGGGTACTAGGACCAGGAATGATTTATTATCTTCAGGAAGTCTACAGTCTAGTAATTTGAAGGGACTGTGATGGCTGACCATCACAGGGCACTTGGTGAGACATCTGTCTCATCGAAGATACTCGGAAGTGAATATTAAACATCAAATGTCCTTAAAATAAAAATAAACAGTCGAAGGGAAAATAGACTCTGAACTCTGACATACTCGCTGTCCAGCCCAGAGCTCTTACCCTGCAGGTCACGTAGAAATGGTTTGCACTGGCGCTGTAGGAGTTATGGTCACACGGCAGCCAGACTGGCTCCGGAGCAGCTCAGCCAAGGGCAGCATTTGGCAGGGAAGCCCAACTCAGGCACAGGCCAGGCAACTGGCCAGAGGTCAGGGGCTGCCATCGCCCACCCCGCACCCCGCCCCCGCTCCTTAATGAGGTGGTCTTCTCCGGACTCCTCTACTTTTCCATTTTAATTTCCATCCTCTTAACGAAGACCCAGCATTCCTGGCCCCCTGATTTCAGGAGGAAACAAGTCAAAAAGGAAAGGAAGAAGCCCTTCAACTTTAGAAATTCAATTGAAGTTGGTCCTTCAAGCATTAGCATAACAGAATGCAAGACCTGAGAATGTCTGAGATGCCTCTGTATTATTTTTGTCTTTCCTGTTGATCAGAAGCTTGGAGATTGAGAGATGAACTACTGCGTTTGTAGAGAATGAGGCATGCCTGATTCAAGCAAAGTTAAACAGACCCCTCTTTTGCCTGGGCCTCTGTCTTCTGTCTCCACCAGTGGTTCCCAAACTTGCCTACACATCAGAGTCACCCCGGGAGCCCCACCCCTACCAATCACAAATTCCAGTATCTCCCAATGGGCCATTTAGCTACACTGATTGGGAGAGAAGGAAAGAAACAGATGTCAAACAGGGCAGTATGTAACTCAGGACTTGAGGCATTCCCTGGTTCGGGGGGGAAGGGATGAGAAGCTGTAGCTTTCATGATGAGGAACCTTGAACCCACTTAGGTGCAGAGCCTGGCAGGGGCTACTTTCTAGTGGACCACAAGGGTTTGAACAAAAGAACATCCAGAATTTAACCCCCTCTTCTCCCAACAAACACACATTTTCCTAGGCTGTATCAGCACTGGAATGCAGATATAGAGATGACATCCCCCCCAAAAAAATTACTGATTTAGACCATTCATAACCTCTGGTAATAAATATTCCATAAGTAAATATGTAACCATGTGTGCTATCAAAGGGAAAATTGGAGTAGTTTCCCAATAATGGTCCCTAATTTGCACTAAAACAAAGATTTGTATATAAAGAGAGACCCCAAAGTGGATTTATTGTATATGCCTATTTTAAAATAATCACACAGAAATGGTTCAATGTGTGCAATAAATCCACCAATAAATTAAACTAGTGCAAAAACAGCTAAGTAATCTCACAAGCTAAACTGTCCTCTTTTTCACAGGGCACAGTAAGAGTGTCATTAAATAGTATGAATTGTGTTTCATACGGTATCAGGATTGCATTTGGCTGCTAGCAACCAAAAAGTTCAAGGAACTTTGGCTTAAATTAATGAGCATTTTATTTTCCTCATATAACAAGAATAATGGATGTAAGGAGTACAAAACAGACCAATGGGTCAGGTTAATAAGAACCCAGGCTCTTCATTTTTATTTTCCATCACCCTGAACGTGCTGGCTGACATCTTGAGGGTTGTGGTCTCATGGCCCAAAGTGGCTGCTGGATCTCAAGGTAGGAAGAAAGCAGAGAGTCAAAGTCCCCCATAAGGGCAGCCAGTGGGGTTCTTTCTTTAAAAAAAAAAAAAAAAACACTTTTCCAGAGGCCCTATCTAGCGACTTCTGCTACATCTCTTTGTGTCTTGCTGCTCATCTGACCATTTCTACCTCTGAAGGATCCTGGAAATGTAATATTAGCACTTCTTAGACTCTCTCATGGAGGAAGACAAAGGAAAATAGTGTTTTCTAAAGTGGCATCTGCATAGCCCATCCACAATATCTGCCGCAAAATTAGATACTGAATTTAACTCCTGCCAAAAATACCATGTCAATGGAAACGAAAGCCCCTCTCAAACATAAAATCCTTTTTAATACGTTTGGCAATGTTAGCTGGTACGTTTAAGTATCTTGTTATTTTGTGTTCAGGAAAAAAGTACAAATACGTTTCTGTAAATTCTTTTGGGAATAAGTTGGGAGTTAAATAGTTAAAGGTAAATAAAAGGAAATGTTATTTTAGAAAAAATGTATTACCAGAACAATTGTCACAGAGGTAGAAAAATAACAGATTAGGTAAAAAATAAGAAAATGCCTGAGAGTATCATGAATCAAAGCCATTTTATGATTCTTCATTCTTTCTTAATTCTGCCGTAAAGATCAGGTAGGTGTGAGGTATCTTTTGCTGGACTAGATGACAATTTACGAGGACTCTTCAACTTGCTGACTTCCGATTGATTTGTACTGTCACGGCTGGAAACCACATTTGGATGGCCAGTCATAAAGAAGAGAAAGAGGTGCATAATCAAGCAAAAAAAGAAGTGGATTTTAATTTTAGAAACTAGGGAGCCTGTTAATAAATTATCTGCTCCGTTAGCTTTTTTTTTTTCCTAAGGAGGCATTAACTGTACCAGAATGAAGCTATCATTTTTGATAGCATTTCACACGCTCTTAGTTAGCAGCCCTAGAACATCAACTCACTGTTTCCTCCAAGTGTTTTACAGCCAGTTTTTCTCACAGATAGGAAGTCACACTGCTTAGAGATGACTATCCTATATTTGCTTTACTGAGACAGATATTGTATGTTTACTTTCTCTACTAAGTGTTACTAAATAACATTTACTATATAAAACTAAAGATAAACATTCTGGATTTACTGTATCTGCTAAGACAGATGTCTTGTGCCTACTTTACAGAGATTATTTTTGGACTGAAATGGGCATTTAGCTATGCATAATTTAAACATTTTTCTAGGCTAATTTTGTCAACTTTGCTCTACAATTAGGCACAACATTTGGGCACTTGATTATCCAATTATCTGTGCATTAGAGCGAGCCCAAAATTGCTTCTGGAAAAGCATCTTGGCTTTGCCCACAGTACTTCATTAGGTCACCTCTAAAGAGTTGGCATCACATCTACTCAGTCATGTGCTCTTGTTAAGCATTTCGTCTTACACGATAATGTCATTTTATCCAAGCATATGGCTCTGTCCTAATTTGGCAACACAGGATATCTGCATAGCAAGTACTTATCTGGGAATACAATACTGAATTAACTGCTAATCAATTATTATTCAGAGATGCTATGGACAGAATTTTGTCTCCTCATAACTCATACCCTGAAACTCTAAGCCCCAACACGGCTACATTTGGAGGTAGGGTCTTTAGGGAGGTAACTAAGGTTAAATGAGGTCATAGTGACTGGGCTCTAATCCAGTAGGACTGATGTTCCTTTAAGAAGAGGCACCAGGGATTTGCACACAGCCAGAAGACAGTCACACACAAGCCAAGAAGAGAGGTCTCAGGAGAAATCAAACTGGCAGCATTTGGATCTTGGACATCCGGTCTCCAGAAATGTGAGCAAATAAATTGTTGTTGTTTCAGCCACCCAGTCTGTGGTACTTTGTTCTGCCAGCTCCAGCAAACTAATTCAATTTAAATGAAAGACACACTACTTATGGAAAACTGCATGAAGCTATGCCCATGAAGTCAGTTTACTCTTCTAGAATAGGTTAAGTCTTTCATTAGGTCAAGACGGGGCCACTTTCACATTCCCTTGACATACTTTTTCTTACTGGCTTAAACTTCAGAATCATGCCACTGGCATATATCGAGAGCTGTTGAAAGAGTCTATTGCTCTTTATTCCTGTTGATAAATACTTCTTTAAAATACTACTGAGAATATTGTTTACATTTTACTGAAATATTATTTCTATGAAGCCCAAAGGGAAACATTATTCTCTGATGTTAGCAGTATATAATTATTGGGAAACTGGTTTATTTTTATTCTATCAACTTTATGATTATGTGAAGAAAAGAAGACACTGATGAGGAAAGATGGTAGGGATAATGGTGGGAATTGAGTATCTAGAGCATCAAAGTTCATGGTGATGACGAGGTCTTCTACAGGACCACGGGAGTGACTGACCAAGATGCTAGCTATCTGGAGGCTGTAGTATCTCTGCTCCTTTCTGCTCTGTGAAGGGCTCATGCTTGGTCTTTAACTTTCTCATCTTTTAAGTGGGAAGCTTTTCCTGGATGAGTAATTTGCTAAAAGGAAGTGTGGGAAGAGGTGCTGGTGCTTAAAGTTGGGTAAAAGGAACCTGCATTTGGTCTGTTGTTTGTAACACTTTCACCAATATTCAGCCTAGAGGGTCACGGGCCATTAATCATGAGAAAGTGAAGATGGTTCACAGTCCTGTTGCTCAAATGGTCAACTCCATGTTGAGAAGCAGAAGTGCGTCTGTTTTCCTGCGAAGCATCATGAAGCCTGGGGGTTTGTCACAGCTACGAAGGGGCTACTTTTCTCCCAATTTCTCCTCTAGGCTCTCACACTAAAAGTACGTAGTTGATGAGGATGACATACATGTATGTTTCCCTGCTCAGAATTCCTGGTTCTCTACCCTGTGATGCCACTTAGAGAAGGTCCTGCAGCCTGCCCATATATCCTGACCCTTCAGCTCTAATCAGCTGTTATCGGTTTGCCCTCGTACCTGCAGATTCAATCAACCACAGATGAAAAATATTCAGTAAAAAAAATTCCAGAAAGTTCCAAAAAGAAAATCTTGAATTTTCTGCACACCAGCAACTATTACATAGCATTATAAGTAATCCAGAGACAATTAAAATATGCAGAAGGATGTGCGGATGTGCATTTTATGTAAATACTATGCCACTTCATATAAGGGACTTGAGCATCCTCCAATTTTGGCATCCTCAAGGTGAGGGAGTCCTGGAACCAATCCCCTGAGGATACTGAGGGTCAACTGTGCAAACTCCTTTGGAGAGAAACACAGAGCCCCACACCTTCCTGCTGGTCTCCCTGACTTGGTCCTCCTCTTCACTGAGTGTTTCCATCCTCAGCTTACACTGCTCTTTCAGGTTATAGATGGTTCCATCAAAGATGGAATAACTCCCTCTTTTCCTTCACATTTCTCATTTTCCTTGTTACTTAGTTCGGTTCAGAGACGAATTGTGAGCAGAGAAATGTTATTCCTCTACCTTTAGTCAGAAGCCTGCTCTATTCTTTTCATAGATTTGGAAGAATTCACTTTGGCATGATTTTATATTGAGAGGTTTAGGTGAAGGCCACATTATTATAATTTTCTCATTGTTTTTATCAAGGGTATACTGTGCTCAAAACATTTATAATAAGCATTCCAGAAGTTCAGATTATTTCTCAGAACTATCTCTAATGCCATTTCCTTCCACATTTCCCCATATTACTTTATATTTCTCAAAGATGTTGATGAATATTTAAAAGTATCTGCAAGACTTCTTCTCCTGTTTTGAATTAAAGGGAATTCTACAACTACTTTTAAATACACTATTTTTACTGATGAAGATTCTCATTTCAGTTTTGGCACCAACAGGCTCTAAAACCCAAACCACTTTATTTCACCTTATTAATAAACAAAATGGGATGGGACTAGATAATTGCTGGCATCCCTTCCAGTTTTGTATTTTTATGACATCCTGAACTCTTAGGTGTAGAACCTACCAACAGAACTATGAACCATCAATCTTCATTTTCCCATGATTCATAATTTTTACTAAAAATACTGTTTTAGGACTATCCCAAAGAACTGACACAGTCCATTTATGATGGATACTGTCACCCAGCCTCCTAAACCCCAAGATACACCACACACAAATGTGTTTATAGTTCTGGTTGAATTCCCGAATATTCTGCACTGCCCCAGGGCTTTGCTGTTCACTGCCCACAATCTTCCATCACCACTGCTGTCATTTGAATTATTTCTCTGCTCCCCATTCTGCCTCCTCATCCCACTTTTGATGCTGCAGCCAAAATAATCTTTCTAAACCCCAGATCTCATTATGGCCCTACCCTGCTTGAAATGCCTCTGGTGATCCCCTTCCTTCTTAATCCAAATGCTTTCACCTGAGTTAGAAAGCCCGACATCACTAACTCCCCTGGGTCATCTTTCACTGCCCCGTCCTTGCGATCACAATCCAGGCTGCTGCAACTTCCTTTAGTACCTGACAGTATCTCCTCCTTTCAGCCTTCATGCCTGCTGTAAACATTTTGTCTACTCTTGTCTTTCATCTGATCCATTCAATCCACTGTCCACATTCTAACTTCAACTGCACTTGCTCTGGGATAGCCTAGATCCCATGCTCTGCCTTCACCTGTCTCTTCTCTGTTGTAAGACTTGTCACTGTGCATTTTATTTATCTTTCATGCTTTACTGTAAGCTCTTGGAGGGTTTATTTTATTGACTTCTAAATTTGCTCTACCTAGTTAAGTGACCTACACACAGCAGATGCCCTTCAAGATTAGTTTTAATGAATGCCACAGAGTTTTGTATTTATATATGCATTTAAAATCTATGTTTGCTACCCATCACACTTATGATGCACTGACTCATTCTTGAAATGTTTATCCAACTCCTAATTCACCTAGGATCCAAGGTGGGGTAGATGGATTTAGGAAAAAGGTGTACCTTTTATCATCTGAAAAGGGAAAAAAAATTCTATTAAAAATAATAATGGTGTACTTTATGAATAAGTAAAAATTGTGTTTATAAAAAATGTTTTAATTACTCTGGAGAATTTAATGAAGCCCAATCACTTCTTAGCTCTTGTTGTAGGCTGAGATCTAGGGAAACTGAAAAATATAGAAGTAATCGATGGAAAATGAAAATACATTTTCTTTACTGATAAAATGCGTCTATTTTGTTTGAAAATGTTTTCATGATAATGAGTTAGATAAAATAATATTTTGCCAAATAAGAATTTGGGTTGGATATAATATTTAATTCTCAGCCCTAAAAATGATTGGCCACTAGCATCAAGGACTTACTATACTTGTAAACTCTTTTTTAATATAAATGTTCTTTAGCTGTACTTCAGGAAATCAGTATTTTTTTTAAATAACAGAGGGTAAACTACTACCAGAGAAACAGAGAAAGCAACTCTTAAATTATAAATCAGTTAGTGTAGAACTATGGTGGATTTCCAAACATCCATTTCCATTTAGAGAAGTATCTGTTGTCCACTTGAATTTCAAAAAGTCTGAAAAGAAGGTAGGATGAGACAAAATATAATTATCCTATCAGAAACATCAGCATGTTTGTTTGGTTGGCTTTGTATAACCAACCGCGGGCTGTCGCAATTGATATGCTGGAAACTGCCCGGGGAGACTGCCCGTTTCCACTGTCAGCAGCAAGCTTGGGCAAGGCTGTGTGTGGGACAGCTGGAAATGCAGGACAGGCATCGCTGACCATCCTTGGTCTCTGGGATCTGTGTCCACACACAGATGAGAGACTCACCAACAGCTTTAGCAGGCTCTTTCGCTTCCATCCCAAAGGTACTCAGGGAGTTCTTTATAAAATGTTACTCAATGATTTTAAACTGAATCCTTAAAATTATATTCACTCACAGTCATACATACAGACAGCATTTCTATAAATTTCGGTTAGATAATATTGGATACATGAGCTAATATTCCTGCCTTTTAGTGAGAATGATTTATTAAGTAAACTTTAAAAGGACCATGTTCTGGACCAGTTGCTGTGCACTGTCTCACTAAACTACTCCTGACAAGGTGATACCAGTTCTGTCTGACATGTGAAATACACTAATAATGTATTATTTGTATTATTTGATCTTCCAAATTATCACAAAATTGACTGGGAGTGATGTCATCAAGATAGTGACATAGGTCCTTCCTGACTTACTCCCCCCGCCCACAAGAAGACCAGCTAGCAACCATCCACAGACAAGATACCACTGTGAAAATCCCAGAACACAGGGGTGAGGTGGAAGCAGCCCCTGGACCATCCCCAGACTGAGAGGAACTGCATTTTTTCACAGAAATAGAAAAAACAAATCCTAAAACTTGAATGGAGCCACAAAAGACCCCTAGCCAAAGCAATCTTGAAGATGAACAATGCTGGAGGCATCACACTTCCTGATTTCAAACTATACTACAAAGTTACAGCAAACAAAACAGGAAGGCACTGTCATAAAAGCAGAAATATAGACCCATGGAAGAGAGGAGAGAGCCCAGAAAGAAACCCACTCATACACAGTCAACTAATATTTGACAAAGGAGCCAAGAATACTCAATGAGAAAATGATAGTCTCTTCAATAAATGGTGCTGGGAAAACCGGATATCTACCTGCAAAAGAAGGCAACTGGACCCCTTACACCATCCACAAAAACTAACTTCAAATGTGTTAACATCTTAAACATAAGACCTGAAGGCATAAAATCCTTAGAAGAAAACACAGGGAAAAAGTTCCTTGCCATTGGTCTTGGCAATGATTTTTTTGGTGTGATACCCAAAACACAAGCAACAAAAGCAAAAATCAACAAGTGGGATGACTTCTGCACAGCAAAAGAAACTATTAAGAAAGTGAAAAGGTAACCCATGAAAAGAGAGATAATATTTGCAAACCATCTATCTGATAAGGAGTTAATATCCAAAAAATATAAGAAACTTATACAAATAAGATAAATAAAATATTCCTTTAAACTCCATATGGTTTCTCACAGGATTAAAATTAATTAATTTCTTCAGAACCCACATTGCTCCAGCTATTCAGGTAATATTTCTTTAAATGTGTTAGAAACATTTCGATTTTAGAAAACTAAAGCTGTTCTCTCTCATAAGCTCAGATCAAACCTTTTACAGATTATGTAAGGTCTGAACACAGCTTCTTAGACTTTGACGCTTGTGATAAAAGAAATTTTGCAGAGCTTGTATGTGCACCTTTTTCTCATTTGCTACTTGACTGTATCTCTAACCTGAATTTGGGATTAAAAAAACAAAAACCAGAATAGATAATGGATGGCTACCAGATGACCGTTGTGCAGTGGTAGTTATTAACCCAAGGACAGCTCTCAAGATCAGTAAATGTTCCTATTTCTGGCTGAGCGAAGAGCTGCTGGAAATATAGTTTTTTTTGTGCAAATGTCCACACAGCACCTGCTCTTAGATTAATTCTCATTTTTCTGGGGCTTTGACTCAGAAATCTCTAAAATAATTGATTTCCTTCCATCACCTTTAGAAAACAAGACTGCAGCATATGAATGGCCATCAACCAATCATGCCCTTTGCAGATGGTGCCTGGGCTTCTCCCCACTGGTGGGCAGGCGTACGCTCCCTGCATTTCAGACCACCGTGTGGACATAGCATAACCAGGCACCTGGAGAGAACTGAAGTCTCCCATGACTATCTCCTCTCCATCACAACCAACAACATGACCCCAAAAAGTAGCAGATTGCTATTACAGTGGCCTGTGCTTGTTAAAATTATGTGTAATCATGCTTAATTATGGTGTTCAGGGGAAATTCTGTTGTGTGCATAAAATACTGTATTTGCTTTTCAGGAAAATGTGCTTTGTTTGGCTAAAACAAAAATGAGATGCTCTCAAAGATGTTATCAACAGCTAAGATGAGTCAGGAATGATGTTGCTCTGTTTCTCTTTCCCCTCGGAGCCCCCATCCTGAATTACAGGATCCTAGAAATCCAGAAGACACATAACCACAGACATGAACTCTTCTAGCTCTTCCTCTCTTGTCTCACAGAAGCTACTGGACTATCAGTTCCCAAACTCTGGGTCAGTACTGTCCAAACTAAGGGACAGGGCCTCAGAGAGCACTTATGGGGAAAATGACGATTTTATTCAAGATACTGATCAGGGACTCTAGGAGAGCCACATTTACTTGGCCAAATTCTCTGATCTCCCTGCTGACCCAGGACCCTGGTTTGAGACCTAAAAGCTGACTTTGAGCTGGAGATTGAGATCCAGTAGTGCTGCCTGTCTCAGTGCAGAGGGTTGGCCCTGCAGCCTGCAACATCATGGGGTCCTGCCTTCTCCTGATGTTACTTCGTGAGAGCAAGAGAAACTCGCATCAAAATCACCGGGCACCAGCAGGTTCTCCACAAAACTGTCAAGGTTATCAAAAACAAAGAAAGTCTGAGAAATGGTTACAGCCTAAGGAGGCATGTTGAGTAAATGTAACCTTGGATCTTGAATGGGATCCTGGAACAGAAAGAGGCCGCTAGGTAAAAACTACGGAAATCTGAATGAAGTGCGGACTTCAGTTAATAACGTCTCAATGTGACAAATGCAGCATACTACAATATAAGGCTCTAACGAGGGAAGAAATTGTGTGTGGGGTATATGGGAACTCTACTATCCTTGAAACTTTTCACTAAATCTAAAACTGTTCTAAAATTTTAAAATACATATTTTGAAGCAAACACATATAAGCATTATTAAAAATGTGCCCCTACTATTTTGGTTGAAAAGCTAGCCAAAGGCTGAAATTTGGGGCCTCCCTCTATCCCGTTGTCATGCTTTCAATTATACTTTTAGGCATAGGTCATAGAGTATTAACAGTTTAAACTTCCTAATACAGCCACCATCATGTTCATGGGTTGAAAGGATTCTTTAAAAACAACTAAAGATATTACACATTTGCACACCGATATATAATTGATAAGTAAAATGCTTTCCGTGATTGAGAATAATCGCTGATATTTCCTGATTCTTGTTGTCCCATTGTCTAATAATCAGGTTTTATGTTACATTAAAAAGACTGACACTGCATATTGATAGTGTTCTTCTGGGCTGTTCATTTAAAAACCTGTGTGAACTTTTATTGTGGTGGTGGTCTTTTTACTACAATATTTGAAAACAATAAAACTGTATTTGGTTGGCTCTATGTTCATTTTCAGGGTGGAATAATGAAACATATTTTTAAGAATTTACGGAATGAGTAGGGTTTTCTGGCTGTTGTTGTTAAAGTGATAATGCAAGGTATTGAAAAGCTAACTAGAGGAAAATGCATCACTATAAGAAGTCTATAATGGTCTTTAGAGACTGGATCCAGTGACTGGCCAGGAACTTTCCAGAGGGTAATGGGTGGATATATGGTGGGAAGGCCTCTCTGGAGGGCTCCTGAGGAAGTCACACAAGTAATGTGATTTCTGTCACCACAGTTCTTCCTCTTCTAGAGATTCATATAAATAGAATCATGCATTACCTACATTTTTGTGTCTGGCTTCTTTCACTTAGCATAATGATTTTGGGATTCATTCACGCTGTCTTGGATATCAGTAGTTACAATTTTTTATTGCTGAATAGTACTCCATTGTATGAATACACCACATGTGTTTATCTGATTAACAGCTGACGGACCTTTGCGCTGCTTCCAGTTTGAGCTGTCCCCATTTCCTATGAATCAAGTGTTATGAACATTGAAGCACAAATCTTGTGTGGACATGTGTTTTCCTTTCTCCTGGGGGGACACTTAGGAGTGAAATTGGTAGGTCACGTAATAAACATATGCTTCTCCCAGACTCCTTGTCTCTCCTCACCACTTAGATAACAGAGGATCATCTCCACTAGTGCCATGGACCAGCCCTTTTGTTTAAATCAACTGATTCAGACCCAGAAAGAAACAAACACCTAAATTACTTAACTATTTTCAGATACTTACAAAATCAGGAAAATCATCTCATGCTACCACTTAAAAAGGCAGATTCTCCAATGGTCTTTGAGAAAATAAAATTATAATTTGCTTCTTTTTAAAAAGTAAATTCTTAAAAAAAAAAAAAAAAAAAAGTAAATTCTTTTTTTTAATATACTCATTCTTCAACTACAAATAGGGATGCACACACTTCAGTATAGGGAGTTAATTTTCACGCAAGGGAAAATTGTAAATATATCACAATTTAAATAAAATTTATTGTATTTGTTTTAAAAAGGCAGATATTGCCTAGTTTAGTCTATTTATGCAGAATGCAATTTGCTGAGATTAAAAGTTTGGGAAACTCTTGAATAGTTGGCCACGGTGCCTATTACTGCATTCACTGAGAGTACATCAAGGAAAAACATATCAAAAAGTCACATACCTAGTTTGTGTTTACATTCACAGTTGTATATGAATATGTGTACCTTTGTGATTCTGCCATAGGTCATGCAGAGAGGAAAAAAGGTAAAAAGATTCTTTTGCTGTTGTTCTTGTAGTTTTTATAATTACACTTAGTGATGGAATAAAGATGATACCTAAAATACCACACGAATATAATAATTTGGACACAAAATGATTCTCATCACTGATAAAAAGAAGAATTTATGTGTTCTTGTGATATAAAATGACATCACTTCCTTTGCCATTCCTATTAGGACGGAATGGTTCATATTAGTCAAAAAATAGAAAATAAATACATTAAAAAAAATCTGTCATCTGCCATTCAAATAACAGTAGCATAAAGGAAGGTGCCTGTTGCCGTAAACTCCCAGGAAGACGCGCTGCCCTGACAGTGACAAGGGTAGACTTCCTGCGTCATAAATGCCTTTGGTGGTAATAATTACAGTTAAGTGTTGAAAATGCCCTGTCCTGCAGGGGGGAGCAGCGAGCTTCCATTTTCCTGTTGTTCCTGTAGTTGTTCAGCACTTCTGCCCTCAAAACACTGAAGAAAACTGACTGGATTCAGCTGCTCTCTTTCTGTCTTTCTGTCTAAAAGATGTACATGTAACCAAGGTAAGACCACAGCACCTGCATACGTGCACTGGTAACAATGAGTTTGGATCACTATGATCTATTAATATTGAACTGGCCAAAGAAAACCCAGAAGCTTTAGCATCTAGAGACCAACAGTGCTGAGTAATGGAATCGGCACTGTGCTGGCCACTCAGAACAAAAGGAATTTTACCTCCAGTAGAACTGAGTCACTACCAACCTCACACTTGGGTCTATATAGGATAAGAAACAGTAAACTGGAACTGCTCTGAAAATATCTTTAATAATTTGTGAAAAAATAAAGAATCAAAGCAGGTTATTGCATGAAACTAAAATTAATTGACATTTTCAAATTTTGTATTTTCCTGTCTCTCACAGTTTCCATTAAATAACAGTGAATATGGGCTTCCCTGGTGGCGCAGTGGTTGAGAATCTGCCTGCCAATGCAGGGGACACGGGCTCGAGCCCTGGTCTGGGAGGATCCCACATGCCGCGGAGCAACGAGGCCCGTGAGCCACAATTACTGAGCCTGCACGTCTGGAGCCCGTGCTCCGCAACAAGAGAGGCAGCGATGGTGAGAGGCCCGCGCACCGCGATGAAGAGTGGCCCCCACTTGCCGCAACTAGAGAAAGCCCTCGCACAGAAACGAAGACCCAACACAGCCATAAATAAAAATAAATAAATAACAGTGAATATAAGGGCAGGGCATTTGCTGCTTCTAGAAAGTTGATGCCTCTACTATATCTAGGATTTTATTCTCTGTGAGGTTCACACTGCTCCCAAGAATTCCACCCCACAAGTCACAAGACTTAAATGATTTCTTCATCATCTTTTTTAATATGAGAAGCTATTCTGTCCTGTAGATTAAACATCACATGGTCAACAGCAGACTCGTAGATATTTGAGAACATCCCTTGACTGCTCTGACTCACTTTAATGAGGATGATCACTTTTAAAGTCAATCAATGGAGAGGTAAGCTTGGCATGCATCCCTACTGGCTCTCCCAGACAATTCCTACATCTCATTCTTCAATGTCACTTGAAGTGACTTCTCCTTATTAAACAACAGGACAGATGATGACACAATGCAAAATTACACTGTTTTTTTTCCTTGTCTCTGCCTATTTCAAGGTGAGACACTCTACTCAGTTTTTTAAAAATGTATAAACTTACATTCTTTTTTAAATGGTAGAAACACTACCTCAGCTGCCCGCACTAAGCTTTGCAGTTCACATAAATAGGGCCTGATACCCGGTAGCTGGTGTGAAGCTGCATTTACTGGTCTGTTACTAGTTATGTTACCTTGGAAACACTGGGTAAACTTAACAAAAAATGCTCAGACTTTACTGTGCTTTGAAAATTTAAGGCCACCATACTTAATTCCAAATCATAAAATGCCACAAATAAAATTGGACAGAAAAACAAGCTGAATACTCAAAAATGAAGACAAAAACAGTCTCACTTTCTTTAAAGCCAAAGTTACTAATAAGTAGATGACCCAGTGCCCTATTTAGTAATAATTAGAAGCAATCGTAAAAATTAAGTATTGCTAATAATATTTAACTATTCATCAAATCCTACATATATTTTTGAAAAACTTAAAAATGAAGACTTCCGTAGTCAAATGGTCAAAATGTTTAATAAAGATGAAAGGAAAAGAAATGACTTAGTACTAATTGACTCTTTTTTTTTTTTTTAAGATAAAGACTTTTTTTTTTAATTATTAGCACCTTTAATTATTATTTATTTATTTATTTAATTTTTTTTTGGCTGTGTTGGGTCTTCGTTTCTGTGCGAGGGCTTCCTCTAGTTGCGGCAAGCGGGGGCCACTCTTCATCGCGGTGCGCGGGCCTCTCACTATCGCGGCCTCTCTTGTTGCGGAGCACAGGCTCCAGACGCGCAGGCTCAGTAATTGTGGCTCACGGGCCCAGTCGCTCCGCGGCACGTGGGATCCTCCCAGACCAGGGCTCGAACCCGTGTCCCCTGCACCGGCAGGCAGACCCTCAACCACTGCGCCACCAGGGAAGCCCCTGACTCTTGAATATGGAGATTATTTAACACTCCATAGGAGCCTTTTCCCATCAATACTATTTATGAGAAGATATTCATATTTCAGATCCATTAGGTACGGAACAATTTATTAGGCCAGAGTCTGCAAATCCAATATTCATAACAAGTCCTGCAAAATAATGGTGTTCATAAAACTTCTGTGCACTACATTGATCTCTTTTATAAGGTTTTCTCCAAATTCCAGGGAAATGTAAAAATAAGTATTTAATTTACTCAACCAACTAATAAGCTTTAATCAAGTTCCGAAATAAAACAAGAGCTCTTTCAAAACCCTCTCTAGGGGACCAATTGCCTCAGAGGAGGTGTATTCATGTCAAATCAATTGCTGTCAGGGTACGATGTTAGCATCTGTTGATGAGCTGAGCTGGGACACCCCAGGGCTGGCAAGTGCCCTTGGAGAGGTCTGAAGCAAGAAAGTAAAAGAGTTGTAACACCTAGAAGTGAAATTAAGGTTAACTCAGTCAAAAACCAAGCCTTTTTTATCAAATCACATTATCTCATAACAGCCTCAACCGTTTCTTATCCCTGAACTCCATGAGTAAATAGGTATTCTTCTCCCAGAGCCTGACGTTTAACATTAAGTAGATTTTTAAAATACTACATAGTTTTTAAAAGTCCCAAACAATTTCTGCTAGACTGTTTGGGGGCCTAAAAGCAACGTTCACACCACGCACAAGTAATGTTTAATCAGCGTTCAAAGCAAACAAAGAAAGAAACAGCTCTGCAGCCAGAACCGATTCCGGATGGAACTTCCAAGGGGAAGAGCCTCCCGGAGAAGCACATAGAAGCAGACCTCCTGGAGCTTCTGCAAACGTTCAGACTGTAGCAAAGATCCTGACAGAAGCTGGGCTTCAAAAAACATGACACCAGAAAGCAAACAATGTAGAGGATCTTAAATATCCCTCCAAAATGTGTATACTGAGTGAGGTTCCCAAAGAAAGTATTCAAATTCAAATGATGGGGGAGAAAAGATTTTCATACACACTCAGTAGAAAGGCTAAACTTTAAAAGACTGACCACACCAATGCTGGCAAGAATTAAAACAAACTGAAACCCTCATGAATGGCTTGTGGGAATACAAATGCTACAACCACGTGGGGAGACAGTTTGGTAGCTTCTTAAAAAGTTAAACATGCAACTTGACCATCCACACGCAGGCAGGTACTCTGGAGAAATGAGAACACACATACAAAGACTTGTACACAGGTCTTGATAGGAACTGTCTTAACAGCCCCAACCGGGGCACAGAGGCAAAAGGAAACTTTCAGGGCTGTTATCCTGACTGTGGGAGCCTTGAAAACAAGTGGATGCATTGCTCGAAACTCATCAAATTATACATTTTTAAAATGCGCATACAATATACCTTCGTAAAGTTGTTAAAATAGCTATTCAGTATGAAATTTGATATGAAATAAAGTATGCTGGGTGTTACTTATTCGTTCCTGTAATTTTTTTTTTTTTTTAGATTTTATGAATGTATTTATTTATTTATTTTTGGCTGCATTGGGTCTTCGCTGCTATGCGTGGGCTTTCTCTAGTTGCTGCGAGCGGGGGCTACTCTTCGTTGAGGTGCACAGGCTTCTCACTGCGGTGGCTTCTCTGGTTGCGGAGCACGGGTTCTAGGCGCACGGGCTTCAGTAGTTGTGGCTCGCAGGCTCTAGAGCGCAGGCTCAGTAGTTGTGGCTCATGGGCTTAGTTCCTCCGCGGCATGTGGGATCTTCCCAGACCAGAGCTCGAACCCGTGTCCACTGCATTGGCGGGCGGATTCTTAACCACTGCGCCACCAGGGAAGCCCCGTTCCTCTATAGTTTATAATTGTTATCTTACCTATAATGAGTTACCAATAGCCCCCCATCCTCTACTGCCCCAAAACATTCATGCCCACGGCCAGAGCTGCTGTGTCTGGTCCCACAGGCTGTGCAATGAACTACTCCAGGGGTGGTGGTCACTGACTATTTCTTAATTGTCTACATCTGTATCCACCAACTGATATCTGTGTGTGTATGCATGTGTAAGTATATATATTTATATACTGGAATTATAAAGGAGAAATCTGAGATAAAATATAGTTACTAAATATATATATAAAATATATATGTATACATATATACATACATATACATAAAAATACACACAGATATATGTTTCATATTTCCTCCATGATACACCTTCTATGGAGATCTAGGTATATCTGCTGTAAGGAAGATGTTATAGCATTATTATTACCAATGTTAATAACAACAGATAATATTTAGTAACTGCTTACTATGTGCTGAGAACCATGTAAATTACTCAACACATGTTATATAAATTTTAAACTAGTTTATAAGCAGAGGCTGTATCTGCTTTGTTTTTCCTTACTTTTCCTTATTATTTTTTTTAATGCTGAGCACAGTGGCTGGCACATAGTAACTATTTAATTAGTATTTATCATGGGGATACTGTTTATGCAGCTTCTTTCATCTTTGTACCAGTTCACAAAATTTTTGCAAATACATGAGATAGATTCTATCATTTAACTCATTTTACAGATAAAAGAATTGAAACTTGAAGAAAATTAAGTAATATTCCAAACATTGAACAGTCTCAATCGTAAAGGGTGAAGATAAGGTTTAAATTCAGTATTTTCTGACTGCATTATTGGAACTTTTAACCCTCTCTTCTTGTTTTAGTTCCTCCTGCCGGCGAGGGGTCCTGGGAATTAGTTTCCAGGCTTTTGGACCTGATGATATAGGAGAGAGATGATAGAAGTGTGGGAATGGTGTTGAGATGCCAATGGAGCTGCCTCTCTGGCCCTCCCCACAGGACAGAGGAGCTCTAGATATTTCATAATCTCACAGTTTGTTGTAACAGCTAAAAATCAGTGCCCCTCAGT
Organism: Balaenoptera musculus; assembly: GCF_009873245.2. NCBI lineage: Eukaryota > Metazoa > Chordata > Mammalia > Artiodactyla > Balaenopteridae > Balaenoptera > Balaenoptera musculus. The sequence continues at coordinate 9,624,174 of NC_045805.1, read as the reverse complement.
TTCCACATCTATTTACAGATGTAACATCTGTGCTGCTGCCGACCCTGTGGGACCCTGATGACCATTCTTCGCCCTACAGAAATGCAGTAACCTTGGATACTCAGAATTTCCCCATCCCATGTTACACTAGTCAGTTTCTGAAATGCACCACTTTTATGTTCCAGTCTGTGTGTCTATTATTTTTATCAGAAAATCACATCTGTCTTTATCTGCAAGTCAGGCTAGCACTCTGAGTTTTAAAGAACTTATTTAACCTGTACTCATCTTGCCTCCTCTCTCCCCACCCCAGTTCCATGCCGTTTTTCATTAGGGCATGGCCCCCTCCCCAGTATGAGGGTTAAACTGCATTTACATGAACTTTCTCCTATTTTTATTTGATTTACTTCATTCCCAGCACTAAACTACTGTCCAGACTTGCTTACTGGGGTTCTCCCTTTGTGTTTCAGGTAGAATGATACCCAGAGGCCTGCTGAAATTAAGATAAAACACACTGCATCTCTCACTTTACCTTTCCTCTGTGCACAATGATAACACGTTCGATGACTTTTCTAGAGTTTCTTCCTGTTTATCTATAATATTGGAAAAATAATTTTTTGTAGCACATAACTGGCTTTTCTTACCAGTCTGGTGATAAGCAAACCTACAGAGAGAGAGAAAATATCCACTGTTGTTTTGGAGCTGTCTGTTAGTTACTATAATGTACATTGTTATGTAATCATTTTTCATATGTAAATAGATGCTTAACGCTATCAAAGACTAATGTGATTATATCAAAGCTCTTTAGGTGAATTCCTTTTTCTGTTTGAGTCTTGCTGTTGCCTATTCTGTGGTTAAGAAAGAGTTTCAGAGCCCAACCGGTAGTTATCAATCAACAGATCACCAGAAAACTAACTTATTAGATTGTTTGTATCTTTTTATTATAGATATTGTGGTAGTGAAGAGGCATAAGGAGAAATCTGAATATGACTGTACAAAAATGGAATTAATTTTAAGAAAAGTTTTTAAATATAGTATCTGAGGTGGACAATGTATGCAAATTGAATATAGATGGTTACAGGAACAACCAAGTCAAGAATTTATTCTTAAGGAATGTCAAGTAATGAAAATATATTTACAGCACTGGAATTCACTTTTGTAGAGAGTTATTGCCAGGTCCTTTGGCACAGATATACGAATGGAAATCTTTAGAAAGACTGTCAGTACTTCTTTATTATTGAAAGTTAGTATTATTGAAAGTATATAAAGTTTAATTATTGTAAGTTAGTAATCATTTTCAAAATGAAATTCTTAGTGTATTCTACACTGTTTATGTGAAATAAATTTATTTCTCAGCATAACGACTAAACACACACATATACACAGAGCATATCCAGTTAATCCAGTTAATCATTGAAGAACATACATTATCAATAAAGAACAGGTAGTTGTCAGCCTCTCCCAAAAGCATATGGCCTCTAAGATTCATTTTAAGATGTGGGGACAAATGGCTAAAAAATAAGTTTATTTAAAAATGCTGAAGAACCTAGTGGCAAGACGGGAATAAAGACACAGACCTATTAGAGAATGGACTTGAGGATATTGGGAGGGGGTGGGGTGAGATGGGACAGGGTAAGAGAGTGTCATGGACATATATACACTACCAATTGTAAAATAGATAGCTAGTGGGAAGCAGCCGCATAGCACAGGGAGATCAGCTCGGTGCTTTGTGACCACCTAGAGGGGTGGGATGGGGAGGGTGGGAGGGAGGGAGATGCAAGAGGGAAGAGAAATGGGAACCTATTGTATATGTATAACTGATTCACTTTGTTATAAAGCAGAAGCTAACACACTATTGTAAGGCAATTATACTTCAATAAAGATGTCTAAAGAAAAAAAAAAAAAGGAAAAAAAAAATAAAGATATAGTGCTCACACTAGGAAAAAATAAAAAAATAAAAAAAAATAAAAATGCTATAACAGTAACCTTGATTTTTTTTAAATCTGTAATCTAAAAAATACATTTTATCTGTAGTTTAGAAGGTTACAAGTCATTTTGATAAAATATGAAAGAACTTTAAAAGAAACAATGAAACAAAGGAAGAAACTTAAGTTGATGACTTCTGATATAACAGTGCTGTTACTTTTCTATTTCCTCAAAATTCTTCTTCTTTGTTTCTCTGTTTTCCCTCCTTTTAGCTTTATTTTGGTTTCCTCCATAGGGCCTTCCATTGTACAACATTTTTCCTACAACCATTTCCTATGCGAATTGCTTCTGCTTTTCAAGTTGGGAATTAAGTAAACAATGTGTTTTCTTAATTTTCCCTTTGTTCCTAAATTGAAGATTTTCTTTTCTGTTGGTGGTGGTGGCATGTGGTGTGGGTGGATTTCTTCTGGCTTCATTTCTCAAGGTCTCTCTGTTACATAATTAGTACGTGTCCTGTGCATCCTCGGTGGGAACTCTTGTTGAGCAGCCTAATCACTGTCTTACAAAGCCAGGCATGGGCCCCGGGATCTCACACTGACGGGGCATCCTCTTGCTCTGCCAGTCTATCAACCGGCCATTTAGCATCAAAGTTGTTAAGGTCTTTTTCTTTCAGTAGGAATGACAGAACATCTGACTCCCTGCTTTTTTCTTCTGATTTGGAGCTAAATTCAAGTTTGTATTAGCTCTTAATTCTCCCACTTAAAAGAGATAAGAGCAAATTCTTCACTGTCCAATTCCCCGGAAAAAAAAAGACGGCTGCTGGTGGTGGCTCAGTCAGTCCCTCTTGGGCGGCGAATTCCTTCATGCTCTGTTTCCTGGTGACATCAACTATTTACATTCCCTGTGCACTAGGGCTCTTCACCACTTCACATGCTTCTCAGGCTAAACATTCCCTCCAGAGATCTAAATATTCCCAGGTAAAACACTCCCCCTGGAGAGCTAAATATTCCCAGGTAAAATATTCCCTCTGGAAATCTGAATATTCCCAAGTAAAAGACTCCCACTGGAGATCTGAATATTCCCAGGTAAAACATTCCCTCTGGAGATCTGAATATTCCCAGGTAGAACATTCCCTCTGGAGATCTGAATATTCCCAAATAAAACATTCCCTCTGGAGATCTGAATATTACCAGGTAAAACATTCCCACTGGAGAGCTGAATATCCCCAGGTAAAACATTCCCACTGGAGATCTGAATATCCCCAGGTAAAACATTCCCTCTGGAGATCTGAATATCCGCAGGTAAAAGATTCCCTCTGGAGATCTGAATATCCCCAGGTAAAATATTCCCACTAGAGAGCTGACTATCCCCAGGTAAAACATTCCCTCTGGAGATGTGAATATTCCCAGGTAAAACATTCCCACTGGAGATCTGAATATCCCCAGGTAAAACATTCCCACTGGAGAGCTGAATATTCCCAGGTAAAACATTCCCACTGGAGATCTGAATATCGCCAGGTAAAACATTCCCACTGGAGAGCTGAATATCCCCAGGTAAAACATTCCCTCTGGAGACCTGAATACCCCCAGGTAAAACACTCCCTCTGGAGATCTGAATATTCCCAGGTAAAATATTCTCTCTGGAGATCTGAATATCCCCAGGTAAAACACTCCCACTGGAGATCTGAATATTCCCAGGTAAAACATTCCCACTGGAGAGCTGAATATTAACAGGTAAAACATTCCCTCTGGAGATCTGAATATTCCCAGGTAAAACATTCCCTCTGGAGATCTGAATATCCCCAGGTAAAACATTCCCTCTGGAGATCTGAATATTCCCAGGTAAAACATTCCCTCTGGAGATCTGAATATTCCCAGGTAAAACATTCTCACTGGAGAGCTGAATATCCCCAGGTAAAACATTCCCACTGGAGAGCTGAATATCACCAGGTAAAACATTCCCGCTGGAGATCTGAATATCCCCAGGTAAAACATTCCCACTGGAGAGCTGAATATCCCCAGGTAAAACATTCTCTCCGGAGATCTGAATATCCGCAGGTAAAAGATTCCCTCTGGAGATCTGAATATCGCCAGGTAAAACATTCCCACTGGAGATCTGAATATCCCCAGGTAAAACATTCTCTCCGGAGATCTGAATATCCGCAGGTAAAAGATTCCCTCTGGAGATCTGAATATCGCCAGGTAAAACATTCCCACTGGAGAGCTGAATATCACCAGGTAAAACGTTCCCACTGGAGAGCTGAATATTCCCAGGTAAAACATTCCCACTGAAGAGCTGAATATCACCAGGTAAAACATTCCCGCTGGAGATCTGAATATTCCCAGGTAAAACACTCCCTCTGGAGATCTGAATATTCCCAGGTAAAACACTCCCTCTGGAGATCTGAATATCCCCAGGTAAAATATTCTCTCTGGAGATCTGAATATCCCCAGGTTAAACCAGGTAAAACACTCCTATTGGAGATCTTAATATCCCTAGGTTAAACCAGGTAAAACACTCCCAATGGAGATCTGAATATCCCCAGGTTAAACCAGGTAAAACACTCCTATTGGAGATCTTAATATACCTAGGTTAAACCAGGTAAAACACTCCTATTGGAGATCTTAATATACCTAGGTTAAACCAGGTAAAACACTCCCAATGGAGATCTGAATATGCCCAGGTTAAACCAGGTAAAACACTCCCAATGGAGATCTGAATATGCCCAGGTTAAACCAGGTAAAACACTCCCAATGGAGATCTGAATATCCCCAGGTTAAACCAGGTAAAACACTCCTATTGGAGATCTTAATATACCTAGGTTAAACCAGGTAAAACACTCCTATTGGAGATCTTAATATACCTAGGTTAAACCAGGTAAAACACTCCCAATGGAGATCTGAATATGCCCAGGTTAAACCAGGTAAAACACTCCCAATGGAGATCTGAATATGCCCAGGTTAAACCAGGTAAAACACTCCCAATGGAGATCTGAATATCCCCAGGTTAAACCAGGTAAAACACTCCTATTGGAGATCTTAATATACCCAGGTTAAACCAGGTAAAACACTCCCAATGGAGATCTGAATATGCCCAGGTTAAACCAGGTAAAACACTCCCAATGGAGATCTGAATATGCCCAGGTTAAACCAGGTAAAACACTCCTATTGGAGATCTTAATATCCCTAGGTTAAACCAGGTAAAACACTCCCAATGGAGATCTGAATATGCCCAGGTTAAACCAGGTAAAACACTCCCAATGGAGATCTGAATATGCCCAGGTTAAACCAGGTAAAACACTCCTATTGGAGATCTTAATATCCCTAGGTTAAACCAGGTAAAACACTCCCAATGGAGATCTGAATATGCCCAGGTTAAACCAGGTAAAACACTCCCACTGGAGATGTGAATACTCCCAGGTAAAACATTCCCTCTGGAGATCTGAATATTCCCAGGTAAAACACTCCCACTGGAGGGGGTCTGGGCAAGATGGCGGAGGAGTAAGACGCGGAGATCACCTTCCTTCCCACAGATACATTAGAAATACATCTACACGTGGAGCTGCTCCTACAGAACACCCACTGAATGCTGGCAGAAGACGTCAGACCTCCCAAAAGGCAAGAAACTCCCCACGTACTTGGGTAGGGCAAAAGAAAAAAGAAAAAACAGAGACAAAAGAATAGGGATGGGACCTGCACCAGTGGGAGGGAGCCGTGAAGGAGGAAAGGTTTCCACACACTAGGAAGCCCCTTCGCGGGCAGAGACTGCGTGTGGCAGAGGGGGGAAGCTTCGGAGCCATGGAGGAGAGCGCAGCCACAGGGGTGCAGAGGGCAGAGCGGAAAGATTCCCGCACAGAGGCTCGGCGCCGACCAGCACTCACCAGCCCGAGAGGCTTGTCTGCTCACCCGCCGGGGCGGGCGGGGCCTGGGAGCTGAGGCTCGGGCTTCGGTTGGATCGCAGGGAGAGGACTGGGGTTGGCGGCGTGAACACAGCCTGAAGGGGCTAGTGCGCCACAGCTAGACGGGAGGGAGTCCGGGGAAAAAGTCTGCAGCTGCCGAACAGGCAAGACACTTTTTCTTGCCTCTTTGTTTCGCGGTGCGCAAGGAGAGGGGATTCGGAGCGCCACCTGGATGAGCTCCAGAGATGGGCGCGAGCCGCGGCAATCAGCGCGGACCCCAGAGACGGGCATGAGACGCTAAGGCTGCTGCTGCCGCCACCAAGAAGCCTGTGTGCGAGCACAGGTCACTACCCACACCGCCCCTCCCGGGAGCCTGTGCAGCCCGCCACTGCCAGGGTCCCGTGATCCAGGGACAACTTTCCCGGGAGAACGCACGGCACGCCTCGGGCTGCTGCAACGTCACGACGCCTCTGACGCTGCAGGCTCGCCCCGCCTCCTCCGTACCGCTCCCTCCCCCCGCCTGAGTGAGCTAGAGCCCCCGAAGCAGCTGCTCCTTTAACCCCGTCCTGTCTGGGCGGGAACAGACGCCCTCAGGCGACCTACACGCAGAGGCGGGTCCAAATCCAAAGCTGATCCCCAGGAGCTGTACAAACAAAGAAGAGAAAGGGAAATTTCTCCCAGCAGCCTCAGAAGCAGGGGATTAAAGCTCCACGAACAACTTGATGTACCTGCATCTGTTGAACACCTGAATAGACAACGAATCATCCCAAATTCAGGAGGTGGACTTTGGGAGCAGGATATATTAATTTTTCCCCTTTTCCTTTTGTTGTGAGTGTATATGTGTATGCTTCTGGGTGAGAATTTGTCTGTATAGCTTTGCATTCACCATTTGTCCTAGGGTTCGGTCCGTCTGTTTTTTTTGTTGTTTTTTTTTTAATTAAAAATTTTTTTCCTTAATAAATGTTTTCTTAATAATTTTTTCTTCATTTTCTATTTTTAAAAATTAAAAAAATTTTTTTCTTAAGTTTTTTCATATTTTTTATTTTAAAAAATTAAAAAAATTTTTTCTTAATAAATTTTTTTCTTAATTTTTTATTTTTTATTATAAAAAATTTTTTTCTTAATAAATTTTTTTCTTAATTTTTTCTTATTTTTTATTATAAAAAATTAAATTTATTTAAAAAATTTTTTTCTTTAAATTTTTTCTTAATTTTTTTCTTAATAATTTTTTTTCTTATTTTTTATTATAATAGCTTTATTTTATGTTATTTTATTTTATTTTATCCTCTTTCTTTCTATTTTTTCTCCCTTTTATTCTGAGCCGTGTGGATGAAAGGCTCTTGGTGCTCCAGCCAGGCATCAGGGCTGTGCCTCTGAGGTGGGAGAGCCAACTTCAGGACACTGGTCCACAAGAGACCCCCCAGCTCCACGTAATACGAAACAGCGAAAATCTCTCAGATATCTCCATCTCAACATCAAGACCCAGATTCACTCAATGACCAGCAAGCTACAGTACTGGACACCCTATGCCAAACAACTAGCAAGACAGGAACACAGCCCCGTCCATTAGTAGAGAGGCTGCCTAAAATCACAATAAGGCCACAGACACCCCAAAACACACCACCAGACGTGGACATGCCCACCAGAAAGACAAGATCCAGCCTCATCCACCAGAACACAGGCACTACTCCCCTCCACCAGGAAGTCTACACAACCCACTGAACCAACCTTAGCCACTGGGGACAGATACCAAAAACAACGAGAACTACGAAACTGCAGCCTGTGAAAAGGAGACCCCAAACACAGTAAGATAAGCAAAATGAAACGACAGAAAAACACACAGCAGATGAAGGAGCAGGGTCAAAACACACCAGACCCAACAAATGAAGAGGAAATAGGCAGTCTACCTGAAAAAGAATTCAGAATAATGATAGTAAAGATGATCCAAAATCTTGGAAATAGAATAGACAAAATGCAAGAAACATTTAACAAGGACGTAGAAGAACTAAAGAGGAACCAAGCAACGATGAAAAACACAATAAATAAAATTAAAGATACTCTAGAAGGGATCAACAGCAGAATAACTGAGGCAGAAGAACGGATAGGTGACCTGAAATATAAAATAGTGGAAATAACTACTGCAGAGCAGAATAAAGAAAAAAGAATGAAAAGAACTGAGGACAGTCTCAGAGACCTCTGGGACAACAATAAACGCACCAACATTCGAATTATAGGGGTCCCAGAAGAAGAAGAGAAAAAGAAAGGGACTGAGAAAATATTTGAAGAGATTATAGTTGAAAACTTCCCTAATATGGGAAAGGAAATAGTTAATCAAGTCCTGGAAGCACAAAGAGTCCCATACAGGATAAATCCAAGGAGAAACATGCCAAGACACATATTAATCAAACTATCAAAAATTAAATATAAAGAAAACATATTAAAAGCAGCAAGGGAAAGACAACAAATAACACACAAGGGAATCCCCATAAGGTTAACAGCTGATCTTTCAGCAGAAACTCTGCAAGCCAGAAGGGAGTGGCAGGATATACTTAAAGTGATGAAGGACAAAAACCTACAACCAAGATTACTCTACCCAGCAAGGATCTCATTCAGATTTGATGGAGAAATTAAAACCTTTACAGACAAGCAAAAGCTGAGAGAGTTCAGCACCACCAAACCAGCTTTACAACAAATGCTAAAGGAACTTCTCTAGGCAAGAAACACAAGAGAAGGAAAACACCTACAATAACAAACCCAAAACATTTAAGAAAATGGGAATAGGAACATACATATCGATAATTACCTTGAATGTAAATGGATTAAATGCTCCCACCAAAAGACACAGACTGGCTGAATGGATACAAAAACAAGACCCATATATATGCTGTCTACAAGAGACCCACTTCAGACCTAGAGACACATACAGACTGAAAGTGAGGGGATGGAAAAAGATATTCCATGCAAATGGAAATCAAAAGAAAGCTGGAGTAGCAATTCTCATATCAGACAAAATAGACTTTAAAATAAAGACTACTACAACAGACAAAGAAGGACACTATATAATGATCAAGGGATCGATCCAAGAGGAAGGTATAACAATTGTAAATATTTATGCACCCAACATAGGAGCACCTCAATACATAAGGCAAATACTAACAGCCATAAAAGGGGAAATTGACAGCAACACAATCATAGTACGGGACTTTAACACCCCACTTTCACCAATGGACAGATCATCCAAAATGAAAATAAATAAGGAAACACAAGCTTTAAATGATACATTAAACAAGATGGACTTAATTGATATTTATAGGACATTCCACCCAAAAACAACAGAATACACATTTTTCTCCAAGTGCTCATGGAACATTCTCCAGGATAGATCATATCTTGGGTCACAAATCAAGCCTTGGTAAATTTAAGAAAACTGAAATCGTATCAAGTATCTTTTCCAACCACAATGCTATGAGACTAGATACCAATTACAGGAAAAAATCGGTAAAAAATACAAATACATGGAAGCTAAACAATACACTACTTAATAACCAAGAGATCACTGAAGAAATCAAAGAGGAAATCAAAAAATACCTAGAACCAAATGACAATGAAAACACGATGACCCAAAACCTATGGGATGCAGCAAAAGCAGTTCTAAGAGGGAAGTTTATAGCAATACAAGCCTACCTCAAGAAACAGGAAACATCTCGAATAAACAACCTAACTTTGCACCTAAAGCACTTAGAGAAAGAAGAACAAAAAAACCCCAAAGCTAGCAGAAGGAAAGAAATCATAAAGATCAGATCAGAAATAAATGAAAAAGAAATGAAGGAGACAATAGCAAAGATCAATAAAACTAAAAGCTGGTTCTTTGAGAAGATAAATAAAATTGATAAACCATTAGCCAGACTCATCAAGAGAAAAAGAGAGAAGACTCAAATCAATGGAATTAGAAATGAAAAAGGAGAAGTAACCACTGACACTGCAGAAATACAAAAGATCATGAGAGATTACTACAAGCAACTCTATGCCAATAAAATGGACAACCTGGAAGAAATGGACAGATTCTTAGAAATGCACAACCTGCCGAGACTGAACCAGGAAGAAATAGAAAATATGAACAGACCAATCACAAGCACTGAAATTGAAACTGTGATTAAAAATCTTCCAACAAACAAAAGCCCAGGGCCAGATGGCTTCACAGGTGAATTCTATCAAACATTTAGAGAAGAGCTAACACCTATCCTTCTCAAAATCTTCCAAAATATTGCAGAGGGAGGAACACTCCCCAACTCATTCTACGAGGCCACCATCACCCTGATACCAAAACCAGACAAAGATGTCACAAAGAAAGAAAACTACAGGCCAATATCACTGATGAACATAGATGCAAAAATCCTCCACAAAATACTAGCAAACAGAATCCAACAGCACATTAAGAGGATCATACACCATGATCAAGTGGGGTTTATCCCAGGAGTGCAAGGATTCTTCAATATATGCAAATCAATCAACGTGATACATCACATTAACAAATTCAAGGAGAAAAACCATATGATCATCTCAATAGATGCAGAGAAAGCTTTCGACAAAATTCAACACCCATTTATGATAAAAGCCCTGCAGAAAGTAGGCATAGAGGGAACTTTCCTCAACATAATAAAGGCCATATATGACAGACCCACAGCCAACATTGTCCTCAATGGTGAAAAACTGAAACCATTTCCACTAAGATCAGGAACAAGACAAGGTTGCCCACTCTCACCACTATTATTCAACATAGTTTTGGAAGTGTTAGCCACAGCAATCAGAGAAAGAAAAAGAAATAAAAGGAATTCAAATGGGAAAAGAAGAAGTAAAGCTGTCACTGTTTGCAGATGACATGATACTATACATAGAGAATCCTAAAAATGCTACCAGAAAACTACTAGAGCTAATCAATGAATTTGGTAAAGTAGCAGGATACAAAATTAATGCACAGAAATCTCTTACATTCCTATACACTAATGATGAAAAATCTGAAAGTAAAATTAAGAAAACACTCCCGTTTACCATTGCAACAAAAAGAATAAAATATCTAGGAATAAAACCTACCTAAGGAGACAAAAGACCTGTATGCAGAAAATTATAAGACACTGATGAAAGAAATTAAAGATGATACAAATAGATGGAGAGATATACCATGTTCTTGGATTGGAAGAATCAACATTGTGAAAATGACTCCACTACCCAAAGCAATCTACAGATTCAATGCAATCCCTATCAAACTACCACTGGCATTTTTCACAGAACTAGAACAAAAAATTTCACAATTTGTATGGAAACACAAAAGACCCCCAATAGCCAAAGCAATCTTGAGAACGAAAAATGGAGCTGGAGGAATCAGGCTCCCTGACTTCACACTATATTACAAAGCTACAGTAATCAAGACAGTTTGGTACTGGCACAAAAACAGAAACATAGATCAATGGAACAGGATAGAAAGCCCAGAGATAAACCCAGGCACATATGGTCACCTTATCTTTGATAAAGGAGGCAAGCATATACAGTGGAGAAGACAGCCTCTTCAATAAGTGGTGCTGGGAAAACTGGACAGGTACATGTAAAAGTATGAAATTAGAACACTCCCTGACACCATACACAAAAATAAACTCAAAATGGATTAAAGATCTAAGTGTAAGGCCAGACAGTATCAAACTCTTAGAGGAAAACATAGGCAGAACACTCTATGACATAAATCACAGCAAGATCCTTTTTGACCCAGCTCCTAGAGAAATGGAAATAAAAACACAAATAAACAAATGGGACCTAATGCAACTTAAAAGCTTTTGCACAGCAAAGGAAACCATAAACAAGAACAAAAGACAACCCTCAGAATGGGAGAAAATATTTGCAAATGAAGCAACTGACAAAGGATTAATCTCCAAGATTTACAAGCAGCTCATGCAGCTCAATAACAAAAAAACAAACAACCCAATCCAAAATGGGCAGAAGACCTAAATAGACATTTCTCCAAAGAAGATATACAGATTGCCAACAGACACATGAAAGAGTGCTCAACATAATTAATCATTAGAGAAATGCAAATCAAAACTTCAATGAGATACCATCTCACACCGGTAAGAATGGCCATCATCAAAAAATCTAGAAACAATAAATGCTGGAGAGGGTGTGGAGAAAAGGGAACACTCTTGCACTGTTGGTGGGAATGTAAATTGATACAGCCACTATGGAGAACAGTATGGAGGTTCCTTAAAAAACTAAAAAAAGAACTACCATATGACCCAACAATCCCACTACTGGGCATATACCCTGAGTAAACCATAATTCAAAAAGAGTCATGTACCAAAATGTTCATTGCAGCTCTATTTACAATAGCCAGGACATGGAAGCAACCTAAGTGTCCATCATCGGATGAATGGATAAAGAAGATGTGGCACATATATACAATGGAATATTACTCAGCCATAAAAAGAAATGAAATGGAGGTATTTGTAGTGAGGTGGATGGAGTTAGAGTCTGTCATACAGAGTGAAGTAAGTCAGAAAGAGAAAAACAAATACAGTATGCTAACACATATATTTGGAATCTAAGGAAAAAAAAAAAGGTCATGAAAAACCTAGTGGCAAGACAGGAATAAAGACACAGACCTACTAGAGAATGGACTTGAGGATATGGGGAGGGGGAGGGGTAAGATATGACAGGGTGAGAGAGTGGCATGGACATATATACACTACCAAATGTAAAATAGATAGCTAGTTGGAAGCAGCCGCATAGCACAGGGAGATCAGCTCAGTGCTTTGTGACCACCTAGCGGGGTGGGATAGGGAGGGTGGGAGGGAGGGAGATGCAAGAGGGAAGAGATATGGGGACATATGCATATGTATAACTGATTCACTTTGTTATAAAGCAGAAACTAACACACCATTGTAAAGCAATTATACTCCAATAAAGATGTTTAAAAAAATTAAAAAATTAAAAAAAAAAATCCACTCCCACTGGAGATCTGAATATTCCCAGGTAAAACATTCCCTCTGGAGATCTGAATATCCCCAGGTAAAACACTCCCTCTGGAGATATGAATATCCCCAGGTAAAACACTCCCTCTGGAGATCTGAATATCCCCAGGTAAAACATTCCCTCTGGAGATCTGAATATTTCCAGGTAAAACATTCCCTCTGGAGATCTGAATATAGCCAGGTAAAACACTCCCTCTGGAGATATGAATATCCCCAGGTAAAACACTCCCTCTGGAAATCTGAATACTCCCAGGTAAAACACTCCCTCTGGAGATCTGAATATTCCCAGGTAAAACATTCCCTCTGGAGATCTGAATATCCCCAGGTAAATCATTCCCACTGGAGAGCTGAATATTCCCAGGTAAAACATTCCCACTGGAGAGCTGAATATCCCCAGGTAAAACATTCCCACTGGAGAGCTGAATATTCCCAGGTAAAACACTCCCACTGGAGATCTGAATATTCCCAGGTAAAACATTCCCTCTGGAGATCTGAATATTCCCAGGTAAAACACTCCCTCTGGAGAGCTAAATTATTTCTCTTTAGGTAGCAGAACACTGAGCTGTTCCTCTGTTTTCCCATAAACTAGAAGAATCTGATAGTCACTCTTGGCACCCCTAGGAGAATACTGGTGACAGAATCTGAGGTCTGAATAGCCTGCTGATGTTTTCAGAGTCACCTTAGAAATATTGAAGAATGCCTTTGAGGTTTTTGGTGGTAAATTTTAAGACAAAATCATGATAGGAAATATTCCTCAGAGCCTTTCCAACTTATGTGCAATATATACTTTCAGAATGTTACACCTATAGGGTATGATTAAACAGATTTTTTTAAAGGCTTCATTTCATTTCAGGTCGATATAATCCCTAATGCAAAATTCATCTAATTACTTGTAGAAGTTCATATACTTACTGGCAAAATTAAATATCAAGATGAGTTGATGACTGTTTTGTTTAATGTCTTCAAAGTGTTTAGGAAGAGATCTAGTTATTTCAATATTGCTTATTCCAAATAAGCCTATATCAAAGAAAATAGTATTCCCTGACAGTTGAATTGTGATTTCACCACACTGTGGTGTAGACATTTCAAAATTTTTCCTTCCTTGAATATGAAGTACAAATATGTCTTTCTAAGTGGTGAATATTTATAATTGGGATTGTATCATTTCTCTAAGCCTAAAAAACTGAGGAAGACAATTTCTTTTCATTCATGTAAATTCTCCATCTGGAGATGGAGACTGTTTGATCTGGTCTCTGAACTTTTTACCTGTATCCCCTGCATCCCTAGCCAGTTGCCCTTATCTTGCTGCCGAATAAAATAACTAACAGCGTCTGCAGACAAATCTGCTCTCATACTCTATTCACTCCCTGGACACTGGTTCCTTAACTTTCTCACCTCCCCTGTATCAGCCAGGGTCCTGGGAGGACGTCGCACGCTCAAAAGTATCAGTGAAGGGCAGTTTCACGGCGGGAATACTGGGTATACTTGTGATTGGGTTGAAGTGAACCACAAGGACCAGTGAGTCCAGTGTCCGTGGGCCAGCTTACCACCCCTGGGCGAGGGCTGTTCCCAGAGAGGAAAGGTCACCAGGGGGAAGCCCCTGCTTCGACCCCGTAGGAGGGGGAGCGGGGATTCAACACCCCTTCCGCACTCTGCCCCGTCTCTCCAGCTCCTTCAGTGGTGAAACCACACGAGGTCAGAGGGTGAAGGAGCCTGTTGATGGGCCTGGTCCTCGGGGCACAGACTCGGGGTCAGGGGAGAGGGACGGAAAGTGGGTCCGAGCGGCCAACAGGTGACTCCAGGTCCAGTTCCTCTCCCAATTTGGCCGCCTGCTCCCAGTTATCTGAAGACCTCGTGTGCACGAGAAGCCCACCAGCAGCAGATACTTGACTTAAAGCATCCCACCCTCAGACCACCCGGTTCTGTGGCATCCGTTCAGTCACTCCTCCTAAAGCAGCAGTCTGTCCATCTCACCTGCGTGGAGACGTCCAGTCAACATACCTGGTCAGCTCTACCTTCCAAGTATATACTCAGATCTGATGAGTCCTCACTGACCTAGTGGAAGCTCCTCTCTCCTCCTGTCCCACCCCTGCCTTCACACCGGCCTCCACCCCATCCAACAGTCTACACTCCGCACACCACTCAGACTGTCCTTTAAGATGTGTGTCAGCTCAGGCCGCAGCCTGCACAGAACCTCCAGCTGTTCCTCAGGGCACTGCGACGGAGCACGACGCTCCTGTGTTCAACAGTCCTGATCTCGCCCCTGCCTGAGTCAACAGGACTCATCCTCCATGGCTCCCCCCCAGAGCTCACCCTGGTCCTCCGGCCGTTCAGCAGACCCACCTGCGCCATCCTGCTCAGCACCGGCGCTCTGGCTGCTCCTGCCTGCTGGGGGGGCTCCCAGACAGCCCAGGGCTTGTCCTCGTGTCACCCAGCTCTGCTCCCCACAGAGACAGGTCCTGTCACTCCCCCCCGAAGCCCCGAAACACCAAGCCCTTTGCCCACTGCTGACACTTTCTTCATTGTCCTCAACACAACCTGGAAGAACAGCAAGTCTCAGATACCCTCGATTATAAGATGCATTCTTATTTCATGCAACAGTGAAAAAGAAAATGAAAAAGTGGCATAAGGTCCTCTTATTAGTGACTGTAAGACATATCCCAAATCAGAGGTATTAAAACATGAATGTGAAAAAAATCCATGCCTTGGGAGCAATGAAGTATGTTATGTTATTATCATTAGAATGTGAAATAATTCATTATTATTAACAAGGCAGGAAGGAAACCTTGCCTCTATGCCAGACCCTAACACGAAGTGGAGCTTTGGGCAAAGTTGGGGAGGAGCACCCCTACCCTCCTGACTGATTAGAATGTAAAACCTCTGAGCACTTGTCCTTTTGTAACTTCTATATCCGTAGCCAAGACAGTGCCTGGCACAAAACAAATACTCAGTGAATATTAATAAAATTAACTATTTAAACTTAGTCTAACATTTAGTGGTTTTAGCTATGTGGTTGTCTCATTTCCTTTTTTTACTTTTCTGCATCTTCCATATGTTTTATTACTGATAATAATAAAATTATAGAAGCCTTGATTTTATATTTTTCAAAGCAAAAAAACTGTGATGCTGTGTATAGTTCTATACACATGATGCCTTAGAAATGGTTTCAGAGTATAAGATTTTGTTTTCAATACACTGATGGTAAGCATTTTTAGGAATAAGTCTAAAAGGTGCTTCCTTTCCTTCTCAAAAGAAGGACTGCCAGTGGCTTTAGAATTTTTCCAGTATGCTCATATGTTATGATGAAGGGACGGTTATAATTGGAAACTCGGAGGTTATGCCTATTATTACTTTATTAGCAACTTTTTCTATTGTGCCTCAAAAAAATAATGTGAAGCTAAAAATAAGAAGGAAAAATAATAACAGGAGAAGCAGACAGGAACACTAAAGGAGACAGCTTGAAAAACTGGCTTATTCCTCATTTAAAGTGTGGAGCTTAATTCTTATTATGCTGTCATGCATCAAAAAGCTTCAAAGACTGAAAGGCAAACTCCTTTGCTTTGCTTGATCCTCCTGGTAGGGAGGGGAAAAAAAATCAAATGCTATTGTATGAATTTATCATCATATTGTTCAAGGGGAAAACTCATAAAAATCCTATCGGTTGCTCACTTGGTTTGACGTATCCTTGTCTAATACCATCATTTACTGAAGACAAGATAAGCATCCTGGATGACAGAGCCGGTCCTCACATGTCAGCCTCGTCGCATTATTGCTGGTCTCAACTCAGGAAATTTCATCTGTGAGGCAGAGTTTGCTTTCATAGAAAACATACTCTTTGGCAATTTATACAGTACTGACTTTTCCTAAGGCTGAATTAGATAGGCCTGTATGGCTTGTAAAGAGGGTTAACAAACATTTATTCCCACGGCACAATGGAATAATAATAACAGCCTAGCAGATTCTAAAGCCCTGCTCAAAAAAATCCCAGTAAAAGGCTGGATTGCAGCAACTGGTCCTCAATGAAAGTTATTTATCCTTCAGCACAGATTACGTTCTTACATAATTTACCAAGATTACATAGTTCTTACATAGATTATATTCAGAATATAATATATACTATTACATATGTTATTATAGTAATTAAATTTTATTGACAGCATTAATGTTTTCCCTTTATAATAACAGCAAAAAGGACAACAAAAAAAGAATATCTTCCAAAACTGCCACTTTCTGCCACCAGCTAACTGATACTTATTTCCAAAATAAAGTAAGGCTTATATACACATAAGAATTAAGTATCAGTAGAACTTACTAAATAGAAAGGTTAGAGAGGTGAAGATGGAAAATGTGTGAATATTTAGTTTTTCCACCTGTGATTTGGTAAACAATTACTTGTGGGATTCCATTATTTTTAAACTAAACTTCGTATTTTAGGTTTCATATCCAGCTGTAAGAAGTAATACAGAAAGATCCCATGTAAACTTTATCCAGTTTCCCCCATGGTAACCTCTTGCCAAACTATTCTTTGATATTGAAACAGGCAAGACGTGGAACATTTTCATCAACACAAGGATCCCCACCATTGACCTTTTATGGCTGCACTCACTTCTCCCCAGCCCTGACCCCTCCTTAAGCCCTGACTACTACTAACTTGTTCTCTTTTCCTATGATTTTGTCATTTAAGAATGTTATAGACATGTTATAGTATGTTACCGTTGGGGGTTGTTTTCTTTTCTAGTCAGCATAGTTTTCTGGAGATTCATCTACTGGTTGTTACGTATGAACAGTTTATTCCTTTTTTATTGCTGAGTAGTAGTCCATGACATGGATGTACCATAATGTGTTTGATCATTTGCATGTTTAAGGACTTCTAAGTAATTTCCAGTTTTTCACTATTATTAATGAAGCTTTTATAAATATTCCTGTTTTTATTATTATATTATTACGTTGTATGAACGTAAGTTTTCATTTCTCTGGGATAAATGCCAAGGTGTGCAATTGTTGTCATATGTTAGTTGTATGTTTAGCTTTTTAAAGAAATTGCCAAACTGTTTCCCAGGGTGGCTGCACCATTTTACATTCCCACCAGCAATGTTTGAATGATCTAGTTTCTCCACATCCTTGACAGCATTGGTGTTGTCACGATTTTTTTTTAATCACAGATATTCTGATAGGTGTGTAATATCTCATTTTTGTTTTAATTTGCATTCTCCTGATGGCTACTGATGTTGAACATCTTTTCATGGCCTTATCTGCCATCTATATACCTCCTTTGGTGAAAGGTCTGTTCATATACTTTGTCCATTTGTTAATTGTGTGTGTTTTATTGTTGAGTTTTGAAAGCTCTTCACGTATTCTAGACATTTTATATATTCTACACACTCATCCTTTACCAGATACATGGCTTGAAAATATTATCTTCCACTCTGTAGCTTGTCTTTCCATCTCCT
This sequence comes from Balaenoptera musculus, assembly GCF_009873245.2. NCBI lineage: Eukaryota > Metazoa > Chordata > Mammalia > Artiodactyla > Balaenopteridae > Balaenoptera > Balaenoptera musculus. The sequence goes on along the minus strand of NC_045805.1, from coordinate 9,605,908 downwards.
TCATATGTTCTCTCACAGAACCAAAGTTTTTAATTTTGATGACATCTATTTAATCAACTTTTCCATTTATGGATTGCGTTTTGGTGCCAAGTTTAATAACTTGCCTAGTCTCAAATTGTAAAACCTACCTCCAATCTTTTTCTGATAGTTTTATAGCTTTATATTTAACTGTTTTATCCACTTGAGTTAATTTTTGTATAACGTATGAGGCATAGGTGAAGGTTCATTTACGTGTGTATTTATGTCCAGTTGCTCCAGTGCTATTTGCTGAAGGACTGTTCTTCCTCCACTGAACTGCTTCTGCACCTTTGTCAACATTCAAAGGGTCTATTTCCAGGCTTTCCATTCCATTTCATTTACGTGTCTACCCTTCCACCAACACCACAGAGTCTGCATTACTGTAGCTTCATACTAAGCCTTCAAATTGGGTGGACTGTTTCTCCTGCTTTATTCCTTTCCAAAACTATTTTAGCTATTCTAGTTCCTCTGCCTTTCCATATAAATTTTAGAATAATCCTGCCTAGACTTACGAAAAATATTGCTGATATTTTGATAGCAATTGTGTTAAACCTGTATATCAATTTGGGGACAACTGGCATCTTTAGTCTGAGTCTTCCAATTCTTCAACACAATTTCTCGCCATTATTTTGATCTTTGCTTGCTTTCAACAGCATTGTGTGGTTTTCAGCATACAATCCTATACATGTTTGGTTAGATTCCACCTAAGTATTTCATTGTGTTGAGTGACTGTAAACGGTGTGTGTGTGTGTGCGCGCGCGTGTGTGTACACATGCACGCGCGCGCACACACACGCCCCTTATATAGTGAAAGAACCCAGAAACGATGAGAAATCAAGAGGCAATGAACATTACAAATGCTCAGATTATAGTCTGAAAGATCATTTTCCACTAAAGGAACCCAGGACTCCTGAGATAAATGACTCTCTTCATGTCTGAAGCAGGAATTATAAGAGACAAACTTGGAATACTGGAATATTTGCTAGACGAGATGTCAAGGGGACCACCACATACTCAGGGGTTAACTTGAGAAGGCCCCAAAAAAAGGCAAAGATAGCACAATTTCAGCATTCGTAAAGACAGTAAATTTCATAGACTGAAAATCATCATATATGTTTAAAGCCAAGAGTTCTTAATAATGCAAGAATAAAATTAATCACTTTAGAGCAGTAGTTTTCAACCAGGGGAAATTTTGCCACCATCCTCCCCATTTGGCAACGTCTGAGGACATTTTTTTTTAATATTTACAAATTGAAGGGGAAGATGCTAGTGGTATCCAGTGGGTAGAGGCCAGGGATGCTGCAAAACGTCCTATTATGTAGAGGACAGTCCCTCCTTTCACGCTGCAAACAGACAAATATCCAGCCCAAATGTCAAGGACGCCCAGGCTGAGAATGGGAGGATAGAAGCAAGCATTTATCTAGTCTTGCCTATGTAAACGTAAGCCCCGATAATCAAATAGCACATTTCTCTTCACAGAAGTACCTCCATTAATACACAGGACAAGGAAGGACAGAATCAGAATACCTCAGCTTGCAGCCCTTATTCAACGAGCAGATCTAGTCAACGGGCATCACTGCCTTTGTCTCCTGACGAGAAATCACACCATGAGATGCGTCTTGCCGAAAAATCTCAAACTTCTATCTGAACAAGCCTGTATACCCCACCAACAACTTTAAGCAATTTTCATAAACACCATGGGGACGTAATCAGCAAAGGCATACTGTGGTAATCTCTACAGGACACTCTCTGACCCTTTTTCTTCTACAAATAAATTGCTGAAATAAAGACAGAAGGGGAAAATATAAATTAAAACGCAAGGTACATCAACCAACCACAGTCTCAAAACAATGAATATTTGATAATTATTTTCATACTTACAGTACATCAGAATGATGGAGGGGAAAAAACATGTTTTTATGTAGTCAGGGTCACATCTTCTGGACCTCACTTCACTGTTGAACGGAGATGTGATTTTTCTAATGGCCTTAAAGTACGTGTGCTGAGTACCTATTCAATTCTGGAGATTGTCGTATGTGCACATATACATTATCATCTTATTTAATTATCACAAAACCCTATGAGGTACATGTAAGGATGTCCATTTTGAAACCGGATACAAGCCCCTGTGCCCCTGCCTTCTGAGGTAAAAGGCTTTTGCTCTTGTCTCCCAGGCCTCCCCTGAGTCTCAAAAGGCTGGCTCAAGAGTTCATGGTTAAAAGACTGTAAACATGTAGTAACAAAGAATAGTAGCTGGGCCAGGAGAATGGGGAACAACTTAAACAACAGATCAGCCACACAGCAGAGTCACAGAATCATTAGTTCCCCCGGAAGGACAGAGATAACAGTGTCTGATGCACATTCCGAAGTGCTTTTAAAGAAAGCAGACTCTCATCAAATAGAATTTGCTAACCAAAAGCACAGAGACCCCAGACCAGTTGGAACCAAAAGGTTGGTGATGTTTACTCCAGAAATACCACCCTATTACCTCACCAGCAACCAAGCAGAGAATTGTGCACAAGCTGGTCACACACCCTGCGACCTCTCCCTCACCCTGATTTTAAAAATCCTTCCCTGGTAGGTCTTTTGAACATGAGCTGCCCATTCTCCTTGCTTGGCCACACTTTCCTTCACCACAACCTGGAGACAGTAGATGCACTTTTACTGGGTACGGGTGAGCTGACCTCAGTTTGGTTCCGTAACAATTTCACAGAAATTTCTTGGAAAGAGGAAGTAAGTTACCACAGAGAGTAACTTAAACACATAGTTCAAAGCAGGTGCAGCCAAGTCTCTGTAGCTCCCGTGTTCACAGCTTTTTTATACACAATTTTTCTTTTTCTTTTTTTTTTTTTTAACAGAGCAGAGACTTCATGAAACAAGGATGATGAATCTGTTCATCACAGACCATAAAAGAAAAGCCTGCAGAAAAGGATACCGGTTGGGAGACAGCTGCCGTAACCTAGGTGGAAATCCATGGCAAATGGTGAGGACGGGAGAAACAAGGCCATGTAGCGAGGGAGGGTTTCTGATTTATTTTAATAAAATCTGCGAGAATAAGAGCAAAGCAATGTAAATAGTAAAGGAATAAACTCTGAGGAAACACCAAAAAAAATAACACCAGTGGCAACTGAGGGATCATATCCTTGAACAAAAGAGTATAACTGAACTGGGTATGTTATAGAAAAAGAAAAAGCATAAAATTTAGATCCATCATTTTGCCTCTAAAGGAGATTGTAGGTGGAGGAAACAATGAAATCACTTCTTGCTCTGAGCACACCAGTGGGAACAAGCAATGTAATGGAAAGTCAGAAATACTGTCCCAGACCTGGATTGATAATTACATTTTTGACAAGAAGCGAACAGTTTGGAAAGATAACAGTAAAGCTGAAATGGACTAAACACACTACTTTGAAAAGTTTGTTGTAATAGAATTGACTTCAAGAAAGGAAACAGCCAGAGCCTTAGGGAGGAAAAGAAAAAAGGAGGAGGGGGGAGAAAACTGTCAATGTGCATTTTAAAGCATTATTAAACCATAGAAAAAAGAGAGACTACCTGAAATAAAGAACACTTATAAATCATGTTGCACGAGCTACTATAAAATTAGTTTTCCTTTCCTTTCTAGAGAACACCTCTTGAGGTAAACTGTTTATTTAACTAGGCTGTTTGTAAAACACAGCTTCCAACTGAGGACCCTTTTATAGACTTTCATGTGCTTTCATATCTATTTATGCAATTTATCCAGACAAAATCCCCGTTATGATTATCCCCACTTCACAGATAATCAAACTGTTATTCAGATGATTAGTGATTAGCTCATGGCCATGCTGGAAACGAAAAGCAAAGTCTAGGTTAAAATGCTGGTAGTCGTAGTTTAAACTGCACATGTAAACCAAGTGTTCTAATGAAGGTTTCACACTGTGTAGATACAAGGAAAGCTGTTTAGGAAATCTAGTTAGAAAAATATATATATTGTAAAAAGTTAAAAAAAAAAAGAAACAGGAAGATATGCCATTTTTGAAACTGTTTTACTTATAATGTACAAAAATACATGTGATGAAATAATCTAGACTTTGGAATTCTGATATCTATTAGATAGAACTTGCTGGAAATATAAAACTGTGTTAGTTGTGCTCAAGTTATGAATTTTGAATTCTAGCTGGTATCCTTAATGATCCTTCTTCTAACTTTAAGAACATGTGGAAAAATCACAGCACCAACTGCGGTGGAGGAAACAAGGAAATAATTAGTCTGCTGTCTGCACATAATGACTTGTTAGTAAAAGAGCTGAAGATGTAAAGAATAAAAAAATTGATGAAATGTGAGCTCATTTTCAAGAAGGTAGAATATTCTTAATAAAGTTAAAATGCTGCATTATATCAGCTGTTATATTTTGAGTACCTCATTAATAAAAGGATTTAGAAAACATCAAAAGAGCAATAGAAATGATCAAAGAACCGTAGGCAATGATTAAAAAAATGAAAGGATCTCCATGGAGGAGAAAAAAAAATGATGTACAAAAGTCACTCTGAGTCTATCAAACACAAATTAGTGAAAAACAGTAGCATGTTTTTTTTCTCATGACACAATTTCAATAGAATTAAATATTTCAATGAAAGAAGAATGCTAATTTTAGCACTGTAGATGAATAGTTAAGTCCCAGAAATAAAAAAAAAAATGAGTGAACCAAAGAGGGAAAAAAAAAAGAGGAGGATGGCTTAGGTTTTATGCAAAGATAAACTACATCAGGTGGTGTTTGAGGAAGAAGTGGTAAACAAGGTATTCTTGTAAGAGGGGTTCATGTCAGGAGGGCTTGGAAATCCATGGTAAAGGGTTTGTTTGTAGCACCGTAGGCAATGGGGAACAGACATCTATAACGGAGGAGTGAAAAGGTCAGGGGTTTCTGTGGGATCATATACTGAATATCTGATCTTTTGGCCTCTTTTTAAAATGTTTGTTCTTTGCTGCTCAGGTTCTCCTTTGGAAACTGCTCTTGGCTCAGTCCCTGTGATTTTGGTGGTACCATCAACTGTGCATCTTCACCTACCGTCCCTCACTCACCAGCACCACCAACTGTGCATCTTCACCTACCGTCCCTCACTCACCAGCACCACCAACTGTGCATCTTCACCTACCGTCCCTCACTCACCAGCACCACCAACTGTGCATCTTCACCTACCGTCCCTCACTCACCAGCACCACCAACTGTGCATCTTCACCTACCGTCCCTCACTCACCAGCACCACCAACTGTGCAGCCTCACCTACCATCCCCAAGTCAGTGACCACAGGCAGCTCAGAACAGACAATCAGATGCTTCGTGCCTTCAGACACATAACCCAGGCAGCACCACTCCATCATTTTGGGGATTGAGATGGATGCCATAGAAAGAATCTTCACTCTTGGTTTTCTGAGACCATGAATTATAAGAACAATACAAGCTCAGAGGAGCTGAAAGCCATGTTTGTTTTATTTTTTTCTGTCACATACAGAGACATGAAGCCTGAGCTTCCTGAGAATGAAGCCATATGCAAGCAAAGCAGAGCTAAGAAACCGAAAAGGTCCTGATGACGCCCTTGGATAATCCTGAAGCAGGTTAGGGATGAGTCTTTCCATTGTAACCAACAGAGTTTGTTTTTTTTTTTTTAATAATAGAGATAGAATAATTTCAAAAAATAAGATTGAAGGCTAAGAGAGCAACTAGAATGACACTATCTTAGTCTACGTGAGAGGTTATGGGAACCTGAATTAGAAGGGTAGATCATAAGGACAGAAAAAAAACAAGAAAAACATATTAGTGTCTGTTGATGGAGCTGCCTCTCAAAAGGGATAAGGAGATGGAACGTGAGACTCTACTGGGACGAGAGTTGTCCACTCACCTTTCCCTGAGGCCGATAGGATGGAGGAAAGGTTGGAGCAGATGAAGATGTCTGTGGAGGAGGAAAGCTGAAAAAGTTCTTAAAACAAGAGACTTCCCCCCGACATGTAGGAGAAAGGGGTTGTTGTAGATCTCATTAGTGAAGGTTTGAAGGAAAGCGAAGGTTTGCAGTAGTTGCTCTGAGTCCATAGGTTCTAAGTAGAAGGACTTCATGCCCTAGAGATGGTGAGTCAGGTGGGGTAGCGGCAAGAGGACCAGAGGGTGGTCAGGACCTTAGTGCCCAAAGCACCTCTCCCAGGCAGAGCTTCAGCTGCACACCCACAGCAAAGGGAGTCATGTTGGAGATTATACGTAGATGCTTCAGGCAATAATTACCAACTTCCTGAGTCTTACTTTTACAAAATAGAGTTTGGGGGATGACTTTCTCAACTGTCCACTAACTTTGGAAACATCATTCAGACATAATTTTTATTCCAAAAGAAGATACTCTGCTAACATTAATAAACCACCTTTCCCAAAGAGAAAATGCAGGAAATGGGGTGAGAACCAATCACAATGAACTTGAACAACTGTATGTAAACAGAAATCAAAGACATGTTAGGAGAAGAGTGGAAGAGTTTCCTTCAACTGAAACGGGAAAGGGTCATAGACACATTTGCTTTCTCCTCCTCCCCTCCCCCTCCTAACATTCAAGGGCTACACAGCATAAGGCAGTGTTGGAAGAACTCATAATGGAATTAGCTTTTGGGATTGCTTCATGAAATTAGGAAAGTGAAATCAGTTTTTAGATTATTTGCATTGAAATGGTATAAATCTGAATAATTTTAGAGGAAAGTTGAAATTAAATGGGCTTATTTTGAGAAATAATTTGAGAGACTGAATTCAGTGCCTTTGCTTTTAAAACACTGAATTCTAATCAGCAAGCTCTATATTTTTACCTTTCTCCCATTTTCTTGTTTCTATACTTTTATATTATGCTCTCATGTATAATTGGTTGGTTTTACCCAAGTCACACACCACCCCAAGATTCTTCAACACCTAAGTATATGAAGGGTTGGGAAAGTGAAACTTTTCTTTTTTATTCTATCTTTTCTCTATAGCAAAGAATAAATAAGCAAAAGGATTCATGTGAGAACAGAGCAAATCATATTTCAAGTTGGAAAGTTTCAAATTATCTCCAATATTCAGAACTTTACGAAATCCCCGTTGCCCTGGTCTAGGACTGCTGTGGCCCCTAGGAATGCTTCTAACGGAGAGGAGGAGCCTGATGCTGGCTGGCCGGGGAATCAGTTCTTCATCGTCTACGCAGTGGTCAGGAGCATAATCTTGTTGTGAGTATATGACCTTCAAAAAACCATCTGATTTTCATTTTCCTCCACACGTCCTGCATGCCAGCACTTACTCCAATGACAGAAAGTAACTGCAGGCGTGTGTCCGTCAGCCCCTCCAGTTCTGGGGAGGACACGTGGCTCAGCCCTCCACTGCCCATCTGGCCTCGTGATCAACCTCCATCATGACCTAACTGTGATCCTTCAGAACGATTTTCTTCCCACCTGGGTATATGGTTACAAACACATCTCTCCCATGCTATGATAAAATGTAGGGACTGCTCAGCATTTAAGGTGTCTGAGATGCTTCACCACAAGCTCTTGTGTTATCTATTTTGGTTCAATTTTATACTAGGCGCTACTGAATTGTTCTCTACTATATTGAAAATGCAGCTATGTTCTCTCCTTATTTCCACCTTAGCATTGAAATATTCCCAGTGGAGGATTTTAATTCAAGAAGGCAACGCTCACATCCGTTTGTCTTGCTAATTGTTCCTGGAGTCAGTTTCCCATAGAAACCAAATATTCATAGAACTGTTGCTTTATATCTTTTTCAGAGCTGGGAGAAAAGCCTGCAGATGCTCTGTTCCTACCTCTCATCATAGAGGAGGGTCTTAAAGGCCAGGGAAAGTCAAGGAAATTCTAGCAAGACTAAAACTGAAGCCCAGGTCTCTTGGCTACAGCTCCATCCACTAGCTTGTTCCATCTGTGGTCCTGCCACTCCTTCCAGACCTTTCTGGCCCAAGTATAGAGCGGCCTGGCTTTTTGGCTAGTTTTTCTCTTCATCAGTCTCTCTTTGCACTAACTTCCTTTCTGCTCACTCTGAATTCCCAATAGAAAAGCCAAAAAACATGGAGCTATACATGCTGCCAGGTTAAGAAATATATCTAAAACAAAATGCATTTGAGCTGAATCATAAAAACCCTTCTGTGATGAAAGGCCCAGCCTGGCTTAGAAACATGAGCAAATGTATGTGGATTAAACAATGCAGGATGTACGGAGAGAAAAGAGTGGGTCCATTGCTAATTTTAAATCAGTCATGCAAAATGTGATCCATTTTCAAATCAACACACTTTAGTAATTCCACCAAGGACTCCAAAAGTAGACTTTCTGAGGTCATTAAAATTCTAAAGGAAGCAGGAATATGGAAGAAAAAAACCCCACAGATTGTGGGGAAATTGAAGAATAAAGGGATATGACTTTGTAGCCACATGGATCCCATTGTATATATATTTTTTTTAATTAAAAAAAATTTTTTTTATCTTTTGGCCACACCACACAGCATGTGGGATCTTAGTTCCCGGACCAGGGACTGAACCCGCACCCTCTGCAGTGGTAGCGCAAAGTCTTAACCACTGGACCGCCAGGGAAGTCCCATTGCATCTGACTCTAGAATCCAAGTGGTGAGGAGGTCAGGGTATGTTGTTAGTCAAACAGGACACAGGAGAAGCAGGAAGGCAGCAAAGGTGGCTAGAAAAAAAATATAGCCACTTCATTTTACCTAGAGAGCTAATGAACATGTCACCTAGAGGTCCCCCTTAGTTTCAGTTACTCCTCACCCTCTTTTGTCCATGAGGAACACCACTCACAGCATGTCATTCTCCCAACACGAAGACACAGATGGGAACTGTCTCCCACCAAGTCTGCAGTAATTGCCTCAGAGAGCCCTGAACCCCAGATCACTTCCATGATGCCCTAACTCAGGTTACTGTGAGAGTGAAGCCTAATCTGCGAGGATCAATGTTAAGAAGGGAGAGTGCGATGCAGCCGCAGCTGAGGGGCCCCTAAACCTAGAATTTAAATGTCACATTTCTACATTAGTCTTTCCTGTGCTCTCGCTGCACCACCTGCTCTACCAGCTCCTCCACGCAGACGTATTTAAATATTTAATAATGGCTGATCCCACGTTATGAGAAGGAGACGGTATTTATAATTCACTCATGACATGGAACTCAGGGAAAAAAATAGAATTTTGGAGTAAATGGTGCTCCTGATACAACACAGCCGGTCGTGAGTGTTCGCATATATTAACAACACTAACCCATCCAACAAAAGAACGAGGAATTATCTTAAACTCAACACTCTTCTAGTAGGTAGTTTTGTTGTTGTCATGTGTTTGGTTTTTTTAATTTTGTGTTAATAACATCCTATGTTAATACTATTAGTCTGTAGGTAGAACAACTGAACATGGGTTGGGTCAGTTTGGAAGATTCAGAAGCAAACAGAAGAAAACAGCACACACAAAGAACCAGATGATTTCAGCCTCAAACATTCAATTATTAATATGTCAGGCTATTAAATGGTTTAAATTTAAATGTCTAACCAAATTATCAGTATGTTTTGCTTTCTAAACATAACTTCTCTATTATAATACAGCTTATATAATTTTTTAATTTCATTAACCACAGCTCTGAGAAAATTCATACCCAAGAGTCATTATACAGATTTAATTTTTACATTCACCTCTACTAGTAATCTTGGTAAAATGAAAGAGAGCCATCTGATGAAGAGGCTTCTAATAATGTTGAAATGAGAGATCTTTTAGCTGAGATGCCATTTTTCTAATTTTGCTACATTAGGTTTTACACACATTACTTTGCTGCTCATTTATAAGAATATATAAATATTCTCTAGAAGAGCTTTGCAAAGGTAAAGTCGCAATATAATCATGGTTTTCTTTTCCTTCTTTAAACTCACTCTGTTCTAAGATCTTTATATGACTCTCACTGTCTATAAAATAATGTCTTAAAATGAGGTTTTGGTTTTTTGCAGTTAAATGTATAAACTACAGAATTAACAACCCAAAGGAGGCAACCAGGATTGTTAGAAGCAGCATGCATCCATGGAGTAGTTTCTACAAACCGTAAGAATTTCTCTTATAACTTCTGTTTTTAGCACACACACAAAAATACTGCACAGTTAAAAACTGACTAATAAAACTGGGCAACTCTCAACAGGGTCAGCTCTACGCAAACTGTTTATTCCACTGTCAGCCGTCTAGTGAGCCTCTGATCGAGAAGTTCACTTATATGCTCAACATAAACCCAGTCACGCTCTAACTCTTATATTCTTGGAGAAAAAAATACCTACTAGAAAAAATTCAATGAATCACTACTTATTCCTAGCAAATAATAGTTTAGTCTCAACATTTTCAGATATTGTATATACATATATAAACATATACATAAACATTACATATATAATGTGTATATGTAACATATATAAACATTACACAGTAAATGTTCAAAATTAACCATTCCCCAAATACCCACTTACACATGACTCCTTTTGCAGTAGTAAAAATGAAAACAAACTAACAAATGAAAAATAACCCAGCAAGAATATGACAACCAAGAATTTAAACATTGCAGGTATATTCAAGAGAGAAAAAAATTTTTTAAAAAAGACTAAAACGTAAGTAATGTCTATTTTCAACTCATTTGCACAGTTATAAGAAGATCAAGTTAATAAAACAAGTGTGAATGTATTAAACAATATACTGAATTAGAAATACAGCATATTTTACACTCTATATATTTGTATAAAGTATCTACTTTGTTCTATTTTCCTCATTTGCTTATCATTACTGAAACTAAAATTATCTTTTCTCTTGATTCTAAAAGGCAAGTTCTTGGAAGAGCCGTGGTTCAACACTGAGAACCAAGCCGGCACCTGGTGGAAGACAAGTAAGTACTCATGGGGTGGATGAGTTCTCCAAACCCGAAATGATTTTATTCTGTCAGTTACAGTTTATTGCTCACCAGATGAAGACACCATGTACCCTGATAGCCTGGAGATAGAAAGCTGAATAAAATGCGTCTCTGTTCTCAAGGACTAACTATTAAAAATGTCATCGTGGCTAAAAGGGAGATGTGACCAAGAGCTGCTAGAAACAACGGAAGCAGTTGTCCAGGGAAAAGCCTCTGCCCGTGGACCACACTTGAGATGGGTCTTGATGGACAGGGAGGACATTCCTGGGTGGAGAGAGTGTTTGGGGACCCTCAAGGGAGAGAATCACACAAGCAGTGATGGGAGAAAGGGCGTGATGTGCAAGGTACAAGCGTGGCCTCAGCGCAGTGCAGAGAGGCAGCCGTCTGGAGAGGATGAGGATTATCTCATCTGCTGTGCTTGGGCCATGTGGAGGGCAGGCCAGGTGCAGGTACGGAAGGTCATTCAGTCACCAGGCAGAGAATGGAATGGGAAGACAGGAGAAAGGTGTTAACACACTCCGTCTGCTGGCACTGCTGGGGCACAGATACTGTGACGGACTTTCCAGGAGTTGTATACCTGCTCCTTCTCACAGAAACATCCCTGCAATGCAGTCTCAGCATCACAGAACCACAGACCTTACACACCCCACTGTCCTATACCCTACCAAGGGCCCCGGCTGACCTGAACCCACACGCAGAGTGAGAAGCAGATGATACCCATGAAAGGTCTAACCGCAGGCACCTTGGGAATTTGTGCACAAATCATCCCTCTGGCATTAGGGGAGCCACCTAGACCAGCAGAGGCGGAAGCCAAAAAATGGTCATGAGTATGTATTGTACGTTTTTCTAGGAAATGAGGCCAGTTAGAATCCTAGAGAAGTCGTGCCCAGGTTGGGAGAAGTGATGGTGTGTGGGGCAGTGGACCTCTGGGTACTACCCACATCCCTGCTTCAGAGCCAAGGCACTCAGCCTCTCAGCTGCTGGAGCTCACAGCTGCATCCCTCTCCAGGAATCATGTCAAACAGGGCTGTGCCCGCTCCCTGCGGGCAGCCCTCATCAATGGCTAATGGTACCAGCCCCACCCTCTTGCTTCAGTTTGGGAAAACTCTGAAGGGCTGTCCCAGCTCCCGAGGTCTCCCTGGGTTCAGCCAGGGTACCAGGTGTACCTGCGCACTGTTCAGCTTCTCCCTCTGCCCCATTCTGCTTCCTTCTCTTCCTTGCAGGTATTTCACAGTGCTCCCCTCATACACCCTCCCAAACAAATCCAGCTCAGAGTCAGCATCCAGCACAAAGCTTCATTTGTCATAGATTTAAATCAGGTCTTTGAAAACATTTTTAAATACACTTTAGATACAAGACCATATCAGTTGTGAAAAAGGAAATACACATTATAAATCCTTGGTGGGTTCAACTTGGATTTTGCACAAAATTAAAACAAAAGTTTACATGAAGCTATTTCACACGACTTTACTTCGTCTTTAGGGTTTTAGGCATCACTCTGTTACTGGCAGGCATGTTCCTGCCTGACCTTGTCTGAGCATCAGCTTCAGGCTACAAGGCCAGGGCCATGGGCTCACTTTCTGTGTGGACCAGCGGGATTTCCTCTGTTCAGTGGTCACACATACACTGCACCTTTAACTCCACTTGACCCCTTTTAAATGTGCAATTACTCACACAGAGGGCCAGGAAGGGTCTGTGCCTAGCAGCTGGAGCAAATCCAACCATTCAAGTAGAGAAACAGTGTGTTGGTCAGGGTTCTTCAGAGAAACAGAACCAATAGGATATTTCTATCTTTATCTCTGTCTCTATCCCCACATCTACCTCCAACTCTATCTATCTATCTACCTACCTACCTACCTATTGAAATTAACTTATTATAAGGAATTGGCTTACATGATTATGGCAACTGAGGTGTCCAGACCCAAGAGAGCCAGCGGTGTAAGTTCCAGTCCAAATCTGAGATCAAAGGCAGGAGATGCCCAATGTTCTAGCTCAAAGACAGGCAGAGAGAGCAACTTTTCTTCATTCAGCCTGTGGTTCTCTTCAGACCTTCAACTGACTGGGTGAGGCGTACCCACACTGGGGAGGCTGATCTGTGTTACTCAGTCCACCCTTTCAAATGTTAACCTCATCCAGAAACAGCCCTGCAGACACACCCAGAATAACGTTTGACAAAATGTTTGGGCACCCTGTGGCCAGTCAAGCTGACCCATAAAATTAACCACCACAAGTATCTCAAAGATTCAACAACCTTGATACTGTAGCAGCAATGCTGTCCACCAAGAACGGAGAAGAGATGCTGCTCTCTGAACTAGATCATAGCTCCCCCTCTTCCGTGCATCACGAACACCTGGGATCACAGATTACAGATTGAGACACCTAAACTTATCTTTACCACTCCCTTATCAGTGTGTTCACAGGACCTAGGAGACAATTCTGTTTCTGGTATCCAACAGCACTGTTGAGCTCAACTTTTATTGAAACAACTCTTAGCATGAGCTTAAAATAGGTCTTGTTTTACCACACAGCAGCACATCACAGGGAACATTTCCTTTAATATACCCCCTGCTAAAATTTAAATAGCTATGGTAAATTACATAAAACATGATTTGTGGAAATCAGTTCATCCACATGTGTAATGAAGTCTAACTGAACATTATTTTTGTGACAAAAAATGATCCAAAGTTAACCCACTTAACTATAGAGTGAAGCCATAAAAATGCAGGGCCGCCAGCACTGCAAACTCGTATTTGTTTGAATATCCAGACGTTATGTGCTTGCTTCTTGTCAACCTTCCTCAGTGCTAGAAGAGACAGTGGTCACAGAAAGCCCACCCCTGAATTGAGATTTTGTTTTCCTTTCTCTTCTACTGAATAAAAACAATCTGTTGTAATATATAATGTATGTTATTTTAAATGTAAATAATCTCAAGCTCTATTACATTATTATAATATTTTAACAAGAATCCTTCTGTATTATTAAATGTAAGATTGGTTTACAAAATTTGCTTTTGATCCTCAGTATTTACCTTACATACGATACGAATTTTGAAATATAAAGTAGAAAAAGCTAAACCCGCTTATGCACTAAGAGGGTTAGCTTTCTCAATATATCATTCTATTATATATATATATTAATTATACATATATGTGAGTTACATATATGACTTATATACATATGAATTATATATGATTTATGTATTTATGAATTATATATATTATATGCAATTATATAATATATAACAATTGTATATTATATACACATATTAGGTTTTATACAGTTTATTTAATAGATGAATAGTATTGCTTATACAGCTATATTATAATTATTTACATCATATTTTTTACCTTTTAGGTTTTTGAGTAGATTATTTTGAATTAAATATTTTCGTATGTAAAAAGGTTTTAAACAAACAAAACCCACCTCTCTTTGATTGCTTTCTTAGATGTGTGACATACCTCCCTAAAGAATTCTCATTTTTTAAACTTTGCATAATATTCGCCAATAATTTTCTTAATTATCAGCATATTCTCTCCCTCCATGTATAAATATATTTATATACACAGATGTATGTATATATGTATATGTAAACATATATAAATTACATATATACACACAAACACAAGTCTAGCAAGATAATTTATATGTTTATTTTCCTTCCGCTGGCCTTGAGCTCTCCACAGTGATTACATTTGTATTTTAATTTGAGTTTTTCTCTGCTCACCCTTCCACACCCTGGGATTCCCAAGCACAGCCAAGCCTTCCTCTGTGCTTCTTTGCCCCAGCTGCTGTATCACAAACTCTTCCTTAAAAGACTAAGCTGAGTGAGTACATATGCTTCCTAGGCAACCTGGGGGGAGGTGACAGAGGTGGGAGCAAATGGAGAAACCCAGGGGCACCCGAGACTGAGAGCCTGGCGATGCAGGTCCACAGGTGGGTGGCGTGGACCCAGAGCTCTCCCGACCCCTCATCCCCAAGAGGCCTCTTCAACACCACCGTGCCCCTGGGGAGGGGCGGCTGCCAGTGCAGGGCTCACTGGGGAGCTTCTGTGAGAGACGACCGTGCCCAAAGTGTCAGAGTAACAAGCACGACTCAAAGTTTTGAGGACCCCCAAACGTTCTGTATCCCCACAATGTTCGGGGAATTTTCAGCATCTTGGTGAGATGGGGGTGGACAGGAAGGAAAGGGCTGGCGTGGGGCCCCTCCGGTCACAACCAAGATTAAATTTACTGCCTTTTGGTTAGGATGGAGTCTCTGAAAGAAATTCAAATTGATTTTAAAATAAGACGGTGTGACGTTTCTTGTCCATCAAAGTTCGTCTAGAGTTTATAAGCCAAGAGACAAAGCATGACTTCAGGTTTGGTGTTGTATGTATTGAAAATTCTGGAAGCACACACAAGGAAATATTGAGAGCTGTTGCCTGGAGGAAGTAACCTGGAAGGGGCACTTACAATTATTACATATTTTACTATAAGCAATAAAAAATTCTTACTTGTAGAATAAACTCAAAATTAAAAGAGGAAAATGCATATGCAAATAATAGTTAGCATTTCTCACTCTACGTGCTTTCCACATTTTAGGTCAACTGATTTTTACAACATACTAATGAAATTGGTGTCATTATTATTTTCTCCCTTTTTAAAAAAATGAGGAGTCTGACACATAGAGAGCTTAAACAGCTTGCTCAGCTAAGTGGCAGAGAGAGGACCCTGGGTACTCTGGCTTCAGAGCCTGTATACTAAACTATCACAGTGGTGTTAGATAAAATCACGCAGTATCAAAACCTAGAAAGTGAAACCATGTGTAAGTATCAGCTGTATATAGTTTCTGATAATACAATACACAACAATATTTTCAATCAAATAGTGTAATTATTTATGTATTTGCTGCTCACCTTTACAAATGGTTTTTATTTTATCTCCAATTGATAGCTTAATATAGCACTCTGGAAATACCAGTTTCGAGAATGCCTTCTTTTTTTTAATTAATTTATTTATTTTACTTTATTTCTTTATTGACGTATAGTTGATTTACGATGTCATGTTAGTTTCAGGTGTACAGCACAGTGATTCAGTTATATGTATGTATATAATATATAAAATATTGAGTATAGTTCCATGTGCTATGCAGTAGGTCTTTGTTGTTTATCTATTTTGTACATAGTAGTGTGTATATGTTAATCCCAATCTCCTAATTTCTCTCTCCCTCGCCCTTTCCCTTTTGGTAACCATAAGTTTGTTTTCCACATCTGTGACTCTACTTCTGTTTTGTAAATAAGTTCATTTTTATCTTTTTCTTTTAGATTCCACATATAAGTGATATCATATGATATTTGTCTTTCTCTGGCTTACTTCACTTAGTATGATAATCTCTAGGTCCATAGGATGTCTTCTTTTGATATATTATATTCTCTCAATTTTTAAAGTTCTCAAATCTTATATTAGTCCTCTGTTTTAATTATCTTTTTAACTACAGAATATTGTTCTGTCAAAAATGATAAATGGCTTTGAACTGGCAGTTTCTCAAGGATTGACAGCCATCCACATTTCCATGACATCTTAGGTTGTAGCCACTAATAGGCTACCGAGACTGTTAACAGACTACTAATTAGAAGTAAATGTGATTATAATGAATGCTGTATGGTCATTCAAACTGAAACAGGACATTTGGAAGAATATTTGTATTGTAATTGAGAAGACTGACATCCCTTAGTAGTTAAGGATCCTCAATTTGGGGAAGATGCTCCTCTCTCGAGTCTGTATCCTAGTCTTTATGATATGTGTCTTCAAACTGCAGGACTTAATTTACTGTCATTTGCCCTGTTGGGAAGTGTCTGGTATTTCACGGATGCATTTAGATTCTACCAAAAGCAGTAGCAAATGCAGGTCATGTGGAAAGGATTATATCTCTGCTGTGCTTTCTTAAATAAGGCACAGTCATGTAGAAGTTCAATTAAAGGTCAACTCTAAAAACCCAAATGTCAGATGTATTCAGCAATTATCTGTGCATTCAAGTCCTAACCTTCGCATGGGATATAAATACCATTTTTTCTTGTAGCATTTCTTATTAAAAAAGAGTCATGAAGTCCCCATCGCAGCCCATGTCTCCAGCAAGGAGGAGTCTTTCACACTTTGTATATAAGGACACTCCTGTGGAGCCCCCTCACCACCACAGGACTTTTCAACGCTGTGACTATTATCTTTCATCCCACAAGGCAAGGGTGTAGCCCTGTTATGCTGCCTTCACTGTTGGACTCAGGACACCATCACCTACCGTCTTTATTGTTTTGAAATTCGGAGATGCTTTTAATTACCTGCCTCATTGGCTTGGTGTGCAGTAACCACTAGCTGCTTTTTTTTCGGCTCCTGACTACCCTACAGTGGACACTTGGAAGACAAGAGCATACTGTTTCTTTACTCAAATTTACAAAGTAAAATTGAAGAAAATAAAATCCCAGCTCTCCAGATTAATATTTCTTTCATTTTCACTTATGTACGCACAGATCTGTCATGTCAAAGATTTCAATGAACTCTGTAATTAATGAAAAAACCAGTAAGATATTTAACAAACTGTTTTGAAGGAGAATTCAAAGAAAATGCATATATAGACCATTAGCAACACTGAAACAAAATTGCTAATAGATGCAAAAATCTTCAATACCCACAGGGTAATAATCAACTGCATCTCCTCCCATGTCACTTTCCCCATTTTTCCTGACAATAACTTACAAATTATTTCTTTCTTTGTAACAGTTCCCCTACAGTAAAATAATCCAAATAAAATAACCACCAATTTTATTGTATTACTGTTCTTTTAAATTTGTTACTTCCTTAGAATTTTGAAACTTAAGGGAAGTATCTAAAGTTTTGAAAATTTAAGTAGTTATGTGGGGACTTCCCTAGTGGCACAGTGGTTAAGAATCCGCCTGCCAATGCAGGGGACATAGGTTCGATCCCTGGTCCGGGAAGATCCCACATGCCACAGAGCAATGAAGCCCATGCGCCACAACTACTGAGCCTGCACTCTAGAGTCTGCGAGCCACAACTACTGAGCCCGCGTGCCACAACTAATGAAGCCTGCATGCCTAGCGTCCGTGCTCCGCAACAAGAGAAGCCACCGCGATGAGAGGCCCATGCACCGCAACAAAGAGTAGCCCTCACTCACCACAACTAGAGAAAGCTTGCGCACAGCAACGAAGACCCAACGCAGCCAAAAATAAAAATTAATTAATTTTAAAAAAAGTTATGTGGAACATATATTGTTTTATTCTGAATGCTTACTGTATATTTTCTTAGATTATAGTTTATAATGAGCAGTTTCTTTCAAATAATAGATCTTGTGTGTGTCAGTAAAAATTGTCTGTTTAAAAATTGTCTGTTTACCAGTCCCTCCCATCAGGAAACTTACACAAGCCTCATCCACCAGAGGGCAGACAGCAGAAGCAAGAAGAACGACAATCCTGCAGCCTGTGGAACAAAAACCACATTCACAGTAAGATAGACAAGATGAAAAGGCAGAGGGCTATGTACCAGATGAAGGAACAAGATAAAACCCCAGAAAAACAACTAAATGAAATGGAGATAGGCAATCTTCCAGAAAAAGAATTCAGAATAACGACAGTGAAGATGATCCAGGACCTCGGAAAAAGAATGGAGGCAAAGATCGAGAAGATGAAAGAAATGCTTAACAAAGATCTAGAAGAATTAAAGAACAAACAAACAGAGATGAACAATACAATAAGTGAAATGAGAAATGCACTAGAAGGAATCAATAGCAGAATAACCGAGGCAGAAGAACAGATAAGTGACCTGGAAGACAGAATGGTGGAATTCACTGCTGCAGAACAGAATAAAGAAAAAAGAATGAAAAGAAATGAAGACAGCCTAAGAGACCTCTGGGACAACATTAAATGCAACAATATTTGCATTATAGGGGTCCCAGAAGGAGAAGAGAGAGAGAAAGGACCTGAGAAAATATTTGAAGAGATTATAGTCAAAAACTTCCCTAACATGGGAAAGGAAATAGCCACCCAAGTCCAGGAAGCGCAGCGAGTCCCATACAGGATAAACCCAAGGAGAAACATGCCGAGACACATAGTAATCAAAATGGCAAAAATTAAAGACAAAGAAAAATTATTGAAAGCAGCAAGGGAAAAACAACAAATAACATACAAGGGAACTCCCATAACGTTAACAGCTGATTTCTCAGCAGAAACTCTACAAGCCAGAAGGGAGTGGCATGATACACTTAAAGTGATGAAAGGGAAGAACCTGCAACTAAGATTACTCTACCCGGCAAGGATCTTATTCAGATTCGATGGAGAAATCAAAAGCTTTATAGACAAGCAAAAGCTAAGAGAATTCAGCACCACCAAACCAGCTCTACCACAAATGCTAAAGGAACTTCTCTAAGTGGGAAACACAAGAGAAGAAAAGGAACTACAAAAACAAACCCAAAACAATTAAGAAAATGGTCATAGGAACACACATATCGATAATTACCTTAAACGTGAATAGATTAAATGCTCCAACCAAAAGACACAGGCTTGCTGAATGGATACAAAAACAAGACCCATATATATGCTGTCTACAAGAGACCCACTTCAGACCTAGGGACACATACAGACTGAAAGTGAGGGGATGGAAAAAGATATTCCATGCAAATGGAAATCAAAAGAAAGCTGGAGTAGCTATACTCATATCAGATAAAATAGACTTTAAAATAAAGAATGTTACAAGACACAAGGAAGGACACTACATAATGATCAAGGGATCAATCCAAGAAGAAGATATAACAATTATAAATTCATATGCACCCAACATAGGAGCACCTCAATACATAAGGCAACTGCTAACAGCTATAAAAGAGGAAATCGACAGTAACACAATAATAGTGGGGGACTTTAACACCTCACTTACACCACTGGACAGATCATCCAAAATGAAAATAAATAAGGAAACAGAAGCTTTAAATGACACAACAGACCAGATAGATTTAACTGATATTCATGGGACATTCCATCCAAAATGGCAGATTACACTTTCTTCTCAAGTGCGCACGGAACATTCTCCAGGATAGATCACATCTTGGGTCACAAATCAAGCCTCAGGAAATTTAAGAAAACTGAAATCGTATCAAGCATCTTTTCTGACCACAACACTATGAGATTAGAAATGAATTACAGGGAAAAAAACGTAAAAAAGACAAACACATGGAGGCTAAACAATACATTACTAAACAACCAAGAGGTCACTGAAGAAATCAAAGAGGAAATCAAAAAACACGACGATCCAAAACCTATGGGATGCAGCAAAAGCAGTTCTAAGAGGGAAGTTTATAGCTATACAAGCCTACCTCAAGAAACAAGAAAAATCTCAAGTAAACAATCTAACCTTACACCTAAAGGAACTAGAGAAAGAAGAACAAACAAAACCCAAAGTTAGCACAAGGAAAGAAATCATAAAGATCAGAGCAGAAATAAATGAAATAGAAACAAAGAAAACAATAGCAAAAATCAATAAAACTGAAAGTGGTTCTTTGAGAAGATAAGCAAATTTGATAAATCATTAGCCAGACTCATCAAGAAAAGGAGGGAGAGGACTCAAATCAGTAAAATTAGAAATGAAAAAGGAGAAGTTACAACAGACACCGCAGAAATACAAAGCATCCTAAGAGACTACTACAAGCAACTCTATGCCAATAAAATGGACAACCTGGAAGAAATGGACAAATTCTTAGAAAGGTATAACCTTCCCAGACTGAACCAGGAAGAAATAGAAAATATGAACAGACCAATCACAAGTAATGAAATTGAAACTGTGATTAAAAATCTTCCAACAAACAAAAGTCCAGGACCAGATGGCTTCACAGGTGAATTCTATCAAACATTTAGAGAAGAGCTAACACCCATTCTTCTCAAACTCTTCCAAAAAATTGCAGAGGAAGGAACACTCCCAAACTCATTCTATGAGGCCACCATCACCCTGATCCAAAACCAGACAAAGATACTACAAAAAAAGAAAATTACAGACCAATATCACTGATGAATATAGATGCAAAAATCCTCAACAAAATACTAGCAAACAGAATCCAACAACACATTAAAAGGATCATACACCAAGATCAAGGGGGGTTTATTCCAGGAATGCAAGGATTCTTCAATATATGCAAATCAATCAATGTGATACACCATATTAACAAACTGAAGAATAAAAACCATATGATCATCTCAATAGAGGCAGAAAAAGCTTTTGACAAAATTCGGCACCCATTTATGATGAAAACTCTCCAGAAAGTGGGCATAGAGGGAACCTACCTCAACATAATAAAGGCCATATACGACAAACCCACAGCAAACATCATTCTCAATGGTGAAAAACTGAAAGCATTTCCTCTAAGATCAAGAATGAGACAAGGACGTCCACTCTCACCAGTATTATTCAACATAGTTTTGGAAGTCCTAGCCACGGCAATGAGAGAAGAAAAAGAAATAAAAGGAATACAAATTGGAAAAGAAGAAGTAAAATTGTCACTGTTTGCAGATGACATGATACTATACATAGAGAATCCTAAAAATGCCACCAGAAAACTACTAGAGCTAATCAATGAATTTGGTAAAGTTGCAGGATACAAAGTTAATGCACAGAAATCTCTTGCATCCTTATACACTAATGATGAAAAATTTGAAAGAGAAATTATGGAAACACTCCCATTTACCATTGCAACAAAAAGAATAAAATACCTAGGAATAAATCTACCTAGGGAGACAAAAGACCTTTATGCAGAAAACTATAAGACACTGATGAAAGAAATTAAAGATGATACCAACAGATGGAGAGATATACCATGTTCTTGGATTGGAAGAATCAATATTGTGAAAATGACTATACTACCCAAAGCAATCTACAGATTCAATGCAATCCCTATGAAGTTACCAATGGCATTTTTTATGGAACTAGAACAAATCATCTTAAATTTGTATGGAGACACAAAAGACCCCGAATAGCCAAAGCAGTCTTGAGGGAAAAAAACGGAGCTGGAGGAATCAGACTCCCTGACTTCAGACTATACTACAAAGCTACAGTAATCAAGACAATATGGTACTGGCACAAAAACAGAAACATAGATCAATGGAACATGATAGAAAGCCCAGAGATAAACCTATGCACCTATGGTCAACTAATCTATGACAAAGGAGGCAAAGATATACAATGGAGAAAAGACAGTCTCTTCAATAAGTGGTGCTGGGAAAACTGGACAGCTACATGTAAAAGAATGAAATTAGAACACTCCCTAACACCATACACAAAAATAAACTCAAAATGGATTCGAGACCTAAATGTAAGACCGGACACTATAAAACCTTTAGAGGAAAACATAGGAAGAACACTCTTTGACATACATCAGAGCAAGATCTTTTTTGATCCACCTCCTAGAGTAATGGAAATAAAAACAAAAATAAACAAAGGGGACCTAATGAAACTTCAAAGCTTTTTCACAGCAAAGGAAACCATAAACAAGATGAAAAGACAACCCTCAGAATGGGAGAAAATATTTGCAAACGAATCAATGGACAAAGGATTAATCTCCAAAATATATAAACAGCTCATGCAGCTCAATGTTAAAAAAACAAACAACCCAATCAAAAAATGGGCAGAAGCCCTAAATAGGCATTTCTCCAAAGAAGACATACAGATGGCCAAGAAGCACATGAAAAGCTGCTCAGTGTCACTAATTATTAGAGAAATGCAAATCAAAACTACAATGAGGTATCACCTCACACCAGTTAGAATGGGCATCATCAGAAAATCTACAAACAACAAATGCTGGAGAGGGTGTGGAGAAAAGGGAACCCTCTTGCACTGTTGGTGGGATTGTAAATTGATACAGCCACTATGGAGAACAGTATGGAGGTTCCTTAAAAAACTAAAAATAGAATTACCATATGATCCAGCAATCCCACTACTGGGCATATACCCAGAGAAAACCATAATTCAAAGAGACACATGCACCCCAATGTTCATTGCAGCATTATTTACAATAGCCATGTCATGGAAGCAACCTAAATGCCCATCGACAGAGGAATGGATAAAGAAGATGTGGTACATATATACAATGGAATATTACTCAGCCATAAAACGGAACGAAATTGGGTCATTTGTTGAGACGTGGATGGACCTAGAGACTGTCATACAGAGTGAAGTAAGTCAGAAAGAGAAAAACAAATATCGTATATTAACGCATGTATGTGGAACCTAGAAAAATGGTACAGATGAACCGGTTTGCAGGGCAGAAGTTGAGACAGATGTAGAGAACAAACGTATGGACACCATCGGGGGAAAATTGCAGAGTGGTGGGGATGGTGGTGTGCTGAATTGGGCAATTGGGATTGACATGTATACACTGATGTGTATAAAATTGATGACTAATAAGAATCTGCAGAAAAGCAACTAATACTAAACTTTCTTTGGGTTATTTGTATGGAAATATGTTAATATAAATGTTTCAGACATTACATGAAATTTCTAAAAATCGTATGTTCTGGTATAATGTTATAAGTCGTAATTCTAGTTATTACTTTAAAATGTATATCTCAGAAATAACTACATTTCCTTGTCAATGGCATTATTATGACCTTTCATCAAATCTTTAACCGTGGTCATTTTTAAGTCTTTTGTAATTTACAGACAGTTCTGTGTGTACTCTGATGCTTTTGCAAAAATGTTCCTTGTTTCATGTTCAAGGAGTTCATGGAAAAGACTCTGACAAGCACTGGTTTCTGGTAACTGACTATACTGCTGAACTGAATGAATAAGCATTTTCAGAACTCTAATGGAAAACTGATGAATTCATAAAAGTACTAACAAAAGATCAAGATGAAAAAAAATTAATTACATGGGACTGAGTGAACTGATGAGGATGATTATAATTTTTGTGAATTTCTGTTTGAATTAAAAAAAAAAAACCCACAAGGACTCAGAGGCAAAAAATATACAAATCAATTTTCACTGCAAAGTAAAAGGACCTGTTACAGTGGAGCATTACTGGACTGAATATCAATATTCTGACTTAGTATTAGTGTGTTTTTTGTTTGGTAATTGCAATCATTGTTGCTTTTGTTGTGGTCATCCATTTAAAATGCCTTGTGTCAGTTTATTTATCTCTTGTAAAAATAAAATACAGTGTGTGTGTGTGTGTGAAAAAAAAAATTGTCTGTTTAAAATTGTCCTGGTAATTTTGATCAACTATCAGTGCGAAGGTATTTGTAAGATAGTATAAAATGATTCTGAAAAGACTTCTCATGACTATAACTTGAATTCAAGATGAGAATATGTTCTTTTCAATCTTACTGAAAATCACTTCAAATTAGTTGTGGTTTATTCAAAGTATGGCAGTATATGTAAAATGGCAGCTTAAATATATATTTTAAGTTTCATAAATAAGTAGTTTTATATAATAATTTATAAAACATTGTCAGTAAGTTCATTGTATCATATCTGGGGACACATTTCATCTTGGGCACAGGAGAACAATTTATTTCTTTCAGTCAAATATACGAAGGGTCTAAGCAGTGATCCATCACCATTTTGCTTTTGCATAACCCCAAAGGAAGAACTTAGCATGTTAAGTGTTTCTTGAGTCAAAACTATTTAATTACTGACATAGAGAACATGAAAGCACAGATCGAAAGTTAAATGGTCTGTGTGTTCTTGTGTGTGTGTGTTTTTGCCAGTTAAAACAGATGTGCCTCCTGACAGCTATTCTAGGTGCCCTGAGGTTGGAAGATCAGGAAGATCATTTTTATTCTTCATATTCCAGTCTCAGATTCCTCTTCTACCTTGTTTCATTCTCAGTTCTTTACCGTTTCTAGCGATCAAGAGACACTGACCCACGGATCATGGTGTGCCCCGAAAGACAGGTGAGGCCAGCCTGGCCGCTGCCCTGTCACCCTCGAAACCAAAGTGCGCAAGAAGGGGGTTATGTGAACTAGACCTCTGAGAGCCTGGGAGTAGCGAGCAGTTTGTTGATTTTGTTTTTGTGAGGGTGGCAGGGGGACAGGGTTTTCTCTTTTTTTGGTGGGAATAGGAAGAGAGAAGTTAATTTTTTTTAAGATGTAGTCACTGAATAAAGGTTTGCCTGTGAGCCTGGAACCTTTTGGGAACGACTAATAGAAGGAAGTATCACTGATTCCCCAAAAGATGTAGGATACTTGAGGAAAGGCAGGGCTGAGTAGAGGCTGACAATCTAGAGGAGTACATGGATGGGGCGGCTGTGTCCTGCAGGTACAGTCAATACTCAAGTCAACAGCAGACTATCTGGGAGCCTTGCAAAAAAGTTTGTAAATGTAGGTTATCTCAGGTTCATTATATTATTCTTTCTACTTCTGTTTGCATTTTGAAGTTTTTCATAATTAAGAAACGTTTTAAGAAATACCAATCAATATGCTCCGGTTAAAAGATGTGTTTCCTAGGAGCTCCAGAGGAAACAATATAGGTGGAACAGTCCGGTGAGGCTGTTTAAAGAGGCAGCACACAGAGCCCGGGGCCCTGGTCACCCGCACAGCAGCTACTTCACCACGGCAAACGGTTCACTGGGGTGGCGGCTCCTCACCATCTCGTGACTCAGAGACGAAGCCACCTTCCCTGAAGGAGCACTCTCTTCCCCAGAGCAAGCATAACTCATAACTCTCAAAGCAAGGTTATTTTTCTCCTATACAAGTACTTAGTAGATTTTTTCCAACTCTGTCTAGATTTCCTTGTCTTTCATTAGAAACCCACACATTTGTACCTGAGGATATATGTAATAAACTTCATCAAGTTGATGCCACTCAAGTTCACACTTTGTTCAAAATGCTTCCCTTAGTTATAAGCATGACAATTTCCCTCAGGAAGAGCTAAAATGCCAAGATCGATAAGTGTGAACACATTTCCTGGCTTACATGTTATACTTGATCTCACTCTTTGTTTTGCCACAGTAACGGCGAGCCAAGCTTTCGAGAAGTTAACATTTCTCCCTTGCAAAAACCAGCTATAAGTAGAATTTTAATTACAGAAGTTGCAAATAATTAGTCCTTATTTTTAAACATTGTTCTGACTTGTCAGTTTTATTTACATCTAACACATAGAAAATGGTCCTGGGGGCTTCCCTGGTGGCGCAGTGGTTGAGAATATGCCTGCTAATTCAGGGGACACGGGTTCGAGCCCTGGTCTGGGAAGATCCCACATGCCGCGGAGCAACTAGGCCCGTGAGCCACAACTGCTGAGCCTGCGCGTCTGGAGCCTGTGCTCCGCAACAAGAGAGGCCGCGACAGTGAGGCCCGCGCACCGCGATGAAGAGTGGTCCCCACTTGCCACAGCTAGGGGAAGCCCTCGCACAGAAACGAAGACCCAACACAGCCCAAAAAATAAATAATTAAATAAATAAAAAATTTAACAAAAAAGAAAATGGTCCTGGCCCTCTGCAGGAAAGCTGGTTTTAAATGCTGCTAAGTGTGTTCAGGCCATACCTTGGTAAACAGCTTTAAATCCAGGCGAGGCAATGCTGTCATCAGACTGTAGATGTAGCCACATCTGGTTGCTCATACTCACAATAAGGTCAGGAACACTGGATCCAGTGAGTCTGCAGAGAAAAGAAATGTCAAAACCATTGTTTAAGGCACCAAATATCTCCACTTTTACCTTCATGGTGTGGGGGGAATCCTGCTGCTTAAACAGACGAGCCATAGATATAGATATATATAGGTAGCAAGACCCTCCTTCAAAGAATCTATAGCCATTTGTAATTCATATTCATATTTGAATCATAATATCATTGGCCTTTTACAGTAATTATTCTATATCATAACTGTGAATTTGTATCTTTGATTTTAAAAATCGACTTAGGGTGAGCAACCCTCCCATTTATCTGACACTGAAGTTCTTCTCTGGGTGCAGGACTGTCAGTGCTAAAACTGGGGCAGCACTGGACAAACTGGGAGGGTTGGTCACCCTATGTGCCTTACTGCTGTGTGGTGATATAACATCACATCATTAATAGGAAAGCATGTCTAAGCTGAGAAAAGTTCTGGTTCATTCACATAATGCTTGGGTTAGACAGTCTGGAATTATCATGTACCTTTACCACAAAAATTATATCATAGGATGGAATCGTCTTTAGCACTGAAAGGAAATGAGCTATCAGGCCATGAAATGACATGCAGGAAATGTAAATGCACTAAGTGAAAGAAACCAATCTGAAAAGGCCACATACAGGATGATTCCAACCCTAGGACATTCTAGAAAAGGTGAAACTACGGAGACAGCAAAAAGATCAGTGGTTGATGGGTTGGAAAGTGGGAGGGATGAACAGGTGGAGCACAGAGGATTTTTAGGGCAATGAAAATACTTTGTATGATACTGTAATGATGGATACATGTCATTATACATTTGTCCAAACCCATAGACTGCAACATCAAGAGTGAACCCTAATGTAAACCACGAACTTTGGGTGATGATGAGGTGTCCACACAGGTTCATCCTTGGTAAAAAGTTGCACCATTTGGTGGGGGATATTAATAATGGGGAGGCTGTGCATGTGTGCAGGCAGGGGGTACATCTCTGTACCTCCCTCTTAGTTTTGCTCCGAATATAAAACTACTCTAAATAAAGTTTGGATATAAATACACACACACACACACACACACACACACAGAGGAAAACAAAGTTAACCACACATTATAAGATAATTGACAAGGAAAACTGCATGCACAGCAGACACAGATTTGGCAAATGTATGGAACTTTCCAGCTGCATATTAAAGTCCAGGTCACAGCGAATGGAATTTTCAGTGAAGCATTCGTTGTGTATTAACAAAACAGTCAGGGGGGGCCTTCAAGATGGCAGAGGAGTAAGACGTGGAGATCACCTTCCTCCCCACAAATACATCAAAAATACATCTATATGTGGAACAACTCCTACAGAACACCTACTGAACACTGGCAGAAGACCTCAGACTTCCCAAAAGGCAAGAAACTCCCCACGTACCTGGGTAGGGCAAAAGAAAAAAGAATAAAAACAGAGACAAAAGAATAGGGACGGGACCTGCCCCTTGGGGAGGGAGATGTGAAGGAGGAAAAGTTTCCACGTACTAGGAAGCCCCTTCGTGGGCGGAGATGGGGGTGGGTGGGGGGGAAGCTTCGGAGCCACGGAGGAGAGCGCAGCCACAGGGGTGCAGAGGGCAAAGCGGAGAGATTCCCGCACAGAGGATCGGTGCCGACCAGCACTCACCAGCCCGAGAGGCTTGTCTGCTCACCCGCCAGGATGGGCGGGGGCTGGGAGCTGAGGCTCAGGCTTCGGAGATCAGATCCCGGGGAGAGGACTGCGGTTGGCTGCGTGAACACAGCCTGAAGGGGGCTAGTGCCCACAGCTAGCCAGGAGGGGGTCCTGGAAAAAGCCTAGAGCTGCCGAAGAGGTAAGAAACCATTGTTTCGGGTGCACGAGGAGAGGGGATTAAGAGTGCTGCTTAAAGGAGCTCCAGAGATGGGCGTGAGCCGCAGCTATCAGCACAGACGCCAGAGACGGGCACGAAACACTAAGGCTGCTGCTGCCGCCACCAAGAAGCCTGTGTGCAAGCACAAGTCACTATCCACACCTCCCCTCCCGGGAGCTTGTACAGCCCGCCACTGCCAGGGTCCCGTGATCCAGGGACAACTTCCCCGGGAGAATGCAGGGCACGCCTCAGGCTGGTGAAACATCACACCGGCATCTGCAGCCGCAGGCTCGTCCCGCATCCCATACCCCTCCCTCCCCCCAGCCTGAGTGAGCCAGAGCCCCTGAAGCAGCTGCTCCTTTAACCCCGTCCTGTCTGAGTGAAGAACAGACGCCCTCAGGCGACCTACATGCAGAGGCGGGACCAAATCCAAAGCTGAACCCCAGGAGCTGTGCGAACAAAGAAGAGAAAGGGAAATCTCTCCCAGAAGCCTCAGGAGCAGCGGATTAAATCTCCACAATCAACTTGATGTACCATGCATCTCTGGAATACCTGAATAGACAACAAATCATCCCAAAAGTGAGGCGGTGGACTTTGGGAGCAACTGCAGACTTGGGGTTTGCCTTCTGCGTGTAATTTGTTTCTGGTTTTATGTTTATCTTAGTTTAGTATTTAGAGCTTATTGTAATTGGTAGATTTGTTTATTGATTTGGTTGCTCTCTTCCTTTTTTTTATATATATATATATTATTTTTTCCTTTTTTTTCTCTTTTTGTAAGTGTGTATGTGTATGCTTCTTTGTGTGATTTTGTCGGTATAGCTTTACTTTTACCATTTGTCCTAGGTTTCTGTTTGTCCATGTTTTTTTTTTTGTATAGTTTTTAGCGGTTGTTATCACTGGATTTGCTGTTTTTGGTTTGGTTGCTCTCTTCTTTCTTTCTTTCTTTTTTTAATTACTTTTTAATTTTTAATAATTTTTTTATTTTTTATTTAATAACTATTTTATTTTATTATTTTATTTTATTTATTTATTTATTTATTTTCTCCCTTTTCTTCTGAGCCGCGTGGCTGACAGGGTCTTGGTGCTCCGGCTGGGTGTCAGGCCTGAGCCTCTGAGGTGGGAGAGCCAAGTTCAGGACATTGGTCTACCAGAGACCTCACAGCTCCACGCATTATCAAACGGCAAAAGCTGACCCAGAGATCTCCACCTCAACGCTAAGACCCAGTTCCCCTCAATGACCAGCAAGCTACACTGCTGGACACCCTATGCCAAACAACTAGCAAGACAGGAACACAGCCCCACCCATTAGCAGAGAGGCTGCCTAAAATCATAATAAGGTCACAGACACCCCAAAACACACCACCAGATGCAGTCCAGCCCACCAGAAAGACGAGATCCAGCCCCATCCACCAGAACACAGGCATCAGTCCCCTCCACCAGGAAGCCTACACAACCCACTGAACCAACCTTACCCACTGGGGGCAGACACCAAAAGCAATGGGAAATACGAACCTGCAGCCTGCGAAAAGGAGACCCCAAACACAGTAAGTTAAGCAAAATGAGAAGACAGAGCAACACACAGCAGATGAAGGAGCAAGGTAAAAACCCACCAGACCAAAGAAATAAAGAGGAAATAGGCAGTCTACCTGAAAAAGAATTCAGAGTAATGATAGTAAAGATGATCCAAAACCTTGGAAATAGAGTGGAGAAATTACAAGAAATGTTTAACAAGGACCTAGAAGAACTAAAGAGCAAACAAACACTGATGAACAACACAATAAATGGAATTAAAAATTCTCTAAAGGAATCAATAGCAGAATAACTGAGGCAGAAGAACAGATAAGTGACCTGGAAGATAAAATAGTTGAAATAACTACCACAGAGCAGAATAAAGAAAAAAGAATGAAAAGAATTGAGGATAGTCTCAGAGACCTCTGGGAAAACATTAAATGCACCAACATTCGAATTACAGGGGTCCCAGAAGAGGAAAAGAAAAAGAAAGGGACTGAGAAAATATTTGAAGAGATTATAGTTGAAAACTTCCCTAATATGGGAAAGGAAATAGTCAATCAAGTCCAGGAAGCGCAGAGAGCCCCATACAGGATAAATCCAAGGAGAAACACGCCAAGACACATGTTAATCAAACTATCAAAAATTAAATACAAAGTAAAAATATTAAAAAGCAGCAAGGGAAAAGCAACAAATAACATACAAGGGAATCCCCATAAGGTTAACGGCTGATCTTTCAGCAGAAACGTTGCAAGCCAGAAGGGAGTGGCAGGACATATTTAGAGTGATGAAAGGGAAAAACCTACAACCAAGATTACTCTACCCAGCAAGGATCTCATTCAGACTTGACAGAGAAATTAAAACCTTTACAGACAAGCAAAAGCTAATGGATTTCAGCACCACCAAACCAGCTTTAAAACAAATACTAAGGGGACTTCTCTAGGCAGGAAACACAAGAGAAGGAAAAGACCTACAATAACAAACCCAAAACAATTAAGAAAATGGTAATAGGAACATACATATCAATAACTACCTTAAATGTAAATGGATTAAATGCTCCAACCAAAAGACACAGACTAGCTGAATAGATACAAAAACATGACCCGTATATATGCTGTCTACAAGAGACCCACTTCAGACCTAGGGACACATACAGACTGAAAGTGAGAGGAGGATGGAAAAAGATATTCCATGCAAATGGAAATCAAAAGAAAGCTGGAGTAGCAATTCTCATATCAGACGAAATAGACTTTAAAAGAAAGACTATTACAAGAGATGAAGGACACTACATAATGATCAAGGGATTGATCAAAGAAGAAGATATAACAATTGTAAATATTTACGCACCCAACATAGGAGCACCTCAATACATAAGGCAAATGCTAACAGCCATAAAAGGGGAAATCGACAGGAACACAATCATAGTAGGGGACTTTAACACTCCACTTTCATCAATGGACAGATCATCCAAAATGAAAATAAATAAGGAAACACAAGATTTAAATGACATTAAACAAGATGGACTTAGTTGATATTTATAGGACATTCCATCCAGAATACACCTTCTTCTCAAGTGCTCATGGAACATTCTCCAGGATAGATCATATCTT
This sequence comes from Balaenoptera musculus, assembly GCF_009873245.2. Classification (NCBI taxonomy): domain Eukaryota; kingdom Metazoa; phylum Chordata; class Mammalia; order Artiodactyla; family Balaenopteridae; genus Balaenoptera; species Balaenoptera musculus. The sequence goes on along the minus strand of NC_045805.1, from coordinate 9,574,394 downwards.
GGGTCACAAATCAAGCTTTGGTAAATTTAAGAATACTGAAATCATATCAAGTATCTTTTCCGACCACAGCACTATGAGACTAGATATCAATTACAGGAAAAAATCTCTAAAAAATACAAACACGTGGAGGCTAAACAATACACTACTAAACAACCAAGAGATCACTGAAGAAATCAAACAGGAAATCAAAAAATACCTGCAAATGACAATGAAAACACGACAACCAAAAACCTATGGGATATAGCAAAAGCAGTTCTAAGAGGGAAGTTTATAGCAATACAATCCTACCTCAGGAAACAAGAAACATCTCAAATAAACAACCTAAACTTACAATTAAAGCAATTAGAGAAAGAACAAAAAGCCCCAAGGTTAGCAGAAGGAAAGAAATCATAAAATCAGATCAGAAATAAATGAAAAAGAAATGAAGGAAACGAGAGCAGAGATCAATAAAACTAAAAGCTGGTTCTTTGAGAAGATAAACAAAATTGATAAACCATTAGCCAGACTCATAAAGAAAAAAAGGGAGAAGACTCAAATCAATAGAATTAGAAATGAAAAAGAAGTAGCAACTTACACTGCAGAAATACAAAGGATCATGAGAGATTACTACAAGCAACTATATGGCAATAAAATGGACAACCTGGAAGAAATGCACAAATTCTTAGAAAAGCACAACCTTCCACGACTGAACCAGGATGAAACAGAAAATATAAACAGATCAATCACAAGCACTGAAACTGAAACTGTGATTTAAAATCTTCCAACAAACAAAAGTCCAGGACCTGATGGCTTCACAGGCAAATTCTATCAAAAGTTTAGAGAAGAGCTAACACCTATCCTTCTCAAACACTTCCAAAATTATGCAGAGGGAGGAACACTCCCAAACTCATTCTATGAGGCCACCATCACCCTGATACCAAAACCAGACAAAGATGTCACAAAAAACAAAAACTACAGGCCAATATCACTGATGAACATAGACGCAAAAATCCGAACAAAATAATAGCAAACAGAATTCAACAGCACGTTAAAAGGTTCATACACCATGATCAAGTGGGGTATACGCAATCAATCAATGTGATAAACCATATTAACAAATTGAAGGAGAAAAACCATATGATCATCTCAATAGATACAGAAAAAGCTTTTGACATAATTCAACACCCATTTATGATAAAAACCCTCCAGAAAGTGGGCACAGAGGTAACTTACCTCAACATAATAAAGGCCATATATGACAAACCGCAGCCAACATCATTCTCAATGGTGAAAAACTGAAACCATTTCCACTAAGATCAGAACAAGACAAGGTTGCTCACTCTCACCACTATTATTCAACATAGCTTTGGAAGTTTTAGCCACAGAAATCAGAGAAGAAAACGAAATAAAAGGAAACCAAATTAGAAAAGAAGAAGTAAAACTGTCACTGTTTGCAGATAACATGATATTACACATAGAGAATCCTAAGGATGCCACCAGAAAACTACTAGAGCTAATCAATGAATTTGGTAAAGTAGCAGGATACAAAATTAATGCACAGAAATCTCTTGCATTCCTATACACTAATGATGAAAAATCTGAAAGAGAAATTAAGGAAACACTCCCATTTACCACTGCAACAAAAAGAATAAAATACCTAGGAATAAACCTACCTAGGGAGACAAAAGACCTGTATGCAGAAAACTGTAAGACATTGATGAAAGAAATTAAAGATTATACAAACAGTTGGGAGAGATATACCATGTACTTGGATTGGAAGAATCAACATTGTGAAAATGACTATACTACCCAAAGCAATCTACAGATTCAATGCAATCCCTATCAAACTACCAATGACATTCTTCACAGAAATAGAACAAAAAATTTCACGATTTGTATGGAAACACAAAAGACCCCAAATAGCCAAAGCCATCTTGAGAAAGAAAAACAGAGCTGGAGGAATCAGGCTCCCTGAATTCAGACTATATTACAAAGCTACAGTAATCAAGACAGTATGGTACTGGCACAAAAACAGAAATATAGCTCAATGGAACAGGATAGAAAGCCCAGAGACAAACCCACAAACATATGGTCACCTTATCTTTGATAAAGGAGGCAAGAATATACAGTGGAGAAAAGACAGCCTCTTCAATAAGTGGTGCTGGGAAAACTGGAGAACTACATGTAAAAGAATGAAATTAGAAAACTCCCTCAACACCATAAACAAGAATAAATTCAAAATGGATTAGAGACCTAAATGTAAGGCCAGACACTATAAAACTCTTAAAGGAAAACATAGGCAGAACACTCTATGACATAAATCACAGCAAGATCCTTTTTGACCCACCTCCTAGAGAAATGGCAATAAAAACAAAAATAAACAAATGGGAGCTAATGAAACTTAAAAGCTTTTGCAAAGCAAAGGAAACCATAAACAAGACAAAAAGACAATCCTCAGAATGGGAGAAAATATTTGCAAATGAAGCAACTGACAAAGGATTAATGTCCAAAATATTCAAGCAGCTCATGCAGCTCAATATCAAAAAATCAAACAACTCAATTTAAAAAATGGGTGGAAAACCTAAACAGACATTTCACCAAGGAAGATATACAGCTGGCCAAGAGGCACATGAAAAGAAGCTCAACATAACTAATCATAAGAGAAATGCAAATCAAAACTACAATGAAGTATCACCTCATACCAGTCAGAATGGCCATCATCAAAAAATCTACAGATAATAAATGCTGGAGAGGGTGTAGAGAAAAGGGAACCCTCTTGCACTGTTGGTGGGAATGTAAACTGATACAGCCACTATGGAGAACAGTATGGAGGTTCCTTAAAAAACTAAAAATAGAACTACCATATGACCCAGCAATCCCACTACTGGGCATATACCCTGAGAAAACCATAATTCAAAAAGAGTCATGTACCACAATGTTCATTGCAGCTCTATTTACAATAGCCAGGACATGGAAGCAACCTAAGTGTCCATCGACAGATGAATGGATAAAGAAGATGTGGCACATATATACAATGGAATATTACTCAGCCATAAAAAGAAACGAAATTGAGTTATTTGTAGTGAGGTGGATAGACCTAGAGTCTGTCATACAGAGTGAAATAAGTCAGAGAAAAACAAATACCATATGCTAACACATATACATGGAACCTAAAAAAAAAAAAAAAAAGGTTCTGAAGAACCTACGGGCAGGACAGGAATAAAGACGCAGACGTAGAGAATGGACTTGAGGACACAGAGAGGCGGAAGGGTAAGCTGGGACGAAGTGAGAGAGTGGCATGGACATATATACACTACCAAATGTAAAACAGATAGCTAGTGGGAAGCAGCCGCATAGCACAGGGAGATCAGCTCAGTGCTCTGTTTCCACCTAGAGGGGTGGGATGTGGAAGGTGGGAGGGAGACGCAAGAGGGAGGAGATATGGGGATATATGTATAGCTGATTCACTTTTTTATACAGCAGAAACTAACACACCATTGTAAAGCAATTATACTCCAATAAAGATATATATAAAAAAGAAAAAATAGTCACACAGCGGCTGCCGTCAGCCAGTGAGAAGAAACACTCAATCCACTGACTGAAGTCAACGAGCTGACAGAAAAGCATGTTGAAAGAGAAAAAGTTTAAGAAAAAAATCAATTCAACCAAAACAAATGCCTCTAATCAAAGAGGAAGCTTTGCTTTCAGCAAAGTTGTTTCAGGGATATGTGCACATGATTTGCCCCATCAATCACATCATTTGTGAATCAACACAACCTTCTCACCTGAGGCGCTACAGTGTACAGGATTCTTCAGAGGAAGATGAACAACGCCTATTACACGTGAAGGAACTCACGCAGTATTACATACAAATTGAAAAAAAAAGAAGTATTTCAGTGAGTGATGTGCACTCATGAAATATGAATATGTACTTCTTTCTGAAGATTTGTCTTCATTTGAAAGACTGTTCCCTTATGTTTGGTTGTTCTGTTTGCTTGTTTGAAGAGAAATTTTTTTTTTCCCCCTATGCATAGATTGCATGGAAATGTAACATACCAAAAAAGGCACAAAGCATGAATGTCTGGCATTAATGTCTTCTTTGAATTATAATTATAAAGCTATACCATTCTTTCTTCTGTTGGTTAGTCCTTACAAGGAGTATCTTTTTCTAGCCTTTTGCTTTCAACTGTTCTATGTATATAAATATTTCATGTTTGTTTATGTAAGCATCAAATACTTGTTTTACATTATTGTTGATTTATTTTATTTATATTACTTTTATCTAATCAGAGATTTTATCCTTTTATTTAGAATATAATTACTAATAAAAGTTCATTTTTCTTGTTTTTTTCTTTTTTGATTAGTCAATATTTTTAAATTGTCCCTTTAATCTAACAGCTTGTTTCTTTCCCCCAAGACTTCAAAGATATCATTCTGTTGTCTTTTTACTTTTTTTTACTTTATATTGAGAAAACTTCTATTGATCTTGTATTTGCCATTTTGAAAATAACGTTTCTTTGTTTATACTACTTGTAAGATCTTTCCTTGTCCTGTTTTTCAGAAGATTTATTATAATGTGCCAGGCTGTTTTTCTTGTATTATGCCTACTGTCTTGTAGAATTTCTTCAATCTCTATCCTGATGTCTGTTGTCAATATTGGAAAATTCTTGGTGATAATGTCTTCAAAGATTAGTTACGTCCCATTTTCTCTCTCTTTCTCTTCTTCAATACCAATTACACACATGTTTTCTGTACATTTTTTTTCTGCTTCAGGTTGAATATTTTCTACTAATCTATCTTCCAGTTCAAGCCACATCTATTGAGTTCTTCATTGCAGATGTTGTATTTTTTAATTCTTAAAACTTTCATTTGGTTTGTTATGAATTCCGGTTTTCTGGCAAAATTCTGGATCATTTTATTTATATTCTTAAATATATAAATCATAGTTAATTATCAAAGTCCCTTAGTGGTAACTATAATATCTGGATATCCTTCTCCTTTTGTATTGTCTGTCTCTTGGTTTTGGATCATTGGGTGTTATTTCTAGACATTTTGGTTGAATGCTAGACTTTGTGTTATGCCATCATAGAAGCTATGTGTGTTGTTATCTTCCTTCTTGGAGGATTTAATTTTCTTCTGGCAGTGAGAGTGACCACCTTGATTCAATCAGTCTTCAGAAGGATTCCAGACTTCATTTCAAGGTTGTTGATTTCTCAGTGCTTACCCCTTCTTATGTCACAGTCCACAGACTATAAATATATGCATTTATACGTTTCATCATTCATCAAAAAGCCATATAATTTTACCTCTTCCACACTTTCACCACTTCTTTCTGTCTCCACTTTCTCAGTTTGAGTGTCTCATAGCAACATCACTGAAGTAGCCTCCTAATTTATCCTGATTCTTTTATCACTTCCCCCCTACCTTTGATTTAATTTTAAGTTGTTAAAAACTTATCATGTAGAAATTTTTCACACACTGAAAAGATTTATACTGTCAAGTTAACTACTTCAGAAATACCTCTGAGTGTAAATATTTGAATTTATTTTATTTCTGCACTGGACTTTATTTTAATACAGTTTTATGTTAGTCTATTGATTCACATAAAACTAAATAAGCAGGTACCTGGCTACACTACAAAGTTGCTTCAAGCGAAGTCAAATTAAGATGATTTGTGGGACTTCCCTGGTGGTCCAGTGATTAAATTTCCATGCTTCCACTGCAGGGGGTACGGGTTTGAACACTGGCCTGCGAACTAAGATCCCGCATGCTGCACAGAGTGGCCAATTTTTTTTTTAATTTATTAGAAAAGAATAAAAATAAAGATGACTTGCATTGCTCAAGTTTTAGAATTTAAGCCTGATACTTAATTGACTGCTGTATTTATGAAAATGACTGTAAGACAGCTTGGTACAATTAATTATTTAACATGCTTAAAAAATTACTTGAACATTCAAAAAGTATTTTTGTGTTAATTTTTTTTAATTTTACAAAATTATTTTAGAATTATTTAAAACAAAAGAAAATATTTCCCTTTTTGTTCCTCTTTCTTTTTTCTATAAGTATTTTAGTTTGCTAGCACCAATGGAAAAAAAATGTTTAAAATAATGAAGCAAATATTGTTACCCTGTGCAACTGTTTATCTGTTGGAAACAGGATTTTTTGTTTCCATAACTGAAAAATAAAATAAATGCTAGTTTTGGTAAAATACTTTAACAGCCATCATAACACGTAAGCTATAACTGCTTTCTTTAAAGCAGTTTTATTTTCTCCCAAAATGACTTTCTAGTACATAGTGTTTTAAAGTAAACTTACAAATAAAATTATTCCAATGAATCGCTAAGAAATCTGACTTGCTAGAAAACGATAATAAAACTGCCTTTGGGAAACAGAGCCATCATATTGGAGGTGCCAGCTCCCCACTGCCCTCCCCTCCCATTTCTCAACCTGTTGCTCCAACCATGCTGGCGTTTTTAACCGTTCTCCAAAAATATTGGAACTTCTCTGCCTCCAGGTTTTTGGCAAATCTTGAAATCACTGCCTGGAGTGCCTATGCTCCCTGGATAAGGAGTTCTTACAGTATTTGAGGATTCTCACTTGGCATTTCTTAACTCCCTTAGGTGATGCAGGTCTTTTTTTTCTCTAGGTCATTGGAGAACCCTGCATACACCTCACCAAAGACAAACATTCACAGGCATCTACTTCCTCCTCCTCCTACCAAATTCTAAACCTTCTTGAGTGCAAGCTGATGTCACTTGGCCTTTAATCCCCAGACTCTTGCGTATAAAATGCACCATTTCTCTGAACAAATGCATAAATGAAAATGTAAATTAATCCCCATTAAAATTCATTAAATATCTACATGTTTAAATTTCATAAGAATATCTCCAACTAATGATTTAAATTTTTGTTTGATCTTAGCATACCAAGGACTTGGTATTTGAGGTCCTGTTGAAGCTCTGTCTTTAATTTACGCTGTGGTTTTAGCTAAATTATTTTACATCTATGTCAGTTTCTTCATCTGGGAAATAACTGTATTAAATTACCTTCAAGGAATCATTCAGACCTAAAATTCTCTTATCTTTTTGATAGAGTTCAACCATTCTCGAGCTGTCTTAACCTCAGTGGTTTGATATGCCTGCTTGCAATCAGGATCAGTACTGAACTGAAATCAGCAGTATCTTTGACTGTATGTTCCAGTGTATTGAATCATTAACCCAGAAGTAAGGAAATGACTTTTGATTATGTGTTTGTTCCTTCCCTACAACCAGGGCATACTGCATTGAGAGAACAGCTAAAGTCTTTCACGTGAAAATGGTCATTGTTCTTTAAAGCTTAACTGCACCCATGTGAGGCAGTAACTTCATGATGCTTTGGTTGCTACTAATATTACATTGTATACGAAAGCCATCTCATTTCTGGACAGGTCTTCTTTTTGGCCCTTGTTAAATGATTCAACAGTTCTATCCTCACATACATGAAATATATCTGCTGGAAAGGGATTGTGAAATCAAACTGAGTGCTTTCACTCAGCACAGCACCATGCAATTCCCACATTGCTGTGTGTGTCAGTAGTTTGTTCCTTGGTACTGATGAACAGAACTTCCTTGTATGAATATACCAAGGTGTGTCTATCTATTCACCTGTCCAAGGACATTTACGTTGTTTCCAGTTGTTTGGCAATTATGAATAGAGTTAACTCTATTCATGTAGGGCAAATTTTATTTCTCTAGGGTAAATACCTAGGAATGGGGTGGCCAGATTACATGATAAATACTTAACTTCGTATGAAACTGCCAAGCTGTTTTCCAGATGGCTGTACCATTTTACATTCCCACTTGCAGTCTTAAAGAATACACAGTGTATAATTCTATTTATGTGATATTCTCAGAAAGACAAACTATAATGATGGATAACAGATCAGTGGTTCACGGTTTAAGGTGGGAGAGGGTATCACTACAAAGAGAAAGCACAGTTTTGAGGGGTGACAAACTTCTGTATCCTGATTTTGCTGGTCATTATACAAATCTATACATGTATAAATACTTATAGGTCTGTACTCCAGAAAGTCTATTTTACTACATATTCATTAAAGAAATAATTTGTTCAAACCTGGAGATTAAAAAAAAAACAAAACTCTGAGTATGCCACAAAGTATGAATTTGATGCAAAGTAACACCTGGAGCACATCAGACCTGCATCTTACTGGCAGGTACCTGAAAGGAAAGTGGTGTGGGAACCTTTAAAGCACTCCTTTCAATTGCAAATTGGGCAGTTAGAAAGTAAATGTTACTCACAAGTTAAAACCTGACCTAAAATTGACCTATTTTGAAGTCTTTGCATGTTTTTAATATCAATAAATTTCATAAATTCTGAGAAAGTACAGGAAATGCAGAGTTATTTAAAATATAAATGTTAGTTGGCTGTTTGCCTTGATTGGGTTAATACAGTGTGTGCCGGAGACTAATAAGGAGAGGTTAAGACACAGTGTGTGATCTGTGCAGCACCTGATGAGAACCATGCGCCCCAGGGATGGAGTAAGATGCCTTCAGGAAGTCAGAGATGCCCTGATACAAACCTTGGTAAAAGGTGGCAGAACCAGAGTCATAAGTTGACTTCATCATTAAACATACCGAGGCAGCAGGGATTTAAATTCTGGTCTTGGAAGGATATGCTTGTAATCTGAGGTTTTGCACATCTTTATGTGCGATATTGACCAGACCTGGAGAGCAAATCCGCCTGAAGGCAGCCCTGATGAGAGTTAAAGGTTCTCGATCCACCAGCATCCAAGCTGGCTCCTCGTGCAGGGGACTTACAGGCAACACGTCTATTTACACGACATGTACCGGAACAGAGAGCTGAACAGGTGGAGAGGAACAGAACTCTTTTACCTCAAGTTGACTTTGAAAAATCAGTCAAGGCAGTGGTTTTATAGAATAAATGATCATATTATTATATATAAAGTTAAACCTGGAGATCAACAGTACATACACTGAAGCTGATAGAATTTCCCCACTGGCACCAACGTGAAATTAGAGCAAGCTTTTCAGTGAGTGGGACTCCTGCACACATTTCATTCAAATGCGACAGCTTTTATTCACCGTGCTGGAATCCATTCTAGCCAGGTGGCATAGAAGTTGACGTTAGTTACATCAATGGTCTGCCATCACCAGGTTAATCCCACTAAACAGTATCAGAATTGTTAAGCCTTTCTATGTGGAGCGGTAGACAAAATATCTAATCCAAACTTCTATCTTTCACTTCAAAGAAAAAAAAGTTTACTTAAGGCCCATAACGAAGTTATTTTACAGACTTCTGTTACTGAGTGCAGCCCAGACGATTTAAAAGTATATGGACACGGACACATTTTTTTCCATTCTCTTCCTTGACAAGCTCAGGTATGAACCCTCAAAATGGCACAAGACACAACCAGAAGAGGACTCTGAAGGCAAGCTGGGGTTCTCTGACTCCAGGGTCAGAGAACCAACGCAGTGCAGGCTGCCTGTGTGCCCCCCCCCCCAAAACAGAGGACCACCAGACCTGGTGCTTCCTGAACCCTGACCGGGCAACAGAAGGCTCCAGGTAAGCTCCATCCTCACGGGGATGCAAGGGGTATCCCTCAAACGACATAAGGAAGACCGGCACCACCAGCATGGGGGACGAATGAAGGGACCTTGGTAACCACAGGTGTCCAGGGCAAGCCTTCACCTTCCCCAGGGCCTGAGCCTCCCTCTTCTGAGTAAAGAAACAGAGGCAGCAGAACCTATGAGAGAGACCAGCCACACCAGTGACCCAATCCAGGAAGACTCTGTCTCTGCCAATCTGAGACTGAGACGCCCCTTCCCTCCCAGAGATAGGGGCAGAGGGAGGGGTGAGGGGACAAGGGGTGAGATGCAGGAGGGGAGCAGTGATAGGGGTTCCCACCAACCCCTCCCCACCAGCAAGGACGAGTGTGAGTCCCACGGGCACCAATCAACCAAGCAGACCCGGGCAATGCCGTACATGCTGTGACAGTGAGCCTGTCACTGGAACCCCAGCCGACACAAGTTGGCCAAGAACTGCGTGTTAAGTCTAGCCAGGGTGACTGCCTGCTAAAATAAGAGGTTTATATAATTCCCAGTACATCCTAACATGATAGACGAAACAGCCTGGGTCCAATTATCATACCAAGAACCAAGAAAATCACAACTTCAACGAGAAAAGACAACCAACTGACAATACCTAAAATGAATCAGATGTTGAAATTACCTGACAAGGATTTTAAAGCAGCCATTGTGTAAATGTTTCAATCATTTACAAATTCTCTGCAATCAAATAAACAAACAAACAGACGATCCTAGCAAAGAAAGAGAAGTTACAAAAAAGAACCAAATGGAAATTACAGGAGTAAAAATACAATAACAGAAATTAAAAGTAACTAGATGGGCTTATAGTAAGTAGAGTGGAGATGCACAATGACATGTTAACTTGAGAACAGGTCTATAGAATTCGCCCACACTGAACAGCAGAGAGAAAATACAACGGAAAAAAAAGTGAACAAAACCTCAGGGACTTGTGGGTCAAAAACAAAAGGCCCAACATCTTATCATTCGAATCCCAGAAGGAGAGAAAGAGAGTGAGGCTGAAAGGGGGTTTAAAGAAATAATTGCTGAAAACTCCTCAAATTTGGAGAAACACATAACCTACAGTTCTAAGGAACCAAGTGAACCTCAAACAGGATAAACTCAAACAAATCCATGTTAATTAAACAAATCCACCGAATTAAACTTTTGAAAACTAAAGACAAGGAACAAAATCTTGAAAACAGCCCAGAAACCAGTTAGGCAGCCTGCTGTCTCCACGGCCATAAGTCAGGTTCTCCTTGTCTTCCTCTAGCAGATGGAAGCAATACCTTTGTCACAAGTTTGTCAGGAGACAATGCGGGTCCAGACAGATTCAGTGAATGGCAGTTCAACTCCTCTTCCTTCTTTCTTTCTAGTATATTACATTTCCAAAGACAATTCTGAGCACCACATATTTCATTATATTAAGGCAGAGATAATAACTACAGTAATACAATACTAGCTTCTCTTTGCATCATACTTTTCACCTTTTTCAAACAATGTTTCCTTAGCCGTCTCACTTTACACTTACAACAATGCTTCCGAGTTGCAAAGTTGGCATGAGATGGGGAGCTGGTCTTGCTGCCCTGGAGGTCTTGCGTACCCCTTACTGTTTTAAATGCACTAAGCCCCCCAAAAGATAATGACTGCACCTTTGAGGTTAATTCAATATCAAAAACACAAAATACACACTTTAAATGCTTTGGACTGATGAATCGTGGAAGAGAGACCCTTAGCTCTCCAGGTTAACAGTGTAGCAAGCAAGGCATGCATTTCCTGGCTCCTTAGAGAAAACTGCCACCTTGAGTCAACACTGGGGATGTAAGTGGCAGAACAGCTGGAAAATGACTCAGGCTGTCTGGACTCCAAATCAGCTGGAACTAGTCTCCCCGCAGCTCCCGCAGGTGCTGCCGTTGGGCTGCGCTTCCTTGGGACCTATGGCTTCTTCTCCTCTGCAGGAAGGTTCCCCGGAGACCACGTCCATGTGCCCCCAAGGCCCCAGGTCAGTTTGCTTTCCCAGACACCCCAGAACAGATGGAATCCCAAACCTAAAATGCGTGTGTCCAGTGGCCCGGCTATCTCTCCTCTGACAGGGCTGCTGGAATAGAGAACTTGGGCACCATGGAGCGTCCGGAGAGCGGCAGCCTCTGCTAACCCTCCCCAGCGTGATAATGAAGGTCAGGAAGCCTCTGCCTTCTCCACTTGTGGACCATCCCCTCAAAGCCTACTGTTACCCACCTCTGAGTCCTGTAATGTCTGAATTTCAATAAATGTTTCTTCAAAGAATCAAGGAAGAATGTTTCCCTATAAAGAGACAAAGGAGGGAAACCTAGCAATGGATGAACTTCACTTCAAGAATAGAGCTTTTAGGATTTGAGTCTGATCTGCACTCTCATATGTGTCCGTGCTCACAGGCAATGTCATTATGAGAACGATTATATGAGGAAAAAGAGTTTTGATCATGTGGTTCCAGAATTCTAAGAATCTAAGGAGTGCACTTGCTTTCTAATTTTGAAAAATGGGTTTTTGCCTAGAGAACGTCTAGGTAGCTACCTTTATGTTCTTATTCCTAACATAAATTGCTCAAGCTTTCTCCAAAGCATTGAGATGTACTGTGATCAACTCCTCTGATAATGTCCGAAGAATACATAGACACACACATCAGTTTTCAGTGTCTGCTTTGTTATGGCTGTTGTGTAGTTTTTAATGAAAAAAGAATGATGCCCCTTCGTTCAGCACCCGCAGACAATATCAGAGGTAGGTGGAGGGCTACCATATGAGGGCCGGAGCCACTTCTAAGCCCAAGAAGCAATTTAAGAACAGTGGATCAACCAGCCATAGGAAACAACTAGTATCCTTATTGGTTAATAGACAAGTGTAGTCAGGCAGAGGCAATACTACTCGCTCACAGATTTCCCTGATACTGACTATTCATCCCTTACAGAGATGGGCACTTAAAACCTGCCACCGGTGCCTGCAATCCCCAGGACATCCTGAAATTAATGCCATGTCCTGGTCACCCACTGCTAGTAACTGCAAAGGCCAGAGGAAAGTCGTGAAGAGCAATGTCTCTGGAGGCAGTTTTTCTGCAAATTAAACTTGAGAAGATTACCAACATATATTCTTGGAGAGATCTCAATAGAGATTTGCTAAGTGAGTTAGTTAATTTTGTTTTAAGTCTGTCATTCTGTAAAAGTAACCTGAATAAATTCATCCATCTCTTGGGAAGACTCGGCTATTGAAAGAGTCTCCCTAACATTCAGTTGTTCTCTTTTTGCGCCAAGAAAGTTAAGAAAATAAAAAGCCATTAACAGAAATTAGAATTTTTAAAAGCATATTTAGGATGAGCCAGTTAGGCTATCTCACTCTCTGAATTTCTCCTGAAAATTAAGATCTGAATAGAATTCCACAGGCCCCCTAAAAAGGGGAACCTATAAAATTATTGAGCTTGAGGTAGTAAATATCAGCTACTCATAAAGAACCTTCTTAACTCACATTTTATCTGAAATATATATCATGACAGTCAATGATTCTATACACTGTCTGGTATATAACCATCTCAGCTCATCTGCCATTTCTCCAATTAGATTTTAAACTCCATGCTGAGACTCACGTCTGACATATAAGTACTCAAAAATATTTGTTGCCGTATTCTCTAAAACTGCCTGTTTATCCAAAGACACCAACTGTGATTCTCTCATTTTTTCTTTTTCTGTAATTCTGTATACTAAGGAAATATGTCAGTGGCTTTGCTTTTCTCTACTGAAGATGATTAACTGCCCAACTGATCTTTGTTACATTATGTTTCCCAAAGGGCATCTCACTTTGATTCGGTTGACTGTTTAGTTTTTCCTTTATAGATCTGAGCTATTGAGAGGAGGTTCTAATAACACTTATGTCAAGGTGATACATAGTTTGCTATTGCTCCCTTAACAACAAATAGCATTAAAAAATGGGTGTATGACTTCACATCTTTAACAGTGACCTACGGGATTTTATATGGCACTGCTTTTCTACATTTATGTTTTACATTTTGCATTTATTTGAAAATTTCTCTCATTTGTTTTAATGATATCCCTTCTTAAATTAGACATTATGGTAATAATAAAGCTATTTCATGTGTGGTTTGTATTTCTTGGCTCTCCAGTGCATTCACATGCATTATTTCATTCTGCTCCTTAGCACAGGCAGGAAAAGTTTATTATACATATTTCATAGCCATAAAAACAGAGATACAGAGGGGGTCACAGATAGTTAAGAGCAAAGCTAGAGCCAGAAATTCCACCTTTGGCATCCTGGCCTCACTGCTAATCCACTGTATCAGTGTCTACAAGTACCGCTCCAGACCAATGCCAGGCTGTGTGCACACAATTGGCATGGAAGATTGCAAACAATACAGATATCTGTCCCCACCCTGCAGGAATCCGTATTTTTATAAATAAATGCAATTTAAAGCTAGTAATTGGGCAAAAAAAGAATAACCATTTGGTAAGAGTGTGGGGAAACAGGGACCTTTACATACTGTGGTGGAAGAGAAAACTGATATAAACTTTTGGGGGGATTACTGGAAAAGCCTAATGATGTAAATGAAGATGCTCCTTACTCCTGAAATTCCTCTGCTGGAAATCTTCTTGAAGGCATATGAAACAAGTATGACAATTTGTACAAAGTAGTTTACTGCGTAGCTGCTTAGAAATGCAAGATTACAGGGGGATGGAGAAAAGTCAAAGTCTATCAATGAGAATCAGTCAAAAAACATGGCACATCCACATGTAATGATAAGGAATACAGACACTGGAGGAGGATCACGGAGTCTGAACTCCTGCTAGAACAGACGCTAGGTTTGTGAATTGGGGTAAATCTATCTAAGCCTCAGTTTCATCATTTATATGATGAAGACAGTATTAACCCCTAACTCACAGAATTAAGGTGAAGACCAAACAAGATAATATGTATTAGGCATCTAGCACACTGCATGGTATATAAGAGGTACTCAATAAATGCTATGAGATTACTACTGCTACTAGTATAATTATTATCATAAGTTATGGGCCAGTAACATGATTTTAATTATTATTAGTAGTAGCTATAAAACATGAGATAAAGATATATACTGATAGGGAACTACGTCCAAGATACAATAAAGGAAAAGAGAATGTCCCCGATGCCATCAGAGTGCGGGTCCATTAATTTTAAAGGCACAGACAGATGTTCACTGCAGAACTTTTTACAATGTGAACTACCTCATAAGTAACTGCTAAGTAAGAGAATGAGTGGGTATAACGGCCACACCTCTTGTTGCTGTTGTTGTTTTTCCCTAGCAGAATAATACTTTGAAGTTGTCCAGGGCAAGCTTTCTCACAAATAAAGAGAAAATCTCAGCCATGTATAAGCAGACTAAGAGAAAGAAGGTGAAAATCCTGCAGAATGACTTCCATTAGTGAAAGCAGTTTCGGGAGCCCCTACAGGAAGCTGTCTGTGCAAGGTGTGAACGCAGAGGAAGAGGCTGCAGACATTTCCTTCTGCACTGAAAACACTGAGGAGTGAAGATACCCCCGGGTCATGGTTTTAATGTTGCTAGAACAAGTCTCCTAAAAACTGTCCTATCAATATTAAAACCATGACCCGGGGGTATATTTACTCCTCAGCCTCAACTAAGAAGTCCGTATGCAGCAACTAAAGATCCTGCACGCCGCAACGAAGATCCCGCGTGCCGCGACTAAGACCCGGAGAAGCCAAAATACATAAGTAAATAAATATTTAAAAACAGAAAAAAAAAACTGTCCAGACTATCCTCACGGCCCTGCATCTGGAAGAGGCTGACGGTGTCCAGGGCGAAGTGGTGCAGACTCTCCCATGAGTCCAGTTGCCAATGGACCAGTGTAGGGATCTGTGTGCTGACGTTCACGGTGGGGCCGCTACTGTATTTGTCAGGACTCTGGGTACGGAGGTCCACAGATATAAAGGGCGCTACCACACTGTTCTCCTCACGCTCTCTGCTACTTTTAGTATGCAGCTTTACAGAGCGCAAGGCTTTCAGAAGACATATGGCCTTATTCTAGAAGATACTTGTCCTTCCCCGAACACTGACAATATAATAAATAGAAAGAGAGGGGCGGACAGGGAGCAGCTGAGTTGAGAAACTCATCGCCTCTACTTTCTGCTTTTCCATATAGTCTAATCTTTTGCCATATTTTTCAATGATTTAAAATAAAAAACATTGCCACAGATAGAATGCAATCCTGAATTAGTCCTCATCTGAAATCAGATTTAGAAACTACTAATTTAGCCATACGTGGCATTTATTAAACTTCTGAGTGGGAATGGAAAGTCTGCACCAGGATCTCAAGGACACATCCGTGTTTGCACAGATAACTTCCTGTTCTGGGAAAGAAGAAACAAGGAAAGATACACTTACACATACAAGACGGTTCTTGTATCACCCACTTTCCCAGCATCGCCCACGGTTAGGGTGTCGTAGCCTCTTTCCAGCTCAAACTCTTCAAAGGCAAGCTTGATGACCTAAATCAAACACAAGAGAGAATTACTTAGCATAACAGGAACTTTCTGGACCTCACATAATGCAAATATCCAGTTGTAGTATTAATTTTGCTCCATAATTTCATTGTTACTTCAAATGATTTAAAGTTGCTTTTAAAAATAATGATTGTATATGAGAGCCCTCGATTATAGAATTTTATGGAATTCAAAATTGCTATTATTCCAAAGATATTTATCATCAGCTCTAAAAATGAAATTAACCCATATTGTATTGACACTTTAAATCAAATATTTATTGTCACATAGTGTTCGGAATGACCAAAACGTAAATCAGTATAAGAAAAATAAATGGGGACTACAGTTAATGAGATATATTTTGAGGATACCTAGAACACCACGGAAGAGATATTTTTAGTGTGATGTCTGCAGATTTCACATATGTTCCAATATTAACATATGAAAAAGACCTCTGAGGCTAGAAAGTTGTCCTCTACATTTAATTTTGCAAACCCTTGTCTTTTTTTTTCTTTTTTTTTTTTAATAAAGAACACTTTGTCTGGGTGGTCAACACCATTTATACACGACCAGTTTGTGTCTGACACATGGATATATTAGAATACTATGAACTTCTTTCTTCTCATAAAAGTAATGCTTCCTTTGCTGACCAATATTGTGATAAAGGGGGAAGAGAGTCTGAGGTGTCACAAAGTTAGGTTTGAACCCTAGGTGACAAGGAGAAATATATATATAGATGATAATAGATATCTGTAACATGAAGAAGAGAGAGAGGGAGAGGCTATCACAGACAGATGAAAGAGACAGATGGATGGATAGATAGATATGATGGATAGATGAGATAGGTAGACAAATGACAGAGGGGGAGAGAGAGGGAACAGGAAGTACAGAAACCATAATATTAGAAACACATTTTAATGGGATCTACTTCAGAGTAAATTTGAAACTCTGGAATCCTGTGAAAAACGTAAAATACCTGTTCATTAAACCTGAAAGAAAGACTTAAGCGGTACCAGGGGAAGGCAGGCTTCTGACTAATATCCAATTTGATGTGTGCAATACTGAGCAGGCTCTAACCAGGTGCTTTCCCAAGCAGTGCTAATATGGGATGCATTAATTCTGCTATTGGAAATTCTTACTAAAATTAGTGGTATAGCTGTTATGATTTATTTAAAAAATCTACTCTTTCAAATTTCAGCATTTGTCTGAATACGTTATTTTAGCAATCTAATTTGAAACAGGTGTAGAGGTTCATGACTGTTGCAGACCAGTATCAACATATGAAGCATATGAAGCATATGAAGCCCAACACCCAAGGATGGTTTTATTTCAATTTCTGTGTTTCCCATGGGCCGATTTATAAATGTCCATGGTAGTACAAGAAAGAATAAAAGGACTAAAGAATCATGCAACCTGGAGGTTCCCATCACCTTTTTTGACACATTTACTCTGTCTTGACTTGGGTAACAGCCTGCAGTGAAGCAATGATAAACCATTCAGGCCTGAGGGTCACAGCTGGCAGATTTGTAATGAGTCACAAATAGGGGGTCTCACTTCATAAATGTGTTTTCATTATGGGTGTAAAAATAACCATTTTGCAATTCTTTCAAGCCAAAGCAAAGGGTGTTGGAGAGGTTTCTGTCAGGGTTCAGACTCAATAATCCGCCTCTGATAGTCAAAGGACGATCTTTATGCTATTAATGCCCCATAAAAAGAGAAAAGGTAGACCCAATCTTGTGTAAAGAACCTTTAGTTTGTCAGAAAATATGGCACTCTATAAATATACCTGGTAGTAAAACAGAAATACACATCTGGAATGAAAGTTGCTGTCATTTCTCAGTGACAAGTGACGTTCATCGGAGAATTCATTTTTTAATAAAAACTGTATATAAGGAGTACAGCATGATGATTTGATGTACATATACATAGTGAAATGATTACTACAGTCAAGCTAATTAACCTGTCTCCTCACACAGTCACCCTTTGTGTATATAGTGAAAGCACCTTAAATCCATTCTCTTAGCAAATTTCTAGTAATCAATACTGTATTATTAACTATAGTCACCATGCTGCCCATTAGATCTTCAGATTTATCCATTCTTCATAATTGTAACTTTGTGCCCTTTGACCAACATCTCTCCATTTCCCCACCTTCTCATCCCTGGTCACCACTGTTCGGCTCTCTGCTTCTTTGTATTTGACTTTTTTAGATTCCACACATAAGTGAGATCATGCAGTTTCTTCCTTTCTGTGTCTGTCTTGTCTCACTTAATATAATGTCTTCTTGGTGCATCCAAGTTGTTGCAAATGGTAGGATCTCCTTCGTTATTAAGGCTGAATGATATTCCATTACATATATATACATCACATCTTCTTTATCCATTCATCCATTGATGGACACTTAGGTCGCATCCATGTCATGGGTATAGTGAATAGTTTTGCTTTATGTTTTGTTGTTGTTTTTTTTTAATGAATTTATTTATTTATTTATTTATTTATTTATTTATTTATTTATTTTTGGCTGTGTTGGGTCTTCGTTTCTGTGTGAGGGCTTTCTCTAGTTGCGGCGAGTGGGGGCCACTCTTCATCACGGTCCGCGGGCCTCTCACTATCACGGGCTCTCTTGTTGTGGAGCACAGGCTCCAGACACGCAGGCTCAGTAGCTGTGTCGCACGGGCCCAGTTGCTCCGCGGCATGCGGGATCTTCCCAGACCAGGGCTCGAACCCGTGTCCCCTGCATCGGCAGGCAGATTCTCAACCACTGCGCCACCAGGGAAGCCCCTGCCTTATGTTTTAAAGTGTGAATGATTCAGTGGTATTTAGTCTCAATGGTCCCTTTAGCTCCACATGTGCGCGCACGTGCACACACACACACGTGCTCTTCTGTGTCTTGACTGGTCCCTGCAGCTGGCCTTGTAGATGCTGCTCCACATCCTTCAAGTCTCTGCATGAAGTCTGTTCTTGATGGTGTCTCTCCCCTGCCCATTCTGTCCGAGACGTCAGTCTCTTTGTCAACATCCAGCCTATTCCCTTCATGATGTTGCACTTTTTGAAATTTCTTGCTGGTTTGCCTGTACCCTCTGCCTCACCTCCTTCATGGTACGTGCCCTGAGGGCAGGTGCTACGCCCTCCATCTGCTGAGGACAACTGACTCATCTTTCAGGATGTACTGAATACCTACTCTGCCCAGGTCCAAAGAGAAGATGGACCAAGTTCTAGCCTTCAAAAAACTTAGAGTTACAAGGGGTATCATGATAAACACAAAGTAATTATAGAAGTTTTAACTTTTCCAGACAAATATTCCTTAATGACAACAAATCAAATAGGAAGGAAAATGAAAGAAGGACAAAGTTCTAGAATTCTAAAAGCTTAAGACTCACAGGGGGTAGTATGATAAACACAAAACATACAGATTAAGGTTTCTTAATGACAACTGATGAAATCCTTTACTTTTTCAACTTCCAAACAGAATCTCAGAACTGTGAGAAAAAGATGCTGTTCAGTCTAGACTCTGGTGTAATTTTTAAAATACATTCTTGGTATTTTGTAATATGTTCTTTTTTCCTATTTAAACTAAAAAGACCCCAAAATTTTGAACCATTTCTCCTTTCCCTACCCACTGCTTCTGGCAACCACCAATCTATTCTCTGTATCTACAGCTTGTTTGTTCTGTTTTTTAGATTCCACATGTAAGAGAGATGAGACGGTATTTGTCTGTCTCTGTCTTTGACTTATTTCACTTAGTATAATGCCCTCCAGTTCCATCCGTGTTGTGGCGGGATTCATCCCTTTTTATGGCTGAATAATATTCTTTTATACATAAAGTACATATGGTGGCAGGGAAGTAATGGAGTTAAATTACATTTGCTTATATTTTCTTACTAGAGGATGAGGAGGGTCAACAGTTCAGTGTGACCAAATGTGGAATATAGAATCTAAGCAGACTTAAAATTACTTGATATTCTGACACCTCTGTTTTCACAGGAGGAAAATGAAAGCCAGGGAAGATGAGGGCCTTATCCTGCAGTTATTAGTGAGAGGTTTAGATCTCAAACTGGGAAATCCTGAGTCTCGATGTAGTTTTTAGATTGTTTCCCACACGTTCAAATACAGATGAAGAAGATAAGAGTAGAGGTTATAAAACTTGATTCTATTTTCAAACTTCCTTCTTTCTTACAAACTACTCATTTTAAAGTATTTCTTCGAAAGTTTTAGCTACTGTAGTCCTGTTTTCTTTCTCTGATCCCAATCTAATATGCTTTAGTACTATAGCAATGTGGCAGTCATTTCCTACACGCCAAGTTTGTCTCTGGTAATTAAGCATCTCTAGGAAGACTCTGCTGTGTGATGACAGGTGGTCCAGTGAAAGACACCGCAGGCCAGCGAGAGGAAGGTGCAGGACAGGCCATCCTCAGGGTGCGGGGGGTGCCCAGGGAAGGAGCCTCAGATGCGGAAGATAAGGAACATCTTCCAGAGAAGGTGGCATCTAGGAGCTAAAAAATCTAAACAGTGGCCTGAACCCAGGTGCTGGGGGTCCTGAAGCCTGCCCCAGGAGTACCTCAAAGAGTGATGCCAATTGCTAGATACCTGGAAAAACAACAGCCCAATCCGAGGTCTCATCTAATTTGACTCCTTAATTTGTGCAAAATTGGTTTGTTCACTTTACAAACATTTTTAGTGGATATTCAACTATTTTTCTTCAGCATCTAACCAAATTCTGTTAACTATTATCCTTGCATAATAGAAAGTAGCCAAAAAAATTGATTGTGCTCAAAGTGTAGTACAAATTAGCAGAATTGCTTCTCAGATTTTTGTTTATTTTTTTAATGGTGCAAAGATGCTAATTTTTCGGACAGAAAGGTTAAGGGGAAAAAGCACACAATCTTAAATGAGAGAAAAATAACTTGGGAAATTGGGCAATTTTGCAGGGGATAAGTATGAAAAAGAAAACAGAATTTAGCTATTTAATTGTGATTACGTAAAAACTGCAAGAGCCTTAGCAATTAAGAATGTTATATTGGGACTTCCCTGGTGGCGCAGTGGTTAAGAATCCGCCTGCCAATGCAGGGGACATGGGTTCGATCCCTGGTCTGGAAAGATCCCACATGCCACGGAGCAACTAAGCCCGTGTGCCACAACTACTGAGCCTGTGCTCTAGAGCCCACAAGCCACAACTACTGAGCCCGCGTGCCACAACTACTGAAGCCTGGGCGCCTAGAGCCCTTGCTCCGCAACAAGAGAAGCCACCACAATGAGAAGCCTGCACACCGCAACAAAGAGTAGCCCCCGCTTGCCACAACTAGAGAAAGCCCACACGCAGCAGCGGAGACCCAGTGCAGCCAAAAATAAATAAATTAATTAATTTTTTAAAAAAATAATGTTATATTGTCAGAAGAACTTTTTTTTAATTTTTGTTTTGAGATACTCAATTTTCTAAATAGAAAAAAGAGAAATATACAATGACAGAGTGGTAGAATTGATACAATACTGAATTTTTAAGTATTAATTTAAAACAAATATGAAAACATTGTTCCGAAAAACAAAATGGAAGTACACTACGTATTCACAATTCATTAGGGGAAAAAAAGCCAGTCACTATAGGCCCATTCAAATAAGGAGCCCATCTCACCTGACTCAATTAAGCCAGAGGAATCCAGATGTATCAATTCATACACACACACACACACACACTCACACACACACACACACACACTCACACACACACACACACACACACAGAGACACCCCATATGGATCACTGGGCTTCCTCATCAGAAGTTTTATTTCTTATGTGCCTTTTGTTTCAGTGTCATCTTTAAACTACATTAGGGGGTTTTTTGGATGACATGTTTCTGCCCAAAATTGTGATGGTAGGAAGAGATACAGAATAAGAGGAAGATTTTATAATTTTCCAAGATGTAGAACTAACAGCACAAAATAAATAAGTAAAAAGCCCCTACATCTTGGAAAAAGCTAACTCAGAAATGCCTTAATGAATGACAGTAGGGTTGAAATCAACAGGGTAGGGAATAAGGACTTGGACCACAAGGGGACAGAAACTGATAAAAAGAAGTCTTAATAACCTGATCCATTCAATTTCACATTATTTTTCAGAAGAAAGACTTTTCAAACTGTGAATTTCCTCCAAAAGGACGTAACTCTATACCTCACATCTGAAAGGAAAATTCACACTTTCTTATGAACCAAAAATTATGAAATGATTGTTAATAAATTTTAAGTGTTTTAGCCTGAGGTTCTAAGGACCAACCATGAAACAACTGAAAAAGTATAATTAATTATAAAGAGATGTTCTGTCCAAATGCACGTACCACAGAGCCTGGGTAATGCACATCGGTGTTTCCCACAGAAAAATACATATAATGTTTCATATCTGTAAATTACATATACAAACGGCCAATGATATGTAATATGAAATTACCAAGATTTGGTTCCAACCTAGAGAGAATAGTACTTTGAAAGAAACAATTTAGGAAAAATATATTATTTCTAGGGTAGCCTTGACTTATATCTAGCCCCCCATATAAACTCTAAATGTCTTTTAAAACTAGAGTTCAATGCACCATTAACAAAAAGGAGACATATATTATTTCAAATGTAGCTGCAATATTATTAACCTGTGCTACCAAGAGTCAAATTAAACAGGTAATCAGTGGAAGAAAATAGAAAACACTCAAACAGGCAGAACAACATGTAATTTATCCATCGGCAGCCGTTTGGTCATGTTACCACATCACAAGAAACGAGGAACTTGGTGTCCAGATCCTGGACCCTCCCACATGGTTTTCTAGAACTTTGCTGATGTCCATCCTGAAGGCTTCTGCCAAGTCCCTTCTCTCAACAGTAACTAAAACATAAATTACCTTAATTCTCTCTGTGCTGCCCTTACATGGACCCTTTGTCTCTGAGATCAAAACTCCTAAGAATGCAGGTGCACGCCGTGTGCAAGGCACGGAAAGGGCCCAAATCTGCTTCTCCTGCTCCCTCCTCCAGGCCCACACTGTTGCTGGAAAGCCGCACAGAGCGAGCAAGTCCAAGCCCACCGAAGTGAGAGGGGATCCAAGCCCTGCTGCCCACCCCGCGGGGGCCTGAAAGACTTGCGTCCCCCTCCTACAGCCTCCTCATCTGTAAAACCAGAGTGACATCATTTCCCAACGGGGGTTGAGGATTAATGGGAGGATGCAGGTCAAGTGTGTGCATCTTGCAAGGGTCCAGCAGGCACTGGGTTAGCGGTGGTGTGTTCAGCACCACCGTTATCGCTACCTTTCATAGCAAACTCTTCACTGCTACCAGGCCAGGCCACATTCCGTCACCAACTTGAGGGATTCTGTTATTTCAAACCTCACAAATCTTTAAAACCAAGGAAAATCCTGTCTCTCGTCTTTCTGACACATCGATTCCTAACTCCAATTTTATCCAGAAAGGAATCCTTTATCTTTTATTTAAAAAAAATTTTTTTTTTATCCTTTAACTTCCAGATAAATTTTTCCATCTACACACCTCCTTCTTTGTATCAGTAGAATTGTGCTTCTCGTAAGAAGCTTGTCTTGGCAAAATACTTAGATATGATACTATGGATTCTCAAGGATTAAAGTAAGATCCATAAAAACCTAAGGAAAGAAGCAAGTGGGGTGTTGGGTGAAGATGACAGAGACTAACATTATAAAGAAAATCCCTCAAGCAAAAATCATCAAAATGCCAATAAAACTGTCAGGGACATAGAACATTTACAGTACAACAAAGACTAACTAGCTCACTGGGAAAGTAAGCAAACTCAAAGGCGGTGATGGAGGAACATTAAAAATGGTTTACCGTGTAAAGTAAGAGAATAAACCAGTGAGATCTCCAAAAGAATTTCATTAATCCCTGAAATGAAGCAACCAAAGAATCACAAGCATTGTTTGGAAAATTACTGAAATACATTCTCAGATGGATGAAAGAAAGTAGCATATTTATTAAAAATGAGGGACTGGGAATTTGAGAGTCACAATACAATAACCGCTAAAGAATAAATCAGAGAGCTATTAGATGTGGTAAAATGCAGAATTAACATTTACAGAACACTGAAATCTATCAACCTAGGATATGTGGAGCAACTTAGCTGGAAATTTGAAGGCCTAAAAGATGAAAGGATTGCAAGAGAAAATTATAGATCTATAGATAAAAGCAGAAGATATTGAAGTTTGTGAAAAATAATTGCAATGAAGGGTGCAGAATTAATAATTAAAGAAATAATGGAAGGCACATTTTTTTTTTTTACAACTGATTAAAGTTTTGAGAACAGACCTTAAAATGGCTGATTATGGCCCCACTTAAACAAAATAAAGCAACCATAGAAAAATAGGAATACATCATCACATAGAACGGTTTAACTCTAAGAAATCCAAAAGAGTTCCATACACAAATACAGAAGAATTTAAAGAAATGCAAATCAGAGTTAGTTTTGTTTTTCTATGATACAATAAAACCTTAGAGATGATGGATCAACAAGATTATGAGTCTCAGATATAAAGAAAAAATATGTCCTTTTTACCGTGTTTATTCAGTGAAGAGGTTACTTTATGTGGGAAGGAAGAGAAAATATTTTGCAGATTTTTAAATGTCTCTGGTATTTTACTAACACACTCTTTATCTCCAACTTGGCTGAAAGATACTTCAAACGACAGGATTCATTTTAAAGAGTTACCTAAATGGCATTTTGTTTAAATATGAAAAGAATGATCTAAAGAAAGTTATATAGACTAGAAAGGAAAGGGTTGAGTTGATAAAAATAAAAATATGTACATTAACTTCTACATATTAAGTAATATAGTTAAACAAATAATGAGGCAACATATTTACTTCTGGGATTGAGCCCTGGATCTCAGAGGTGGCCTCCCAAGGTGGCTCGTTAGTGATACAGCCATTATAATTTATTTTTAAAATCTACTCTTTCAAATTTCAGTGTTTGTCTGAATACATTATTTTAGCAATCTAATTTGAAACAGGTGTAGAGGTTGATCACTGCTGCAAACCAGTATCGACATTGCATATGAAGCCCAGCACCGGAGGATGGTTTTATTTCAATTTTTGTCTTTCTCATGGGCAGATTTATAAATGTCCATGGTCCCACAAGAAGGAATAAATGGACTAAAGAATCACGTGACCTGGAGGTCCCCATCACCTTTTTTGACACATTTACTGTCTTGACTTGTGTAACAGCCTGCAGTGAAGCAATGATAATGCATTCAGGCCTGAGGGTCACGGTTGGGTGATGTGTAATGATACAAAAGGTGGAAATGAGGCAGCCACGGAACCCCACGGTAAGCCTGCAGGGAGAAGCTGCCATCTGGACATCAGTGGACCCGGTTCTAATGTGATAGCTTATCTGTCAAGGATGCCAGCAATAGCTGCTTTGGTGAGGCCATTCACATGCCTCCACTACAGCTGCCACCCACCTCTGCCTCCTGAAGAAGGGAGCTTAGGAGAGCTCAGGGTCTAGAGGTGTACAGGAGATGGAGGGGTCTACACCTGTGTAGAGAGGAGAAGGCACAGGACAGGAAAATACTGACACTCTCAGTGTATGGGACGGGGGAATGAAAGACCTACAGACCTGCTCCAGATCACGCCCTACAAAGTGGCAGTTACACAAACATTTTACATGGTTCATTCACTCATTTTTTATTCATCTTCAGTTCTGTCTATAAGTCTCTCCCATTTTAGCAGGAAATCTCTAGAAATATCCAAATTTCCATCAAGAAAAAAACAGATCAAGTAGAAATAGCTAATGATGAATATTAATTAATGCTTCAAACTATGATTTTTAGGAGTAATCTATTATTTGACCCCAAATTTTTGCCTTGATGGACAAGACAGAATTGTTCTCTTCTAAGCTCCTGGACTGTACTTAGTTTGCCTCTCACTAGAAAGTTCTCTCTCGCGTCCTGGGCATGGCTGCCCCTCTGACTGGGTCCCAGTTTGAGTACTTTTTTCTCAAGGGTCTTCTTTGACCCTGTGAATATCATCCTTACTCTATCCACTAGCAGTCATGGTTATTCCCTAGTTTTATTCCCCCTGAAGTCTCTTAACATTATCTGAGATTTTTCTATCAATCATCATCATCTGCCTATGTACCTATCTATGTATCCATCTATGTATCTATGCATCTATCTTTTTATCTATGTATTTAGTATGTATGTATGTATCTATCTATCTATCTGTCATGTGTCTGCCCATTTTCTGTCTTTCTCACTAGAATGTAAAATCTAAGGAAACAGGAGTCATTTTTGTTTTCTGTTTTCACTGCTGGGTCCAGCACAATATGTGCTACGTATTAAGTGCTGCATAAATATTTGCGGAACCAGCACGCCTACCTTTCCCTTGTGTACCATTTAACATAAAGAACCTGGGACTACCACATATATACAGTGTGTAACTTTAGTCTCTTACGCTAGTCAACGATTGATGGCCTCACATTAGCGTAAACCAGAATAGCACTGAAGGTGTACAAAGCAAAACCAGGTTGATGCCCTCCTGAATAAGGGACAAAAATTTTACTCACAAATATCTTGTAACATTCCTGCATGCTAGAGGATTTTAGAAGTTGGGTAAGAGTGAGTTATTTTATGGGCATACTTACCCTCACCTACTCCAGACCTAAGAACTGCTAACTAGTAAACTACTTATTCATGAATTAGATTTTATTCATTAAACTCATAAGATTTCATCAGTGGTTCAACTTCTTAGTTTTACTGAAAAAAAATACAAAAGAACTGTTCTTGTTATGTCACTTTTTAAATTAGTAGAATAAAGACTCCTTTTAATCTTGATACACAAGGATTCCTTCTGACATTTTATGCTAGAGCAAAACTTGGGCAACAGTTTGTTCTAGCTACCAAACATGCAGGGGAAAATCTACTCAAACATCCTGGATCTGTACACATTTATTTCCGAAAATATTCTGCACACTGCTTACCCACTGTTTGGCCTATAGCTACCCATACCAAAGGACGCTAATTGAGAACCATAAAGTTTATTTCTGTGGTCACAGATGAATGGTCATTTTATTGGGATTCTGACAAAATATGTATTCTAGGTATAGCAAATGATGTAGTAAGAGACACACTGGTGGTCACTGCAGGTCTTGAACCTCATCTGGCTTTGAATGTTGGCTTTGCAATCTACTAGCTGTATGATTTGCATAAGTAAATTCAATTCTATATGTTTCCCTTTCCTCATCTGTGTGACAGGCAGAATAATATCACCTATAGGATTATTGTAGGGAATAAAGGAATGACTATGCATAGAACACCTAAAATAGCACATGACACACACTACACATTCAGTGAGTGCCAATTATTTCTTCTAATTCAAACACGTGCCTTGGGTTGGGCTTTGTCAACAGTCTGCTAATTGTTCACTCTCCTTTCACTCAATTTACCCATCGTATGCATCCTTAACGATCCATTATAATTTTTTCTTTAAACAAATTTGAACACACTGTTCTTTTCTTGAAAATCTGCACTATCTCTCTACCATATCCATAAAGTTTAAATTATCTTGTAGCAGATTTCTCAAAACACTGTCCATAGACCAACTACATCAATAACTTCTGTGTGATTATTAATTAGTAATTATTATTAAAAATGCAGATTCTTAGACATTGCCAAGAACCCAGTACACCAGAATTTCTCGGGGATGGAGAGCAGGAAAGGTGCATTTTAATGTGCTCCCTCTGTGATTCTTTTGCATAATGAAGTTTGGGGAAACTGCCTTACACTGACATGTACATCCTCTCCCACATGGCACTGAGTCAGCTCTGCACTGACCACACAGGGTGTGTGTCCACACCCTCAGGTCCCAGGGGGCTCTAATTGCCACCATGGTTATAGAGACCCCATTACACAGGCTTCTGTTCCAAAACAATTGTTCCATGTGAAGAAAAATTAATCAAAGATGTCAGGGATGGAAGGTTTGTAGTTGAGCCTGTCTGTATGACTTAAAACTCTGTAAAACGGAGCATTTAAAATGACTTTAAAAGCCTACACAATTGGGCCTTTTCTGGATAAGTACTCAGCAGGTGTCAGATATTTAAAGATGAAAGAAAAAAAGTCAGTGTTGGTCGATCACATGAAGAAGGAAGAATTTAACCCCACTGCCAGGCCCCCCAGTACGTGCAATCAGAAAAGCCATCACTGTGACTCAAAAAGGAGAAATCTAAAAGACCAAGGAATAATAACAACAACAACAAAGATAGTTCCGTGAGTGACACTGTTGGCCTGGTCCTGTGCCAGCTCTTTCATGTGTGCTGTGCTATTTGTCGTTACAATAGAAGTGTAAAAAAGGAGGATCTGGGTTTTACAGGAGAGGGTGATTACTCAGAGGCCAGGAGGTGTGGGGCAGGAAGAAATGAAAGGAAGAGGAGGAGGAAGGAGAGGGGGAAAAGAGAGGAAAGGAAAGAAGGGGGGAGGGAGAGTGGGAGGAGGAAAAAGGGAAGATGAAAGAGGTCAGCTTCAGGAGATTAACTGGGTGTTTGATAGTAACTGTGCAAGCACTCAGGTGACAAGATAGAAGGTCTGCATCACTGTTATTGGTGCTGATGGAGCAGACAGGGCTGCACGAGGTGAAGCTGTCACCCCAGGGTGATAACACAGTGCCATTCAACCCAGGTGCCCTGCCAGGTCGGTGATGGCGCCGTGGGAGCCCTGTGACAGGGGAGCGCTGGCATTGCCCCGCGTTCAGCTGGTTACCAGGTTAGCTGTGATTCAGAGCAGTGTGCTCCTTTATAATGAGCTGTATAAACCCTCATCCTTATCACTCTCTTCGTGATTTTGCTCTTGTTTCCCTTCATCCTAACATATAGCTACATCTATTTTCTACCTGCTGAAGCATCGAAGTACCTACGAATCCTTTACACTTATCGCTGCCCAGTTCTTGAAGATTTTATACAACAAAACATGCAGAACCATACTAATCTATTGCTCAGGAAAACACACGTGCAGTAAGATCCTGGACCAAATAAACTGCAAACGGATGATGTCTCGAGGGTAAGAGGAAGGAGACTGTGGCAATGAAGGAGTATCTAAAGAAATTCAACACTACTGATAATGTTTGGCTGTGATTTACTTATTTTGATACATGATTGCTTATTATGTTTCATGACCTGTTAATTTCTTAAGTATTTTATAACAAATATAAAGCTAAAATAAACATAAACAAGCAATTAAATATTTGATACCAATTTAAATTTAAATTTTGGCATCACCATTGTGATGTGTATTGACATTTTCACTTAACTAATTTAGATAACTTTGCTTACCTATAATATGGGGTTAATAACAAATACTTTCATCTTAGGATACTGTAAGGATTGTTCAAAAACATGATATATGCCAAGTGCCCACAGAACTTGGCAGGCGATTAAATTTTCATGAATGATAATTATTATATTATCATGAAAAAGAACAGAAATTGAATAAACAGAATTTACACAGTTAAAAATGACGATTGGGGGCTTCCCTGGTGGCGCAGTGGTTGAGAATCTGCCTGCTAATGCAGGGGACACGGGTTCGAGCCCTGGTCTGGGAGGATCCCGCATGCCGCGGAGCAACTGGTCCCGTGAGCCACAATTGCTGAGCCTGCGCGTCTGGAGCCTGTGCTCCACAACAAGAGAGGCCGCGACAGTGAGAGGCCCGCGCACCGCGATGAAGAGTGGCCCCCGCTTGCCGCAACTAGAGAAAGCCCTCACACAGAAACGAAGACCCAACACAGCCATAAGTAAAATAAATAAACAAAACAAAAAAACAAAAAGTCAATTCTGGCTGACTCTAGAGTTCATAAAAAAAAAAAAAAAAAAAAAAATGACGATCGGAGTTGTTTAGAGGCAAACTCAGTCACAAAGCATCATGAAATCTGTTTGCAAAATCTTGGAAAAATTAGCAAACCTATACAATCTATTTTTCCTTCGAAGTAAAACGGACATTTCTTTCCTTATTCATTTAATTACTAAGAACTTTAAAAAAAAGTACTATTAAAGTTAAAACTAAGCATGAAGGGACTCAGATCAGTGAAATGAGACACAAATATATCGTGTGATGTTTGAGAATATTTTATATTTATTAATCTATTCATTCACTTATTTAGCAGGTTTTACTGTATTTACAGCTTAGCTTCTATAGAAAATTTTCTGCCAGTTTTATGATGCTGTAAATATCTTCCACTAATATTAAAAACAAATAAAATCAGTATTCTATCTGGAGCAAACAGAGACAAAAACTCGTCTGTGAACCTCTACAGGCTGTCTTCCCTCCAACCCTTCCCCCTCCATGGAAAGCAGGTACATCAATCATCACCCCTGCTGTGTGCACCTACAACACAGGCCAGTAACAACCATTAGTGAAGAACAATTTAGGGCATTTGTTCAAGAAAAGATAAAGATTTCTCAGAACTCAAAGCACTCCCACCTGCAGTACTCAGGAGCTCAGACTTGAGTGCGGATGTCCAGATGCAAATCCCAGCCCTGTCTCTCATGACCTCTTGGCCATTGGGCAAATTGTCACCTCACCTCTGTAAGACACTTTCCTCATCTCTAAATGGGGATGAAAATAACTCCTGCCTAACAGGGTTCTTATAAGAATTTATTGTGGAACTTCCCTGGTGGTCCAGTGGTTAAGAATCCGCCTTCCAATGCAGGGGGATTCAAGTTTGATCCCTGGCCGGGGAACTACATCCCACATGCTGCAGGGCAACTAAGCCCATGCACCGCAGCTAGTAAGCCCGCATGCTCTGGAGCCCGTGCGCCACAACTAGCGAGAAGCCTGCACGCCTCAACGAAAGATCCCACGTGCCACAACTAAGACCCGACACAGCCAAATAAATAAATATTTAAAAAAAGAATTTATTGTAAGTGTTCAGTAAACAAACTAATCTCAAAAGTTTCTACGTCAAGAAATAATTGATTGTTAAGAAAATTGGGACAATTAGGTGAAAAATACAATCTGGGCTTGTTTATGGAAACACACGGAGATTACGAGATTAAAACGTGTTGAGTGACTGTAAATTATTTTTTAAGCCTTTCCCCCAACTAGAGTTAAACTAAAGCATTTTACAATCCACGATTAAGTTTTATTAGCCAAGTCAATATTATCATAAGAAAAGTAACCCACCGTTATTGAACAAAATTCAAGACCATTTTCTCAGAGAAACATTTTGGTGATACTAAGACTGTCTCTGGATTTTCTACTAGTTGTCATTTTTTCTTATGAATTCTGCCTGTATGTTCAAAGATGCGCGGTGGGTATTACTTATCTAAGTTGGGGAAGGCACTATTAGAATCTAGAAGGTTGCAATTTAATGAAAGAAAACATATGGATTGTCTTCAAGTACATAGCTACCAGCTTCTCAAGAATTCATTCAATGGTCAGAGTGAGGTAGCTGGTCTCTAAACCGAGGGGTCTGCCTGCTGCCTCACTTCCTGGATGAACAAAGGTGAGTTCAGTCTCCCATTCAGCTGTGAGGGTGCCTAGTCAGTAAAGCACCTGTCAGGGCAGACCCAATTCTGTGGCAATGGCAAGCTGGATGCCCATGAAGTGATGAGAACAACACTTAACCTGGGTGACATTCCACACTCTCCAACACACAGACACCTTAAGTGTGTGAAAAGGAATTACAAATGCATCTTTCTAATGAGCAAACACAAGTTATGTGTCCATTTCCTCCCTCTAAGTTATTTAAATACTGGTGAGGATTTAAGAAACTGAATTAATTAGGAGAGAGTATATCTTCCCCTGAAAGAGAAGGCTGGTTGACATGGTGTGCCTGCTGGTGGGGGTGGATGCCAGCGGGTTCACACAGAGCAGAGGCCAAGTCCCGCCTCCTGTTTCCTTCTTCCTCTGCCTGCACACCTAGGGCTTTACCCACTGCTGCCTTTCCCCTGTCCCATTCCCCATTCACAAAAAAGAGAAATACATTTGAAGATAGGGAGAGAACAGAATAGAAAGAAAACTCATCTTTGAAGTCAGACATGTTTTGAAGGCAGATCCTACTACTTATTTAGCATGGCGTGGGGGGGAGTAGCCCTGAGTTGAGGGTCCTCAACCTTAAAACAAATATCTTCAAGGGTCTTTGAAAATATTAAATGAAGCAACATTTGTTAGGTGCTTAGCACTTACCCAACACAAAACAATGCCTCAAACATGTCGGTTGCCCTTCTGGCAGAATAACACAGGATAATGGCACGGGGGGAACATACCCCCAACTGTTGATATAACAAACATTCATTCCATGCTTGTTTTTCAAAGTTAAGACTTTCCAACAAAAACATGAATTCCATGAAGATAAATTACTCATTACAGTTATTTTTGATCAAGTGGATGAAGAAACTTTGGATAGTTTCCTCTCAGATGTTCTAGTAGTAAATTTGATGCAGGTCAGAGCCTTATTTTGGCATTTGGAGGCTGATTCAGGAAAAGATCTTCTTGATGTTGCTGAGGCTACTGCAGTGAAGAAATCCATCCTTGACAACCTTGCCTTAGCATTAAACACCGCATGTTAATCAAACATAAAGTTAATAGAATTTGCACAGGAAATGGATTGTGATATTGGTGACAGGACAGTTCTCTTGGTTATAGACTTACCCAATTTCACTTCTTTTTGGATCCTACACCTGGTCATGAATTTATGAACATATTGGGACTGGAAGTGATGTTCCTGACCATATCCAGTGTCCTAGAAAACACAGGGTAAGATGTACTGCTGGGCCACACTCATCTAAGACAGTCTGCCTGTCAGTATGTCACAACGACCACAAAATACAGAAACTTGGATGCCTACATCGACTGCTTCCACATTTCATGTGTTGGTCCTCCTGATAGATCATAACTTCCCCAAGCACACAAGGAACACAGAGGACAAGATTTCAATTATAACAATAAATTACAAAACAAGAGAACAGCATCACAGATTTAAAGAGAAAACCCTGGGGTATAAAAATATGGAAAAATACACAAAGGTTGTAACTACAGAATAATTCAGGCCAGAAAATAAGAGATAATGAGAGGGTAAGAGTAAATGACATGAATAAGGGTGCTGATCAGGGAGTAGATTCTAATCCATGCCTTCTTTTTCTGGTACAGAAAGTAATCTCCTCATAATCACACGCATTTCTCCCAGTGAGGCTCCTGGTCTTTAGTCCCTGGAGGTAATCACTCAGTCTCCTCAGTAGACAGGAGGCCCACCTCAATCTCCTCAGCGCCTTCCTGAGGACACTCTCTCGTTGGAAGGAACCGAAGCGACAATGGCTTTCTTAGGTTCTCTTTCTGTTTCTAATCAAGCCATGAGCAGGATGAAGACATTCTCAGCGCACTGCAGCTATTGTGTATTTTTGGCCGATGCGAGATCTCTCTCCTGCTATTGCAACTCTTCAGGTCCCGCACACCAGCTGATAAATCATGCGTCCCCTCTCGGACAGCCTGGGGTGTCTGGCAAACGTGTACCCATGCCATGCCCACCTTGCCTTCAGCCATGCACTCACAGACAGCTCCCACTGAATGATCCTGATGGAACACCCTTCCGTCATCAATAGAGAGAGGAGAGACCAAAGTGACAGTGCTTCCAGGGTCTTCTCATTCTATCCTCAGCATCAATTCTATAACATTTAGTCAACGTGCAAAAGTAACTTTTAAGGAACTCATACTGGATCAAAGGTTTTTGTTCACCTATGTTTCAAGTTGAAGAATTTGAGGATTTTTCTTATGGCCACCATAATCAACATGGGAAGGGCAAAAGTGGTTGGTCTTGACTGTAGCTACACGTTCCTGTGATTCAATGCCTGAAATATCTAGACCATCGTCATTCTCAGCCTTGTCATTTAAAGTTCATGTGAAAACACATTATAAAATAATGTGGAAAACATAACTTCATTCTGACCAAACAGTAGATATGGGCAGGAATAAATCAACCCAAGAAACTTACACTCTGTTTATAGCATGATCGTAGCAGGCAATGGCATCAAGAGAATTATTACCTAAGTTTAGCTAAATTCAACCAAAATCCCAACATGATTCCATATCATTTTGTCAGAGTTAATTCTTTCCTACCAATACCCTTTTCATAACCACAATCGTAATGGTATGTGTGATACTGCAGGATCAGACTCAGGTCAACCCATCACAGGGTTAGTTCAGGGATAGGATTCTAACACTTGGAGAAACAGAATTCATTCCCTGTTAGAGTTTTCCCACACATTCTCACCCTAGGACAGATCTCATTGGAGAAAACCACTCAGCAGTTGAATAATTCTGGAATCATTTTAATTTGCCTGGGCTAAATTGGACACTAATCTAGGCAAGTATTAAAGTTAGCCCACTTTGAATGTAAATTGGTGCAGCCACTAAGAAAAACAGTATGGAGGTTCCTTCAAAAAAAAACAAACAGAAAAACAAAAAAAAAAAACTAAACTACCATATAATCCAACAATTCCACTCCTGGGCATATATGTGAAGAAAAAAAAACACAAATGTGAAAAGATACATGCACCCTAACGTTCAGAGCGTCATTATTTACAATAGCCAAAGTATGGAAGCAACCTAAGTTTCCATCAACAGATGGATGGATACAGAAGATGTGGTACATATATATACAATGAAATATTACTCAGCCACAAAAAGAATGAAATTTTGCTGTTTGCAGCCACATGGATGGAGCTGGAAGGTATTATAATATATGAAATGAGTCAGAGAAAGACAAATATTGTATGTTATCACTTATATATAGAATCCAAAAATTAAAACAAACTAGTGAATATAGCAAAAAGGAAACAGATTAACAGATACAAAGAACAAACTAGTGGTCACCAGTGGGGAGAGGGAGGCGGGGAGGGGTAAAATAGGGTAGGGGATTGAGAGGGACAAACTACTACGTATAAAATAAATAAGCTACAAGAATACATTGTACAGCACAGGGAACAGAGCCAATATTTTATAATAACTAGAATGGAGTATAATCTATATAAACATTTTGAATCACTGTGTTGTACCCCTGAAACTTATATAATATTGTAAATCAACTATACCCCAATAAAATGTGAAGTATAAACCAAGATAAGAAGAGCTAACTGAATTAAAAGTAGTTGCCTCTGAGGGGTGGAAAATGACAATGTAAATAAGCAGGGGCAGGAATTTATAAAATATATGTATATGTATTATTGCAAATAAAATATACATTTTAAAAAGCATAGAAGTTGATCAATAAAATATATAAACCACTCAAGACAAACTGATAATGTGAAATTCATTTTACACTGTAAATTTTAAAAAAGATAAATCTTTAAAAATAAATAAATAAATAAATAAATAAATAATAAAGTTAGCCCACCTACTTAAGAAAATATTAAAATTTCAGGGGTGTGCTAGAGTTGGCTTGTATCAACTTTTGAGAGCCAATTATTAAATTCAGAAATTTTGCAAGGTAGTTTTTAAACCATTAATAGTTGAAATCATCTATGGTGTGAATATTTAGGCCATGGACTTGGCAAACCCTGCAAATTTGCCTGTTTACTAGCATAACATTGGGTGACACACACCATAGAATTTTGAGAAATGATTAGAAATTTACTGAAGCAGTTTAAGGAGAATAGGCAAAAAATATGTACCTCATAACCTATGGCCACTGAAATTCAACCCACTTGTTTCCAGCCCAGGTTAGGAATTGTATGTAGGAGATCTCTGTGTTCTGGAAAATGTAAAATTATAACACAGAAAATATCTTCTTAAATTTCATTGCCTTACCCATCTAATACATGAGAAACTTTCTTCTACTTCTATCAGTATATCAGTTACTTATTAAACTGCATAGGTAGTAAACTTTATGACTATTATAATTGTAAGATAATTGAAATGGACAAATATATTCAAATAAACATCTGAACTTTTTCTGAAATGGATTAACACAAGTGGCATAAATGATAATCACTTAAAAGTAATGTTTCATGAATAAATCACATGGCACAGTTGGAGGAAAAGCCTCATATTCTGTTTAGATGTGTTTCTTTTCATTTGATTCATTACTTTTTTCATGACTAGTCATACATATCGCCAGCTAGCTTTCATATCATTTACTTTCTCATGTGTCTAATTCTCTTTTGTTAGTATCATCTAGAATGTGAACACAATACATTTTTTAGCTAAAATTATTGTCTTCTATTAATATATGTCACACACGATCCTTTTGCGATTAAACTGTAACTTATACTAGGAATGTACTGTATTATAAACAACACAGTCCTGGCAATTTCTAATGCCTTTTGAAAAAAATAAGAGAAACACATTATGGGGTTTTATCATTGTGGTTTTTTTGGTTGTTTATTTGCCTATGCTATACATTGACCAAATAAATTCATTTAAATTGATAAACACTATTTGAATATACAAAAGCACCTTTTAAGATACAATTTTATCCTAAAATTGATACCTAAGATTTAGTTGAATTTGTTAAATACCAATTATATTCAACATCTACCTTTCCAAAATAATAATATAGCTAATAAATCAAAGTTTTACACATTTTTAAAAATCAATGCCTTCAATGTTACATCCACTTTAATAGTTGTCAAGAATCAAGGAGTTGTGAAAATCTTATTTCTTATGTGATTTTAAAGATTTGAGGAAATTAAATGTCAAGTACATTTGACAATCCTATTTGTCCTTAATATAAATAAGATTAATGTGCCTGGGTTTTCCTGGAATAAGGGGTGTAAGTAACAGTAGGTGAGCTGATTCTGGGACTCTGTTCAGTCCATTTTCAGCAGCTACAGATCAACACTGTGCAAGATTAAGGAAAACTAAAACTTGTTATGGCTTCTGTAATTCTGGTGGGGTTTAGAACTTCGCCATGTATTAGTTAAATAGAAACCTGCAGGAGAGGAATAGACACAATTATTTTCAGCTTTGCTCAGAAATATCACTGAGAGGGAAAGACAATGGTGCACAATATGTGTGGAGGGAGAAAAAGCAGATCATGCTCTTCCATGATCGGTTTAAGGCATTTAGAATGTTTCCAATTTTAAACGTGTTACTGTGGTCCATGAACTTGGCAGGCTGCTGGGGGAGGATGGATCAACCTGGCTAACTTGGGACTCTAAGACAAAGTAAGAATTTTATTAAGTATTCACTAATCCATGTGTATGTTTTCCCCCAGTTCACTTCGCAAATATTTTTAACACGTATGTTAAGTGTCAGTCATTACCCTTGGCATTGAAAAGGCTTATTGTACACAGGAAAACAAAAGTAGACTAAATTTGGAGACGATGAACATCTCAGGGCATGCTCTGAAATAATTAATGTTTGGTTTTAATGGAAGAATAAAATTATAGTAATAAACAATAGCAAGCAATGAAGCCATGCCTACAGGGTATCATTCACTGTTCTATAATACATGCTTAAAATTAGTAATGTATTCGATCTTCTCAACAAGCCCATGAAGAAGATCCTATTAGAATCTCCCACTTTACAGGGAGTAAACTACATTATAAAGGGTCTATTTACGTTCAAAAGGTCTCATAGCTAGCAAGGGGAGGGACAAGAATTTGAATCTAGGCATTTTGACCTCAAAGTCCATGTTCTCAACCATTAACACTGCCTACAAACTTGAATATAACTCTTCTGGAAAGGGACAATCTGCAACATTTGAAAAACATAAGATTTATTCACCTGTCATTTATATTTATTGAGTTCTCATAAATGTCAGGCACTGGGATTATAAATAATTTGAGGAAGGTGAACACATAAGATGGATAGTTTTCTTCAAAGTTACTAGACAGCTTAGTATAATGGGGAGAAAAAAAGATTGGCATGTCAGAAGTCCTGGATTCTAGACTAGTTTTCATACTAGTCTAGCTGGTTTAAGTGAGCACCTCCTGTTACTTACTGGAATTGCTGTAAAAAGCCAACAGTATCTATTTTATTTCCCTCATGACATCACTATGAGACTCAAACCTAATGAGGTGGGGTTTGCCTAATTAAGAGCCACAGAGACTCAATCAAAGTTGGAGAGGACGTTTCTGGATTGATGAGGGCGAAGACATAGAACACAGGACCTGTGAGCTGGTCTCTGGGCAGAAGAGAAGCTGGTGTATCATCAGGCCAAGTGGATACTGGACTTGGGATTCTGGGAACTGGGTAGCCTCTGTCCTCTAGCAGAGGAATTTGGCCATGGATGTGACCCGGCCACTAAGGCCATGGCTGATTATCTTTATGTCTACCCCCTTCTGTGATCACTGTAAGATGTTTGACTGCCTTTCTTCTCTCAGAATTGACAGGAGAGTGAATAAAATCTGTGATTAGATGGAACACTTGAAAAGATGCAAAGTTTTTAAATTATAGGAAAAAAGGAAAAAAAAGAAGGAAAGAAGAGGATGGGTAAGATGGGCAGAGGACAGAGAATCAAAGTAAAATTAAAAGAGGAAAGTAGAACAATTGTAATATTATTAAAAACTATTATTTTTTTTTACTAGGTTGATAAAAAGACCTCAGTATCCAAACCAAAAATGTTCTCTAGTTCCAATCCACACATTCACTTAAAATCACTAATAAGATTTGCATGTAAAGATAGTCTGATGTAAAATACATACAGTCTCAGATGTCAATGTCATACAAATACCTGAGCAGGGGGGAAAAGACTCATTTTTTATCTCTGCCCTCTGCAATACTAAACTTAGACTATGAAAGTAATATTACCTACATGTTTTCAGGGAAAAAGCTTTTCTGAAAATAATTTTAAGCTAGCCAAGGTAATTTCCTACTTGTGAAAATAAAGGCATTCTCTTATATGTAAAGGCTCAGAGGAAAAATGTGATAATTAAAAGAAATTACAGAATTTTTGATGATATAACTAAAGTTGAAAGATTAATCAGAATTAAGAATTCAAGAGTAGGGAATTTGAAATATAAAATAATGGGTAAAATTCCTTGTAGAACTTTGAGAACGAAAATCTTCTGTCATCCAAGATGTTCTAAAGAGAAAACTCACACCTAACATTATCAACAAATATAATATGGACAGGTTGATGCTCCTTCCACAATTTATGAACACATACATAGTCAGGTAGGTGAACGGAAGGAACAAATCTAGAAAATTCTTTACCTCAACAAGGTTTACCACCAGACTCAAATGTTTAGAAAATGTGATTATAACTATAAAACAAGATAACTATAGCTCATACTATAAAACAATATGAACTTACCTATTTCTAGGGAGAAAAAGGATAAAAATACACCAAAATGTTTCATGGTTACCAATGGATTATGGACCAATGATTGACTCTTTTTTTTCTACTTTTTCGTACTCTTTCAATTTTCGTAAATGAATATATATATATATATCCTTTTTAAAGAAAAGAAAAACTATTTAAAATAAAATTATTTAATTCAGCCAACAGCTGAGGATAGTTGTTAATTCTTCTGGAGCTTAAAATGTGGGGCTGCACATTAGCAACATGTAGGAAATGACCATTTAATCATAGACATTTCAGACACTATTAGACTGTAGATGGAAGATACACAAGTGTGTGTGTGTGTGTGTGTGTGTGTGTGTGTGCACGTGTGTATATATAATGACAGCATGTAGAAACAATATTGTCTTTGTTAAATGTCATTGATAGATTCAAGAAAGAACTCTGAAAAATGACTAAAAAGGTAAGGATCGATGATTTCCAAAAAGTAAACTGCAATATTCCATGTAAGAGTCAATTAGAAGGCAACAGTATAATATTTCAAAATAATTCAGAATTTGGAGTTAATGTAGGATATCAAAAATGAAAGGAAGACACAAATGAAACAAATGAGAAACAACGAATCATGCCCCAAAGAATAATTTAAATAAGCTGTTGGTGTGATTCTCAAACTCCTGTGAGGGCTCTGGAACTGAGCACTTCATTACGTGTTCTGTTTGCTGGAATTAATTATTAGATGGAACTAGACACCATGAACATTTTAGATAAATCAACCTGATAAATGTCATTTACATGTCCAGTCCTACTAGTAACAATACAGCTGTAACACTTACAATGAATCCCTAAAACACTTATGGGAAGAGCTATTGCATTTCCTCACATTTTTCCTTTATTTTGCTTCAAACTGAGAATATGATATAACATTTTTAAATTGAAAGATAAACTATCTGTTTTTAAACCATTTGCAGGCTAACCTTTGTTTCTATTGCAACATTTAAAGAATGCTTTTAAAACCAAACTGTGCTTTACTGTGCCCTGTGCAAATATTTGGGTAACAAAATTAAAAATAAAAACATATATGTTTAACAAGCTAAACGTCCCTTAATTTTAAACTCAATGATTATCTCTTAGGATACCTTCTGTGATCATTTAATAGCTAGGGGATGAGCAAGACACAAAAGCACTTGAATGCAACAGCCCAGGGAAAGTAAATCAGAACCAAAGTCATTAATCTACAAGTATGCATGATTTATAGCTTCTCTCCAATAAGTAAATTTATTTCTTGACCACACTTCCTATGCAAGTTACCATCTTTAGCCATCTTATTTTTTCACAAATAGTTGCACAGTTATTCTCTGCTTAGACAACATCAATGGACTTCATCACCCCTTGTCAGCTGGCTGGGTGTCCACTTAACACACAGCTGACATGTAACCCAGAACGGCATGATTTTACTTTGATATTTATATATTAAAGTTAGGCTGAACTAAAAGAATGACTAAAAGATCTCTAATCTTCACAAGTTCCTCATCTGTGAAATGTTGTAGAACTGTTAACAGAGAAGAAATGTGGAAATATAAGTAAGACGTATAACACACAGTAGGTGCTCAGCAAGCAATAATTCTCTTCAATGCATTTCTATTCTAAGTCTTGCAAGTATAGTATTGTCTTAAATTATGATTATTTCCTATCCTGAGAAGAGCTTATCTTCCTATAAATACGACTGCATCTTATTTATATCTGTAATATATTATTTGCACTAACAGAAGTTTTGCAAGTTTTTACAATGACCCTCTAATTTATTGAAAAATAAAATCTACAGTCCTGTGAAAGTATATTCAAAGAGAAAAAGTCGAAACGATGAAGGGAAACTCAGTCTTAAATTTCAAAGTTTTTCATCCACTTTAGTGTCACAAAAATTGCAGAAAAGGAAGTTGAACAACTAGAATCTGTTTTAATGCTTTAATGATATTCTATTATATCCTTCAAAGTCATATGAATAGTCTTCAAAGATGTGACCTTGATAATGATAGGAAAGTAAGGGCTCTTCCCAGAAAGTGACAAACAAAAACAACACTGGAAGTTTAAATATGCAGGGTTCCTTAAATGTCTGTGTTGCATAAGAACCTGAGTTATATGGTACAGATAAGTGTGCAGATTGATGTAAATATCATCCTTATTTTAAATATCAATAGCATCTGGATCAAGTTGAAGACATAAATGCCCTAGTTAGTTCTTGAATGGTAAAATGAACAATACACACACACAGACACACACACACACACACACACATATATATTACTATTAGCAATACAGTACATGAGTAATGAACTCCTGTCTCAACTAAATAATAAACATTAATGCTTCCAAATATTCAAACTAACTCAGTATTTTTTTTTTTTCATTTTTGTTTTTGTTTTAACTTCATTTTCAGAATGTCTTCTAAGAAATTAATTACATGCCTTAGAGAGGAAAAAAGTTTCAGGGATCTAAACATATTTTGTGTCTTGGGTATTTGTATTCAAGGGTGCTGCATATTCAATAATGCCACATCTATCCAACTAAATGTTTTCATACATAACCCTTAGGCTATAGAGAGGCCACAGTGAGGTTACATCTCTCCAGAAAACTCCATAGCACTTGTGGTACTACCCATCCTAGGACACAAGAGAAGTTTGTTATAGTGAACACTTCATACTTCCATCACATGAACAGTTTAGCTGCTCACAGGCTCTTCAAAGTGCATGCTATTTAATTTTTGCTACAACCCTTTGAGTAAGACAGTCTTTGATCTTCATAATGAGAAAGAAAAATTGAATTCAAGTCTCTGACTCTACATCCAATATTACAGTCATCTCTATAAATTCTTTCTAAACATGGAGAGAATTATCTTCCTTGGCTGACCTCAAAATAGAGTATGGGCTACTTATAACCAAATATAAGTGTGTCCGTAATTTTCCTGCATATTACAGATTTAAATGAGATAAAAAATGTCTACCATATAGCATTTGAAATAAATCCTGGTTAGTAGTAACATATTCCTATAATTATTTTTGCTTTACCAAAATTATTCTGTCCTATTTTAACACCGCATTCTCACTTAGAGAGTACATGGCGTAGAATTTTGGGGTGAAAGAGACCTTTTGATTAGAAATCCACATGCTTACATCCCCGATATAGAACTTAAGCCTCAGAGAGAGTAAGTCACTTACAGTCCAAATTGCCCAGTTGCGGAAGGGAGCTCAGAAAGGCACTGTAATACACACACAAACACAAACAGACACACATGCACATACAAAACACATGATTTCTAAGGTGAAAGCCAAGTCACCAGTGTTCAGATATCTATTAATGAATGCTATTATTTTGCTTAACCTTTACAACTTCATTTTTATTTCAATATCATTGTATTTAATAGATAAACAACAAGGATTTACTGTCTAGCACAGGAAACTGTATTCAATATCTTGTAATATATATATAATATATATCCTATAATGTAAAAGAATCTGAAGCTGTACACCTGAAACTAACACAATATAATAAATCAACTTAAATAAAAAATTATTGTGTTTATAAACTAATTTTTGATAGAGATAAAAAAATTAGTAAACTCAGTATTATTTAATGTAAAAAAGTTCCTAAAAATACATAGCTGTGTACTCATTGAGTGCTCTAGGGAAATGACAACGTGTGGGTATCAGTGAGGATTGCATTTCCGCTCCAACCTGTGAATGTTTCTGCTTGGTCCATGCTGCATAGAACTCTAACTAAAAAGCTAACTACAGTGAATATCTATTTTTTTGATTTCTAATAAAATTTTATTTATAGATATTGAAATTTGATTTTTATATAATGTTCATGTGTTACGAAATATTCTCCTTTTCATTTATTTATTTTTAGTAAGACTTTATTCTCTTTAGAGAGCTCCCATACACTCACTACCCCCACCCGTGCACGGCCTCCCACCTTATCAACATTCCCACCGGATGGTACACGTGTCCCAGGT
Source organism: Balaenoptera musculus (assembly GCF_009873245.2). Taxonomy (NCBI): domain Eukaryota; kingdom Metazoa; phylum Chordata; class Mammalia; order Artiodactyla; family Balaenopteridae; genus Balaenoptera; species Balaenoptera musculus. Next base: position 9,531,068 of record NC_045805.1, on the reverse strand, counting down.
GATGGACCAACTGACGCATCGTTATCACTGACAGGCCACAGTTTACACTAGGGTTCCCTCTTGGCGTTGCACATCCTATGGGTTTGGACAAATGGATACTAGCATGCATCCACCATTACAGCATCCCACAGAGTCGCTTCACTGCCCTTAAAATCCTCTGTGCTCCACCTGGTCACCCTCCTCCCCTCCCCCAACCCTGACAGCCACTCATTTTTATACTGTCTCTAGCATTACTTTTCAAGAATGTCATATAGTTAGAATCATACAGTATGTAGCCTTTTCAGATTGGCTTTTTCACTTAGTATTATCCATTTTAGTTTCCTCTGTGTCTTTTCATGACTTAATAGCTCATTTCTTTTTAGCGCTAAATAATATTTCATTGTCTGGATGTACCACAATTTACTTATCCATTCACCTACGGAAGGGCGTCTTGGTTGCTTCTAAGTTTTGGCAACTATGAATATAGCTGCTATAAACATCTGTGTGCACGTTTGTGTGTGTACATAAGTTCTCAACTTCTTTGGGTAAATCCAACAAGTGTGACTCCTGGATTATATGGTAAGAGTATATTTAGTTTTATAAGAAACTGCCCAACTATCTTCCCAAGCGGCCGCACCATTTTGCATCCACGCCAACAGTGAATGAGAGTTTCTGCTGCTCCACATCCTCATTGGCATTTGGTATTATTAGGATTCTGGATTTTAGCCATTCTAATAGGTGTGCAGTAGTATCTCATTGTTTCTGAATGTCTCATTTTTAAGCCCAAATTTACAGCATCACATACATATAAATCACAAGCTATTTACAGTGAGTCTTCAGTCCTGTAGCAGTACGGTTTTCTGGTCTGCCTGGGACTCCGCCTGTCAGAAACCATCCAGAACTTGACCTTTTTTGGGCGAGATTGAGTTCCTGTATGCTGAGAGCCTGAAGAGCACTCAGGAACTTTCAAAGCAGCAGATCAGGTTAAAAGGGAATTAGCATTTTCAGTGAGAAGGGCAGCATTTCAAAAGCACTCTGGGAAGTAGGATAAGGATCATGATTCTACAGTGGATTTAATTTCAAGGTAACCACAGTAATATCCCAGGCACTGAGTTCACAAAAATTTACAAGCTGAGCTATATTGTAACTGACAGCGGGATAGGGAGGGCTATCCTCGGTGATAAGACATGCTGTATCATGCCATTGATTTTACTCTGAAGATCCTGGTGGAAGCCATTGCCTTTCTTGACAGTTCAGGCAGCAGAGGAAGAAGCCTGTCACTAGGGTGCGCATTGTAACCTCCAAGCCTCCTTCCTGACATTCTATCAATCTTATCATGGCAGCATTCAGTGGAATTAAACGATGCTCTATTTACTCAGTTTCCTAGGACCCATAAGGATTTTAACATCTATACGTTAAAAAATACTTTTTAGAGGAAATGAATGGGAAAAATACACTACAAGAATTTCTAATGTGATCCTTGGCTGTTTGCCACTAAGTTAATGCAGAGAGTGCATCAGCCGTGCCCTAGGTCACAGACCCTCCAATAGGAAGTGCCACCATCTTGGTTTCCGTAACAGAACACATGGGGCACATCCCAGTCACTTCACATATATTGTTTTAAACTTGACAACAATTCTTTCAAAATGGTAGAATCAGCCCGTCTCTATGGATGTACAAACACATTATACAGCTTAAATAACTTACCCCAAATCAAACAATTAGTAATGTGGGTATATAGCTTCAAGGAGCCATCAAAATGCTGAGTCATCGATTCAGGTTAAGAAAATAACCTATATTCTCTCACTTTGGAAATTGAAAGCAGCAAGTTGGTATGTAACTTATAGTTATAGATAATAGTCCTGTGCAGGATTTTTGACATTTCTCTATCAATCATAAGAATAGTTTTCCCTTCCTAAATTCTCGATAGAATATGAATTGTCTTATAATATAAAGCTATCACAGTGAAAGCAAATAGAAAGAGGCATATTCTTTCAGAGAGGGAAAATGTCTAAAGTATAATTTTTGTGTAAATGGACACTCCAAATTTTGTGTGAGTCGAGAGAAATAAAGCCCTCTCCAATAGTAAGCATATTTTAAATTGTAAGTGGTTAAGCTTCCCACACAGTTTATATACATCAAATATATTGCTGAAGACTGGTTATTCTGTAGACTTTGCTCTCTGGACCAAGTGTCAGACATAAGACACTCAAACTAAACTCCTATGAACAGTAAGGGCCCCAGAGCGCCACCAATGTATCACTGTCCTGTGTTCATTCTAAAGCAGTATGCTATCTCACAGATGACAGACTTAATTCTCCCAAGGGGCCTCCTATCAATACTTTGTGTCTTCTGCCTGGTGCAGGCACATTCAGAGTGCCCGTGAGCTTCTACCTCATGAGCACCAAGCATTATTCACTAGTCAGTAAGAAGTTTTTGGAGCACATAGTAGGTCCAGACCACCCTCACCTAAAAGGAAACAGAAACGAGGTGAGAAGGCAAGTGATTCTTGCCCTGAGTAGTGAATTACATGTCTACATATATGTGACCTCATCCAGGTGGACCTTGAAGATTAATGTGCACTTTTACTGCTTTCCACGCCTCTTGCATTATGTTCTCCTTTGTGAGAAAGAGGCCCCCAGGCACCTCCAAGGAGACTGCTTTTCTGGCCCTGGAGGTCGGTCCTATGGTGGGTAGTTTTACCTTTCAACTTGACTGGCCCACAGGGTGCCCAGGTATCTGGTTAGACATTTTTCCTGGGTGTGTCTGTGAGGGTGTCTCTGATCTGAATAGGTAGACTGAGGAAAGCCGATTGCCCTCCCCAGTGTAGCAGCAGTATCCAACCTATTGAGGGACCAAGGAGAACAAAAAGGTGGGGGAAGGTTGAATTCCCTCTCTGCCTGACAGCTTGAGATGGGACGCTGGTCTCCTGACCTCGTGTCACTGGCTTTCCTGGGTTGCAGTCAGCAAATTGTGGAACATGTTAGTTTCCATAGATGTGTGAGCCAATTGCTATAATAAATCTCCTCTCTCTCACACACACACACGTGCGCGCGCACATGCGTGCATCCTACTGGTTCTGTTTCTCCGGAAACCAGGCTAATATAGGTCCCTTATCTTCCAGTTTCCACTATCTAATCTCACTCACTTCTCATCGGGGAACCACCCCCCGCCCCAGACCAATGGAAAACTGTGCAGCAGAGTGACTGAAAGTATGGGTTGGGAATTATTCAGAGCTGGCTTCAAAGACAAATTACCCCTTATTAACTGGATCACCTTCAATGTCAACCTTTCTCACACTCAGTTTCTTTACCTGTAAAATTGATTTATAGGGTTTGTGGCAGACAACTCTAGTTGTCTACATAATGCTATCCATTACCTTGTGTTTCTTAATTACCTGATCCCTGCTTTTGAGTGGCAACATGCTAAACAGCCACATTTCCAAGGACCTCCCTCAACTAGGGGTGATCTTTGTCAAAGACATGTAGGTGGAAGTTGGGTGAGGCTTCTCAGAAAGCTTTCTACAGGGGCAAGACTGTCCCACTCTGTCTCCCTCTTCCTTCTGAGAGAGAACATAGCTGCGGTGGCAGCTTTCTCGTACAGGTCAGATTGAGAGCCAACTGTTAGGCAAGCAGAGAAAAATGCCAGAAAGAGCCCAGAAATCATGTGAAGACAACTTAATCTTAAAACATCTATATCCACATTTTTCATCACATAAAAAAAATCCTTAGTTTTATACGCCAGTTTTCTGTTTTTCATGACTCAGAGTCAAAAACAATTCCTAATTGATATAGGGAGCCGTTGTGAAATTTTAATGGGAAAATTCAGGTCAAGTGTCTGACATAATATTCATTCCTTATTTTCAAAAGTACTTGTACCCTTTCAAAAAGCCAATCTCAAAAGGTTACAAAGCATATGCTTTCATTTATATAACATTCTGGAAATGACAAAATTACAGAGATGGAAAATAGAGTAGAGGCTGATAAAAATTAGAGCCAGTGAGGGTGATGGTGCAATTACCTAGCAGTTTTCCGAGGGAGGTCTTTGTAGTAATGAAACAGCTCTGCATATCGATGGTGGTGGTAAAATACGGGTGAAAAGATTTCACAGAAACACACACACACAAAGTACATGTGAAACCTGGTGAAATCTGTAGATGACGTCACTGTCAGTTTCTGGTCTTGATGTTGTCCTATGAGCACCTAAGTCATTATCGTCTTGGGGAAGCTGAGTGACAGGTATACAGGTTCTTTCTGTACTTTTTAAACTTCCTGTTGAATTTATAATTACTTCAACATGAAAAGTTACAAAATGTCCTATTCGATAACAGTTGATACACATACACTAACTTGAAAAGTAGATATACTTAGGACTGGGTTCCTCAAAGTGAGCACGACTGACATCCTGGCCATATATTCCCTGTGGCCGGGGGCTGGCCTGTGCCTTGTGGCCTCCAGGGGCACAGTGGCCTCTCTGGTTTCTGTCCACTAGGCTCTAGGAGCACTTCTACCCTAGCCTGCAACAACCCAAAGTGTCTCCAGACATTGCCATGTCCCTGTTTGAGAACTGCTGATTTAGAGTAAAGTAGAATAAAAAATGACCCCTCATTTTACAAAGGGTGTTGATATAAAAGTCTTTCACGTGGCTAAGCCCTCTAGTGGAAGGAAAATCTGATTTGCTGCACAAACATTCAAACCAAGTGCTGAATTCTGATCTACTGTGAAATGTGATACACACAGATGCATTTTAAAAACCTAGGTTTTTCTATACTGTTGAGGTGTTTTGTCAAAGCTGGGTGACAAAATGCTTCTCTCCTAATTTTCACAAGAGAATAGCGAGAGACCATAAAACTTCTGAGAGCAAGGCAGGTAGAACTCATGCGAACAGAAGATTGTTATGTACCTAAGAGCAGACATGCCTATTTTTACAACACTCTCTCCAGCCTCTGAGGCTTGGGGAATAGGCATTTCCTAAGGGACTCTGTGGGCCAGTCTTCCTTATAATCTCCATTCCATTCCCATAAAATATATCAGAGAGTGATGTTCAGTAAACTATAAAACATACCATTTGAATTTCAAAATACATGTTTATATCAATTGACTATTTAAATATCTTATAGGGCAGAGCAGTTGCACCTGAGACAAACAGATCCTTGCAGCTGGGAAACTTGAGGGACTGAAATAGTGGATGTAAACTTTCTTCCCCCCAAACTGATAGTTGATAGACAGAAAACACCTGGATAAAATTATTTCTGGAAATAGTTCTCTGTTTAAATATAAGGATGCTGCCTAATTCAAGTTTTAATACTATTTGTGTATTATAAATGTGCATTTGATTTGCATTTATCTACAAAAATATAATAAATATAAGCCTTAGATAACTGCATGTCAGGGAAAAGTATGGCAATTAATATACAGTCATACTGATCTGTCTTTAGGCATCTCAAGTATTATCACTCCTGAAAGAACTGATGAATGATGCTCACTTTAATAAAAGCTGTAACCCATACACTTTCAGTAGGATGTAATACTGACTTCTTTGAGTACTAGACTTACTATTTCACTAAAAAATTGTGTGGTTAAGGTAATACATATAGTATTGATTCAGGTTTTCTCATTTGAACTAGACTACCTGTGTCAAGAGTGGTAATGTGTTACTCAACATTGTAAATAAACTGTACCCCGATAAAAGTTTAAAATTTTTTTTAAAAATTTAAAAAGAGTTGTGTTACTAAAATGCAAAATGGCACTAGTTCCTACTTCAAGGCAAGTTCTTTTTCATAGTCTTTGACACAAATTATAAGAATGCAAAATAAAGAGTTTTCAAGTTGCATGTGACCAACACACTTAAAAGACCATCCAATTGTACCAAATTAATTCAAGAAAAAATAGTTCACTCTTAAAGTAATTGCATCTTTACAATGAAGGGGAAGAAAACAGTAACTGAAGAATACAGCAGGAATTCTTATAAAATATGATAATAAATTGGGGTTAGGAGAAGAAATAGAGGACGTGATCCAGACTCAAATTGTACAAAGGAGGACTCTGAAGCTTAGATAATTTAACAGTGTTTTCCAAGACCTTGTGATGTCATGGCAGAACCAGGACGAGAATACGCATCTTTCTGAATCTTTGTTCATGAGTTGTCAAAAGTACAGTGCTTGTGTTGGGGAAAAATACCAATTCCTCAGAGGCATTCATTGACACATTTGTGTTTATAAACACATCTTGGAAAACTGTGTTGTGGTTGTTTCACCCACATAAAATTGAAATTAATCCTGCACAATGCATCTATGTATTTTCTTTCCCTTTCTAAGCAATCCTGTCCTTGGATTTTCCCATTTTCAGTGTCTGCTTCTGTGAGCAGTAAATCAGTTGTAGTAGATGGAGGAGCAGGGATTATTGCTTGTGAAAAATCTCTCTCTGGTCAGAGAAATAACATTTGCAAATATATTCATGATAAATTTGCACACCTAACAATGACGTGTCCTATATATTTTTTGTTTGTTTTACCATGACATTTTAATTTTAGCAGGGACAATAAGAAGAATGGGACACAATCACACATTTTGAATGTTCAACTTCAAAACGAATGATTTTCATAGTCAATCTTGTTAAATGTTTGTCAATTTTGTTGATCTTTTTTCCCCATTTTCTCTATTGTTTTCTGTTATCTACTTTATCTCTCTCTAATATATATTAATCACTTCCTTCTTTTGTTAGCTTTGGATTTAGTTGGTTCTTATTTTTTCTAGTTCCTTAAGGTATAAAGTTAGGTTGTTAATTTGAGATCTTCTTAAAGATTGTTGACAGCTATAAATTTCCCTCTTAGCACTGCTTTTGCTGCATCCTGTTAGTTTAGATGTGTTGTATTTTTATTTTCAGTTACCTCAAGATATTTTCTAGCTTTCCTTGTGATTTCTCCTTTGACACACCGATTGTTTAAGCCACATATTCATGTTTTTTTATGTTTTTCTTCTGCTATTGATTTCTAGTTTCATTCCATTGTGATTGGAAAAGATACTTTTTATGATTTCAAACTTTTAAAATTCATTAAGACTTGTTTTGTGCCCTAAAACATGGTCTATCCTGGAGAATGTTTCACATGCCCTTGAGACAGAAAAAGTGTAGTTTGCTCTTGTTGGGTGGAGTGCAAAACAAATGGTTTTCAAAAGATATTTTGGGAGGAAGACTGATAAGCAATTGCCTTGAGTATGTCTCTGTGTTACATTAGATCAATGCCGCAGAGATTCACAGTATATTACTCTGAAAATAGTCAGCAGTTATAATCATAAAAAATAATATTCTCACTATTATTCTAAATAATTTATAGCACAACAGTGATATATACATATACATATATATACAAACAATAATAATGATAAAGACTGCAAACTTCTGGACACACGATTAATACCTGATTGATATTTGAAACTGTTAATTAAGCACAGTGCCTTATACAAAGGGTGTATTTATGTAATCAATGATAATCATTTCCAAATATAATAGCATAATGTAGCAGGCATACTTTAAAAGTAGTTTCATGTAGGATCTCATGACAAACATCTCATTTTATAGATAGCCTTGGACTCGTTCAATTAACTGAATGTTATACGTTTTAATGGTAAAGATTTCTATAATATTTTGATGTAAACAGCTGACAGCTCTTCCATTATAACTTTATACAATCTTCTCAGTACGGGGGGTAGATTAAGCATGGGTACATTTATTTTCCAGGTGAAGTAGTTTAGAGATTGAATTGTGCCACAAATTCGACAGAGAAGAAACCCAAATCAGATCCAGATGTCTTCAGTCTGATATTTCCTTAATGATCCAAAGACATCTTTTAGTAATATTTCTATACTGGAGGTTAGCATGCTGCTGCCGAAGATGCGTCTCAAGCAAGCACTGCTCCCGGGAGGCTTCCCTGAGCCCCGCATGTGGATGGTGCAATCTCCCCACAGCCTCCCAGAGTCCCATGAACTTTGTTCTAACATGACACTTATTATTACATCACCTGGTAATTTTCCATCAACGTGTCAGCCTCCCCCAACTAAGCTCAAAGGTACTTGAGATGTTTCTTTATTTCCCTTATCCATCATACAACCTGGGAAATATCATAAGTTCACTTTCTTTCATGAGTCTTTATATACTTAGAGATACTAGACAGAAGATACCTCCCATCCACATCTTCCAGATTTATCAAGAGAGCTCTCCACCTGCTAAGAGTGCCTTTGGTTCACCAAGAGCAAGAACAGCTCTCAGATGAGAGTGCAAATGAAATGTTTTGGTTTTGCAACATTTATATTTCAAACTCATATTTGCCAAGGAAAGCTATTCTATGGGTCAATATCATGGTTTCCAGTTCTCAATTTCAACTTCCCCTCAAATAATTATTTTAGAATTGTAGGATATTAGAGCTCATATCCCTCCTCTCACTCACACACATTCTCAAATAATAAGCACCCTTAAAGGGATCACATCCCCTCTGGATGTTTCATCACCTAGTTGCCCCCATGACGCTACAGTGTTTCCTACATGATCCAGAAGCTCTGCATTCAGTGATCTAACATGTTAATTCATCTTTTCTTGCCAATTCATTCATTTCCTTCATTTTTAACTTGAAATTAGATTCCAAGAGGACCTGTTTTCAATGCTTAGTTCTCTTTAAATATTTTGCTTTATGCCTTCAGTGTAGCTCTCTTTGATTCTCTCCTGCTCTGCTTTGTACAAATTGTCTACCGCACACTGAAGGGTAGCATTAATAACACCCTCTCTAAGGCTCAGAAATGAATAGATATCTTTGGCTTTGTCAATTAGAAGAAAACCTTTTCAAAAATCAGTATACTATCAATTACTTTCTGTGATTGATTATAAGGAGTTTTCTGCTGGATGTCAGATGGTTCCTGGGGACGCAGGTTTCATAGCCCAGAGACTTTAGGAGATGCTTGTGTAGATGACCTTCCAACCCTGACAGTTTCCAGAGCCTTTCATAAACCAGGAAATGAGCATCCAAGGTGAGAGCATGCAGACTCTTTTTTTGAAGCTGAATTTACTTTATTTCCTTTCTATGAATGCCTCACAAGAAGGTTTCTGTGGGTCACATTTTAAGTAATGTTGCTCTGTTGCCTGAATTTATTCACTGACTGTCTGGAAGCTACTTGCTACAAATTATTTACTCTAGAACTTAAATAAAACACAGCCAGGGTCACTGTAAGAAGACTGTGACAAAGGTACTGAAATGGCTATTCAAACTTTGGATGTTCTGTGGGTCTTCTACATACCATGCCAAGTCACTACAGAAAGAAACAGAGTCTGGAGGACAAAAATAATAAAGGTGTATATCAGATGGTGGCCTCATTGCTTTTTTCGTAAATCTAAATAAACTTGGTTTGGATCTTCAATTATATAGTCTATAGTGGTTCAAATCCTCCATAATTTAAAAAAAATTGTAAGGGTAGAACTCCTCATGGTTTCCTCTGCCTCCAGGTTTTGCATCTGTGTATGTGGTCTTCAGTTGTGTTGTACACAGAATTCTGATGCTCCTAAGGTTCACGCCCCCTGTGACCCTTACACAGCCTATATAATCTGCTCTACCTGAGTCTGATCAGGATCTGTGAGCATTCAGATTACTCTATAAGGCAAAGTTGACATCCTTTGATTACCCTATGATACACAATTCCATTGCAGCCACTGGGAGAGGGATTCTCTTCTGGCCTTGAAGGAGTAGGCTGCCATATTACGAGAGGGCCACGTGGCTAGGACCTGAAGGTGCCCCCACGTAGCTGAGAGTGACTGCAGGCCAAGAGCCAGCAAGAAAATGTGGACCCCAGGCCTACAAACGCAAGGAGCTGAATTTTTCCAACAACCTCAATGAGTCCCCAGGAGAGCACCAAGCTCCAGGTGAGAGCGTGGCTTGGCCATCACCTTAATTTCAGACTTGAGAGACTGTGAGCAGAGAGCCCAGCCTCCCCAAGTCAGACTTCTGATCTACAGAAGCTGAGCTGATAGAGGGCGGTGTTATAATGCCAAGTGTGCCCTAACTTGTTAGACAGCAATAGAAAATGAACGCTGGCCATACACTAATCTGGGTGGGAATTTCCCTCTCAGTTTTTGCAAAGCAAACTCCTTCAACATGCACAGTGTAACTTACCTGGAGATTTTAAGGATCTTTGGGACGACCCCTGTACCCTCCACCCTACCTCCTCACCTACCCCTCTCTCCAAGCCCCTTGATGGAAGCCACCAAAATGCTCTTTCTTTCTTGAAGGCAGATCAGTGTCTCTACCTTTGCTGGAATTTTGGAGACATCCTGCACATACGGCTTCAGCTTCTAACTCAAACTGCTCGAAGAAGTATTCTTCCAAATACAGGGCTCCTCCCCCAAAGTATCCCAGTAGATCGATTTTTCCAATGTAAAATTCATAGCAACAATAGTAACAGAAATATCAGCATGAGCTCCTACTATGTGCCACGGGCTGGGCTCTGCAGTTTGCATATTATTTTCAATGCTTACAATTGCCCTGTAAAGTAGAACTCATTATTAACATCCTTCTTTCTGGAATCAAAGAGAGGTGAGGGGGACCCGGACCATCAGAGGTAGAAAGTAACAGCATCTAGGATTTGAACTCAGGCTTGTCCAGCTATAAAGTTCCAGATCTTAATCCTACTGCACATCCTCTCATGAGATGGCTGTTTGTTAATGGAGCAAAGATCAGTTGGCAGAAGGACATTTTGGTTTCAGTGTCTTTACCCCTCTCTGGGGACCCAGTAATGGGCTTGATCCAGACAATAGAAACAGGAATTCATGGCAGTGGGATTGTGTGCAACAGCCAGTTTTATAATCCAGTGCAATGGCTTTAGAATAAGTTAATGTAGGTTTGAATCCCACAACCCTTTCTTAGAGTATGTGAGATCCTGGCAAACTTACTCTACTTCTCACTGTGCCTATGTGTAAAAGGGAATTATTAGAGTTCGTGAGGATTCCTGTGAGAGTTAAATGAGATAATTTATATATATAAATGGTCTGCCATGAACAGAACATTCAATGAATGTTAGATATTATTATTGCTGTTGTTATTGTTATACAAAGCTCTGATGTTGAGAGCCTGAAGCTATATTTAAATAACAAAGCACATGACTTTCAGCAGACATACACAGAGAACCAGAGAAAGGCAGGTATGCTTCTCATATTTGGAAGCATCAATATAAACCTTAAATGAATTGAGTTAATCAGTCTGTGTGTATGATGTTTACCTGTTCTTAAGTTTTGCAATTAATTTCTTTGAAACGTATTTCAAACGGCAGCTTCTGGTTTCCATTAATGTAAACACATAAGGGGGGCTGTTGAAATTCCATCACTGTTGAGTCTGCCATGTGTAACTGGAAGAGTGAGTGGGCTTAGAGTCAGAAGACATGTCATCTGTGGGCTGAGTGACACTGAGCAAAGATTTCCTCTTTGATGACTGGGGGTTACGTGATTTCCCCAATGGGATAAGCATCAAAGTCAGGACGAGCCTGGTTCATAGTAGAAACTCAATAAATGGTGGTTATAATCTTCACAAGCCTAGTGCAAATAAAACCTATACATCAGAAGTGTGAACTGTCACTACCATCTAGTGGTCAGAAATGTTGTCACTAAGTAGGAGAAAGGAAATCTCCACCCTCAGAGCAGTTTCTCATGCCATCTTACACGGGAGGCTTGAGCCCCGACGTCCCAAGCTGCCCACCGTATTAACGGATCGGCTGCCCTCTTCAGCATCCAGGACGGTACTAGTTATGTGCCATCCACGCGGGAGGCGAGGGACAGTCGTCCAGATCATCGTGAGTGTTTTGTGGCTCAGACCAGAAACGCACGTGGAGAAAAAAGTCCGATTTAGCCCTGGTCAGGATTTACTGAGAAGCTTTGCAATGTCGTATTGTGGAACAGTGAGTCAAGTCCTTTCCTTTTTATGTGACTAATCTTCCCATCACACCTGTGCGAGATTTTATTGTTGCTCCGTGCTTGTTTTACACAACATCAGGTGTCAGGCAATGATACCGTTTATGACACCCACTGCATTCCAGAAATTGACCTTGCGTGGTATGCTAGCTAACTGCAACGTAGATAAAAATATTTAAAATTATTTCCTCAGGAATTTGAGGCAATGGTTCATAAACGTGTGGAAAATCCCCTACTTACTAATCTTTTTTTAAAAAAATGAACATCTTGTTGTTTTAGATAGTTGTGCCATGGTGATGATGTAATGATGGGAATTGCATTTCCTTTAATGACATCCATGGAACAACTTTTTTTCAGGCAGATTCCAGATTGATCTGCACTACTTTATATTTGCAAGTTATATATCACTTCACACATTATCAAAAATAAAAATGTTTTAACTATTCCACAGTAGTTTGAAATTTAGGACAAGACATAAACAAAATTTAACCAATTTAAGATGTCTCCTCCCTTACCACTTGGCTCAAACTTGGTCAGATGTTATAGATTCAGTAAATACTTTCTAGTTAATGCATCAGCTTCCTCTCCCATATTTCATCATTGATGTTCCTTTTGTTTTTCTTGGATATGGAATAATGAGTATTTCTTCTGTTAAAGCTGTTTATTCACTAAGGGTAATGATGTAGTCTGACATTTATTGTATCCTTGTTAGAAAAACAGAATTGAACGCTTGTATAAGATACTGTGCTCAGCACTTTTTAATGCTACGTGTGCAAAAGCGGTGTCCATATGGCCCGATCCTACCTGCACAGTCTTAAAAGCAGAGTGCTTCAGGTTTCTAAAAGAACACCTGAAAATGAGGATTACACGTGAATTCCTAGGTTTACAACTTCCCTCGAAAAGTCAGGAGACGGGTTAGCCAGAGCCATCACTGCATTCCCACAGGGCAGCCACCAGCTGGACCTGAGCAGCAAGGGCTCACCTGAGACAGTACCTGCACTCAAGTTCACCCCGGTCCCCCATCACCCAGCAGAGGTCCGCAGCTCCATCTGTATGTTGTCAGCCTGGCTTTATCCCCTCTATCAACGTGGAAATCCTGCCAACTTTGATTGCTCTCTCCCTCACACCCACATCCAGCTCCTCCACAGTGCTGCCGGCTCTTTGCTGGTCACACGGCCTCTGCATAAATCCACCTGCACTAAGAACCTGCGTGCCCCTACCCTGGAGTCAAACAGTCTTCCTGTTGTCCTCCCTCCCTCCATTCTTGCCTCATCCACACTCGGTTCTGCACATAACAGCCAGAGAAACCTGTGTAAGGCTCCTATCTAATCAGAGTACACCCATTCTAAAAATAATACAGCAGCTTCCCTTTGCAATTAGGATAAAGTGCAAACCCCTTAGCCCAAAGGCCAACAGAGCCGCCCCTTCCTCCATCACTCCTGCCCAACCCATCATCCGACACCTTGGACAACAACGTCCATTTTTCCTTCCCCCTAACATTCCCAGCTCTGCTGGCCATAGGGCCTTTGCACTTACTTTGTCTCTGCCCACCCCCACCTCCGCTAGGCTGCCCTGTGTATATAATGGCCCTTCCCCTCACTTTCTCCTAGAGAGCCTCCTTGACTAACTTAGATGGAGTTGGCTCCCTCCCCCAAGGCTTTTCTCTGTACCGGGTTTTATCTCCTTGCCAAAATGTATTTGTTATTTGTTTCCAGGTTTATGACTTCATCCACTGGATTATAAGTTATGATGACAGTGCATATGTATATTTTGTGTATGTCCAAATCTTTATTTCCTAAAACAGTGCAGGGCATATAGCAGAAGTGCTAGACACATCCTTATATGGATGACACCCGCAAAGATTCTCATTTGTACACGCCCATGAAAGCATGACCTGAGGTGATGGAACTTGGTCAGGACTTGAATTCTAACACAGCTCTGCCTAACTCCAAATCTCCAAAGCAGCTCTTTTTACCATCGGGTGATCCTGATGCACACTTATAACACCAGATAAAGTGTGGGACTGTGACAGTTAAAACTAAAAATATGTTAACACTCTGAAAGGAAGAATCTCTGGCCATTTCTTTAATACAAAGGAAAATAAAAGCAGAGAAAACACCTTTAGAAAATGGTGGAAAACGGAAGATGTGCTGAATGACCTTGGACATCCAGTGGATAATTTTCCTCAAACAAATGGACTTAGAAAATGACCTCCTATAATTCAGATACAGTCCCATCATGCATAGACAGCAACTTCTGTTTCTCATAAATTGCTCCTAGAATCAATCTTCTAAACCTTTCTTATACGTGCCTCTAAGATGAAATAGTGTTTGTACCCTGGTGATTGCAGTTCTGTGCTACATTACATGGTGTTTTCTCCTAACTGGATTTGTCTCTGGTTAGACTTGTTTGTGAACTTGTTTGCCGCATTCAGAGTTTTCACACTTGGAAATTAATCTGAACTAAACTAAATTAAACAAGGACCGTTTAACCTTGGAAAAAATGCCTTACTCCAATGCTTTGGGCTTATTAAACTCTGAGTTTTAACCAACATCTCGCGACTTAACTTCCATACAAAGCAACGTTCTCATTTGGCAACACAGCAAAGGGAGTTAATTAAATTCGGTGCTAACAGTTTCTGTTATAAATAACTAGAGCTTTTGTACCACACTGGTGCCAGATACTGAACGGTGCCACATCCTTAAAAAATAAAGGCTTTATTTTCACATATAGCTTAATACCATTTTTTAAAGTTGAAATTTATTCCTAATCACCTACTTCTGCATATAGGCACACATACTATTTATTTTACTTTGCCACACATCCTTCAAAAAATCAGCACATATTCTTTTATTTCCTATGGAAATTCCTTTAAAGTTGTGCTATTAGGAAACACTTCAATCCTAAGAGTTCTAATTGACCTTGACATTGATACTCAGGCCTTATTAATCAACTAATACTTACCGGATACTGTCCTAAGTTTCTTATTTAAAAATTGTTTTTTTCCAGCTTTACTGAAGTATAATTGGTACAAAAAACCTGCACATAATTAATTTAGATGATTCAGTGACTTTGGTTATAGGTATATACTGGTGTTACCATCACCATAATCAAGGTAATAAACATATCCTTCACCTCCAAAAGTTTCCTCATATCCCCCTTTTTTGGTAGTAAGAACACAACATGAGATATACCTCCTTAACAAATTTTGTTTTGTTTTGTTTTGTTTTTTAAATGCCCTATATCTTATTGGTAACGACAGGCATAATGTCATCCAGCAGATCTCTGAAACTTACTCATCTTGGAGAACCGTAACCCATTGAACAAGAATTCCCTAAACCATTGTAACAACCAAAGATACAGTCTACTTCTGTACCTTTGACTATTTCAGATGCCTCATGTGAGAGGAATCATGCATTATTCACAACAGCCAAGATGTGGAAGCAACCCGAAGGTCCACTGACAGATGATGGATAAAGAAAACATGGCCCAGCCATACAATGGAATTATCATTCCACCTTAAAAGAGAAGGAAATCCTGCCATCTGTGACAACACGGATAGACCTGAAAGACACTGTGCTAAGTGAAATAAGTGAGCATAAGTTCCGTATTATTTTGTTTCCTTTTTCCCCCTCACAACTCTGAAGATCAGTATCCAATCGTGATTTCATTCCACAAATACTTCCAAGCATCTGCTATGTTCCAGGTACCATCCAAGGACGGCTCTAGAGCAGTGAATAGAACAGACACAGTCCCTGCCCTTCTAGCGCAGGGACAGAGGCAGTACAGAACCCAGTGACTATGTGTATGACCCTGGTGGCAGGGTCCAGGGAGGAACCCTGCCTGGGGTAATGGGTGTGCCTGCTGTGAGCAGGCTTTGCTGCACGGACATCAGCAGCGCGTGGCCAGCAAGCCTGCGCGCGTCTAAGAGGAGCTCATTTCAGGCGGAGAGAAGGGCAAAGGCAAAAGCCGCCGCTTGACGTGCCTGCGAAGCTTGGAGGGAACCGGTGAGCTGAAGCCGAGTGTGAGGTGGGAGCAGCGCGGTGTGAGATCGAGGAGAGGTAAGGGCGTCCATGCGAGGGCCCGGAGACCATCGTTAGGACGTCTGATTTTGCGCTGAGTGAGATGACAAGCCACTGGAGGGTTTGAGCAGAGGAGTGATACAAACTGACTTTTAAAAGAATCACTGTAGGGCTTCCCTGGGGGCGCAGCGGTTGAGAATCTGCCTGCCAATGCAGGGGACACGGGTTCGAGCCCCGGTCCGGGAAGATCCCACGTGCCGCGGAGCAACTAGGCCCGTGAGCCACAGCTACTGAGCCTGCGCGTCTGGAGCCTGTGCTCCGCAACAAGAGAGGCCGCGACAGTGAGAGGCTCGCCCACCGCGATGAAGAGTGGACCCCACTTGCCGCAGCTAGAGAAAGCCCTCGCACAGAAACGAAGACCCAGCACAGCCATAAATAAATAAATAAATAAATTTATTAAAAAAAAAAAAAAAAAGGAATCACTGTAGTTTCTGTGTGGAGAACAGAATGAACAAGGGCAAGAACAGAGGTATGGAAATCAGGCAGGAGAGAATTTCAGTAACCCAGGCGAAGCAAAACATGTGGCTGCTGAGACCTTTCTTACAATTAACAGCAGAGATGGTGGAGTGTTGGGTATTGGATATGATGGGCAGAGGTTTTATATATATATATATATATATATATATATATATATATATACACACAAACACATATATATATATTTCAAATACTGAGATGTTTATTGAATTTTAAAGTAGCCACAATCTAAAATATCCTGTTCAAATTCTTCCAGAATTTTTAAAGTAGCCACAATCTAAAATATCCTGTTCAAATTCTTCCAGAATTCCTGTGCAGCATACAACATCAAATACTGAAATAGTGTTCTCACAGTATTATTACACTTGAAAATACCACTTAGGAACAGTATTTTAGGAAATAGTGGGTTTAAGGCAAGACATTCATTTGGAATCATATATATATATCTGGGTTTGCTGATGAATGTTTAAAATGATTCTAAAGGGCCTTCCCTGGTGGCGCAGTGGTTAAGAATCCGCCTGCCAATGAGGGGTCACGGGTTCGAGCTCTAGCCTGGGAAGATCCCACATGCTGCGGAGCAACTAAGCCTGTGCACCACAACTACTGGGCCTGCGCTCTAGAGCCCGTGCTCCACAACAAAGAGAAGCCACCATCATGAGAAGCCCATGTACCGCAAGGAAGAGTAGCCCCCGCTCGCCGCAACTAGAGAAAGCCTGCGCACAGCAACAAAGACCCAATGCAGCCAAAAATAAACAAACAAACAAACAAAAAACAGTAATTATTTAAAAAAAAAAAAAAAAGAGTCTGAAGTATTCTATCCTAAGCAGCTGAAAGAAGCAATTGCCATTTTCTAAGAAGATGGTGGGAACAATTTTTGGAGAGAAAATCCAGAGTTTTGTTTTGGGGCATGTTATGTTTGCGATGCCTATTGAACATGTAAATGGAGAGGGAGACAATTATATATGTGTATCTGGGGTTCAGAGGAGAAATCTGACTAGAGAGAGACTTGGAAGAGGTCAAGATGCGGATTATAGTATTTCAAGTACGGGGCTAAAGTGAGTAGAGATGGAGAGAGGAGAGGACCAGGAGGATGCTGAGAACAATGACAGTTACAGGTGAGGGACACCACGTGGCATCAGAGAGGAACGGTGGAGGCAGGAAGAGTAAGACAGGAGAACCTGGGTCCAGGTGGGCAGTGAGGGAAGTGCTCCCGAGCGGAGGGTCCAGCGTGGACAGCAGGTCAGGGAGGAGGGGGACTGAGAACTGGCCATCCGTCCTGACAGCAGGGCGGCCACTGCAGACCTGCCTGCAGCTCTCTGGTCCGGTGGGAGGGGCAAGAGTTTGGCTGGGCTGGGCTCCAGGGAGACCAGGAGAGGGTCCTGAGACAGGGAATATAGCCAAACTTTAGAAGAGATTTTTTTCCTAAAGAGAAACAATTTTAAGAAGGGGTTATCCAGAAATGTACTAGTCCAAGATGCCCTAGGACTCTCGTCAGTAAATATGGATAGTTCTGTAAATCAATACCATAAGTTTAATCTGAAAGTAATTAAAATATATTACTTCTCTGTTCCCTCATATGTCACCTTGATCCTTCCTTATTTCTTTTCTTTTTCTCCCTCAGGGAAATTTATCAGGGTAG
Source organism: Balaenoptera musculus (assembly GCF_009873245.2). Taxonomy (NCBI): domain Eukaryota; kingdom Metazoa; phylum Chordata; class Mammalia; order Artiodactyla; family Balaenopteridae; genus Balaenoptera; species Balaenoptera musculus. Next base: position 9,512,952 of record NC_045805.1, on the reverse strand, counting down.
TATAAAGCTAATTTTAAAATATATTATTCTGTGAAAATGATCTTTGTCTATGACCTTAACACAGGACAAACCCTAGTAGATCTTACCTCTCACTAGTTCCTTACAATCTAGTGCAGTGAATGGCCTCATTTCTAGCACACAGTAGGAAGTAAAAATATTGTGTGTGTGCATGTATATAGGTGTGTATGTATATTTATACACATATGTTCTTTTATTTTAAAGATGGAGGTGGTTGTAATAATTTTCAAGGTTCCATTGTCTCTAGAATTCTATTAAATAAAATAGTAGTCTTCTTCCAGTACTTAATGTATTCTTGTATTAAGGAAAAATCTGTGAAACCTAAACAGCCATTTCTACAAGAAAGAAAATATCCTCAAGAATTTATACACTAAAATGAACTAGTCTCACATTTAACAATGCAATATTTAAATTCTTCTGAAAGGTTAGACTACACAGCTATAGTCTTTATTTTTGTAAGACAATTTAACTTATTTAACAATGGAAAGTAATTTCGAATGGAAGACAGATATCATACAAATACTGGTTTAATTTATCATCTCAATAGGTTATAGTCTTACACATTTGGATCAAAAAATTCACTTTTAGGTAAGCTTCTTGTCTGACTAAAATACAGATATTCTCAGATTTTAATGGTTTGCAATCCAATATGTGACTGTAATTGGGCCCTGGAAAGTTGGAATTAATTTTTCATGGACTCAATACTCAATTACGGCTATGTTCCAGGCAAGTCCTCGTAGGTTGTTGTAATTCATACACAACTTACTGGTGTGTACTAGAACCAGACAGTATTCCCTACCGTGCTTTCTGTAGTGTATGCTTGCTTCTCCTGGAAAATATATTCCCCATTTCTAACTGGAAATATCACAAGAAATTTCAACCCCACTAAGCAAGACAAACTCCTTCCATTCATGCCCTTGTTCACTTATGAGTAAGGGCATTCCCCTCTTTGGGATGGGCCCAGTAGTTTGGGAAATGAAAGTCTGGCGGGGTTCTGAAATCTGTGGCTGGATGTCCCAGATCCAGGAGGAGGAGCAGTTTTACTCTGTGGTCACCAAGATGGTAGAACTGACCCTCAAGGAACATGGACTGGGGAGGACGTGAGAAACCTAGAGAATGACTGTATTTCAGGGTCTCCAAATCTTGTTTTTTCAGTAAGGCACTCAGGTATACACTGTCGAAGGAATTTCTAAAGACATGATCTCTCTCCCTGACTCCTGCCTGCGACATCTTATTAATTTTAACTCCGGAATAACTCTCAAATCTGTATCTTCCTTTCTATTTTCACTGAATCCATCTGAATGATCAGAGCATCTTGCACGGCACAATTTAATACCTGGGTTTCTTAAACTGGCATCCACAGTGCAAGTGTGACAGACGATAAATGAGCATTGTGTTCTGACCTTTCCCCAGCCCACAATGCTGATGCTGATGGTGACGGTACGACTGGGAAGCCTGTGAGGAATTCGGTCAGTGGCCCGGAAGCACCCAGATCTATGCACCATAAGACCTCGTTGTTTTGGTTGAATCTTCTCATGTTTTCTGACTCGAGCCTGGGGAGGCTGCTGACACATGGTGAGAGCCACACAGGTATGTATTCCCTTCCTCCCTGAATTACCTGCCAGAACTTCCCTTAATGTGTTGCCAACAAATTAAGTAAACTCTACTTTGCAAATAAATATTAAACAGAATTTTCATTTTAAGGATGGGTTTTTGGTTTTATTTTCTTTTTTTTTTTGGGCTGTGCCGTGTGGCACGCAGGATCTTAGTTCCCTGACCAGAGATCGAGCCCGTGCCCCCTGCAGTGGAAGCACAGAGTCTTAACCACTGGTCCGCCAGGGAAGTCCCAAAGAAGGAATTTTTATGCTCCATCACCCAACTACCCTTTGCTGATGCTATATATGTTGTCAAATGTGGACTGTGTAGGTTTACAAGTAAACGGCACTGTGAAGTTGTTATATTTTCACAATCTGCTCATTTGTGTTTTATATGTTACTACCATTTACGTCATGCACACACATCCGATGGCCTGATGTGATTTCTAAAGATGAGGTATGAAACAGAAGAGGAGCTTGCTAACCCTACAGACAATTCTGATAAGGTCAGTGATAAAGAACTACCTTCTTTTGTATCAATTCCTTGCACTCAATGCAACATGGGATACAAAAGAATTTTGTCTTTATAATGAAAGCCACTTGTCATCATTTTACACAGGGGATCCAAGCTGTCCTATTCACTGCGCATTGTACATGGAAACAACTTACAAACACAGCACTGACTTCAGCAAACTTGAAGACCCTTAACTGCAAATCACAGCCATTTGACAGGTAATGGTGCTAATTATTTTAAACGGCTACTGTAATCTCAAATAGAGGAACACTCTGGTGGGAAAAAAAGTCACGTTGGTGAAAAGGCTCAGGAAGCAAGTTATTTAATAGCAGAATTTATTGACCAGAAAGGACAAACAGTTGGTGAAACCTTAATAACTCAGCATGAAGAATTACAGTAAGTGCAGAGTGGGATTCCAGGATAAGATGCAGTGTGAGAATCAGGAAGGAGACTTCTCCCAAATGTTAAAATGCTACCTCCGGTTAACACATTGATGGCGCGGCACGTGATGCTCAGGAGGACTTCTACAAGAAACTAGAGAAACAGCCTGTCCAACAGGTTACTAGTCAACAGATCTCACTAACAAACGTAAACGGTGGTAAAATTCAAGAACACGTTTTCTGCTGTAACAGGTGCTTTAAATAAGCAAAGACCAAGATGTATTTAAAGGTTTGTACTCCTATCCTGAAATAAAGGATGTTAGAGAAACTGTGCTGGCAACGATACAGATGGTGCCCAATTGTTGACCTCATGGGAGGTTTGACTCTTGTTTACAACAGAAAATCCTCATGTTGTCACAACACATGGTTCTCTTACAGGAAGGGACTATTGTGAAAGCTTGGGGGAAATGCTACAAAATGATTAACTGTATAAAATAAAGACAAACTTAAGAATGTTTAAGGACTCTGTAGACACCTAGATGAAGAAGACTGTGAAGGGCAGAGAAGAGGTGCAGAAATGACCCCCGTCGCATGAGCCCAGCATCCAACCTTGTCCATACACCACACCGAAAATCCACCACCTGGACCCCATCAGTCTCCATCTCTTTGCTCAGTTTTACCGATTTATTTACTTGTTTGTTTGCTTCCCGAGGCACCTGTCACCACCCGAAATCATGTTACCTCTTTGCCTCTCGTTTCATGTAGAAGTAAGTCCTATGAGGGGCCAAACGTACTCTGTCCTGGGCCCTAGACCGGTCACACACAGACACCCTATGAACACTCATTCTAAATGAGTAAATAAACCAAATCATCGGGCATATGTAGCCTGCATTAGATGCTTCAGTCTCCGCTTCTTTTGTGAAAACTGGAGTATGGCATCTCACGTGACTCCTCCTCTTCAGATCACACAGGAGGGTCTGTTTCTCAAAGCTCTCCGTCTGCCTGTCTGTCAGGATAAAACTCATCTAACTTTAATTACCATTCTCATCATGTTTTCAGAGCTGATGCTGCTTAGGGTAAGTGGTAAAAACATAGACTTAACCTCTCTGTGATTCAGTTTTCTTATCTTTGAAAAGGAAATAATAATAGAGCCTGTGGCACACGTTTTAAGAATTTAGTAAAATAATGAACAGAGTTTCTTCCAGTTTCTACAACAAGTTAATTTCTCAGTAAATATTAGCTAATATCTTCTGGCACTTTTTTTCTGTATTGTAGTATCCCCTACCCGCTCCCATCCTTGAGATATTTGGAAATTCCAATAAATGAATAAATTATGAAAGCCAATACACACTGGCTGTCTTCGGGTAGATGTGGTGGGTAAATGCTTCAGGATGCCGTGAATGAAAGAAGCTAATCTACCCTGTGGGAACTCGGGGGAACAAAAAGATTTTACTGAATATATGCTTTTCATTATAACCAAGTTTGTTAACATCCTTTACTTCTCTAATCATTACTACTATATTGGGAGAGCTCTGTTTTCAGACTTTTTTAAGTAAAGATATAGAAGTTTTTCTTGATGATACATTATGCTCCTCATAGCTCAGGACTGATAATAAACCACAGGATGGTATTTTATTCTATGTTACAGACATGACTGATAAGAAGCACTCAGGGCCATGTGCCACAGCACTTCTATGCTGAAGTCAGTGACCGGCACAGACAGGACATTCTTTGTAATACAAGTACACTGATGGTGGCCTAGGCCTCCTGGTCATCCCACTCTGCAAATTCCAGACTTGAGATACTGAAGAGTGAGGCTCATCCTTGTTGGACCTGAGGACAGACTTCCCGAATCCCACAGAGGCAGTGACATGACAAGTCTCAAATGGAAAAGATTTATGGCACATGCTTGGACAAAACAGAGATTTCACTGACTTGCGTTCTGAATTACTGAATGACATGGCAAAAATCTTAGAGCGATGAGTGACAAAGAGCTTCTCTACATGGAGGAACTGAATCCTTCCTAATCTCTAAGAGACAGAGATGTGATTTCCTGTGGCAGGGGAGGGCTATCTGTGGGGAAAACTGCACTATGATTTGGAAGGAAAGACGGAGGGAATTATTGGAAACTTAAAAAAGACACTGACACAGGGAGTTTGAAAAATGATTGAATTATCTATTGTCAATATGGCATAATTTTTTTAAAAAATCAGATCAGCTTACACAACCGGAGTCAGATCACAGCAGAGAAGAGGGAGACGTTTCAGAGCAGGAGGAGGAGAACACGAAGGGTGCTGCCTAACTGGGACACAGTGTGTGGCTGGGGGCCCAGAAGCAAGTGACAGAATTGGGGAGATGCTTCAAGGCAGAGCTACATGGAGGTTTTCATTCTGTTCTCGAGATGTAACCAGGGTGTACCTGGTGTAATCCACAGCCCAATGTTACCCCTGAGGATTCAGCCGATTCTCCCAAAGGGCCCATCTCTGTTGACGGCTGGTGCGGGCAGGGGGAGCTCTGGTGAGGCTGGAGGGCAGAGGCACAGTGTCTCAGATTTAAGTTGTATACCTGAGCTCCACCTGGAAAACTCCACATCTGAAGGGACTTATTAAAAGCCTGCTTCACTGAAGACTGTACATAATTGTAGCTCATTTACTTTAATCCTATATCAAGATAAATTTGTTTTACATATACATTAAAAAAATATATATGTATATATACATTTGCTTCTGGAAACTTTTAATTCAAATGTGAGGGTTTTTTTTTCAAATATGTGCCAATCATAATTTAAATTTTCTCTTTATTTTCCATTCATTTAATTATCTATATACACATGCCAGCCATTTTTCTATGAAATAGGTAATAGTTGAGCATTTTAATCATACTGTATCTGTATAGGACTCTGCAAGTCAGTCAAATGTGACAGTAAAACTGTTTCTATAAAGCAAATATTTGAATGGATCATGTTCTCCCAATGTTAAATGGGAGAATATTAAAACTGGTGATTTTAATCCAGACTAAGGACAAAGCATGTAAGATAAGAATGTAGCTAACGAAGTTATGCTCTAGATAGTTCAAAATCTGTATTATTCCAAATATACAGTGTACATAAGACTATTCACAATACCCACCAGATACTGGAATGATTCAGAATCATAAGTGCCCTAAATGGATTTTATAAACATGAAATATTTAATTACGAGCTCTTGTTCATCATGTGAGAATTTAGAAGGGATCCTGTGAGATGATATAATTGGTTCAGTCCTCTAGTAAAACGCGTCAAATAAAATGTCTTTTTCTCAACAACAGCAAAACAAATGTTACAAATAGAAAAATTCAAAATCACTCCATTGACTTCGAGGAAGCCACAAAAACAGTGAAGCAGGTGCTGGATATGCCTGCTGTTAATAAAAATAATAATAATTCCATTTCTCCATTGTGAGCACCATTAAAAGAAAGGTGTGTGGGCTTCCCTGGTGGCACAGTGGTTGGGAATCTGCCTGCCAGTGCAGGGGACGCGGGTTCGAGCCCTGGTCTGGGAGGATCCCGCATGCCACGGAGCGGCTGGGCCCATGTGCCACAACTACTGAGCCTGCGCGTCTGGAGCCTGTGCTCCGCAACAGGAGAGGCCACGATAGTGAGAGGCCCGCGCACTGCGATGAAGAGTGGCCCCCGCTCGCCGCAACTAGAGAAAGCCCTCGCACAGAAACGAAGACCCAACAAAGCCATAAATAAATAAATAAATAAATAAATAAATAAATAAATAAATAAATAAATAAATAAGATACAAAGTTTAATTTTAGCTCTGAGCAAGTCATGAACTGGTCACACAAATCTATTACTGTTTGTGGAATTTTTTTCCTCTATTTTGGGAGATTTGACCATTTCTCCTGCCTTCAGTTGAAATGCTTAGAGTATGAAGGTAAGCTATTTCCAATTTAAGATACTGGGTTGGCCAAAAGGTTCGTTTGTTTTTTTTCCGTAAGATGGCTCTAGTAGCGCTTAGTTCTCTTTAACTTCATTCAAAACAATTTTGTTAGACTGTATTGTGACAGCTGTCATATCAGCGTGCATTTAAAAAAAACTTATCAAAATTGGTGAATTTTTGTGTAGCCATTTTAATATTGAAGATGGAAGAAAAAAAGCAATTGTTTTAGCATATTATGCTTTATTATTTCAAGAAAGGTAAAAATGCAACTGAAACGTAAAAAAAGATTTGTGCCGTGTATGGAGAAGATGCTGTGACTGACTGAATGTGTGAAAAGTGGTTTGCGAAGTTTCATGCTGGAGATTTCTCGCTGGATGATGCTCCATGGGCAGGTAGACCAGTTGAAGTTGATAGCGATCAAATCGAACAATCAACGTTATACCGTGCAGGAGACAGCCGACACACTCAAAAGATCCAAATCAAACTTTGAAAATCATTTGCACCAGCTTGGTTGTGTTAATCACTTTGATGTTTGGGTTCTACCTAAGTTAAGTGAAAAAAACCTTCTTCACCGTATTTCCGCATGTGATTCTCTACTTAAACATAACAAAAACGTTCCATTTTTAAAACAAGCTGTGACGGGCGATGAAAAGTGGATACTGTGCAATAACATGGAACGGAAGAGATCGTGGGCAAGCGAAATGAACCACCACCACCACCACACCAAAGGCCAGTCTTCATCCAAAGAAGGTGATGTTGAGTATAGAGTATATGGTGGGATTGGAAGGGAGTCCTCTATTATGAGCTCCTTCCGGAACACCAAAGGATTAATTCCAACAAGTACTGCTCCCAATTAGACTAACTGAAATCAGGACTCAACGAAAAGCATCCGGAATTAGTCAACAGAAAATGCATAATTTTGCAACAGGATAATGCAAGACCGCATGTTTCTGTGATGACCAGGCAAAAACTGTTACAGCTTGGCTGGGAAGTTCTGACTCATCCACCGTATTCACCAGACATTGCACCTTCAGATTTCCATTTATTTCGGTCTTTACAAAATTCTCTTGATGGAAAAAATTTCCATTCTCTGGAAGGCTGTAAAAGGCACCTGGAACAGTTCTTTGCTCAAAAAGATAAGAAATTTTGGGAAGATGGAATTATGAAGTTTCCTGAAAGATGGCAGAAGGTAATGGAACAAAAGGGTGAATACATTGTTCAATAAAGTTCTTGGTGAAAATGAAAAATGTGTCTTTTATTTTTACTTGAAAACCAAAGGAAATTTTTCGCCAACCTAATCGTAAAAAAAGAAAAAAAAAAAAAACACACAGCCTCCTCCACTTTACTTGTGGACACTTTTCCCTTTGTCCTTTAAAAGGGTGACATAAAAGCTTTTAGAGTGTGACCTCATTTTTTGCTAAATCAGGATGTGTGTACATTAAAAAACAGAAGACCATATATTAAAACAAAAATATACGTCTGGGTTACGTCTAGGTGGTAAGCATCATACAAAGTTTAACTTTATTTTATAAATGTCTAAATATCCGCAATAAATGATTTCTCCATCCTGTTTCATTGTCATGAGATTCCCGGTCACCAGTTGAATATATTTTATTGAGTTGGGCTGTTGGCTGAGTCTCTCCCTCTTCCTTCTGCTGTGGCATCTCCATGCAAGCAGACCTTGCTCTGCTTGAGACCTAGCTCTCTGTTCGTAACTCTTTCCCAATTATCTACAAGACTGTGTGGCTCACTATGGAGAACGGTATGGTGGTTCCTTAAAAAACTAAAAATAGAACTATCATATGAACCAGCAATCCCACTACTGGGCATATACCTTGAGAAAACCATAATTCAAAAAGATACATGTACCACAATGTTCACTGCAGCACTATTTACAGTAGCCAGGACATGGAAGCAACCTAAGTGTCCATGAACAGATGAATGGATAAAGAAGATGTGGCACATATATACACAATGGAATATTACTCAGCCATAAAAAGAAATGAAATTGAGTTATTTGTAATGAGGTGGATGGACCTAGAGTCTGTCATACAGAGAGAAGTCAGAAAGAGAAAAACAAATACCGTATGCTAACACATATATACAGAATCTAAAAAACAAACAAAAAAAATGGTTCTGAAGAACCCAGGGGCAGGACAGGAATAAAGGTGCAGACGTAGAGAATGGACTTGAGGACACGGGGAGGGGGAAGGGTAAGCTGGGACAAAGTGAGAGAGTGGCATGGACATATATACACTACCAAATGTAAAATAGATAGCTAGTGGGAAGCAGCCGCATAGCACAGGGAGATCAGCTTGGTGCTTTGTGACCACCTAGAGGGGTGGGATAGGGAGGGTGGGAGGGAGATGCAAGAGAGAGGGGATATGGGGATATATGTATACACATAGCTGATTCACTCTCTTGTACAGAAGAAACTAACACAACATTGTAAAGCAATTATACTCCAATAAATATATTTTAAAAAAAGTGTGTGGCTCAAAAATTTGCTGAATGAATACGTTTTGTTTTGCTACTTGTAATAATTACTATTGTGTTAAATAAGAAGAGCACTGAAAAGAAGAAAGGAAATGTATATAAATGCAAAGGGTGAGTAGGTGATACATATTAAAAGAAAAATAAAAGGTGACCACTTCTAAGATGTGTAAAGTTAACCAGGAACAGAAGAATTAACTAGGGAACCTCAGAGCCTCAAAGAAAATGGATATTCCTGTCTCCGTTTATCATAAAGCACACACACACCACTTACAGAAAACAGAAAAGAAACAAACAAATATAAAACCTTCTCCACCGTTCTGTCCTGAGGACCAAGCATCATTCTTCTGGGCATATGGGGACATACAATTATTGCTACACACAAAGCCTGTGTCTGCCTCTCCGCAGTCGTTCTTCACTTCTGTACTGCAGTCTGCACACTGCTGATGCTGTCTCCATCATGTGTGCGTGTGTGTACGCATACACATGCATACACATGTGTGTATGTGAGTGTGCATGTGTCTGTAATTCAGGTTTTGGCTTAAAATGCAAGCAAATCAAAAGCACACACCTTGTTTTCTATTGTCTTTTGAGTGCCAAGAAGAGATATAAAAATAAGTAAATTTGGCTAAAGAAGTCAAGAGTCAGAGCTGAGCAAAATGAAGAGAGTGCAGGTGTCGCTGTGACAGAAAAGAAATGATGTTGGGAAGGGAAAGTCCAGAGACCTGAGAAGGAAAGTCACATGACCCTAACTCAGTTCATGAAAGAGTCTGCAAATATTAAATAGTGATGATGGGGAGGACGCTGACAACAAAAGGGCTGGTACAGAGAGGGGAATATATTGGAGAGTTGACAAGGACGAAGTAATGAATCAATAACACAAGATGAAGGATGACGGCCCAGAAGAATACAAGGGAGCCCCTAACGTGCAGTGAAGGGAAGCTGGCAAGGAACCCAACTTTCCTGGCAGAGTTCAGTGACATACAAGAAAAGTAAACAGACCCCATCATGGCATTTGGGCTGGAATGGTGTCTGTGAGGGAAACACAAGGATGCTTAGTGCAGTGTTATAGCCGACAGTGGTGTCTAGTCTCTGCTTCTCCACCAATCTGTGACTCCCCTAATGGGAAAAGAAAGTGTATTGAACTATATCTATTCAAATTCCATTTCTAAACAGCTTAAAGTGTTGTAAATTGAAATGAATGCCTTTTCTGTATCTGTATGAATTTGTTACTTCAAATTATGTACAAAATCCGCTGAATAATAAAAGAAGTCAATGCTCCTTCCCCCAAAAGGACTCTGATAAACAGCTGTATTTTCTTAAAAGCATTGAACATAAAGCAAATTTTCTTATTTGTCTTTAGATGTTGAGTTATTCATTAAATCAAAGGTGCAATATAAATGTATAAATTGCTGTGACTGGTTACCCATCTCTTAAACATCTCTCAAATCCATTTTCTTCTCTCCAAGTCTGATGCCGTTGTGCTGATTTAGGTTCATATTGTCTCATAATTAAAATAAAGTCCTGAGGTTTCCTGCTTCCATCTTGTGCCCTTCAAATCTGTCCATCTGACTGTGGGCAGAATGGTCTCTAAGACATAATGTGCATTATAATATCCTTCCTTCCCTCCATGCCGTGCCCTACACTGACACCCTGGGCCATTAGCATCACATTTAAACCCTTTACCTGCCATTCAGGGTTCCATTTATGTCTTTTTGAATCTAGCTTTATTATTATTAAGAATAATAATAAAGAGAAGGAGGAGGAGGTGAAGGAGGAGGGAAGAAAAGGAAGAGATGGAGAAAGAGGGAGGAGCAAGGGGAGGAAGAGGAGGAAGGAGGTATTTGTCTTAGTACTTGGAAGACAACGTTTTAGGTGTTTTACACTGATTTTATACTTTTCACAACAACCTTCGAAGGTGGGTGCTGTTAACACCGTAAGGAAGTACTGGGGCTCAAAGCCATTAGACATTAAATGGTTGTTTTTTGTATGCCACCTAGTCTGTGATATTTTGTTATAGCAGCCTGGACGAACTACATAAGACAATGTTCAAATGTCTTAAATCACTTCAATCCTGAGTTTAACACCAAAAGAATACTACTCTGAGGAGCTCACATTAAAATTAGGTACTAAAATTATGCCAGCACAAAATGTATTTGAGAAAAAAATAAACACTCACACTCACACACACATATATGCATATATCAAAGGATTCCAAGGAAAGCTGTCTTCCTGTTTAATCCTTTCAACGAAAACCCCTGGGATAAACGTTTGTGAGCATTTGCTAGTAATTCCCATAATCTGTGGTTCACTAACCACCTATTACTTTTAGGGAATTTGGTCACAGGACTCCTCAAGAGTTTTACCTGAGAAAATATGGATTGTTGAATGTGTTTACAATAAAATATATTAATAAATATCTTATTACTGTGTTAATTTTTACTGAATTTCTACTAGACTAGTTCGGCAAGAACAATTGTTTTAGAAACCTGCTTCTCCACTAAATTGAATCTTCTTGAGGAACTTTGTTTTTTTTTTTCAACTTTCTGCCTACATATCAGGTTCTCCTAATATATGCATATTAATATAATACACATAATACACATTATATTAATACATATAATTCTAATATGCATTATATATAATGTGTTTTAATATAATATACACTAGGATAATTATATATGTATATATATAAACATATGTAAGTGAATGGATTTCTAGTATTCCTTTTAACTTGACATCCCTCAGTACTATAAATTGTAACATACGTTACTAAGAGACACAATGAACTTCCCACAATAATTACTTTCTATCAGCCCTTTTATGTTACCACTTGGTATAAACTGACACAGGGAACTTGGTTATATAATGGTCAAAGCAGACCTAAGACCAGGAAAGAGTATAAATCATCATGAGAGGGTTAATCTTTCAAAAAAAGAGGAGTTTACTAACTAATCTCTCATTGACTCATCAATTTGGAAATTGATTTTAGATTTCTATTCAATCTTATTTCTTAAAGTTTACAAAGCATGTTAAACAACAAATTAAGGTATACCAACAACTTCTTATCTAGAATCCTGTTAATGCTTCTAGCAGGAGTCACTGTCTGGAAACCTTTACATAACTGTTCTTTTCTCTTATGCTGAATATGTAATATACCTTCATCACCATGCGCTTCATCGGGAAACCCCCTTATGTGGACTGTCTCCCAAGGAATCAAATTAAGCCTAATTATACTTAATGGCAATGGCTGCTGCTTAATTTGGATGGTAATTCTGCTTAATTGAGATGCCTTCAGGTGACTAAGTAGTGCTCTTGTAAGAAGAACAGTGTGTTAGTCTATCAACTGGAAGCCTTGGTTCTTCTCTGAACATTTCAACAAAATAAATAAAGGAAGGCAAAGAATTTTCTGAAGCAGTATAACACAAAATTCCTGAAATTTAAGTTGTGAAGTGTTACGTGTTCAGAGTCAATAAAATATGTATGAAGTCTTTAGAAAAATCTATGTAAATGTACAAAAACATGAGAGAGAAAAGTGAACTTGTATAACGAGAAAAATGTATAAACCCAAACTGCATAAATTTCATTTGTCACTTTGCAGTTTGGCCAAGTTTAAAAATCAACTTCAAAACATCAAAGGACATATTTAATGAGTTTTAACTAATTTTAGTCCACTGGTGTCTGGTAAAACAGGATTATAATGGGATCTGAAACATTTGAAAAGCAAAAGATCAATCTGGTGATAAGCAAAATCTCTTCCTTTGACCTTTTTACTTGTCTGCATGTGACAGACATGACTGGTTACCCATAACCATTGGCCCTTTCTCTGGCTTCCAGATGGTTCTTTCCTCAGGCTGTCCATGATCCGGATTGTGGACATTTTACTCAATTGGACCAGAAGGGAAGCCTCTGGGAATTTCTAGAGAATTCCTACCATTTCTAAGAAAGACATGCCACATTTCTTCACTGAACACTGAATGTGATGGTGTGGCAGCATCTTGTGACCTGAGGGGGATGTTATCACTGCTCTGGAGACCCAAGCAGAAAAGAAAGGCAAACACTTGAGCCCTCAGCAAAGTTACTGAGTTCCTGAATTAAACCTGGAATCTCCCTGGCTCTGCATGAAATAGTTTTTCCCTAAAACTTCTGGCTTTTAGTCAGCTCTTCTATTATCTACAGCCAAGAATATCCTATTGACGCACTGAATAACCTATTATTTCACTTCCTTGTGGTTCTCGTCAAAGTGATAATGGAATAGATAGCTACAAAAGAAATAACTCTTCTTTAGGGAGGAAGAAAGCTAACGAAGAGGCTATCACAGTGCAGTGCAAAGAGCACATGTGTTTTTATCCTTCAATAAGAGTAAGTAGCTGTGCAATCTTACCTTCCCTGGGTCTCAGCTTCCTCTCTGTCAGGTAAAGGGTTGAGACAATGGGAACTCTAAGCTTCCTTTATTTGCACAGAGATATCAATTATTCCAGTACGTACAGTGTGGATGAAGAACGTCGCCTGCTGCATCAGTAAACAAAGGATGTTGTGGCCGTCAAGCCACCAGCCTCTGCACCCTGAGGGGGTTCAGGCTGGAGAAAAACAGGACACTGGCCCTAGACAGTTGAGGTGCGTATCAAAGGAATGATTTCATTGAGCCCAGACTCTTGCATCTTCCCACACATAGAAAAGCGCTAAATTCCTCAACTTGAGAGGTCTGGTTTTCTCTTATTAACAGGGATCTTTGGATGTCCGACTGCCTGTTTTTTCCCAAAACCTCCGTTATATCCTGGCCCCTCCCGTACCTCTTCAGAGCAGTCCCTGAGATCTATATGAGAGGCTGTCTCCTGGGCTTACGTCCTCAGTACATCTGCCAAATAAAACTAATCCTCAACTTTTAGGCTGTGCTTTTTTTTCAGTTGACAATTGGAAAGAAATAGAAACACAGATATACAGGCATATGTTCCATATAGGAAAATATTTATGATTATCCCATATGTAATCTGGATTTAAATGATTTTTTAAAATATTGGAAGGGAGTTATACAAATCCCCTGACGATTTAGTTTGGAGCCACTCCTTTCCCTGTTGGAACACCAGGGTATCCCACTTCATCCATACAAGAGTTTAGTATTTTAAAACTCTACGTGGCACTTCTAGTTGCAAGATCACTACCATTCATGACAGTGGAGCCAAGTCCACCCTCCAGCTGGCCCTGAGAGAAAGATGATGCCACCATCAGGATTCTCTTTGGCTCCTTCTGTCTCCTCTGCATGATGTCACACACATCCCAGGTTTCAGCAGCTAAGGAAACACCTGGGAATTCCGAATTGACCTCTACCAGGGAGACCCACTTGGAGATACAGCAGGCACCTCACTCTCACTATGCCTAGAGCCAAACTCATCATCTCTTCCCATAAAAGACTGGTTTCTGAGGCCCTTTCCCTGGTTCGAGGTAGGGAGAACTTAGAATCTATTGCTCCAATCAGGAATAATTAGGAGAATAAAGAAGGGCATTATCATCAGTAATTATGCAAGGACAGCGCATGTCCACCAGGACTCCCCAAGGAAGCTAGACCCTGTGCCCATTCTGGTCAGGGCTTCACCACACACCCCAAAGCCATTCTTGATTCCTCCTCCTCCTCCCCCCTCACAGCACCTGCACTTGAAGCCATGTGGACACAATGTTAAGCAAGAGAATCAAAACCACCTGCCCATGGCTCCTCACCCCTTACTCCACACCTTCCACCCATCAGTCATCAAGTTTTGCTGAGTAGATATTAAAAGTTCTCATCACAAGAAAAAATACGTGTAACTGTGTGAGGTGATGGATGTTAACTAAACTTATTGTGGTGATCATTTAAAAACACACACCAAATCATTACGTTGTACATCTTAAACTATACAATGTTATATGTCAACTATTACATCACAATAAAACTGGAAAAAAAAGAGCGTAAACATAACCTCCAGAACCAGTAGGAGGCAAGCACACTGAGAGAATACTCACTAAGAATTAATTGAATCTAAAACTGGCTTTGCAACAAATGTAGACAGATACACACACAATGCAGCAGCAGATTTTCAATTAAAACAACAAAATTTAAGGGTGCATGACATTCACCAGGTTGTTCGTTGTAAACAGTTGCCCAGGCAGAGTGTTGATTTCATCAGGTACGCAGAGGGGGAAGATGAGAGCCTTACCTTGTCTGGATCTGTTGTGGTGATGACCCACACACAGTGTGCATTGTCTTCGTACTGAACTGGGTAATTAGGGGAGGTAATGACACCACTGGGCCCACGCAGATTTGATCCACACGTTCTAGCTAGAAGTACATAGAGATGATATTATTTTCCACAGGATTTCATCTGTGTGCTGAAGACACAAGATATACATGGAACTTCAAGTTATGTATCTAGCATTTATTGTAATGAAAAGCTATTTGTGAACTCAAGTTGGCAAGTAGATTTTACTCAGCCTTCAGGACCCTTGCTTGGTATCTGCAACGTTTACCTGGAACTCTTTATTATATTATGTTTCCCAAGGCACTGCCATTCACAGAATGACTTAATTACAATAGCACCATGGACAATGTCAAATCAAATTAGTCCATTTCAAGCGCCATTCTGACTCAGAGACGGTCTGTAGAGACCTTTGGTTGCACGCAGTGCAATAAGAATTCAGGACACCAGAGTTAGTGTCTCAACTATGCCCTACACGATATGACCTTGAACCAGTAATCCCGACCCCCCGCAGCTTCATCCTTTTCAAAGATGGTGGAACAGATGATATTTAAATTTCCTCTCAAGTTTTACACTGTATCATTGTATTCTGTAACAAACTGTACCAATTTCCTTATAGCACAATGCAAATAAGAACTTAAAATACAGTTGAATTTGTGAAGAAATAGAAACGGTGGCTCTAAAAGGAAAAAGAAAATACCTTAAAAATGAAAGACCAAGTAAATCACGGAAGTAACATAACCCAATAAGAATGACTAAGTTTTGAATATAAAAATATTTCAACTGACCTCCACTTTAAGAAAGAAGCCTTTAAAAAATCAATACACAATTTTGTAAATCACATGTCAGCCTGAACTCCACTCTTAACATTAATAATTTAAACTGGGTTTGAGAAAAGAGCAGAAGAAACTAATTTCACAAATAAGAACTAATACAAGAGAAGCTCAGGTTCATTTTCCTAAGATATCATATCACACGAACTGATTAAACTGCTGTCCACCGAAGAGTAGATTTTATTCATAACCCACCCTTCCTTCCTTCCTTTTGTTGGCTGAGCAGGTCAGGTATTGTCCTAAGAGACTGAGCTACAAGAGAACAGGATTCTGACCCCCAAGGGCCAGGTTGTAGGGGAGGAGTCACAGAAACCATTTAATGGGGAAATCCCTAACTGCCCTCCAGGAATATCTCTCTCTCTTCCATTTACATTGATACAGCAATAATATCGATAATGCCTATTCCTAGTATTGTAATTGTCAATGTACAGATCTCTCTTTCCAACAAGGTTGTGGTTCCCTTGACCTTGGGAAAGCATCCTTCCCTCACTTATCTGCATATCCTCAACACCATATCTAATGTTGATAGTTGCTGACGTAAAAAATGTGGGAAGCTGACTTTACACAACATTTCAGGTACTTGATACTTACTATGAAAATAATTAGCTAAGAATTAATCTACTCTACATTGATTAATAAAAACATATGAAAGTTAGCTTTTAAAATATTGGCATTTGCTTTCCAGATGAACAACACTTTTTAATAAATATGGATAAAGTGTCACCTGGTTTTCAAAACCCAGTAGGCGTGTTTTGGCTCCAAAGGTCATTGAACAGAGCAGAGCCCACAAGCACACACACCTGTGCTGTATGATTTCCCTCTCCAGTGAGTCTGCTTTTAGGAACACATTCTCGAGAGGATCATGAACTTCAGATCCGAAATTTTCTTAAAGCCCTCTAATATTACGGGTATTAATTACAGAAACTTAGAAGAAAAGTTATCAATAAAATTTGAGTTATCATACCTTTGTGTTACCCTACTTTGTGAAATTTCACACTGAAGAGCTGACAGAAACATAGAGTGTTACTCAATAAATATCTGTTGACTAGTTTTAAAGTAATATTATCAAAGTGCCATCCTAAGCATCTCAAACTTTGAAAAAAGACATGTGAAGAATGTGTGCAGTGGGGAACTAATGTGTTACATTACCACAGACAATTTGTATTCATCCAATCATCAGCCCCAGCTGTCACTCTGCTGGAAAGTTCACCAAATCTGACAGCCTGTCAATGGCCCTGGGTCTTAGTTGTTTGCTTTGAAGCTTGACCTCAACTTGACTTATTAAAATTGGTTCCCAGCTCTTCATGAAATTCACCTTACCCACTGTTTGGGGAGATAGGATTTTTAGTGATTATATTTTTAGTGAGATAACTATTAGTAAAATTTACATAGGGAACCAGCACATTTTCTACATTTTCCTGCATACATGGTACTGTGTTTCACACAGAACAAGTTATGAATCCAGTCCCTTCAGAAGTATTTCTCACCAAAACTTGTCAAATTAATACATAAAATATTTTTTCGTTTTCTTAGAACTATGTCCCTATTTTTGCAGTACCTTTTCCTAATAAATTAACTTTTTAACTCTTTTTTCTACCCATACTTTTAATCAAGCCATCAAAATAATCAGCTGAAATGAAGTATGTGGGAATATTCAGGGCAGGGATTTTGTTTGTTTTTTTTTCCTCCCTGTATAAACCTCAACAATCAGAACAATTCCTGGCATTCAACAGTTACCCCATAGATATTTGTTGATGTATTTTTTGAGTAGGTTGATAGGCTTAAATAATATGATTTAACTCTAATTATTTACTTCTAATACTCTTTCTTGGGAAACTGTTGAAAATTTTAGCTAGTACCTCAGTCTTTGCCTTTCTAAGTCGTCCCCATTCTAATCATCTGCCTCTTCATCATGTGATCATCCTACCGTCATCACACCAATTACGATTCATTAGGTACTAGTTTCTTATATCAAGGCTTTCCTACTAGTCAGAGACAATTCTCAGATTTTCTACTGGCCACAACTCAAAGTTCAACCATCTACATGTAGAGTCGCTATCAGATAATAATAATGTTTCTTGAGTTATCATGATCTCTGTGTGCCATTATCCAAATCCACATGGTGGTTGAAGTACAGACTGGACATTATCTTCCATGTCTCCCGCAGATGATCTATTGCCTGGGGTTTTTTCTCTACTCTCTGGTTCTGCTGCAGGAAGGGTCACACCAAGCTTCAATTTCTCTGAATTGTATAGTGGAGCGAGCAGAGTGAACTCTACTCCTTCCCCTGTAGCTGCTCAGACACAGAGAAAGCTTAGCGCCCTGCTCTGATTATGATGAGCAATCTCACTGTGTCCTTGCAGACGGGGAACTACTTCCCAAACAGTTGCTTCTGGATTAAACACACATTGGATTAGTCAACAAAGTATTTAATTAAGCAAATAATTAGGTAATTACAATATACTAGTGCCAAGCAAGTTTTTATAGCAAGATTTAAATGCATTCCCATAATGGAAATGTATATACACATTTATACGTATTGCAGTTGAATATCACTTTCTGCTCCTGCAAAGGCTTTCCCCCTTGTCAAAACCTTTTTGGAAATATAACACCTAATGTAAAGTAATTTACACTTAAATCTTAAAAATGCTTAATAAATGTTCTTTGATAATAACCACGACCTAATTAATGTGTAGCTAATATCACTCATGTGACAGTGTTCTAAATTTGTAAACTCAAATTTTGCTTATATCTTACATGTTTTTAAGATAAAAGCAGAATTCACAAAATGATCATTGGAAATATAGATCAAGAAGGAAAGTGGAAAGGGAGTATAAAACTAACCAATTCTGAACGTCAATCTGTGCCATTTATCCATTTAATCACTGAATATTTATTATGTATAAAACATTTGTTTCACATAATTTATCTTATATAATTTGAAGTAGTCATTTATCTATTTATGTATAATCAGTTCCAGGAATCTTTACTGTTCTATAGTAACTACTTAATTAATCAAAATAGTTGAAGAGAATAATATTCTAATTGACCAAACTTAAATTAATAGGATATCTGGACTCACATCTGAAGCTTTTTTCAAGCACATTAAGAATTATACTGGATAGTGTATATCTTGTATGATTTAGAAGAAAACCACAGATTTTATGTCTATAACCAGACTGTCAACCAAAATGCAGAAAGTATGTCAGAGGTTAAGAGCTTGCTTTTCTTAATCACACCTGAGTTCCAGGCCTGGTTTATGAAGTTACTAGATGTCTTATCTTAAATTATTTCATTTTAAGCCTCTCAGGTTATCCACATAATAATCATAACTTCATCTATGATAGCTGTAAGGATTGAAGGAAAGAATTCGAGTAAAGCCTTCAGCGCATTGTCTGACACACCATAGCATAGGGAGTAAGGAAATATACAGTAAATGCTTTGTAAGAGTTGGGCACTGTTTCAGGCATAGAGGATACAGCAGAGAGAGAACAAAATTAAGTTCCTTGACTTCCTCAGGCAATTAAACACCTGACCATCTAATTCAGGAGGATATTTGACCTTTACAGAAAAGCAGAGTCAGGGTTCAAAGCATATCTGGAAGAGGGTGGGCATGGAAGGGTTTGGATAAGACAACATCTGATGACCAGTGTAGGATGGAGACCCATGTGTACAGCTGGGGCAGAAGTGTTCCAGGCAGAAGGCAAACAAATGCAAGGGAGCTGTCACAAACTTCCCAGGCAGGTTCTAGGAACATAATTAGCACCAAATTCACATTAGCTTTCAGGTCGTTTTATGTCAGTAGAATTTGAGAGGAGTGGTATAAAAATACATGGCTTTGTTATTTCCAGTAACTTAATAAAAAATAGAGAAAAACATGTTTTTTTCCCAAGTGACATTCAAGTAAAGAGTATAAATCCTTACAAGTCTAGAAGCGAAACCAGAAATTTATCCAAATTCACTGGAATTAAAGTAAAAGTTAAAAGTGTGAGAAATTAAGAGGTACAAACTTGCAGTCATGAAATAAATGAGTCACAGCATAGGGAATATAGGCAGTAATAATTTAATAACTTTTTATGGTGACATATTGTAAGCAGACTTATCATGGTGATCATTTTGTAATGTACAGAAATACTGAATCACTATGGTGTGTAACAGGAACTAACATGGTGTTGTAGGCGATTATACTTCAAAAACAAACAAATGAACAAACAAACTCATAGAAAAAGAGATCAGATGTGTGGCTACAAAGACGGGGGATGGTGTGAGGGAGGAAGGTGGTCAAAAGGCACAAACTTCCACTTATAAGATAAATAAGTACCAGGGATGTGATGTGCAGCGTGATAAATACACTTAATACTGATGTCTCTTATATATGAACATTCCTAAGAGAGCAAACCCTGAGAGTTCTCAATATTTTTATATCTATCACAAGGAAATATTTTTTCTTTAAAACGTGTGTATGCTTCTTTAAATCTCTGTGCTCACAGATACCTGATATAATAATCAGTATTAAAATATAATCTTACAATTGGCTCTGGACCTTTAATCTGGTAGAATGAAGTCATCTTGCAGGTATAAATGGTCTTTTCACTACTATTTAAAAGGTCATTTCTGTATGGACAGAAACTGTGAGTAGGGAAGAATAAACTGTAAAGTTCTTGGTAAGTGAAAAGTTAATAAGTTAAGGGTAATTCTGAGCTAACCTGACCTGGAATCCCAAGATAATAATAACTTTATTCTGTGACCCTTGGTAGCTCTAATTGGCTTCCATGTAACCACAGTTAGAATTGCAAAAAACACTTCACTTTTCTTATGTGCCCTTTCAACTCAGAGAGCAACTAAAAATATTAATTCCACAGATCAAAGTGCCTTAGCATTAAAAGAAACTCTCTCTATATATCCCCCCTAAATATTGATGGAATGAAATGCCAGCTGGAACATTTTACTTAAAAAAAAGAAGTATATCCTCTTCTTCTCTTTTTTGTTTGCTTATTTAAAAAATCTACTGCTAGTTAAAGATACTTATACAGTTTCAAACAGCTCATATTTTACCCTGTGAAAAATCATAATGGTTGTTTTCATATCCCTAAATGAAGTAAGCATAATTTCAAACAAAATCACTTGTGTAATTACTGAGCTATGGCAACCATTCATCCCTGTGGTAACAGGAAGAAAAGGTAACATCTCCCATTCTCAGAGCTAATTAGCTAATGTAAGTAAGCATTGGCTTAGGACCCAGTGTCCAGATGTGAAAGATCACTCCTGCCTCACTGCAATTTATCAAATGCCTCTATCAGATATTCCTTCTGTGGAGAAGGCATGATAATTACTTAAGAGTTAGAGACCCTTCAAGAAGAAGGGAGCCTTGAGAATCAGTCCTTCCTTAACTGACTGAGCTGAAATCTCATAATGCATGCAATGCTCAGACCAGAGGCATTTTATTGCATTTGATAGATAGCTGAATTTAGAACGTGTGGCTGAGATGATCAATATAAGGGCTGCTTTAAAGGCTCAGAGTGCATCAGGAAGACCCAAACCATGGTGCTCGCCTCTTATATACAATGTATTACGGGGTAGCACAGAGGAGAAGATGAACTTGAAAAACTGCACTTGGTGTCTGGAACCTACTGACAGCTAAGTAAACATCCCTACGTTCTGTTTTGGGTAGCATTTGAAACATCATTATGTTTCATGTTATCCATTTCCCCCTACATTTTAGACAGCTAAAGCTATCTTTATAGAAACAGCCATAAAAGCTCCACCTAAAGAAAGGTTTTTTCAGCTCTTCTTTAATTGAGGAATCAGTCATTAAAAGCCAGTAGAGACACTATTTAAAGGAGGGAATGAGGACAGACTCAGGGTTCCTAAATGTTGCCAACCTGGAAAATGTATGGGCTTTAATAGAAGAAAGTACGTTCTACACTGAGGGATGCCTGCCAGGAAACCACCCATGACTCATGGAGGTCATTGCTTCCCTTCACACCCACAAGCGTGCTGAGCGCTGGGAAAACTGGAACTGGGCTGAGCTTCACAGCCAGAGTGGCGCTGTCCATGGTAGCCACTAGCACATCTGACTATTGGGCACTTGAAATGCCACTGGTCTGAGCTGAGATGTGCTCTGAGCATAAAATTGCACACTGGATTTCCAAGACATAGTATGAATAAAAGAAAGAGAAAAAAGTAAAGCATCTCCCTATAATCTTTTTGACTATACATTAAAATGATATTTGTAATATTTTGGGTTAAATAAATTATCAATATGTTATTAAAATTAACTGCACCTGCTTCTTTTCCTTTTCAAATCTGGCTACCAGATGTTTTAAAATTACATCTGTGGCTTGCATTTTATTTCTAGTGGAGAGCCCTGCTCTAGAGACTGCTCGAAGTGATCCTCTATTGGGTCAGCCTACAGATGCACTAAGACGTTTGACCATCCATCTGTGTATGTAATTGATCAGGTCATGGTACATGGTGATTACTTATGTTATATAAGACTCTGTCACCCAGACTAGAGGGAAGGGTGTTCCTGCTGCCTTTGCAGGAGGAAGCTGCCTCTTGTGAGAGGGCCATGTGGCCAGGAGGTGAGTGCAGGGCAGAGAAAGGGAGTTGGGTGTTGAAGTGGAGGACAGGTTCCTGGCTTAACCATGATACTTACAGATGAGCCCTTACACACACACCTCCACCCTTTTTTTCATCCATATAGCTTACACATATAGTCCTGCACTGATACAAAAAAGCAAAAAAAAAAAAAAAAAAAGTGTCATTTATTCAGTGATTTATCCCACTTCTCCTTATAAAAATATACCCCCATGGCAAAGATTCCCTTAATATCTATTCTCCTTTTCTTTCATAGAAGTATAATTGTTTGGTATATATTTAAACATACAGAATAAAAAATATATATGTTTCTAAGTCTCACAACAAGGTGAGAATATCTGGCTGGATTTTGGCCAATGAGAATGAGCAGAAATGCATGTGACGGTTTCTGCAGACTCTCGTTAGCATACATCTGCTAGGTCTCTCCCTGTTTCTTCTAACCTCCTCCATCCAGTCACCTGGAGTTTGGACACCACCGTGGACTATGAGGATGGAGGCGTGACCATAGTGAGGACAGAGTGAGCCTTGAGGAAATTTTCATATCTGAAACAGACCTGCCATCCTTGTCCTGTACTGCCTAGCTCTTAACTTCTGTATAAGAGAGAAATCCACTTCCATTTGTTTTAAGCTTCTCTTGGGTTTGGTTTTCTGTCACCTAATTGTTATCACCTAATTCTAAACAGTTTATCTCAAATTCTCCTATTTAGGAGATTTCAGGACTTTAATTTTTTTTGTTTAACGCCGTACTACTCCAAATGATCTAAAATACATATTTCTTTAAAACTGTGTTTTTAAAGATATTTTTTATTGTTCTCTAGACACAGTCTGTTATCGTTCTAGTATGCAGATTTAAAATATACATCCTATAAGAAAACTCTTCCTTAATTATTTCTTGCTGCTATAGCTCATTATTTCAGAAAGTTAAAACTAATAAATTGAAAAAGAGCTAAAGGATTAGTCCATGAAAATGAAGGTACATGTAATTAAAGCAAAACAGTTAACAGCTGGGAGGAAGAAAGAGGAGATGAATATAGTTGAGTGTGAAAAAGAGAAGTGGGTGTGGAGAGAGGTGAGGAGGCTTCCACGGGAAACCAGACCAAGAACCACACAACAGACAAAGACCC
Source organism: Balaenoptera musculus (assembly GCF_009873245.2). Taxonomy (NCBI): domain Eukaryota; kingdom Metazoa; phylum Chordata; class Mammalia; order Artiodactyla; family Balaenopteridae; genus Balaenoptera; species Balaenoptera musculus. Next base: position 9,489,240 of record NC_045805.1, on the reverse strand, counting down.
TGTGGGAGAGCTTTCTCTTCTAAAATGATAAAGTAGGACATTAGAATCTATGGGAACAGGAAGTCAAATGACTCCTCCTCTAATTACCTCTAAAAGTGAGCAGTTGGTGGTCCAGGGGGATGGAGGGAACTGTCCCACCATTAGCCTGGATGGAGCAAGCACCTGAGTGTCTGACACCAACCAAATCAGCGTATAAGCTGGGGCCAACGTGCTGGGAAATTGTTTTGAGTGTAGATGAGATTTGGGGCAAAGGGGAAAAAAAAGGAAAACTTCTGGATTCATAAATAAGGTAAGAATCAAATAATATCCTACTCAATAGTCCCTTTATGTTACTCTAAAATATCAATTTAAAGCAGATGCACATTTACTAGTTTTGTCTAGTGTGGGCTTTTAAAATAATGACATATGTTCCTGGTATAGAAGAGCAAGAAAAACATTTGAAAATGAAAGCATATTTTTTCCTTAGGGCAACGATAATACCTGTAGCTTAGTCCTCATTTGTAACTGGGGCATGAACCTTACACCCTTTCATGGGAATAAGGATTTTGCTACAGTTCCTTTGAAAGCCTAATGGTGTCGCTTTAGTATCAGTGTACAAACAGTCTAGTGACCAAACGGGGCGGGGCGCAGCCATACACATTTCCTGACCAGAGATGGGTGCTTCTCCAAGAGGGGAAATTTTTCATGGGAAAGGGCCACCTGCAACCAGACCACACGCCCACTCTGCCCTCAGGATGCACAGATGCTACAAAGCTGTGTTTTCTACATGTAAAAAGCCACCAAGTTGTTATAGGTAAAGGTACACTATACTAAATAAAGCCTGCGATCTAGTATTTTAGCTTTGATGAAACTAGCAATGTATTTTGCAACTACTTCATTTCACAGGATATAACTTACACTGTTTATCTTGTATTGTACCTTTTTACAACTGGAACATTTTAAAATAAAAATTTATGAATCCATTCACTTGAAAAAGACTATAAGGAGGGATAAGATATTCTTATATATGAAAGTATATAAGAATATACTTTTTATTCCTTGTTCAACTTAGTACTTTTTTTTCTTCTTCCTTTAAAACTACCAATTTGCATAAATTATTTTATGGCCAAAATGCAAACAAAACAAAATACTTAGTTCTTCTTTTAATTTTATTGATTCTTCCTTAGTAAAATAGCCAAAACAGTTTTCTGCTGGGTTCACTATGGCTTCTATAATTCTGGTAGAATTCTTCACGTACTTCACAGAAGCAACAAATACATACTTTGACCTCATTGAAGAAGATGATGATAATGCAGTATTTTGCTCTTCTATGTCCTAGTTTAATATGACTTAATAATAAAATGATGGCTTCAGATCATGCTAACAAACTCCCTTTATCACTGATACTATCAAAACCCAAGAATTCAACTTCACTACTATTGCAAAGTGAGAATTTTTAGATTTGCAGGGACATGCATAAAGTTTTCCAAAGCATCTGGTTATGTAACATATTTTCATACATATGCAAACTGTGTATATAGATAGATGGATACCAAGTTATATCGAGTATGTGTGTGTGTTTGAATGATTAGATTTACTCATGTATTTCCTGAAATTTAAAAACCACAAATATCCTTGGAAATGTTTGCCTCCTAAAAAATTTCAAAAAATATTTCTTGTTTACTTACATCACTATGAAAGCATAAATCATCACCACGTTTTGCTCTGCTCATACACAGTGCTTTGCACTTAAATCGTTCAGAAAAGCATGCCAAATCTGAGTAAAGAGAGTATCTGAGCAGACGCAATCACATAGGCCTTACCTCGGCAAATGGGCCGGTGGTCACTCCATGCAGCCAGAGTCTCCGTGACTCTCTGACACGTTATGCTCTTGGATCCCTGGAGCACGTAATTGTCCTCACAGGAGAACTGTACATTTGCACCAACCCTGAGCAATTACAAAACCAAAAAACAACCCGAATTATTCATGGAAGACTTCTTAAAAAAATCATCACAGTGTTGCTACTGTTATGCCGTCAAAACGATATTAAACATTAAGTGATCCATTAGTAATTATTCACAGATACAACCCTCTAATGCAGCACAAGACCTGGGTTCAAATTTCCGTTCTGCCAACTTCTGCTAAATAAATATATGATCCTTAAGGTATCTTCTCTAAAATTAAGACAATAACAAAGGTGGCAGGACCATGTGTTGTGGCTTAAGTAAGAAAATGCATGTGAAAGAAGTGAACCCTGGAAACAAAACAAAGTTGGATGTCATTCCACGTGGATAAATATCTTACCAAAAAAAAGACTGAAAAAGCCTGGGTTAAGAAAATGTCTCAGTACACAGAAAGACAAGTGCTGTATGATTCCACTTATATGAGGTATCAAAAACAGTCAAATGTATACAATCAAAGACTGGAATGGTGGTTGCCAGGGGCTGGGGGGAAGGGAGGCAGAGGGGAAATGGGAAGTTATTAATTCAAAGGTATAAAGTTTAAGTTAAGTAATATAAATAATTTCTAGAGATCTGCTATACATCATTGTACCTATAGTCAACAGTAATGTACACTTAAAAATTTTAAAGAGATAAATCTCATGTTAAGTATTATCATCATCATTATAAAACTTGCTTGCAATGAAAATCAAGGAAAAAAATGTCTCAGTAAAGAATTTGTTATCATTGCAAACATTAATTATATTAATTAATTAATTCAGACGGAGGCCAGTGCTATTATATTTCAGAAATACATCTTATAGGAAAAGAATAATTTTATTTAGAAAAAAGCAATCCATCCAGCCTAGAGTTAGATGAAAAACTGCTTTGGCTCCAGAGCTGCCTCTGAAAACATGAAGCCCTAAGGTTGTAAGCAGTAACGAAACGTGATTGCAGAATCACAAACCAACAGGTGCATGAGAAGATGTGAGAGGCATACATCAGGTCTGAGCACACCCAATCACTTCTTCTAAGGCTGTTGTCTGGCATTGAGTTGAGTGCAGCATTATTTTATTATCTGACAAGCCTATTGTTACAAGAGGAAATTCTACCTGTGTCTTCCATTTGACAAACCCTGACGTTGATGCTGACAAAAATGGGAATGAAAGAGAGTCTTTGAGAGAAAATATGCATAGTTGCCCATGTTATGTGTAAAGTTATTAATAGATAAAAGATAAGGAAAAAAATAAACAAATGCTTTCTTTTCCTGCTTATTGAAAAAGTCTAATCTGGAATATCACAGTGAACATTATTCCAGTAACATTACAGCAGCATTTCCCACACTTCTGTATAACACTCTCAGAGGATCATCACAGATGTCTGTAAAAATCATCAAATCAGGGTCAAATCAATTTGAAAAATTCTGGATTAAACAAAATTAAGCATCTTTCTTTTCTAAAGGGGACCCTCAGTTTACTAAAATTTAATATGCAAAATGTGTTTCACCTACTTAAGAGAATGTAAAGTATGTAGAATTTTCCAAATTTATCTGGTCAGGGAGCCCTTTTGCACTAAATATCCAGGGCAACTAGAATTCTATGAAAGTAACCTGCAACTTTACCAAATTCACTGATGAGCTCTAGTAGTTTTCTGGTGGTGTCTTCAGGATTTTCTATGTATAGTATCATGTCATCTGCAAAGAATGACAGTTTAACTTCTTCTTTTCCAATTTGGATTCCTTTTATTTCTTTTTCTTCTCTGATTGCCGTAGCTAGGACTTCCAAAACTATGTTGAATAAAAGTGGCGAGAGTGGACATCCTTGTCTTGTTCCTGATCTTACAGGAAATGCTTTCAGCTTTTCACCATTTAGTATGATGTTAGCTGTAGGTTTGTCGTATATGCCCTTTATTATGTTGAGGTATGTTCCCTCTATGCCCACTTTCTGGAGAGTTTTTATCATAAATGAGTGTTGAAAATATTTGCAAATGATGTGACCAACAAGGGATTAGTCTCCAAAATTTACAAACAGCTCATGCGGCTTAGTATCATTAAAACAAACAACCCAATCAAAAAATGAGCAGAAGATCTAAACAGACATTTCTCCAAAGAAGACATACAGATGACCAAAAGGCACATGAAAAGATGTTCAACATCGCTAATTACTAGAGAAATGCAAGTCAAAACTACAATAAGTTGGGCTTCCCTGGTGGCGCAGTGGTTGAGAGTCTGCCTGCCAATGCAAGGGACATGGCTTCGAGCCCTGGTCTGGGAGATCTAAAAAGAAATGATGCAAATGAACTTATTTACAAAACAGAAACAGACCCCCAGACTTAGAGAATGAACTTACAGCTACCAGGGGGGAAGGGTGGGGGAAGGGATGGTTAGGGAGGTGGGGACTGACACGTACACACTGCTATATTTAACATGGATAACCAAACAAGGACCTACTGTATAGCACAGGGAACTCTGCTCAATGTTATGTGGCAGCCTGGATGGGAGGGGACTTTGGGGGAGAATGGATACATGTATATGTATGGCTGAGTCGCTTTGCTGTGCACCTGAAACTATCACAACATTGTTAATTGGCTATACTCCAATAGAAAATAAAAAGTTACAAAAAAACAATTCTATGGAAGTAATTTTGAGAAACACTGTGTTATAAGGACATAATATGTATTATTTTTGAAAGGGAAAAGTGGAAAAACCAAAATGTAAACATAATTCTAATTTTCATTGTCAGTCACAGCAGTTATTTAAAACAGCTATACTTTTTAGACATATACATCATAATTTCATTGGCCTTTGGTCTTATTTAAACTTCCGGAACCACGTTGAATAAATGAAGTAAATCTAAATATTTGGTTTGAAAACAACTATTATATCTCCGTGTTCTCTATTCCAGGCCCCAATCTTCAGTTCTCTTTGTTTACCTAAATTTCAGTTTTCATACTTTTCATCATTCTTTCAATAGATTTTTATTGAATATTCACTGTGTGCCACACCCTACTCCAGGTACTAAATATGCAGAAATTCGTAAGACCGACAAAGTCCCAATCTCATGGAGATAATATTCTAGTTAACGGAGGACAAAAAAACAAACAAACAAATCAAATAAGAAGAAAATGAAAGTGTTGTTAAGTACTGTAAACAAAATACACCAAATGATGCGATTAATAACAGGTTAGGGAGAGTCGGGATTTAAGAGTGCTTCAGCATTTTTTATGATCCTCTCAAACTAAGGTGCTAGTATCTCACACAATTTCTAGGCATGGTCAAACATAAAGGAAGGAAAATGAGATTACTGCTTCCCTTTGGCAACCACTTACTTCAGTTACCAAAGCCTATCATTCATAGTTTTGATGGAGTGCACTCCATTCCAACAAAATGTCCATCTTTTTCATACATGCTTTTCATGCATCAGATCAACTTCCTTTAGGTATTCAATTGTGTTAACTTTGACTACTCTATCTCATTTCTGGCAATATATTATAGATTTATCATCCAAAATTGGAGAAAATATGGGCAGAGTTTATTTTTGGAAACCATGAGAAATATGAATGACTATATTATTTTATATATATTTGAATGAATACACTTCTACAAAAATGAGCAAAATATGTAGCGATATAGAGAAGAGAAAAGCTTGATAAAAACTTGTTACCCCAGATAACAGTTATCTATATAAGTATCTGAATCTGTATATCAGGAAAATTAGGCATAAAACTATTTTTAGAGTGGTAATAGAATCACAAGTACACTTTTGTTTCTACACTGCAATAATTGTAGTACTTCTGATTTTATTACAAGCTAAATTTTAAAGTATTTTAAAATCCTACTATTAGATTGCCCCATTTGCTCTCACTCATTGAGACAGAACTCCCTCACACCTAACAAAGTTCACACTCTCCTCAGATTTCCAGCAGACAAAAACTACAGAAGCCTCTTCTACCACAGAAGGTAGAAGACTCTTCCTAATGTTCTATAATCACTGTAGTGTATCACAGAAGATCTAGTCCAGAAATCTCCATCTGGGTTCTGGGGAAATCAGTCCTCAGTATGTACAGAGTCTGATATGGAACTCATTCTTTAATTTCTGTCCTTAATTTTTGAAACCTTTTGACAAATGACTGGAAATAACAATTGATAAAATAGTGAGGCTTCTCTACTTCCAAAGCATTAAAATTATTAACAAGAGCCGCCTCTTAGCTTGACGGCAGGTTGGAAAACAGAGCCACTGATGGGTAAACTCATTCCCAAGAGTGGAGATGAGGAGTAGTCTCTGCGTTGTGATGAACAGGGTTGAGCTTGAAACTGATGATGATCCAACTTCTAATTTATTATTTCAAACTTTTGCTTTGGTTTTATCTAGCACTTGAATCAGTTCAATTTAAAATCCATGCACACTTTCAGCTTCAAATATATAATAAACCAAGCTTTTATTTATGATTTGATTTTATGATTACTATGTTTGAAGGCATATGTATAACATTAGGAAGATTAATTTGGTTTTCTGGAAAGCACTCAGAAGAAAATAACAGAACAAAAGAAATTAGTATCTTCCCATTGGCAAGTAAATTTAGAACACCTAAGAATTATTTTGTCATACAATTTTGATAATTGTTAGTAGCTGGAAATTGTCAAAAATAACAGAAAACTGATTTTGTATAAGATCAAGATAAATTGTGTATTGATAATAAATATCCAAATGGCAAATTTTAAGTTAAATAGTTGAAGCAGAATAATTTGGTGTTTTAAATATAATAGAACAGAATAGAAAAAAAACACATTTTTCACTTCTTCAATGCTTAGCACTTCCGAAAGGCTCATCATTCAAAGTTTGAATTATGAAGACATTTCATTTGTCACCATCTACTTGACTTTACCTATAGTTTGAAGAGACTTTATAGGTGAATGAACTCTTTCCAAATATGGTTTTCCTAGAGAATGGCTATCTGTGCATTTATTTAAGATTGGTACTATAACTATTTCCAAAAAAACCCCACACACACAAAGTAACTTAAAGATTAAACTAGAATCCAAAACAGGATGTGGACTGATTTAGCTGTGATGTGTAACTTATCCATTAATTCAGAGATGACTCTCACCTACCTGAGTGGCTAGATGGGCAGACCCCACCTGTTACCTCAATCCATGCTGGCTGGTGTTGATTGAATCTACTGAAGCAACTAGTTTCCCCATTTAGAATTTTCTAAATGGACAAACAGATTGATAGATTGATATAGCTGATACATAGATAGATATCTGTCTCTTTGTTAAAAAAAATCCAGCTCAAACAACATACTTAAAGATTCATAAATACAAAAAAATAGATACTATTTTTAGGCATCAGGGGTAAGCATTTACACATTTTGCATCTGCAGCAAAAAGGAAAAACACATTATATTATCCTGTTTTCACATTTAAGCAACAGAAAACACAAAAATTAGAGGAAAAAACTTTCTTTAGAACTAAGTTGAAGTCAGGATTTGCTGTATTTCTCTTTGTAAAATGAACACACTAACTATAAGGCCAGTATCATGTTTTCCTCTGTCCTGAATTCTCCTGAGGGCACACCTGCTGGGGGGTAGAGGGTGAGGGTGCAGTTGCAGTGGCCGATGGCTTGGTGGCCACGACACCCTTTGTTTACTGAAATGGCAGGAGACAGTCTTTCTCCACAACTGTATATAAGTTTTACCTCAGAAGAAAAAAACTACAAATAATTATGGAATTCTTCTTAATGATATGTATGTTAAAGTATTTAGGGGAATGTGTAATAATGTCTGTAACTTATTTGAATCAAAAATGCATTAAAAAGATGGGTTGATTGATGGATATAAAATGTCATGATAAAGCAAATATATTTTAATACTATTGGTATAATGTAAGGAGTAGATATTGATTGTTCATTGTAAAATTGTTTAAATTTTTCTGTATGCTTAACGTTATTTACAATAACACTTAATTTTTTTAAATTACAACTAAAAGAAAAATTGCATATTTGTATCTTCCTAAAAAAAAATAAAATAAAATAAAATAAAATGAACACAAATGACATGGGGAAATTATATTTGGAACCACACTGTACCAAAGGTATAGATACCTTAACTATTTTTTTTATGTATAAAAAGGAAACAACTGAAATTTTAATAAATTTTCAAAGATTTTGTGTGGGTCATCAAGAGAATTTAGAATCCCTAGAAACCCAAGACACAAAGGTCACCTACGCTTCCTCACCAGTTTTTTTTTTTTAACATCTTTATTGGAGTATAATTGCTTTACAATGGTGTGTTAGTTTCTGCTTTATAACAAAGTGAATCAGCTATACATATACATATATCTCCATATCTCCTCTCTCTCTTGCGTAACTATTTTTTGAGAAGAACTGGAACCATGTGGCAGGATAATATGTGAAGTGGTAAAGGGTGTGTGTGTGTGTGCGTGTGTGTGCGTGTGTGTGTGTGTGTGTGTGTGTGTGTGTGTGTGTGTGTGTGCAGGCACAAGGACGCACACCTGTGATTTTTCTCCTGTATTTTACTTACACCCTGAGGATGCTGATACTGGCATAGCACAAAGTAAAATTATAGGTGTCTAAATCCAGGTGTGTGAAATACGTTTACAGGAGCAGTGATGATACACTGTTCCCCATTCCTCATTCCCCACTAGGAAACATAAAAGCAAAGCAAAACACAAGGCCAAGCTGAGGCAGGGGAGGAGAACATGGAGAGCCAGAGCAGGCAGAGATGTGATAGGTGGTGTCAGGGCTGTGGAATGCAGTGCCCTGGTATCCGCCGCACCCTGGACCAGGAAGCAAGTTGGGTGAGGCAGTGGAACAAGATAGAGCCCTGCCCGGGGCAGTGTGTGGGCCCCCAGGGCTAACACAGACCCGTTCCCCTTTCCCAGCTGTGACCCCATGGACAAGTCTGTGTCTTATGGCACAGCCTCTCTAAAGAAGAAAAGGCAGCATGGGAGCCTAAGACTAGGAGGTGGAGCCCCTGGGCCCTCGAGTGACACAGCAGGTCGTCCCCAGGGTGCTCATGCCTCTTGAATGTTGGCTGTGGTTCGCGGAAAGGAAGCCCCAGACTCGGAAACATCTCCTCTCCAGGAAGAGGACGTGCGCCCAGCCAGGGGCCCGGGGACAATCAGGACAGGGATCCGAGGGGCAGGGATAAGGCGGGGAAGCCATGCCCACTCCCCACCATTGAAATGAGGGCCTTTCCTTAAGCCCTGGCATAACATCATCAGCAGAGGGGGACGGGAAGTGAACAGCTGACTAAACCTGATGGACTAAGAAATCACGGATTTCAAAAACTTTAAGAGTGAATAAATACAATTTTCTGACTCAGACTAAATGGGGATATTGAAAAAGAAATTAATTACAGCCCCAGTACAAAGATTACGTTTTGCACTCTGAATTCATGGGCCTGTAATTAAACCTCTCACATGCATTGAAGCTGACTTTGCAAATAATAATATTACTCTTCTTATCATATACAAGTCCCCCTCCTACTTTCCCCATCTCTACTGCTCCCTCCTCCTCTTTCTCCCTCCCTCTCTCATTTTTCTCTCTCTTCCTCTTCCTCCTTCTTACTTCTTTATCATTAAAAAATATTTACTTCCCATAAATAAAATTAGTTACACAGGTAGTTTCCGGAAGTAGGTGCTAAAGCTTCCAGAAAACTGTAGTAGGAAGAATTTGAAGGAATTTTTGTAACTTTGGAAGAAAAGAAATGACACTTGATACAAGAAAAGAAATGAGAAGAAAACTGTCAGGAACACTTCCAATGTTCTTCAACATCTTTAGTACATTTAGACTCAAGTCCTCCTCCTATAAATAAAATATCCCCACTGCCTTAAACAGTGTCTGGCATATCACAGGCACTTGAAAATACATGCTGAACAAATGGAAAAAGACAAGTCACTTTCCTGAGGCTACATGTGTCAATCTGTCAGTAAAATGGGACTGAGAAATAATGGTAGCAAAGAAATCCATCTACTCTTCATCCTCTTTATCGGCCTTTATTACACCTCACCTGCATTGGTTCACAACTGGTTATGGTCAGGCTTTTAAGCACTAGGTGCCCTGCCAGTCATAAGGATGTATTGATGAACTACTGGGGGCAGGAAATACTTCATCAAACAACTACTGGGCAATGAGGTAAATAAATATAAATTACTATGGGAGAAATGATTTTGCCTTCAGTGAAAAGGTAAAAAAATGATATTGCCAGAAACTGAAATTTGGGTTGGGTCTTAAAAGATCCCTATAATTTATTTATTTTTCTCAAAATGAGTATCTGTGTCCTAGAGTGAAACCCACCACAGAAAGCCCCGTTGGTGTCAAAGTTGGTGATCTGTTCAGGGAATTCCAAGTAGCCTGGTTTGTCCAGAACAGTATTTTCCAATTGCTGCTGTTCCAAAGAGGGGCCCATTCCTTCCTGTTCCAGAGTTTTTCCCCTTTAGACTTGGGGTCCTCTCCTGATTCACCCCTTCTCCTTTCCCTCTCTTTGAGGTACAGCTTAGCTCTTTTACTACTCCACACAATGTTTCTTTTGAGAAATATTAACCTAAAGGCCAGAAGTAGGAAGGGTATGAGGCTTGGAAAAGGCCACACAGAGAGGCAGTTCCCAGGAGCAAGGCTTCCTGAGGGAAAGCATCATGTTTCACTCACCTTGAAATCTCTCACAGCCTCCAGCAGAGTTTATTGTGCTTATGATATCCCTGAGATAGATGTTTGTAGAATGATTGCACAGGACAAACAGGAGACAAAGGCATGAATTCAGATCATCTCCTAAATGTGCAACCAGCCACCACAGTGCAAGGCTGCAGGGAGTAAATTCCAACAGCAGCACGTGAAACCCATCTCTGCAGCCACCTTGCAAGCGCGTGTCTGTGATTACACGCCTCTATTTCAAAAGAAGCTGTTTTAGATAACCTCACTGATTCTCCGATAAATGAGTCCACTTGGGAAAGGAACTTTGATACTGAACCGTATGTTCTCCACTAACGGCCAGACTGGTCCTAATACATTCTAATACATTCGACTGATTTCAGGCTACAAAGACGGTCCGAGTAAACTGACCCCTCACTCCTAAGACGTCGTCAGACTGTACAATTTGCACAGCCTTCCAGACAATGGCATCATCAGAGAGATGCATGTGCGGCTGCTGTGAATATCGCAATGCCTCTTACTACCCTTTTGATTTTCACACATAATGTGTCGTTTCTGGGTCATTTTTTCTTTTTATAGTGACAATTTTTAGACTCATCTCCTCAAGCCTGAAGGCAATTTAGTACCACTAAGAATGCATTAGAGAGTAGATGGATCTCTTTAGCCTAAGGAAAGAAAAGAATCTAATATTTCATAGGATTTTTAGATATTGTACGTTAATAATAGCACAACAAAGACCCCTAACCGCGATCAGAATACAAGCAACATTAACGCCGTGAATGGGGCTTCAAATGACCAGCAATCTTCAGACTCTGAGAGCTCTCAGATGTGCAGCATTTAGAAGAATGTGTGAATTTTCCCACGAGGAAATTTAATTTGCATCTTCTGAGTATACGATAAGTTCATGGGGATCCACTATTTAGCAAAACAAGAGGACATTTTTTGTCTGACCAAGTAGAAATATTAAATCCTCAGATTCACCCCCACCCATTCATACAGAGGCAGAGCCACTAGTGCACTATTTCTGGAAGGAACAGGTGGGCAGGGAGAGGGGATTCAAGTAAGCCTGGACCCGCATCAAGGCTCTAGGAGAAGCTGATCCAGCACTCCCTTCTCCCATCTCAGTTCATCTCTCTGTGGCCCCTCGGCCGCTGCCTGACAATCTCCTGACGCCCTGGGAACAGTGGCCTCTACGTCTTTCTTTCACTTGACATTTGGAAGCCAAAGAGGACCCCGCAGACTCTGGGCCTTGAGCTGTTTTATGAGCTGTTCTCTTTCCTCTGCAGCTCCAGTGAGAAAGCCTGGGAGCTTCTCGGATGGAGGGAGGGGAGAGCGCCTGCAGCCTGTGGACAGCTCCAGCCTCAGCCAGGAGGGCGAGCAGCGACTATTGTCTGTTTTATATGATGACCAGGCCCAATGAGTGGCAGGAGTGGCAGGAGCTAACCAGGCAGGGAGGGAAACAGTATCATTAACTACTTACTTGTGACAGGCATTCATCCAGGGCCCCGGGATGAGTCATCACTGGAGGTGCCTCAACCCCACTTTGAGAAAAACAAGACTCAGAGGGTCAACTGCTCCAGAGCATGCAATACATGGATTCAAACTGTCTTTTTTTCTTACTCTGAAACTTATCACCTATACTTGTGATTGAGCAGAAAACAATTGCAAACACAGAGAGGCTGCACAGCAAAGATTTTCCTCTAGGCTTGTATCTGCTCTGTGCAAAGCCTTCCAATATTCTGAATCATCCTGCCCTCCTTGTTACAACAAACTGATGGACTGACAATGGAAAGATCCAGGACAGACAAGGTAACCCGAGCCAGGGCTGGTGTGTGCGTAGCAGGTGCTGGACACATGGGGTGCTCCAGGCTTGCACGCGCCCTCCCCGTCTCCCCATCTGGGCCTTGCTCTGTCCCTGTGGCCGTGAAGCCACATCCCAGGTGCTGCTGTTGACCACAGCCATGGGTCTGGGGGCCCCTGACAGAAAGGAGCCACCTCACCCAGGTGCTGGCTGGACCGAGTGCGTCAGGGCTCTGGGTTCCACAGCAGCTGCCTGGAAATGTGGTGACTATGGCCCTGAAACGTGGAGACGCTTTGGGGACATTCCTGCCCAGTGGGAAACAGTGCTGGAGGGGTTGCAGTGAACAGCGAGGCCCCAGCAGTGCCCCCAGGCTGTTAAGGCACCTGTGAGACTGAGCCAGCCGGCTGGTTACTAAGTGTGAATGGCTTCTCTCCTATTCGCCATCCCTATGTTCTGGGCTTACTCCCATTTCCCTCCCTCCTGCTTCCCTGAGATTGAACTGCCCCTAACACTTCTTACCTTGGGCTGATTTCTAGGGAATCCCAAATAAAGCGGGGAACCTGAGTCGATGATCAGCCTCCAGTCAAGCCCCAAGACCTAGAGAAAGTATCTGCACCTGGTAGCCCAGATGTTTAAATCGCTGTCAGTAAAACACAGCTCAGCTAGAACAGGAGCCTGTGTTCTTCCTGATTGTGAGGTCCTGGGGCCAAGGATGGTTCTCCTCTCATGCTCCTCAAAGCCCTAAATACGCCTTCTCTGTTTCTTAGCAGACCTCCTCTCTCTATCACCTGCCCCACTTCAACCCAATAAGGAAACGTCTTCTTATTACAATTTCTTCTCCTCCGTCTCACATTAATACTGGGTCATTCCCAGGAATGACGTCTCATATTACCTAACACATTTAGCACTGTAAGTAGGACCAAGCCAATCTGAGAAAAGGGCAGATCAGGGATCCTGGGGAAAGCAGAAAAGGTGTCTCGGGGCAGGTGATGCTAAAATCACACCAAGCCATGTAGGTGTAGAGAATCAAACCGTAAACACCACCTGCACAGATGGATATGCCTGGCTTCCTCTCACACCATTTTCTCTGTGCAGCTATGGGTTTGTTGGTTGGTGTGTTTGCTTTAACTTCCTTTCGTTTAGACTCAGCCCTTAATGTTTATTTTCACCTCTAGGGAAGAGAGGCAGGAAGGGTTCTTCCACCTCAGGGTCTCTGCATGTGCTTCCGTCTGCCTGGACTGCCCCCACCCCACTATTTTGTATGGTGGGATGGGGGCAGTCCTTCTCATCTTTTGAGCTCAGCTCTGAAGTTATCTCCCCAGAGCCTTTCCCTTCTATTCTGTCTACAACAGAGGAATCCCTTTCCTGATCCTTCTTTGTTTCTCCTTTTATCTCAGGAGCATGTCACAGTTCTAAGGGCTCGGCTCATTTTGGTTAAGGAAACCAATGAATTAGTAAATACAAGGATGGGTTCCTCAATCTCTCTACCCATGGCCCCAGGTAGTGATCTGCGTTTTCTCTTCCCCTCTTCCTCTGGGAACAAAGACTACAAGCAAAGAAGCACAGCTGTGCGGCTGCCCTCACTTACTGCCGTGCTCCATCAATGCCCTGGAACCAGCCTTCCCAGCATGTGCCCTGCTGCTCTCTACAAGGTGGTCCTTCCCACCGGCCCAAGAATCTCCTGCTCCTTTTCTCTTGTCTGTTATCCAAGTCTGCTCTGAGCAAGATCTGATGAACTGTCCCTACACCAGACTATGCAATGGGACCAGATGGTGATGCCTTGCCCTCCCAGAGGGAGTCCACTTCATCAGAGCAAGAAGCTGCACAGCAAAGTCTTGGTCCCTAGGATCCCTCCACAGCAAAGCCACGGGAGCTCCACCCTGAGGGCACCCTCCCTGCTTCCCGCAAAGGGCAGTGTTGGTTCTAGTTCTTACTGAACACTTAACAGAAGTCTGCTCTGTAAAGACAGCTGAGGAATTAATTTAAAAACACACATAAAAAAACTGTAGATGGCATCAGTAAGCTAAGAACTGACGAATCCTCATTTCCTAATCTTCCCACATGCCTGCCACCTGACTTTCTCCTCCCCTCCTCTCCTCCGCACTTTTACAAATAGGAAGATTAGGGAGCCCTCCGGATGGAATTTAGGAAGGTGGTGCAAAAAGAATGCAACTGACAGGTAAAGGGCGCAGACTCGTTTTATCAATATACTGACCTCAGTCAAATCCAAAAACTACCTAACAAATTACCCTCTCTATTAACTAACTAGCTACCGTAGAATGTAAATATGGAAACATAGAAAGTCTCTAAACCAGCAATTCTCAGCAAGGGTCAAGTGCATCAGAACTGAAAGGGAGCCTCATAGAACTTGTGTAAAATCTTATTAGACTATGGCAAAAACATGATCAAGAGACACAGAGCTTTACAGCTCTGATGGACCACAGAAATCATCATCTTCTATTTCTGCCCATTCTTTTACAGGTCAGGAAGCCAAGAAACAGAGAAACAAACTGTATTAAAGAAGGTCATTTAAAAGAGTGTTAATATTTAAAGGATCCCTAAAATCCCATTTCTGATGGTCATGATAATGTGGGTTATTAAAAAAAATCAACTATTTATTATTGCATTTTGAAATTAAGAAATTGATGTATGCTTTCTCCCAGAAAACTATTTAAATGGATATTATATTTTGACAAAAATTAATTTACTATTACAGATACTTTAAAGACTGGGAGAGAGAGGAAGAATATTCCATGAATTCTACTCAGTGGATTCCTTATCAGAAACAGCTTTAGCCAGATAAATGAGATCTGAAACATTCCCAGTGTGCCCTTTTTCAAAGGGACGTAAAGGTTTCAAATAGTGTGAACAGAAAAATATTGGTTGTGGTATTTCATTAAGTGGTTCTTAAAAATACAGTCAATGCTCCTTGAAAGAGCAGTAGTCACTGGCAAATATCTTTTCTAGACTACTTCAGTTTCCTAGTGATAGTGAAAGTGAAGTGCTTGCATTCAGTAAAAGGCATAGAAAAGCGTTACGTTCCTTAAATATTTTTCAAATTCTAAAAACACTTTGGAGCCTGTCAGGGGACTTTGGTGCTGAAAATCCAAATGCAGGGTGTTAGGAAAGGTCTACACTCACCAACCTGTTTTATTGATATGGAGACCCTAGCAGGGATGCTCTGTCGCCCTCACCTTGTTTTTTCCACTTGTGCAGGTGAGTAAAGAAATCATTTACAGACCCAACACTGCATCCAGAAATAAGCTAATGCTTGGGTTCCAAAAAATAAAAGACAGTTCTTTGACTGTTCTCCTGGGAACACTGAGTGCAAAGGGATTATGTCATAGGAGGTGAATCTTTTCCAACAGGAAACTAGCCTGAGTGTTTTTAAAATTTCCTGTTGCTCCCATTATAGTTCCCAAATTTTGCTTATTAACAAAACACCAAATATGGACTTAATTCGAACTCTAAAACATTTTTAACTTGTTTCATTTATTTTTTTCTAGCTCTGTTGAGATATAAATGACTTATAACATTGTATAAGTTTAAGGTATATAGCATGATGATTTGATACATGTATATATTGTGAAATAATCACTATAATAATGTTAGCTAATGTATCCATCACCTCACACAGTTACCATTTTTTGTATGCAGTGAGAAGTTTTAAGATCTACCCTCTCACAACTGTCAAGTATACAATAAAACATTGTTACGTATCATCACCATGCCATATGCTAGACCCCAAAACTTGGCTCCTTTCATTAGTAAACTGATTATTTCTTTAATTGATGGGGAAAAAATCAGGCTAGATAATATAATAATCTCTTAATAATAGTAATAATGAAATCTATATTTTCCTCCTGTCATTATGATTAGCAATGATGTACACAAACTATCAAATAGTAGGGATTCAGTGCTTAATACAGAATATAGAAGAAATAAGTAGTAGCTTATTTCTCTGTAATAATTATATTCCTGAAAATTTACCTGTAAATCAAAATTTTGCATATCAAAACAACACTTACCATTGCCTCACAATATGTAAATATACATGCATTTCTTACATAAAATAGAAGGAAATGACTTAAGAAATATTTACTGAACACTTGCTATGAGCTGAGAACTACGCTGGGCACTGGGAATGAAACAATGAACAAAACCAAGTCCATTCCTTACAGAGCTTACATGCTTGTGGGAGAAAGAGCATAAACCTGTGTTATGTGTAGTAAGTTAACACTGTAAACACAGGCAGGTATATTATCTTGGGTCCTGCTCAGTGCTGGGAAGCAAAAGTAAAGCAAGGAAAGCATAGAGGGAGGGAGGGGTGTGAATGAAAAGCATGTTTCAGAGACTATGTTCAGGAAGAGGCTCTGGCGCCAAGACTGGAAGGAAGGGAAGGCTGGATCATTATAAGATCTGGGTCATCCATGATCAGCATTGAGTAAAGTATCTCTTATGCTATTATTATATATTGTGAAGATGGACAGTATCAACACATCACGGAAAACATAAATAAATAGAATCATAGAAATAAAGAGCTAAAGGAGAGAACTGATATTAAATATAATATCAGAATTTCAATTAATACATCTGCTCCAACTTTAAAGTATAATTGAATTTTTTCCATTATAGCAAGTGGAAAAAAATAGGAAGCAAGAAAAACATTCCAACAAGCCAAGAAAGCAGGTGTATGTACAGGATGGAGGGAAGGAGAGCCCCCTCCCCACCCAGACACCTCTCCACCATTCTCCCCATCCACGGAGAAGACTATGTTCTCTCACTGACACCCTGAACGTTGCAACAATAAAACCTTCAGTAGCTTACAATTTACCTGTGTTTCCCTCATTCCTCCATCCTTTAAAAAATAGTTCAATGAAAGAACTTAATAAAAATCAATTCTTAAGGAAAATAACACCATACTTATTTCCTGGTTTATACACAATCTCTAAGTACAGTTCTTAAATATTTTCATGTAAGAAGAGGCAGTAGCTCTCTTGTCACTGAGACGGAACTACAACAGAGAAGTAATAAAATGCACCACAGCAATATTTTAATAGCTGTACATAAAATCATCAGCGTGTCACAAGAAAAAGAACACAGTTGAAGGTGGGAATTAGTAGAAATGAGCATCAGTTTATCAAGAGACTTGGGTTATAGATTTTTTTCTGTTTCTCACTGATTGTGTAGTTTTCCATTATGTACCTCAGTTTCTCCTTCCACCTGGCACCTCTTAACTTCATAAAGTGTATTATACAAGATCCCTTGGGGAAAAAAGGGGGGCTAAGACATAGCAACAGAAGTTATTAACTTGAATGGTAATATATAAATGTCAATAATATAAGTTAAATATTTAGTTTTGAAGTCATTAACTATCACTCTTTCAACTCCCAAATTCCATTTTGAGCACAGGTCATGTTTTAAGAAAATATAATTGATCTATTCTCTGACCAAGGGTGTTAAAACTTAATTGGTTTAGCGGAGTACTAATGAGGCTATGATTGTACATCCCTAGGGATAGGCTTGTTAGCTTCAATTTAATGCAATTCAACAGAAAAATAGTGTCTACCCTGAGGTGGGCCCGGTAATGAGAAATAAAATCAATAAGCCTTCCTCTTTCCCTCGGGACCTCATGATCTAACATGACAGAAACACACATCTAACACAAATGGATGTTTCTGTCATTCTAAGATGAGTCTATGATGATAGAAACAGAAATGGGTGTCACAAACACAAAAGTGCTGAGGAAAGTTGAAATCATGGGATGAAGCAAGGTGGGAGTGTCCTGCAGATAGAAGCCACCTGTGCGGGTGGAGGAGGGCAGAGAAGGCTGGGACACACACCAGCTTACAAAAAATAAATCCCAGGCAGGACCACGGAGCATCTGCCAGTACTCCCCAAGCTGGCCTCTCCAGGCTGCTCATCTGTTCTGTACTAGCCTGCCCTACTCTACTTGTGTCTCTGAGAACAACCA
This sequence comes from Balaenoptera musculus, assembly GCF_009873245.2. Lineage (NCBI taxonomy): Eukaryota > Metazoa > Chordata > Mammalia > Artiodactyla > Balaenopteridae > Balaenoptera > Balaenoptera musculus. The sequence continues at coordinate 9,470,876 of NC_045805.1, read as the reverse complement.
TCATGAGAACAACTGAGAATAACCATCATGGGTGGTCTAGGTGGGGCAGGAAGGAAAACCATCCTTGGTGAAGAATGTGACTGGGGATGGAAAGCAGGAAGACAGACCCTGAGGGTACAGTGGCCAGTCTCAAGAGGAGGGAGTTTTAGGATAGGTACTGCAGCTCGTTTAAATCTAGGGTTGCTGCTAAATGGGGTTTGGCTATGAAGGTTAGTGAGGGCAGTTCATATGAAAGGAAAGGAGAGACATCAGGGAGGTCCCTATTACATGTTACATATGATAAAAGATTTTAGAGATGTATCTTAGGACTGTAAATGTACATAGAGAATCTGTAACACGTGCATGTACGCAGTGCGTATACAAACAGATAACATTTACGTAACACACATGGAGAAAACTGTAAGGTCTGGCAGTGAGTAGCACGGCTGCTGCTAGCCAATGAGAACGCGACACCCCTCTCAGTAATCGGTTAGGGCAAGTCATCCCTTGTGCTGAGCAGAGGCAACCGCAGGCTACAAGGCATGGCTCTGAACACTGGGCCTCAAGGTCGGATTTCAACCGTATCCTGACTCCTCACTTGGCTGCTCTGTGATGTCCACACACTGCACACCTCTCTCCAGGGGTCCTGCATGGTAGGTGTGAAACCATTTAGTCATTATCATTTTCCTTATTACAAACCACTAAAGTCAAACCTTATTACAAAGTTTGAGGTCAATAAGATCCAGTTTCAAATCTCAGCTCTAACCATGATTGGATATCTTATTATGTTGAAATTCTGAATTTCAACAGCTGTATTTGCAAAATGGGGATAATTATATCTGCCTGTACACAGGCTATATATCCTACTAGCATAGGAAACAGATGAATAATAAATGCCAGTATCCATCCATAAATTCTCCATCTCTACTCCAACTCCATCCCTTATATATTTGTATTTGAATTGCTCCATCAATCTATTCATTAATATTCAGTTCTAATGAATACACTTTGTCTTTAAGAGAGCAACTGATGGTGAAGAAAATTGTCAGAAAATTGTCCATGGATTGATCTAAATTCAAATAAGAAAGCTTTGTACTTTAGGCTTCATTTATTTAGAATTCTTTATAGATAATACTGGAATGAATATTTAGATTTTCTAGGGAAAACAAAAGATTTCCAAAGAAACAAGAATAATAGTATAAATAAAATCAGATGAGGAATATTTTACCAACCTAATAAAGTATACTCTTTTCAAACAAAAAGAGCCCCAAATTACACATAATTACAGTGCTAACTACAAATGAATTCCATCCACTCCTCTTGACAATGTTGGTTATTAGTTTGGATTATATGTTAGTCATTCATTTTGATTATCAGAATTTAGAAAGAACTGAATTGCCTTTCATTAAAACCAGTCTCAAAAAGACTTTAAACAGTTAAGAACATCCCCTTTCTCTGTTTAAAACATGAACGTTTACAGTGAGCTTATTATATGCTAGGCACAGCCACATGTCATTTCAACTAATGGGCCAAAGATACCTTTCCATAATGATGAAAATCAGAATGCTCTCCCCCTAAGATCAGGAATAAGTCAAGAATGTCTCACCAATTCTACTCAACCTTGTAATATAGGTCCTAGCCAGCTCCTCCAGGAAAGAAAAATAAATAAAATACATTCAGATTGAAAGGAAAAAAATAAAACTGTCTTTATTTGTAGTTGACAGGATCATCTAGGAAGAAAGTCCTATGAAAAAAAAGTCGTAGGAACTACAAAAAAAGTTCATAAAACTAGCTTATCACAGTTCTGTATATATACATATAGGTATATACACACTGCACACTCATAGATGGCGAAATAATAATATTTACATTTTTATGTAATTTTATAGAAAATTTGATCTTTATATTATTCGATTGCCTTAAACTTGGAGACATGTAAACAGCACAGAGATTCCCCAGAAAACTAAGAAAGTGAAAGACTGAAAGTCTCAGCTGAGATACTCTTTCCCTTTCTTGACTCGCCATGCACACACCCAGCTGGCTTTCCCCACAGACACATCAACAGAGCCCCAATGGCTAATGCTTATCCTGAGTTAAACAGCTGCAGGAATAAGGCTGTTATAAGAATGAGAGTAAAGGCCAGCATATTCACCTCAGATACTAATAAAATCTTCTGTTCTTGCCCTTGTGCTAAACAGATACTGGCCCTGAATGTTTCTGAATTCCTTGTTAACTTTTGAAGATTAAACAGTTTCTCTGGCTCTCTTTACCATACGATGCAATTTGAACAGTTTGCATAGTCAGGCAAAATTTAATTTGCTTTGTTTTAAAACAGAGCTCTGCCACATAGACCAAGGAGGTTTCTGAGTTTCAGGGATGACAGAGTGCTGGATGGGCAATCCCCTCATACACAAGTGCCTTTGACAAACACCCTTTGAGTTCTTTTGCACCAGGCACTATTCCAGTTACTGATGAGGCAGAGACAATAAGATACTATCCCCGTCCTGCAGAAGCTTAAGTTGGGTGGAAGAAATGGATGTGCAAAATGCATAATGCAGAGTCACTGCTGTAACTCTAATGAAGGGATGTGTAAGGCTTTTGGGAAGCAAGGTTTGAAGGACACTTTCTGGTAGGAGGTGACTTTTGAGATAAGAAAGGAATACATAGGACAGAAAGCTCCATGGGTTCTAGCCAAGAATGTGTAAATTTCATCTATTTGCATCATTTTAAAAGACATCAAATTCTTGAATGCCTTCAACTGACAGCTACTTTACATTTGAAATCAGTAGTTTTCTTTCTTAGCTGACCACCACACCCACTGGACACAACAAACCCCCTGGGGTGCTAATAACTAATCATAATCACCCTTGCTCTGGGGAACTTCCTTGAGCCAAATGGAGGAAGCCAATGATGAAAGGCAAGGGTGGTGAGCCCAAAATGTAAACGATTTGTTCCCTGAAATTCCCCATAGATTGAGACTGAAGCTAATCTCCAGTTAAAATCAACTTCCTGCTCAGCTTTCTACTCTGATTCTATCCTGCTTTCTCTGTTCCCCATAACCAGAGGGCACTTTTCCGAAAACCACTTGAATAAGAGTCCCCATCTCAGGCTCTGCTCCAAAGGAACTTGAACTAAAATACTAACACCTTAATGTACACTCAAAGTTTGTGATATTTAAACTGCAAACATTCCAATTGTCTATTCCATTTGCAACATGACAGAAACTACTATGAAGTCAAAAGTATTTCAGTAGCACAGCTATACACTTTTGTTTCCTTTTCATGTAAAAAAGTTATATATCATTTTACCTACTTCATTACAGCCACCCTACAGACAATTTTATTATTTTTCTATCCTTTAAAAAAAAACACTGCTACTCCAATTTCACTGAATAACATTTCTTCTTCCTTCTCTAATAGTATCACTACTTTCTTTCAATTTTCAGCTCACTTTAGTAGGCTAAACTCTACAAACATCTTTTCTTGTTTCTTTCTCAAAAATAGTGAGATTATAAGAAAGATAAACATATTTCTTGCTCCCCTTTACTCTTTGATTTTGCAGCTTACTCCTAATACTAGTATCCATCTTGTAAGTTGGAAAATGTTCAATTTCTTGAACTAATTGAAAGGAATGCAAAAATCTAGAAAAAATCACTATTATAATCACTACTACATTCATAATGTAACAACTGTAAAGCATTCTCTGGTAATCATAATGCAGTGAAATGAATCATAACATCTTCTGTCATAAATTGCATTGACTGTCACTCACAATCATTATTATAAAAGTTTATTTAATGAAATAATTATGAGGCTATAGTTAAATTTTTGTACCATCTACTTTTTAAAACATTAACAAAAATGCATTCGAATATGGGAAGGTAGCAAATTAAAAACAGAATAAAACCCCTGGAGACAAATTTTGATCATATCCATATAGAGTTAAATTTTTAATAATGGCTTATATACTGAAAGGTACAAACTCTGGAGTATCTGGAATTTTTCAGCACAATATGTTTTAGAATTCTACAGATATTATAGATGCATAGTAATTGAGAAATTGTATCTTTAAATTAAAAGGAAAAAGAATTAAAACTACAAGATAAAATTATATATGTGTTAGAAAATAACATGTTATTGAAATAATTACTTCATCTCCTACCTGAAGTCCGAACCCGTTCTTCTGCCGTTTTCTGGAATCCCAGGATCTGGACACATGTCAGAGACCAAAGCAACACCTCCTTGAGTTACTGTAATAGAAAGAAACATTATTACACTTTCATGTAGCTGTTCAGAAAATATCCGGATAATAAGTTTACATTAGGTAGATTTGTTTCTTAAATGCTGATGCCTTAACATGTGATTTCTTTAAGAATTAAGATAGTTTAGCTAGATTAAGATAAACCTATTCTTATTCCTGAAAAACAGACTTCTTACCCAGGATGCCAACAGCCTTTGGTTGGAACTCTTTCCTCTACTAAAGAAGTCTAAATTTAATTTTAAAACATTTTCTCATTATGATCACCTTTATGACACGTTACAATCAATAGCATGATGGGAAAAAAGAGCATCATGCCATAAATATCTTAGCTTATATAGAAGAAAGCTTTCATTCATTCCCATGGATGAAATGGAGATGTTAATTATCTATTAAGATCTATACAAGAACCTGCTGTATAAAAAATATATACGTATATATAAATAAGTAAAATAAATCTCAAAAATTCAAAAGAAAGATCTATACAAGAGATATTTTACATAAAATTACCTATTATATCTTAAACCTCAAGCGTGCTTATCATTGAAGTAAAAAAAGTAATGGTCTTCTTGTGCAGATGTGATTTATTTTTTGAATCTGTTTTATAAAGAGCCTTTCCTCCTACTGGGATGTTGCACAGTCAGAATAGTTTTTAAAGGATTCATTTGCTTGTTAGAGTGGCTGCTACTCCAATAACTATCCCACTCTATCTAATTAGTGTAATCCAATCAAGGCAGTTCCCTCTTTCTTTACAGAAATTTGTTCAACGGTGGTTGTGACTCAATTCAGTTCAATGATGCTTGAGAGGAAGCCGGCAGGAGTGTTTCTGGGGAGACGTTCCTGCTAGCTCATAGAGATCATCTCTTTTTCACTCTGGACCTTACCATGTTTGAATTTCAAATGTGTAACTGTTGGTACCATCTTGCTATAGTTCAAAGATGGAGGCAACAGCATGAATAGAAGAGACTGAGCAAGAACCAGGACCCCTGATACCATAGTTGAGACAGAAACATTGACCAACTCAGAAACCTACACTAGCTCTGAATATCCTGTTGGATGATTCATATATTTCCTACAATTCAAACTCATTTGAATACATGATTTTATTATTTGCACCTGAAAAGCATTCTTACAAATATAAATATGTTCACATATATTTTGAATAATACCATAAGAAGGAAAAAAAAGTCTGGGTAGATACTGAAATCCTTAAGCATTTAATTAAAACTATGCATAAAAAAGGCACTAATAATTATAGCAAGGTTTAGTTTTTATTGCTAAATTAGGACGAAACTGTGATATGGATATAACCCTTCATTAAATACCAATCTTACCAGAATATAAAATTTTCTTTCCTAAGTATTTAACGTTCTCAACTGAAAAAAATAATCCCGCAAGTTGGGCAGTGAAATTAGAAGATGGTGGAATAGAAGCTCCAGGCCCTCGTTCCCCCATGGAAACATCAGACAAATAACTACGGGCTAAACAACTTTGTATGAACCCTGGAAACTAATCAAAGATCTACAGCAACTGGGCAAATGCCCAATGAAGAAAAAGCCACGTTCATAATAGTGGAAAATTTCAGGGAATTTTTACGTGCTTTTGCCCCACACCTTCCCTGACATGGCACTGGTGAGAGGAAGGGGCCCATTTCCTGGTTCCCTACCAGAGAAGGAGGACCAAAGAGGAACTTGTTTACAGTGTTCTGGTCTGTCTGTGGGCCCGGTGTCGAAGGACTAGTTCCTGCCTTGTCTGACTCAGGCATAGGCTGGGGAATGGCAGCTGGAGGCCAATAAGACAGCAGTGGACACTTGGCTATAAAAACTACGTGGGGGCTGCAGCCAAGCGGACAGGTGTGGGCAAGAGATACAGGCAGAGCAATACTACAGAATACAAAAGACCCTGAGAAGGGGCTCCAATGAGGCCCTTTGGAGAATCAGGATATTTTAAAGCAGCTGGGGGAGAAACACACAAACATATACCCAGACCCAGACAGAACACGTGAGCAGTAAAGACCTGAGAAGACCTTACTTCTTCACCGCAGACTGATCTCAAGGCTCAGTGGCCCACTAATTTGTAAAAGTCTCCCACGCCACTCCGCAAGACTGGGAAAGGTGGCTCTTTCTTTGAAATGCCAACTTTTTAACAAACATCATGAGGCGTGCAATAAAATACGGGAACATGGCCTATTCAAAGAAACAAAATTAATCCTGGCACTAGGCCCTGAAGAAATACACAAATTGGACTTATTAGACAAAGATTTTTTAAAAACTATCTTAAATATGAATTTGAGTAAATAATGGTTGTACACCTCTCAAATTTCAGAAAAGACACAGATATACAATTCCAAGGAGCTCAATAAACTCCAAGTAGAAAAAACTCAGAGACTCACAGTGAGACACATAATCAAACTACCAAAAGATAAGGAAAGAATCTTGAAAGCAGAAGGAGAAAAGCAACTCATTACAAACAAGAGATCCTCAATAAAATTATCAGTTGATTTCTCAGCAGAAATCTTTTAGGCCAGAAGGCAGTGGGGTGATACATTTAAGTGCTGAAAGAAACAACACTGTCAACCAAGAATTCTATAGCCAGCAAAACTACCTTTCAAAAACGACAGAAACATTAAGACATTCCCAGAAAAACAAAAGCTGAGGAGTGAATTACGACTAGACTTGTCCTATTAAAAAATTCTAAAAGGAGTCCATTTTCAACTTGAAATGAAGGGGCACTGGACAATAATTCAAAGCCACATAAAAATACAAAGTTCTTTGGAAAAGGCAAATATGCGAAAAAAGTTAAAAAAAAACAAACTATTATTGTAATTTTGATTTACAGCTCCACTTCTTAATTTTTATAGGATTTAAAAGACAAATAAATAAAATAATTACAAATCTATGTTAATAGGTACACAATATAGAGAGCATAATTGTGACAAATAGCAGCTGGGGGAAACTGTAAAGGAGTGAATTTTTGTGCGTGATTAAGGTTAAGTTGGTATCAATTTAAGACACATTGTCATAAATTTAGGATCTTATGTGTAATCTTCATGGTCACAACAAAGAAAATATGTATAGAACAAACACCAAAGGAAATGAGAGGGAGTCACGTGTCACTATAAAAAATTAACTGTCAGCCATAAAAAGGAATGAAATTGCGCCATTTGCAGAGACATGGATGGACCTAGAGACTGTCACACAGCGTGAAGTAAGTCAGAAAGAAAAAGAAATATCATACATTAACGCATATATGTGCAATCTAGAAAAATGGTATAGACGATCTTATTTCCAAAGCAGAAATAGAGACACAGATGTAGAGAACAGACATATGGATGCCAAGAGGGAAGGCAGGGGTGGGATGAACTGGGAGATTGGGATTGACATATATACACTAATACATACAAAATAGGTAACTAATGAGAACCTCCTGTATAGCACAGGGAACTCTACTCGGTGCTCTGTGGTGACCTAAGTAGAAAGGAAATCCAAAAAAAAGGGGATATATGTATATGTATGGCTGACTCACTTTGCTGTACAGTAGAAACTAACACAACTGTGTAAAGCAACTATATTCCAATTTAAAAAAAATTAGCTGAATGCAAAGAAAGATAGTAATGACCTACCACCAAATCAACTGCCATCAGTCTGATATTTCTACTGCTTTTTTCTCCAACTCCATAGTTTCACAGTCTGTAGCATGTGCTAGGGCAGGTTTCTCAACCTGCACTCAGTGGTCTGCTAAAAGGTCTCTAAAATTTATTTTCTAAAAAGATTCTAGTTTTAATAAAAGTTCAAACCCCAATGCAGAATCTTACTTCCACCGTATTTTTTCTGCGCCCATCAGTTATGTGACTCCCACATTCCCTCAAGCAAAACAGTCACTGCTGTGTCAAATGAAGCCATTTTCTTCAAGCTGAATGGCCGTCACTGTTTCTATCAGACGTAGCCCATGCTAGTGTGGTTCTCACTGCACTATTTTAGAGTACCAAGCTGGTCTAAAAAACAACTGAAAGGCTTAGGAAGGTCTACTTCTATTCTGCTTTTCTGTTTTTCTCACATGGAAAAGTAGTTAAAAATAAATGACAAATTGGAGGTACCCATGCAAATCAGCTCAAAACACTCTGGATCTTTTTTTAAGTAATGTCAAAGTTGCCTACTTATTCAAAAAAAGGGTACTTAGTTGGAATTCTTTGAGAGCACAGAATGAAACAGGTAAGTCTGAACAGCTTGCAGACGGCAGAAGATAACAAAAAAGTGATGAGATGTATAGAAAATATGGCTGATTTTCTGAAACAGAGATAGGCTTATAATGGGATAATGAAAGAAAAAATATGGTGACAAACAGGTTATGCACAAGTAAACAATGAGCTCCACAAATCCCAACTACCTATTCCATCAGCATCATGAACAATTAACTTCTCTGAAAACTGAAGCTTTAAAGTTGCAAAGAATCATGGAGATCCATCTGTTTCAAGCAGGATCCCAATGCCTCAGAAAAACATTTTCAAAAGAGAGGAATCACTGGGCTTAATATCATTTTAACTCTAATTTTGTCAAATTACACATCAAATCTCACAGGACATATGCCATAGATATTAATAAATATATGAAACTGCAGTCAAAACCTTAGAATTTAAAATCAAAACTGGAGTATTCCATAGGTAGATTAATGACCCATCATTGACAGTAAAGCAAGGTGTAAAGTTATGCAAGTGGATGAAGAGATATAAATTAGATGGTTTGTAAAAGACTTCGAATGAATTTAGATTTAAAATGTGTAAATTATATTAATGTATATATAATCAAATGACTTTTTCAAAGCATGCTGATTCACACTATCTCATTAGACCCTCACAAGTTTCTTATGAGATATGTAGAGCAGTAAGGAACATGCTTCTCCCATCGAATTGTAACCAAGCAGGACCCTGTTGGGCCTTCCCTGGACAGATCCCCCCATGTCCTCTGCCTTCTTCTTGTCTGTAGAAAACTTTAGCCTCCAAGACCTTCCCCAAGTTCCAAATAATAAATTTAATCAGAGAAGTGAGAAAACACAGGAAGAAAGGAAAATGGTCAAGCAAGACAAACTAGTAATACTTTAGCCATTAAACAAAGTCAAGGACTTTTAGTTCCTCCTCAAGAGTTATAAAAAATATTCTGAGCCACGTCCTTTGAGCTGTTTTGCAGATACCGAAACCCCCACCAGGTGGGAGAAATTAACTGCATGCTGCCCATAAGCACATAGACCCCAGACCAGTTGGAACCAGAAGGTTGATGATGTTGACTCCCGATTACCTCACCACCAACCAATCAGAAGAATGTCCACAAGCTGATCATGGACCCCACAACCCACCTCCCCTCACCCCATTTTTAAAAACCTTTCCATGAAAGACTTCAGGGAGTTCGGGCCTTTTAATCACTAGCTGCCTGGACTCCTTGCTTGGTGCCCTGCAATAAACACTGCATTTTCCTTCACCACAACCCGGTGTAAGTAAATTGGCTTTACTGCGTGCAGGTGAGTGGACCCAAATGTGGTTCAGTAACAAAATTATCCTGTTCTCTGAGGACATGTCTTGTGATTGTCAATTCAAATTCAAAATGAACTTTTTCTTTAACGAATTATATAGCTAGACTAGTGTCCTAGCAAAGGAAGCAACTAACACAAAAGAAGTATAAACAACTACTTCTATGATAAAGGAGACCATAAACAAATAAATTAGTGGAGACAACATTTACATTACTGAAACAATCAGAAATCATTGTAAATGAAGTGCTAAGAATAGTGATGATGACGATGATGATGATGATGATAATGTAAGATTAAACATTTACTCTTGGCTAGAAACTCCAAGCATCATTTACACACATTCTAAACTGAATCCATACAACCATCCCATGAGGAGATAATGTTAAACCCACTTTCCAGGAAAGGAAACTGGGGACAGAGTTACATTCAATTGATTACAAAATCCAGGTTCCTTTGCTTACATTTCCTGCAATGAGCTAATGAGACATTTATATTAAAGGGTTTGTAAATTGAAGTGAGGCTTCTAAAAATAATTTTTTAAAATTCTTAATAATAAAATTCCTTTTATATTAAAAATGAATATAATATACGGTCCCAACCATAAGGCTTTAGTTCAAACACCATCTGGTGGTAGTTTTCCTGCAGTAAAAAGACCGGATTCACAGGCTTTCCACACGATGCCATGAGCCACCTCCAGAGCACTAAAACAATGAATTGACTTGAATATTAAATCTTCATGTAAGATGCCATTATTTTACAATAAAATTTAGTTTATATACCTTTGAAATAATAATCCAAAATAGAAACCATTTAAAGAAACACATTTTTTAGTGAAATTGCTCCTGTGCTGTATTAAAACATATTTTTACTGTTGACATTTCTTTCTTTAGAGACCTGAAGACATGTTTCAGCTGTATCAATTTTTGAGACTAATTCTTATCATTTTAAACCTTCAGAGAGGTGACATGTTTCTAGTTGCATAACAGTCAGGAAGGTTGATACACAAAACACATTCTGGGTGAAATTCCTTGATATCAATATCTCCACTCTATCAATGACCTTTAGATGACAGACACCCATGCTAGGCATGTGTTTGGGGGATACTGTAAACTTCAGGCTTTTCTGCTATAATCAGTTTGAAATAAGTCAACACTGACATTTGTTCCTTCAGCATTTAATGGACTGAGGCTGTACTGAAATGAAAAGCAACACCTACTTTTTAATGCATTTCCCCTTTCTGATTTGCAAGAGGTTTTATCTCCGCAAGGATGAAGCATCCGTACTACTCCTTCCTCAAAAACTAGTAACCTGATTAAATGTTCATTTCAACAACATTTTGATATTGTAGTAATTTCTTTCATTTAGCTATAACAGGATTATTTTCACTTAAAGGGCATCGCATGGGACATTTTTACATGCATAACAGAATTTTGGGTACTTTTCTCTTTCTACTGAATATTTGCAGTCTTTACCAGTCACTGGTTTTGTTTTTGTTTTTGCACATATTGACAAGCTTTATAGAAACAGGTTAACAAGAATTGTTGACGTTTTGATAATAAATTCTTATCGCAACATTAGGGTTTAAAATGGATAGTTTACATAGAAATAAGTTGTTAAAAACACATTGCTTTGATGTGCATTGTTTGGATGAAACAGCCCACAAACAACTGGCCTTGTGTGTGAGAGTCTAGGATGGATTTTCCAAGTGTTTAATTTAATACAATGCCAGACATTTTTGTCTGGACTCTCTCTCTTTTATCATTACATATTTTAATTCTCTGACTTTTAAAACACTAGAAATTGAATGCCTACTATAATAATTTTAATATCTTGATTTTATCCACGTTCACTTATTTCCAATTCTAAGGCCATAGTCTTAAACTATCTCTTAGTTTACAGTAATTTATTTTTAAATCATATTTTAGCTTTTAACGTAATAAACTATACTAATGTAATAAATGCACTATTGAGAAACTCTTTCAAGAAATTATTAATGATTCTCTATTGTACAACAAATAAAGACTATTTGGCCGGCATTCAAAACCTGTCTTTCTAACATTATTCCAACTACTACCTGCAGGGATCTTATGGTCCAGGTAATTTTAAATACTCCAAATTGTCTCACTATTAAGCTTTTACTTTTCTTTACCATTGCCTCTTATTGATTTTTTTTTTCTGACAGAGGCAAAAAACAAGTAGATTTCTTATAAGGGCTATAACATTAATAATTATCCTCCAACTGCTAAAATCACCATGGCAGCAAATATTCAAAGAGGAATTATTTTCTTTATGTATCTTCAAGTTAAACCAAGATGTTTATTTGGTATCCAAATAAAACGAAATATAAGAATATGTTAGTACAAAATCAGTATAAATTCACAGCACTGAAATTTTTACAAGATCCCTGAGTTGTCCTTTTAGCTGTCCGATTACATACCGTCCTTGAAGATGTTTACTTGGATGTATCCTGGCAGCACCCAAAAGAGATGTCTCGGACCTCCACTGGCCCCCACAAATGCAGAGTGACTGTCACCCAGGGACTAAGCTGCCTTAGCTTGAGGTATCACAGCCTGTCACTTCCGCTCTAGTCTCTTTGTGAGAATTTAAGGACTCTGGACTCAGGATTCATGAATAATTTTTAGGGCCTATTCAGAGATGTCTTGCAGGATACCTAATTATTCATGGTCTTCTAACAGTAAAGATAGCATTTGACCAGGTCAATTTATATTACTACTTTGCATAGGATCTAAAGTACTAGTCTAATAACCTTGAAACATGAGAGAAAGGGGGAAAAATATCTCAAAGTCAGTGTACAGTAAAATTGATTTCAGGATTATACATATATATATAATTACTTTATATTTAAATATCAGATATTTAAGTATTTTATTTTAGAGGTAATACATTTAAATTCTAAAACCTTACTTGTCAATTAGTAGATTTAAAAAATAGGAAATATTAATTATCTAAGTAATGAGTACCCATAGAAAGTTTTTATCATAATAGTTTATAAGTGATTTCAGAAGCTTGTATTTAAGTACATTCTAATACAGTAAATATAAATGATGTCAGCATGTATCATATACTTTATGTATATATTTATTTTTTCACTTATACATACATTACATATGTATTCATATGTTATTAAATAATTTTTAAAATTTAAATTAATTTAAATAAATATTAAATATATATAGTCAACCAAATATATATTAATAACTATTATTTGCTTATACAGAATAGTTAAAATATATAAATATTAACATTATTAAATTAATAACTATTATTTGCTTACACAAAACAGTTAAAATATATAAATATTAACATTATTAAATTAATAATATTTAATATGAATGATTTGTCTATCATATATATTTTTATAACATACTTTTATTAATATTTGTTTACAGGGATACTATACAATAAGAGAATGCTTAGTTCTTCTTTATGTATTCTAGCAGGGCAGAAATGTTAAATTCTCTGAGAATTTTTGTGATACTCATAGTTTAAAATTAATAATATATCAGTAAATCAAATTGATATGGTCACTCCTAAAATTCTCATTAAATCAAAATCTGTGTTTGTAATTTCACTCTGTACCTTATTCAGATGTTTTGCAAATGTGTAATTAAGAAACAGATGATTTTTTGACTATTATAAAACAATTCTTGCAGAATGCTGATGGCCATTTTGAAAACACACAGCTGCAAGGTATTTGGAAGAAATAATAATTAGTACACAATGATATAATATGTGCATAATGTTTCAATTTTACACATTATAAATTATTAACTATAGCTCTTTAAAGACATAATGGCATATCACCTCTAGTGCCGAGATCATAGATATTAAAAATCACTGTAAAAACTATAAATTACTTAAAGTCACGCTATAATTTTTATTTATATGGTCTCAACTGAATATATCACACTGCTTTTCCTGTGTTCCTCATTATTATAGATCTGCAAATATATATTTTTTAACATCTTTATTGGAGTATAATTGCTTTACAATGGTGTGTTAGTTTCTGCTGTATAACAAAGTGAATCAGCTATATGTATACATATATCCTCATATGCCCTCCTTGCGTCTCCCTCCACCCTCCCTATCCCACCTCTCTAGGTGGACACAAAGCATCGAGCTGTAGATCTGCAAATATTAAAAGAGTAAGAATCTAATATTAATTAGTATTCTATTCATTTCTACAAAAATGTGTGAAATTTAGTTTGTATAAGGAATTATGCAATATTAATAAAAGAAAGAAGGGAATCATGGCATGTGATGTATTATGGCAGGTCTTTTCATATTTGTTACATAATTTAATCCTCACAAAATCTCTGTGAGGGAACTGTTACTTTTTCTGTTTGAGAAAGGAGGAAAGTGGAGTTGGAAGGTTAGTTTGCATATCCTATTTATTTAGCTGATAAATCTTCAGGGCCCATATCATTCTTACTATATTAATCCACTTTTTTACTCTCAGCCAAGAGGGGGTCTTTCAAGGAAGTTGTAAGTGACAAATGTAAAACTGTAAGGTGTAAGTAGTGGTTGTATTTTGTATTTATTTTTTGTCTTATCATAATGCTCTACAATGAAAATAGGTTCTTTAAACACAAAAAAACACATGTGAAAGTGAAACAGAGATCTTCTTTTCCATGTCCTCCTGCCCACATGCCTTCCTCTGGGAAACCTCCCAGCCCAAAGTCCAGCTACGACCTTTCTCGCCTTCCTTGTCTACCAGTGTGGGCCAACAGTGGGTATCTTGCCCAAATCAGGCCATGCTTCCCGTGAAAATAACTTATGGATTTGCATTTAAAAAATATATATCTGGGCCCTTAGCACTGACTTTTTTGAGAGCTGTAGCTCTGATGTATAAAAGACAGGAGGCAGTCAGTGGAGAAAGCTGTGTTTGAAAGGGTACCACGATGCAGTCTGCAGGCGTTAGGTGACACAGTCAGCCAAGGGAGAGTAGGAGGAGCAGAGGCTCAGAGGGGGAGCGGAGCAGCTGGACATGCAGGGGTGGGCTCACAGGCCTGCTGGTACTGAGAGGAGATGGAGCAGCCTTTCAGAAAGGAGCCCATACACCTCTGTCCATCACGTCTTAGCTCTTGAGGGAAACACTAAGAAAGTAACCAGTCCCAGTAATCATGGCTCCCTAATTTTAGTACATAATTCGTCCTAACAAGGACACTCTTCTCCTTAAGTGATTCTGGTAACCAAAAGAATCTAATTTTTTTAAGTTATCAAAAATAAAGAAAAGTAGCCAACATCCTGAACACTGACAACATCAAATGCTGGTGAGGATGTGGAGCAACAGGAACTTTCATCATTGCTGGTGGGGATGCAGGATGGTGCAATCACTTCAGATGAAAATTTGTGGTTTCTTATAAAAATAAACACTCTTGGGCTTCCCTGGTGGCGCAGTGGTTGAGAATCTGCCTGCTAATGCAGGGGACACGGGTTCGAGCCCTGGTCTGGGAAGATCCCACATGCCATGGAGCGGCTGGGCCCATGAGCCACAACTACTGAGCCTGCGCGTCTGGAGCCTGTGCCCCGCAACGGGAGGGGCCGCGATAGTGAAAGGCCCGCGCACCGCGATGAAGAGCGGTCCCCGCACCGCGATGAAGAGTGGCCCCCACTTGCCTCAACTAGAGAAAGCCCTCGCATGAACCGAAGACCCAACACAGCCAAAAATAAAATAAAATAAATAAATAAAGTAGCTATAAAAAAGAAAAGTGCTTTAAAAAAATAAATAAATAAATAAAAAAATAAACACTCTTACCATACGATCCAGCAACTGTGCTCCTTGGTATATACCCAAAGGAGCTGAAAACTTATGTCCAAACAAAAACCTGCACACATATATGTATAATAACTTTATTCATAATTGCCAAAACTTGGAAGCCACCAAGATGCCCTTCAGTAAGTAAATAGATAAATTAATTGTAGTACTCCAAAGAATGGAATATTATTCATGAATTTAAAAAGCCATGAAAAGACATGGAGGGAACTTAAATGTATATGACTAATGAAAGAAGCCAATCTGAAATGTCTACTACATACAGTTGACCCTTGGGTTTGAACTGTGTAGGTCCACTTTTAGGGGTCCACCTGTATGTGGAAGTTTTTTTTGAATAAATATACAGTTATCCCTTCGAATCTGTGGGTTCCACATCTGTACTTTTCAACCAACCTCAGATGGCAAATTTAATACACAATCTGAGGTTGGCTGAATCTGCAGATGCAGGATCCGTGGATATCAGAGGGCCAACTATGGGACTTGAGCATGAATAGATTTTAGCATACATGGCGGGGTCCTGGAACCAATCCCCCATGGATACCAAGGGACAAATGTACTATACACTTTCACCTACCTATATGACATTCTGGAAGACACAAAACTATGGAGACAGTGAAACATCAGTGGTTGCCAGGGTTCGGGGGGTTAGAGAGGAGATGAATGGGCAGAGCACAGACGGCTTTTAGGGCAGTGAAACTACTCTGTGTGATGCTATAATGGTGGATAAATGTCATTATACATTTGTCCAAACCACAGAATGTACACCACCAAGAGTGAACCCCAATGTAGACTACAGACTTTGGGTAATGATGACGTGTCCAGGTAGGTTCACCCTTGGTAACAAATGCACCATCTGGTGGGGGTGTTGATAATGGGGGAGGCGGTGCATGTATGGGCACAGGGAATATGTGAAAAATCTCTGTACCTCCCTCTCAGTTTAGTTGTAAAACTGCTCTAAAAATGGTCTTTAAAAAATAAAATAAAAAATAAAATAAAATAAATAAATAAAAGGAGGAGGAAGAAAAGGAGGAGGGACCACAAGGAAAGGAGGAAAAGGAAGAGAATGATGGAGGGATTAAGGAGGGGGAAGTAAAGGAAAGAAGATAATAACTCTAAACTTTTCTTGAAGGACTTGAAAGTCTCAAGGGATAGATGAATTCTGGTACGTAGAGAGGAGTTGAGGGGCTGGTGGAGAGGGGGCACCCCAGGCAAGGGAACTGTGTGAGCAAAGGCATGGAGGTCAGAGTGGATATGGAGCGTTCAAAGAACACAGTAGAAATTGCTCTAAAGGGGAAGGAGTTATACTGAGAAATACGGAGAACCCAAGTCAGGAACTGAGGCAGATGTCAAACTATGAAGATGCTTTTGACTGAGATTCCTCTTTTTTTTAATTGACGTATAGTTGATTTACAACGTTGTGTAAAGTGATTAAATTATATATATTTAATTATATATATATTCAATTATATATATATATATATATATATATATATATATAGTATACACATATACTTTTTCAGATTCTTTTCCCTTATAAATTCTTAATGAGAAGTAGAGTCTCACTTATTTCACGTATGCATTTCACATGACATTCAGATATCTTCATTATGTGTATGTACATGTGCATGTGTTTAGTTACATGTAGTTATAATCTGAAACTTAAAATACACACTACAGATGGTCCCCAACTTACAACTGGTTTTGAAACGGAGCAGGACCCTATGGTCCTTGCCCTGCCATG
Source organism: Balaenoptera musculus (assembly GCF_009873245.2). Lineage (NCBI taxonomy): Eukaryota > Metazoa > Chordata > Mammalia > Artiodactyla > Balaenopteridae > Balaenoptera > Balaenoptera musculus. The sequence continues at coordinate 9,453,579 of NC_045805.1, read as the reverse complement.
TCCTCAGCCTGCCTTTTTTTTTTTTTTTTAGCCTGCCTTTTGTCTGTGGAAAAACTTTAGCCAAAGAATAAGTTTAATCAGAGAAGTGACAGAATGCAGAAACAAAGGAAAACAGTCAAAGGAGACCAAATGATAATAGTTTAGTCATTAAGCATAGTCAAGAACCTTTAGTTCCTCCTTAAGGGCTCTAGATAATATTCTGAGCCATATCCTGTGAGCTGTTTTGCAGATACTGAAGCCTCCACCAGGGCGAGGAGGATGACTACGTGATGACCAAATTGAAGCCATGACATAAGCTACTCCACTTCATATAGTTCTGAGAACTGGACTCAAAGAAATGGGAACAAACCCTGGAACGAAAGATTAACTGTACTTAAAACAACCAAGGTGATGCTGATCAGACCACCACATTGCTGACTTCAAGATGACTGTCAGAACTGACTACGCTGTTCTGCTCCCGCCCTCCACCTATACAACCCTGAAACTCCCCTTTAAAAAAAGCCCCTATCCCCTGAGCAGCAATCGGGAGTTGGTTCTCAGACAGGAGTCCACCCTCTCCCGAGGTCGCCGGGCTCTGAAATAAAGCAGCCTTTCCTTTCCTACCAACACTCGTCTATTGAAAATTGACTTTCGAGTGGCGAGCAGCCAGACCTGGGTTCGGCAACTGTTTGACTGACAATTTTTTGACTTTACAATGGTGTGAAAGAGATACGCATTCAGTAGAAACCACACTTTGAATTTTGATCTTTTCTGGGCTAGTGATATGTGGGCAGATCACCTCTCATGATGCTGGTCGGTGGCAGCAGCCTCAGCTCCCAGTCAGCCACGCAATCATGAGGGTCAACTAACTGCCCACGTACTTAGAACCATTCTAGACACAGACATTCGTTCTGTTTTTTCACTTTCAGTACCTTATTCAGCAAATGACATGAGATATTCAACACTTTACTGTAAAATAGGCTTTCTGTTGGATGGTTTTGCCCAAGGCTAGTGTTCTGAGCATGTTGAAGGTAGGCTGGGTTAAGCCATGATGTTCAGTAGGTTAGGTGCATCAAATGCATTTCTACTTAACCATATTTTCAACTTGTGATGGGTTTATCAGGACATAACCCCATTGTAAGTCAAGGAAGATATATATATATATGGTCAAAAATATTTATTTTGAAATGTTTTCTTTAAACTTTGAATTGGATTTTTCACTTTCTTAAATGGTAAATACTATGAGAGTACACTTAACATTTTTATGTTTACTTACAAAATCAAACTTTGGTAAATGGTGAAAAGAATAGTATTTAGGCTAATTTGGCAACATCTTTCATGCTGAAAGGACACAACATAATTTGTGGTAAAGGGAAAACAGTCAGGTATCATTATTAGAGGATACAAACTGAAAAATAAGATAGAAGGCTCCTGTTAGAAAAATCACAGAAATTTATTGATGAGAAAATTAAATAATGCAGTCCAAGTCCTGTATTTTTTAGTTCTGGAGAGTGAAGTCCAGAAAGGTTAAGTGACTTTCAAGGTGTGGTGGGTGGCAGAACTGGGATTAAACAGAGATGCTTTCAATGCCTGGGGACCTTGGGCAAGCTTGCTGTTGAGCCTTTATGAACCTCCATCTTCTCATCTGAAATATCTCCATGCAACATCGCTGTGAAGATTTAGTGTCTTAGCTTTGCAATACGCCAAGCAATCCTCAATAAAAAAGATTGTTTCTAACAGTATTTGTTCCTCTCCTCTTTCTGCTGTAAATACCTTGGGCTAATTTATTTCCGTGTTTTCTTTCAGCTCTAATGTTTCATGAGTCTGTCTCTATGTTCCCATCCTCAGGGAAATTTCATTGAGGGATGTTAGTTATTACACAAGTTTACTTTACAAAAGACTAGGGAAATGGAAAATACCGCTGATAGACACAGAAAGGATACAGGTAAAATGATATTATACCTGAAAGCAACATGCACTTTTCATAAAGTAAAAAAAGAAAGATGACTTGCATAGTGTAAGCAAAGGCTAAGAGATATAAATTTGGAACTGTCATTCAAAAACACAGGGTTTAGCGTCTCATAACTCAAAGCCAGTTACATTGGAAATCGTGCCTTTCAACTTAGAAGTAAGTGGATTTGAAATTTTGTTTTCACAGTATTTATACTTGTTTCTTACAGTGCTATTGTGTTACGCTTAAAAGCCAGCAAGAGATGTTAACATATTTTTTGAACAAACTCTGCATTTTCATTCGTAAGAAGCAAACAATTCAAATGATTGGTTTTTTGATATGTTAGAGTAATCAAAATCACCATGGAAATAACACTTGGAAACAGAAATAACAAGTTAATTGTGGCCAATTCCATTTAGTTATTCACCATCCACTCAGCAACATACTGATTGAACACCCAGGGCAGGGAGCCTCTGTGTTAGCCTCTGGGAGGTTTAACAGGAAGACCTCACAGAGAAAGCACAAAACAATAAAACCCCAAGGCAGTACTCACTGTTACAAATTGGAAAGGTGCTATGGAGAAAAGAACAGAATAGCATTAGAGAGAGTAATGGAGAGAGGGGAGAGAGGATCAGATTTAGGACGGGGTACGGGCTGGCCCCTGAAGGCGAACGACGCTTAAGCTGGAACTTTATTAAAGCACGACTGGAGTTAGCTAAGGGCAGAGTGAACATAATATCCCTCTTGGCCAGTCAACCGCAAAAGTCAAGCTTTTGCTTGACTTGGGAAGATATCGGGGCATTCAAAGAACAGAAAAAAGGCGGCCAAGCTGCCCATTTCACTGCAGCTTGAGAGGAAGTAGCAACCAAGTGGGAAACCACTGAAGATGCTTAGGTGAGAAGGTCTGACTTATGTTAAATACTTCGCTTGGCTCCTCCCAGAGGACTGGGCAGACAGAGGGAGGAAGCTTTGATGTAATCCACACAAACGATGGTGGCGGCTTGGACGGGCAGGTGACTGGGAGATAGAGAGCAGCATACAGATTTTCACTGTGTTGGAGATAAAAAGGAAATGACTTTGTGATTGGTTAGGTCATAAGGCCTGGGGAAAAGGGAGTTATCTGTCAGAAGGGACCTATCATTTACAGTGGTGTGGAATGCAAGAGGAGAACAGATTAAGCTCGGAAGGGGAAACATTCCATTTTTGATCTGTTACATTGAAGATGCCAACAGACAGCCCAAGGGACAGGTCAGCTTGTCTGTTGGATCAGGAGAAGTGATGTATTACAGAAGCATGGGACTTTTTTTATACAGGTGATATTTAAAATCAAGGAAACCATCGATGGGATCTAGAATGAGATTCGATCACTCTGTCTCACCCTTAAGTGGTGCCAAGCACGCTTCTTGGCATGTGCTGCTCCTTCTGCCTGAAATACCCTTCAGCCACATCTTCATATTCCTGCCTTCTCAGCACAAGGAGATCAGCGCAAGGTCACCTCCCCTGAGAAGCCTTCCATGAGCACCCTAGCTAAAGCAGCAGCCTCTCCAAACCGTTCTCTCTCCCAGTGCTCATTTTATTTTCTTGAAAGCACTTAACACGATCAGAAATTATATTAGTTATTTATTTGGGACACAATGTAAGCCCCTTACATAATGTAAGTCCCTTGTGGTACAGAATTTTCTGTCTTGTTCATTATTCTATCCCCAGAATCTGTACAGAGACCAGCACACAGTCGGAAAACAATATAGCTTAGCTGATGACTGATCTGAGAAACAACAGAAGCCAGCCTCCAGTTGAGTCTGGAGTAGTTTGAACATCTTGAGGTCAAGAACAGGCAGATAAAACAGCCAGGGAACTCAGAAGGAGAACTCAAGGCAGCAGCCTGTAGTGCCGGGGGAGGTAAGATAAGAGAATTTTTCCAGGATGAAAATTGTTTGAAACAATGCTAAGAAGCCAAGTAAATAGAAGATTAAAACATATCCACTGGTTTGGCAACACTGGACATTATTGCTGATTTTAGCAAGTTCGGAATAATGAGAGATTGAAGCCCTCAGGTGGACGGAGGGAATTTAACTGTTCAAAGGAAATGTTCTAGGTACAGCTCTTGAGTAAGTAAAAGACTCTCAAAGGATTTATCTTGAAGCAATTTGAGATTTTTCTGCCTTAGGCGCTAGCAGGTAAACAAGTGTCCTGAAATACTTAACCTATCTTAAAAACTTGAATTCTCCCCTGCTCCAAAGATAACCTGGCTTCATCTATGCTAGACCAAAAACATAACCACTCATGGAGAGATGCCTCTTCCTGTCCTTCCAAACTGCAGCTCAGTAGCCCTTAAGTTACAAATTGCACATGTAGAGAGAGAATACTGATTCTATAACCACGGGTAAATTCACCATTCATTTCTCGTTATTTATATAAGAATGCAAGTATTTTTCCTTCAGATTTTGTTATTATTGTTTTCATCATTACCAGGAGAAAATTAGCAAGATTTTTTCTTAAGGTTCTCAGTAGAGAAAACTAACCTAATAAAAATGCAAAAAGATACTGCAAGATTAAAAGTACTTAGGCAATTTTAAAAGGCCACGATGTGTAGTACTAGCTTTTACATATGTGCTGCTGTAACCATTTTATTATCGAAAGGTCAAGTCCTAGGTCAACAGTGCTGGTTGGAGGCATCTTTCAGCTCATCAGTTAGAGCCTTATTTTGCTCCTTGGACCTTCATTCCTAACCGCCTCATCCCCATTTGCCCTCACTGAGTTATTGAACACAAACTAAAGACTGTCCCTGGGGTATTTCCATCTTAATAAGAGATTATTTTTAGTGAGAGAGAAGTACCAAAAGCTTCTAGATAAATCTCAGTTCATCTGCAGTGATCAACTCTTAGATTGTGATGGGGGTTGTAGATGGATTAGGGCAAGCAGGATGCCTCTTTTCAATGCATGAAACATTCAGTTGACTCTGAATCTCCTGGAATTTCTTTTCAAAATAACTACTTAAAATGACTGTAATGCAAGTTATTCGTTTCCATAATACTTAAGCCGGGAAATGACTTCAATTAAAAAGGTGAGAGCACACTTGTGTGATCAAGTCTCCTATACGCGCTGTGTTTCATTCCTGTCCATCTCCCTCTGCTTTCCCTTTCCAGGTACAAAGAGGGCGCTGTCTAACGTCACTCCTTCTTTAGAGGCTGAGTTTCTCCTCAGTCATCTGCTTTAAGACAGAAGCTCTCAGAGAGGGGCAGATGACGAAATGAAGCCAGAGGCTTTAAAAATTATAATTATCATTTCAGAAGTACAAATTCCACTCTAAAAAGAAAAACAAAAACACTTTGGTAAGTGGGTTCTTTCAAACCCGAGAGCTATGTTTCCTTAGTGAATATCCTATTATCTGGTACTTTTAGTTTTAAACTCCGTGCCCTGTTGTACCCAATCACTCTTCTATTTAATAGTCACTGACATGTTTTTTTTTTCCATCTTCTTCTAATTTTCTATTACTCAAGAAATTACAGACTAATAAATCCTTGAAAATAATATATAATGAACACTTCTTTTCTCATAAAACATGACTTAAAATGTCTATGTAGAGTATGATATAAATTACAGTGACAGTGAAAAATACCACCCAGAAGTATGTTTATAATCTATAGCCTGGAGGTCCAGCAGGTGGAGAGACTCAGACGCATTGTGTAAAAAGTATTGTTGGTTCCATATATATGCGTTAGCATACGGTATTTGGGGGAGGGGGAAGCTGGGGGGAAGTGAGAGTAGCATCCACATATAGACACTACCAAATGTAAAATAGATAGCTAGTGGGAAGCAGTGGTATAGCACAGGGAGATCAGCTCCGTGCTCTGCGACGACCTAGAGGGGTGGGACGGGGAGGGTGGGAGGGAGGCTCAAGAGGAAGGGGATCTGGGGATATATGTATGCATATGACTGATTCACTTTGTTGTACAACAGAAACTAACACAGTATTGTGAAGCAATTATACTCCAATAAAGATGTATTAAAAAAAATTTTTTTAACTTTTAAGAAAAGGTATTATTGGGAATGCCATATTTTCTTTCAGATGGACAAGTTGGAAAACTCGGTGAAACTTGACAGTTAATGGATGTTTCTTCCCCCGCATGATGCAAATAAAATCTGACATGTAAATCTAAGCCTGTTCCCAATTCAGAATCAAAAACCAATGCAATGGGATCAAAATATAGTGGAGAACTGCACTGGTTGTACAGTCACACAAAAATCATATTTCATCCTTAGCCACTAATAGCCATTCTAATTTTGAAAAGGTATATAGATATTTCCTAATTAAAAAATATAAATGTTTTAAAGGTACAAATTTTCCAAAATTAAGAGATAAAGATATTGTATGTCCATCTGAAAACATTCAATTACCCTTAAATTAAACATGAAAACGTTGTGAAAACATTTACTCTGCTTTCAGCAACCATGTGTGCATCACAGTATAATCACCAGATACTATTTCTTAAGGACCTACTTGATGCACAGCACGCAAACAGCTACACGTATTAAAATACCATGCAGTGAAGACCATAGAAACAAAGGAAACAGATATATTCACTGAGATCTATCTGCATATTTAAAATACATAGAATTGAATCATTCCATCTCAAGAGGATTTCATATAAAATATGAAGATGAATATGTGTGTCCCTTATCGAAAACATCTCTACATAGTTTTCATCTGGCTTTATCACCAGTACAGTGGAAGTCAGCAGGTCTGGGGTGTCCCCACCTGCATATTAAAAGGTCTGTCCTTGACCTGTAACCTCTAAGCCCTTGGAATGTCCTGCCTGATAAGAGTGTCTTTGTTGACCTGGAGGCCTTGGGCCACAGCAGGGAGTCTATGCTTCAGTGTGATTATGGTGGGAGCCTTGGGTCACGTGGTGGGAGCAGCTTGACTTCTGCAGGGGCTGGAGACTATGGGGAGCTGCGTGGGTGGTCAGTCATGCCTCTGTGACTGACCCCAATCAAAACCCTGGACCCTGAGGCTCGTGAGCTCCCCCGGTTGGCGATACTGCAGGCATGTCATTGTAGGTCACTGCTTGGAGAACACAGTTCCACAGGGAGAGGACACCTGCAGGCTGGCTCCTGGTCTCTCCTGGACTCTGCCCTGGGAGTTCCTTCTGTTCTCTGACCTTAGTCTGTTCTGTTTGCTGAAGTAAACCATAAAAGTATAATGGCTTTTCTGAGTTCTGTAAGTCCTTCCAGGGAATTGTCGGACCTGAGGGCTGTCTTGGGGACTCCCAAACCACATTCCCAACAGGCATGATAACCACTCTGCTTAATCAGACTGCCTGGTTCACACCTGGTCTAAGGCACACACCGCTCAATTGACTACCTACTCCCCTTTTTTCCCTGTCTCTCCAAAGTCTGAGGGGAAAATCTTTAGGAGTCTGTGTAAGGCAATCAAAGCCATCTTATTTACATAATCAGTTGTACTTGAGGAAAGTACATGTGACTTAACATTGGCCATAAAATGTGAGAGAAGTCTTTGGCGGAAGTGTTCTTTCTCTCAAAAAGAAACATGATACAGGGGCATTCTTCCTAGTCTTGGTCACTGGTGCAAACGGACAGGTGAAGCCTGGAATGGCCGTCTTGCAGCTGTGATGGGATTAGCTCACTCAGTGAGGGTGGCAGAGAGGGTCCACTAACAATGTTACTGGGTCCCTCAATGATAGACCTAAAAAATACCCTCCTTCCACACTTCTACATCCATGTGATGATACATTTTCTTTAGTGCTGAAGCTACTTTTGAGTTCTGTGATATATCCTATGTTAAGCCATGTGATGCTCTGCAGTCAGAAACATCCTAACTGAAAACTGGTTGCCCCACTTGCTACCCGTGCTTCGTGGGGAAGTTTCGTAAACAATGTATATCTGAGATTCCTCATCTGTAATGTGAGGATGGCGATTATACATACTTTGGAGGGTTGTCGTGAGTTTTGGCAACTTAAAGGTCTGAATCCAAATGTCAACACACTTCCTAACCCGAATAAATTACATAATCTCTATGAATCTGTGTTTTATTCGTAATGTTACTTGCCATAACTTCAGAATTGTTCCCCTGATCTTAACATAATGAAATACATAAAGGTATCTGATAGGAAGAATACATCAAATGGTTTGCTTTCTTCTGTATCAGGATAATACTTAAGTCAATAATGTCTAATATTTGATTACTTATTATGGACTGGGCACCACTGTAAGCACTTTCTGAATCTATGATTTAATCCTCCCAACACTCCTGTGAAATCGGACGACAGAAGAGTGATCTTTGGCACAAGGATGTTAAGTAACTTTCCTGAGGACACACAACTGGTGAACCAAGGAGCTAGGACTTAAACCCAAGCACAGCGGGGGTTCTCAGTACCTTCCTGACATTGACTGTTGTCTCCCTCCCCACATTTCACCGGACTTCAAGACCCCATTGTTGCAAATCTTGGTTTTTAGAACTGGGCTTTTAAACATCAGTAGACCAAGTCCACTCAATCAATCACACGTATACCACAAACAATACACAGAGAAGAATATGTTATCCATTTGAGCCAGTTCTCCAACAGCAGTACGAGTTTTCTCTGGGGAATCAGAGCAAGAACGTCAACACCGGCTTTGTGCTGAGAGAAAAGCCCTGCTCTTCGCCTGCCCCCACATCTCAAGCTGGTCTGGAAATTCTGAGCCCTGGAGACGTGATGGTGTGATGACAGGACCCCATGCATCTCCAAATACACGGATCTACAAACATACTGGACTAGAAAGAATTATGGAAGAAATAATTCTTTCCAGTGTAGCTTCTGGAAAGGGTCAAGACCCTATGGGTTTCTCTTACATGGTAACTTTCAGGAGCAGAAGAAACATGCACAGTCTGTGTGTAGAAAGAATATTTCTCTCTAGAATAGGAAGTCAGCAGACAGGAAAAAGCTCTTGGTCAGAGCAAAGAGTATGTGGTCATGACCTGAAGCTGAAGCCAAGGACCCACAGCCCATCTCGGGGAGAGGTGGTCTCAGGGGAGGGGGAGGAACAAAGAAGGGGTTAACTCATGGGAATTTTATGTTGCTAATATTTTTAAGAGATGTATATGTTTTCAGTATTTGATGCTTCATAGTAACCATGGTTTGCTGGATTCATCCTTGTTTGTGAAGGAAAAAGAAAGGCAACACCACCAAATGTTAAATAAGCTTTGTGAAATTTGTATCACCTTTTTAAATTCCCTGTTTTGTTTTCATGTACCTTCAGTTGTGTGTGTGTGTGAATTGTGGCCTTAAAAGTTGTCATTAATCGGCCTCCCCAGGCCCGTGGATTCCTCACTGCAGAAGGCTCTCAAGCAGACTGCTTCTCAGAAACGCACATTTAACACGAAATGGGCAGTCACTTTGCTAGAGTAAATTGCCTCTTTCAGACTTGCCATTGGCTTCTTCCGTGTGCGCCATTAATCTCTACGCAAAAGCAGGGTAGAAAGTGTCAGCAGCCACTAGCTCTCTCCTCCAGGTGGAGGGGCTGCGAGCTGCTAACACGTAACCCCAAACCCCCAGCAGGGGCATTTCACTCACTACCTCCTGTAACGGCTTCAAACTGAGCAGATCTCAGAAGCAGCGGTACAAACCTGGTGCTTCTCGAACACACAGATCCCCTACTTTATTATTAAGTGGCTTCGTGTGACTCTGCCTTTATCTGGCAGGATGTGTAGACACTCCTTAGAGTAAAGGTAACTTGGTCATTTGGGTAAACATTTTTATCTCAGTACAAAATAAAGGAGCATAGAACAGGGAGGAAATCTTGTTTTTAAATCACAATTTTATCTCTGTTATGAAATGCTTCTTATGTCACCAGAAGCTGTCAGACAGCTTCTGAGAGGATACAAGTCTCTACACTCCTATAAGAATTCCAAATACATCTTCTACTTGTAAAAGGGAGGCAGGTCCTGGGAACAGACTCTGTGATAATCTGAAACCCTTGAGGTCAGCATTTTCCTTCCCACCAGACCAGCCAGGGCTCTGGCCACCAATGCTGCACAACCACCACCTGTGTGACAGTCCAGGCAGGTGTGCACCTCTGCTAATCTCTCCCTCCAAACAGCCCTGACTGTCCTGTTCTGGGTAGAGCTCACCTCAGTCAGGTTTCAGGACATAAGCAATGTGTGCAAACAAGTTCACATTAAGGTAAGTAAGAAACATAAACACTGAATGAATTCCTGACATAATCAGGTGAGACTAGACATCCTGGGAGGTAAGCAGTCCCAGAAGATGGGACTCTCACTAACAGGAGCTGGAAAGTCTGGCTGCCCGGAACTTCCCTCTTGTAACGATACTCAGGACGCAGGAGACAGGAGATAAAGCCTGGGGCCCCCCAGCATGGAACTTCCCAACCTACACAGACAGATCGAAAGACTGATATATTATATATTTCTATTTAAGCATATTTTATATTCTTTATACATAATATAGTTATAGATATAGGTATAGATATAACTATATGAGACCCCCCTAGAGAATCACTCACAGTAAAAGATTTGACAAGGAATAAACCCACCATGAAAACGATCTGGAAAAAATTTTTTGAAAACAAAACTTGCCCTTTTCAGTCTTGGTTCTGTGCGGAAGAAGAAGAAATCATTGCCAAGAATTTATAACTCTAAGTCAGCATTTATATGGGTTCACAACCTAAATTCAAGGAACCCATGTGTCGCTACAAATCTCAAGGTGAAACCAGAATTCAAGGATATTCTTTAGTAGTGACCGTAGGAAACTGGCAGAAGCAAACCAAGTCCTCTCTGGGGGAACACGGCTTCCATCAGAGCCTCAAAGAACCTCCAGTGATCCAAGGAACGTGAGTTCACCGTATAAAAGAAAAGTAACCCACACCATCAGACAAGGACTTGGTGAAGACAAGGCCAGGAGTGAGAGTCCAGATTCCCAGGCAGTGGGCCTACAGGGACCTCAGCGGTAGATGCCTGTTCAGTGTGTACATATGATTAAGAGAAAGGCCAACAGTGTGACCAAGGAACAAGAAGTAACAAACAATTTCCAGGAGGCTTTAAACTAACCCAGTAGAGCCTCTGGAAATGAAACATAAATTAAAAACACACTGTATGTTTCTATAGATTAAAAAATGTAAGAGCTGAAAAAAAGATTACAAATGGCAGAAATCAAGATTAATACACACAAAAATAGACCTTAAGAAATTATTCAGAATATAGCACAGAGTTTTAAAAAATAACAGCTGTGGATATGAAAGTTCAGGGGTACAAGGGAGAGAGTGAGACGGTCTGCATATGACTTCTTGAAGCCTCAGAAGATGATTTAAAAATCAGGAAGACGCAATGCTTAAAGCTATGATGTGTGAGATCCAGACGAGGGCAGCTCAGGATGATGAGCAGAACAGCAAAGACAAGGAGAGGATCTTAGCAGCTAAAGGGTCTGGAAGGGAGGGGGAGCAATAGCGAGGCGGCCAGGGCACTGGGGATGGGGCCCACCAGCCGGGGACACCCCTGCAGACCCTTCAGGTGCTTTCACACCCGTTAGCAGAAGCACCACTTTGCCTTTTCCTGCATTGCTCACCCACCAGCCACAAAGAGGAAGAGAGCAATCCAACCACTGCATCATTAACAGAATTAAATTAATCACTAGGACAATCAACCTAATTAATTAATTTCAATTGGATAGCGGTTCAGTTAATCAGCTTGATCGGATTTGATATCTGGGAATGGGATCGGCAAGCCCTAAAGGACTTGGTTAGTTGGAAGGTGGCAGCAGTGACATTCCTGACAGAGGAGACGGGCATGTCTAATGGCCCTTGTTTCGAAAACAACTGGAAGCACATTTGAGACAAGTGGCATCAGAGCGTCTGATTTTTGTCTCTAAGGACGAGCTCTAAGCCAGCAGTATCAGCATCACCTGGGAACTTAGAAATACAGATTTTCTAAAGTTCGGACCCCACGCCAGACCTACTTCACCAGAAACTCTGGGGGTGGGTCCAGCAGTCTGTGTTCTAGTAAACTCTCCAGGTGGATCTGATGCAGCTAAAATTCCAGCACCGCTGCTCTTGGGGAATTTAAACAGCAGTATCAACAGCACTCGTCTGTGATCAGTGTTGCTGAAAGCGCAGGTTGGGAAGCCCCTGGCTTTGAGTTTTGTTGAGAGCTGTAAAACGTACAGGTATGAGGCCTTGGACTGCTGAGATGAGAGGAAGATGAGGGTCTGATAACTGCAGCTGCAGTTTCCTCACCTTAAAATAGGGCAGTAAGAAGACAAGAGAAACCAGGCAATGTTCTTTTGGACGACCACACTTCTCCTCTTGTCAGCGAAAAGAGGTTGGAGAGAAGGCGAGAAGTTAAAAATGAGAGGTTAGGATTGAACTGAAACATCGCAAGGCTTAGAGAGGAACAAAGGAGACAAGATGTGGGTGGTTGGAGAAAAGCATCCGTAGAATCACTGTTTCCCTGGGAACTCCAGGTTTTCTGATGCTCAAATCTCTAAAGGAAAAGACAAATCACTTATTGTCTCCCCACCTGTGTTCTTTCTTCCTCAGCTCTTCATGTGATGGGAAAACCCAGCAACTTGTTACAATGTTGAATTGTAAAGCTTCTGTCCTGAAGCTGTGGACCAATCTGAACAGCGAGATCAGTAATGTGAGATGAAATTTCCAGAGTTAACTCCCTACTCTGCTTAGTCCCCACTCCCACAAAATCAATGGCAGCAAGAATCAGAAGCCCGCCCAGACCAACAATGGGTCAGCGTCAACGCATTTGCCTCACAAGGAACACAGATGAACACACCGGCATTCTTTCAGAAGCAGGAGTGAAAGCCTTGGAGGGAACACCTTCCCTTTCGAGGAAAAGGCTTTTGACAGCCAGGCCGGTAGAAGCTGAGCTTCAAGTGTCTCTGCCTTCTGCTCTCAGAGGAAGGGAAGGGCTGGCAAGAGACAAAGGGAGACCTTGGCTGGCCGCTAATGGGGGAGGACGATGGTCCCAGGGAGAGGACAGAGGCCACGTTGAGGAGGGGAGCCTCCTGCATTTGCAGACACAGCAGGGAGACCTCAGACAGCCACAGGCCGGCCGTGCGACTGGATTTTGAGAGTTTATTTTACTTCGCAAAAGAGATGGAGGCTTCTTCTCACATCTGATTATAGAGACAAAGTTATGTTGTTTTAAGAAAAAAATAAAATGAAATACATACTGAAAGAAAGGGGTCCATTAAAATGATGTTACTCTAAGAGAAGATTAACTCCAATGTTTAGTGGATGTTTAAGCATGTATTGGGCAATTTGGGTACGAATACTATTATCGTCAAAATATGTCTTCCTTTACTTCTTGACTTGTAAATTCTATGTATCAAAATGTATCCTAAGGAAATATTTAAGAAAACTTGTTTAAAAAATACTAGCAATAATGAATGATATTTATAACAATTTCAGTATAGTAATAGTAAAAGTGCTGGTAACATCCTAAATTCACAACAAAAGGAAATGGATTAAATTAATTGTGGCATAGCTGCAAAATGGAAAACTCTTCAGCCAGTAAAATATATTTGGAAGAATGTTTATCAACATAGAAAAATATTTATAATACATGAAATGAAAAACAAACAACAAAAACAGTTATGGAGTATTTTGTCATATTGGAAAAAATTATTACATGCACATATACATAGAAAAAGCAAGGTTATATACCCAGATGTTAACTGCAAATTTTTGCATTTAAAAATAGAGATTTTTATTAAACAGCTTGTTTTTTATTTGCATTTTCCAATTTCTTTTATGCTTGCATTGCTTTGTAATAAGAAATCAAAAGTCTACCTCAATTAAAAAAAAATTAAGTACATTGTTTGAAAATAAGGGAAAATTGCATCTATTAAGAAAATAATCATTTCCTTTTGAAATGTAAATAAAAATCTGGTGGTTTAGTCGCCGGGATTCAGGGGAGAAGTAACATTTCATAATGTACGAATTTGTTTCCCTGATAGTCAATAGGACTGCCCAAAACAGCAGTTAGGAAACCACTAAAAATGAGTAACTTCCTAGGTTCCTGCCAAAAGCATACTCAAAGGGCCCTGATTTGCCTAGTTTTCACACCTCATTAGCACTTCTTTTAAACAGAGCTTTCAACCTGGCAGACGGGAGAGGATGTTTTCCACGGATAACAACCACCGTCATCAATCTTTTATTGATCCAGCCCTTCCATCCTTCCCTTGCCCTTTCCCACGGGCTGGCCTCACTCCCCTCCGACTTAATTTTGTGTGCGTCCCTGCCTTGCGGGTGGAGTGGGTATGGCAGATAGAAAACATATTCATACCTCTATAACTATACATCAACCTCTATAATAATTCCCAACTGAAAGAGCCAGGAGGTGTGAGTTTTCACAATGTTTCAGCAGCTCTGTCCTGCCTCTTCTGGAGAAGCTTTGATGCCCTCAGGGAGCAAACCTGGCATCTTCTGTGTCGTGGAAGGCAAGTTCAGCCCTTGACATGGTAACACCAACTGAGTTAGGAGCTGACAGCAATAACCCTGTTCATGTAAGCTAGTGGGGCAGGACCATTCTGTGGTGTGACTACAGACAGGGGCATATGACGGCCTGTACTCCTGAAAAACATCTGTGCTGTGACAGACAAAGAAAGGAGAAGGAACTATTCCAGATTAAAGGAGACCACCCAATGCCATGTCTGAGCCTGGGATGGATCTGAGGTCAGGAGGGAAATACAGCATAAAGCTCCTTTCTGGAACCACTGGCAATATTTGAAATTTGGTACAATGCTATTTTATGAAAGTATTAAATTAAGTTTCCTGAATTTGAAAATTATAGAGTTGTTATTGTTAAGATACTGATTTTGTTCTTAGGAAATAAATATTGACGTATTGGTTAGGGGGAGAGACAGAGAGAGAACATAGAAAGAACAAACATGGCAAAATGTATAAGGTTGGTGAATATGAGAGAAGAGTACTTAGTTTGCACTAGTCTTGTAACTATTCTGTAAGCTGGGAATTATTTCAAAGTAACTGTTATACTTGGTTTGTTTGTAGAAAAGTGTTGTATCTCTTCATAAAGCGTTGAAACCTACTGTAAATAGTGGGGGTTTGCAAGGAGGCAGAACATCCTCCAGGGTTTGGGCAGCCAATCAATGAACCACACATACCGAGTGGCTAGAGACGGAGGACAAAGGTATAACTGAGAATTTCCAGCTGCAGGTGGAGGTTTCTACCAAGAAGAGGACCCGCTAATTTGCTCTGGGACTCTGCTCCCACCACTGGAAACTGATTTGGTTCCTGACAACTACAACTTGTCTTCCTCTGTTGCTTCCATTCCCTGTCTACTTTCCTTTATTGCTCATGAATTAAGTGGGGTGAGTGCACAGGCACTGCATTTCATTTGCCTCTTTTATAAGGTGGTCAGTGGTACATTTTGATTGACATCAAATAGAGAGAAACTGATTCTGTGAATACATCCTCTTTCTCCACTGGTGACATGCTCATTCAACTTTTAATTTTATATTCTACTCATTTATTCTTTTACTTTAAAAAAATCTACATACCATGACTGATGAGATTCAAGCTTTTACATGTGTCATTATAAAATGATTTTATAATACTTTTATTTATAAATTTTATAATATTTTGTATTTAGTTGTTACGTATTATAGGAACATCTTTCTTTAAATGGGGTAATGTATTCTAAACAAAGTGAATCTGTATAGTTTTCCCTTCAGGTCAGGTGTCTTGTTTCAAAGATTTCTCATTTAAAAAGAAATCAAATGCCAAATAAGGTTAGAACTGTACAATTCAAGTTGTTTATTTTTGGTATCAGCTTAAGAGATTCTCAATAAAAAGGAAAAAAATAGTACTGGGGAGGGACTTTGCTGAATTACAAAGTCATGTGACTGGAGAGAGGGACAGAACCAGTTCACTGCAAACTTTTGCAAAGGTTAGACCAGTGATTCTTAACCAGGGGCTGTCTTGCCCTAGAGGGGACCTTTGGCTGTCACAACTGGGAGGCTACTACGGGCATCCAGTGGGTAGAGGCTAGGGTCCTTAAACATCCCACAGTGCACAGGACAGTCCCCCACTCACCCACCCCCTGCACCTCCCACCAGAATTATCCCACCCCAACATGGCATTGTCAAGGGTGAGGGAATTGATATTTGTGTATGGGTGTGACACGGATGAGGAGGTAGAGATTCAGACACTGCAAAAAAGTGGTCCCTGCATATAGGTCAGTAAGGGCAGAGCAAGGGTTGGACCCAAAATTTGCCTGCTTCAAAAACTGCTTACATGAAGCTCAGTCTAAAGCATTCCACAACCTCTCTGAACTCTTTCTTACTGTTCAAAACTCACCATTTACGACTCCACTTTCAATCTCCACAACCTCACGTCTCCAACATAACAGCCTGTGCACCAGCCAAGTGCCCTCATCCCTGCTGACGTAAGTCAGCGTGGCACATTACCAGTCTCTTCCTTTGCCCACTGTGTCTCACTCCACTGTCCTTTTCTCTTCCCCTGCCACCCCTCCCTCCCTCCTTCCAGGGTCCACTCACAGCAGACTCGACTCAAGGGTAAGAAGACAATGAGGAAGCGGCAAGTTCAGGAAGCGCTGTCGCGGTGGCCACTCCAGACCCACACGGCAACGCCTAGACCAGGCAGCCAGTGCCAGGCTGGGGGCTGATGCTACAGGAGGCAGCGGCACAGCCTGCCACAAAAACGCACCATCTACGCCCTGCCCGTCACTGCGGTGACTCGGCTCCCAGCCTGAGTCATCCCAACAAAGGAACCCAATCCTACGCAGAAGCCTAGTGCGAGCGGCCTGGGCGTGTGTGAGCTTCTGCCCACAAAGGATGTCACCTGAGGTTGTTCAGCAACCAATCCACAGTGTTGGTCATCCTGACAAAGCTCAGTTACTGGTGTTTTACAACTTAGGCTCTATTAAAGAGACTGTGTTAATAATGTTGACAATTTTGCTTACGTGTCCTGAGAACCTGAGGTGTCCTGTGTCAATGCAATCTGCCAAAGTAGCTGATGTCCTGTGAGCTTCATTACAATTCTCCACGATTTCCGACATTATACAGATGTCCTTATGTGCCCTTAGCTTGGGAACTGCGACTGAGCTTTCTGTGCATGACGAACACTGACGCTTACCTGTCAATGTACCCTGTACCCACACAACATCTGCATGCGTCGGCTACTTAACAATGCAAATATCCAACCCCCTTTAAAAATTTTTATGCAAATATCCAACCCCCTTTAAAAATTTTTATGCTTTTCTTCCTTATGGTGTCCAGTTGTGGTCCATCTCATTGATGGCTGTTGATTAGAACATACTGGATACTGCCTGTTTGCACTAGAGGCATGTAACAATCTTTTTTATCACAATACACTGAAATGTTTTTATAGAACTGGGCTAAAATAATCATTTATTCTGAAAAGATGAAACGTAAACATATTAGAGGGTAAATATGCCTACTACTAAGGAGTGCTATCTATATAACTATTATCATCATGCAGGTATTTTTAATGTAGCATGCTACTTTTCAAATGAATTAAGATGTACTAGACACCAAAAGTCACGCAGTATTTTCTCTGCTTTATGTATTTTCTGCTACTTGAATCTGGACCTCAAACTTAATATTAATCTTGGAGCAAAAACAACAACTCCTACAAATCTACCTGCATTTAATTAAATGTTAGAGGAAATCTAAATGTCTACTGTTAAAACTGATATTAAAATCTATCAATGATATTAAATTCACTAGTACCAAATTGTGGCCTTATCACACACTGTATAAGTTGTCAAATTTGGGAGTATCTTGCTAGATGTTTTATCCATTTTTTAAGTACGTAAACATTTTATCCATAGCTATTTAGCTGGATGCTTCCTCCATGGCACAGGTAGTTTGATATTACACTGTCTAATTTTTATGAATAATCTTAAATGATAAGAGATACTAGAAAAGAATAAACAAGCCATATATTATAATAAAAAAGTGATTATACCTTTATTTACAAGCGCTCAATGTGCTTTAATTGAAGCAAACTATGCTGATGTGGCAAAATGAACAGGCAAAAAAAAAAAAGAACTGACTGTGTTCGGGGCTAAATTCAGCTGGGCTGGTTAGAACGAGAGGGTCATGAAGCTGGCCCCCTGCCCAGGCTCCTGGCCTTGATTCCATTCTCACAGGTTGTACACTCTTAGTTATTCTAAATATCTGTAGGCTTATGACTAACTTGGTCTGCTGACTATGGATGTGCAAGGGAATACCCTACTAACACTTCAAAGTGATGAATCACCAAGGTCAGCCTCACACAGACAGGGCATCGATAGCTCAATGAGAAGACCCGCCATCACTTCCAGTACACAAATGCGGGTTATGCTGTAGAAAGTCTTTGCCCTTCTTGGTGTACCTTGAACTTGCCAAGGACTTAATGCCTCAGGGCCTTTGCACATTCTGTCCCCTCTTCCTGGAACATTCTTCCTCCACTGATGTGCATAGCTAGCCCCTTACTTCATTCAGGTCTCTCCTCTAATGTCACCTTAATAATGTAGTCTTTGCTGACCACTGGGAATCCCCATGTGCAGCTTTATTTTACTCCAGAACACTGACTACTATCTGATACACTATATCTCTCCTTGTTCGTTTTCTGTCCCTTCCCCCACTCCCTGCACTGGACTATAAACTCTCGGAGGACAGGGGATTTATCTGTTTTGTTCACTGCTGTATTACCAAAACCTAGAACAGTGCGGTACATAGTTAGAACTCAATAAACATTCACTGAAGGGATAAATTACCACCACTGAAGACTGAAGTCCCCTGTATTTTAACTACATAAAAGCAATAATTAGCACTCCTGGCACTAGTAGTAACACTCAAGTTCGATTAAAACCTAATAAAAGCCACTTAAAAATGCTTTCTATCAGAAAACAGCACTTCATTAAGACACATTTATCAATGGAAAGCTTCACTTCTCCACACATGTACTTTATCACCTGAAAACACTGTAAAGTCACATATTTCAAAGTTTAAGAATATATATTTTTTTAAAAATTATCCTCCTTATTCAGATGTTGTCTCACATAGATGTAAGGGAGCTACATTAGAAATGATTTAAAAAGAGTGAGGTGTAGTGATTCCGGTCCTTCCTCTATTTGACCCTGGCCTGTAACGGCCAGCTCTCCACCATCTCCAAGGCAGTGATTGGCAGAAGCCCAGCTGGAAGAATAAAGACCCCAGTGAGTGTCTGGCCACACCTCACTGGTGTCCCACGAGGGTCCTGAAAATACTTGTCTCTAAGGAGTAACACGTTTAATAACCAACACATATTTCATAGATGTGATTATATATTTCTTTGCATTCTCATACCCAGAAATGACAGCATCAGTGTTAAAAATCAACACTTGCTCTCATGTCTGAATCTGACAGTTTCATTTCACCCATGAGAGCCCACAGTTGTGGGCTCATAAAAAGTATGATTTGAAATTGGATTATTGATGTGAGAAGTCAAACCACCGCACAGAGGGGCTGAGTACACAGCATCCAGTTAGGCAGAAATCGCTATAATTATGTCTCATTTGTGTTAGCCTGGTGGGTGTTTGCAGGAAACAACCTTACCACCCACTCACGTTTCTCTTTATACCAGGAGCCACACAGGTATGCACACTCACACACCACTGAACACAGCGTAGTTCTCAGGGATATTTTAGTACTTACCTCCGGCCTGACTGAACTGTACACGGTACTTTGTAGGGACTGATTGAAAATAACATTGTTAGCCAGAACTTAGATATAATAAAAATATAAAGCTTTATGAAATTATGTAAGAACTTATGGTGGAGTTTGGAAAGATAAATATTTGGTGTCCAGTTGACATTTTTTTGTCTTAGACCAAGTGCAAATGTCAGTTGTGTGTGTGGGTGTATGAACGCATTTATGTTTAGGGGAAAAAATACAGAAAATGGTACACAGCATTCAAAAAATCAAGAGAAAACAAAAGTCTAAATCTGAAAGGTTAAGAGAAATTAAATTAAAAAATAGGAATTAGCCATGTATATATGGAGAGTTTAGGAGAGGAATTAAATTTCTGCATAAACTCAGAGAACCCACACATCATTTTCAAAATGAGTTGGCCTTTCTTTTGCTAGGTATGAGAGACTGAGGAAACTTGGTCAAAACTGGCTGAGTCTCAGGTCAGAGCAGAGGGGGCTCTGGGCATCTCTGCAGGAGACAGAACTCCAGGCCTGGAGCCAACCTGAACAGACTCAACAAACGTCGTCCCCACTGGGTCTACCAATTAGCCCAGTGCTGTCATGGGGGCCAGAATCCATAGGGCCCTACTAGATGCCTCATCACCTGCTTCCCACCCACCCACTGGACCAGGAGACAGGCACTAGCCTCCACACAGTCCAGCCCTGAGCACCTTGTCTGGCACTTGCTGCCATGTTGGTCTTGATGCTTCTCTGGAACAAAATGTCATGTGTGTGGGGGGCAATACAGCAAAAGCTCTCTTATCTTCTCATTTTTCTTTAATTAAAACAATCAGTTAAAGAGGGAAACTATTTTTTAAAAGTGCCTGTGCTTCTTTTAACTAGTTTCTTTTAATTCCAAACGTGAAGATGTACACTGATTTTCCAAACTTCAGCTCTAGAGCTAACACACTTTCTTCTGAGTATAGGTCCACAGGCAACACAGTTTTTTGCAAAACCAATTCATCAATGACCATCTAAAACTTTCAGTTTTTAGTGACTATAAAGTAAAGTGAGAACTTAAGACCCCTGAAGGCTACCGGAATGCATAACCCTCCTATTCTCTAAAAAGTGTTTTCCCCCCACAATTTTTTGCAGTCATCTTACCTACAGCTAATTTTTATTTTTAGCTATTTTTCTATGGACAGAATAACTCGCTTTAAAAAACCTCATGTATCATTGGTTTATCTGAGATTTTATTAAATTACATAATTATGATGACAAATGACACTGACAGAAATAGTTCTGGCACAAATGCAAAACCAGATTCTGGATGAGCCCACACCATACCTGCTGAGAAACCCAGCCCCGCGAAGTACTAGGCGGAACCTAGCTCCTCCCCTAGTAATGACCATTCAGCCAGCCAGCTGCCTCCAGCAAGAAGCATTAAAGGAGCCAGTTAATCCTGCAAGTGAAGCGGACTTTGTGGAAGCACACACCACACACAAACACTTCTCCTGTATATATGCCCGTTCTAAATCATTTATAACTTAGCACAGACTTGCAATCAGGCAGTTAGGTATTATGTAAGAAAACAAGAGAGGCTGGCTCTAAAAGCACAAAAGAAGACAAAGTCTTCAAACGTTTTTAAGACTGAACCAAGAGGGACTCATGGCAGATGCACCAGACTTCATTTCACAAGAGAACAGACAGGCATAATCTTCTCTCTGTGAGGCCAGGAACAAGAGGAAGGACTGGGTGTCCCAAAGCGCTCTCAAATTTATTCTACGAATCCCAGAATCCCTTTCCCTGCAGAGGGTTGGTGAAATAGCTTTTATTTCACCACTAAAACTAAAATTTAAATTGGAAATCCCTCTGGGAAATATGAATGTGAGATATTTCTGCCCATGTCCAAATCCCCCTGGCATGCACAAAGCTGCTCCCAGAAGACTGTGGGGTGGGTAGACTCAGTACAGAGAGGGGGGAGAAGGTCTCTTGAGGAAGGTGATGTCTGAGCACAATGGGAATGTTTCCTCCCACAGTTAAGAGGGGGCTGCTGCAGGAGAGAACATGGGGGCACCACTGAGAACAGGAAGGGAAACAGGAAAGCCAAAGTGAGTGCACTCAACCCAAAACATTCCCCCAACTAGCCAAGAATCATGAGGCTTCAGGCACAAAGGTATAACACTACTTTCTCAGAAAACCTTTCTAAGCAGTAGTTTTCATTTTACGGGTGATCCGTGCTCTTCCTTGTTATTTTTCCTCTCTGTGGATGACTTATACACAACGATTGAGATCTCCATGAGAGTAAAAGGCAGTCTTTGGTGGAGAAAAATCTGCACTGGGAGCGTTTACTAGGCAACAGTGAAAACTTCAGTCTCCTAATTCCCCAAAATAATCTTATATGCTCAAGCAGGAGCAGAGGGCAGAGAGTTTGGGTTGCTCCATGGAGCCTTTTTCTCTCCTTTCTTCGTTGCTGGTACAGCTCTTTTTTTATAAGAAGGACTTTAAGCATTGGAGATTGACTTTACCAGCCAGCCGGCAATGTTTAGGTGTGGGTGTATGACCTAATCATGGCCAATAAGACATGGAGGAAAGTCTGTGGGGCATTTCTGAGGAAGACATTCCCCTCGACAAGTCCCCACCCCTCTCTTACTGCATTTGGGCATTCATTGCCCTGGGAGAACAAGGACAGTGTCTGAAGTTCTCCAGCAGAAGGTAAAAGTCAAGAAAACACTTAGGAAGTTGACCCAGGAGCTTGAAGTTACTGAGCTATTAAAATAACACTGGATCCCTACCTTCAGACTTCCTGACATTGAGAGAAACAAAACTCTGTGGTTTTAGCCACTTTAGGTCAAATGTTCTGCTACTTGCAGCAAGAGACCCCTAACTCCGGAAGCATAAAAATAAAGAAGAAATAGGGCATCAACACACTCACCTAAAGCTTAGATTTCCAGGGACCTCAGTCATCCAGAAGACAGCTATAAGCTTAGCAGACAGGCTAAACTAGACAGGCCTATGAGTGGAAGCACAGAAACCATATAAGCACCTCACGCACTTTACCCCCAAGAGCATATCTGTAACTATCCTAATATTTAGAGTTAATCCTAAAACTGCACATCACAAGGAAACATATAAATGTGAGCAGCACCGTAATGAGGGCCCTGTGTGAGCAAAGGAGAGTGGTCACTAGGAGGAAAGACCAAAAACATAAAACACAATCAATTAACTTGAACAACGTGTACTCACACCAACTCTGCCCCAGATGCAGTGTGAACACAAATAAGCACTGCCCCGCCCGCAAAGAGCCCAGGTCACACCTGGGAGTGTAGGGGGGACACAAAAGAAAAGGATTAAAATTGCAGGTAATACACGTGATGGCAGGTTCATATAGAGACAGGGTTAGAGGATTCTGGAGGAATGTGGAAGGATCCTACCATTACAGCAATGTGGAATATTTAGGTTAGGAAAAACAAGCTTTATGATGCAAAAATCCTTGAGGGCATCACTTATTATCACCCCATATCAAAAGTCCCCATGTTGAAAAAACATATATATACTGTCTAGAAATACTGCAGAGAAAATATATTTTTGCTTTTCTGCAATTAAAATTTATGGATTAAAACATTTTCTCTGACAATTTAAAATAAATTTTAAAAACTAAATTTGGTGAATACTGACTAAGTGTGTTAATTTTTAGACTTTTTCCACTCTTTAGAACTTTTAGCCTTGAGGTCAAGGTGACATTTTTGTTTCAAATATTGCCGAGAATTTGAGCTACATACTTTTGCTGACAATAGCAGAAATTTTGTGGAGTATGGTGTATGTGATGTGGTTATTTTTCTTGCCTCAGAAAGAAATTTTTTCTGTGTATGAGCCTGCTTATTCTGTGATCTTTTGTGTTGATAATCTGATCAAAATATATTTAATGAATAAGATAAAGGTATGCTGCTATTACAGTATGGTTTAAATGCTTTATGCCACATTTAGTTAAAAATGAGGCAAATAAGACATTACATATTAGGATTTTAAAAAGAGTAATGTGTTTTCTGTTAATACTTTATATAATGAAACAGATTCTTTTTATATACATTATGTAAACCTATGTGATTTTAAAGTAATGCTGGATTTGGTAAAGGGTTATAGAAAGTACCATAATGCATACTCCTGAACATATATGCAAATATAATAGGGGGGAAATACTGAAATACCACTTAATTAGTTGTCAGTGTTTTATCTTAATCTTAGTGTCTTTATTGTGAATGAGGAGATAATAGGTAATAAAAAAGACATGTCTGTAAAACGTGTACTAGAATATCACTGCTCAAATTTGGAAGCATTTGTGTTCCATCATGAATAATCGTTTGATGAAGAGGAATGAATTAGCATTTGAATATACTGAAAATCAGACATCAGAAACAGGTCAGCCTCTTGAACACCCCAGAGAAGCCTGGTGGAAAAGATTTCTCTGTTTATATAAAGTTCAAGTCCAGAACACAAACACAGGGCAAGGAGCTTTCAGCTATAAAATCATGAATCTAGCAGATACACCCTTACTGAAAGGCTGACCTGGTGCTGGCCTGGGGCTGGTACTTCTGTGACGTGCCTGCCTCCTTGAAGTTCATAATCTACTGGAGAGTGACGGGTGACACCCAAATAAACAAGATATAATTTGCCAGATCCTGATAAGTGCTATGGAAAAAAAAAATCTGGGTACAGAGGACAGGGAATTTGCAGGGTAGGGATGGAGCTTCCATGTTATGTAGAGGGTCACGTAATTCCTGATAACTAAGGCTGGGCCTAATTCCATGCCAGTGGCCGAGTTAAACCCTAGTGTTTTGCAGACGTCTCCAGCCGTTTTCAGGAAGACTCCCTCACCACCTGGACATTACGATGCCACTGTTGGCTTGCTAGCCAGCAGGATGACGTGCTCCTTTGCGTGAGGACACTGAGGGGGCTGGAGCCAGGCGAGCGTCGCCTTGGGGCCGAGTCAAAGCCCATCTCTTCTGGGCCTAACCCTCCCACAGTCCAGAGGAGCCATTTGGAAAAGAGAAGCAGCAGCAAATTCCAGGTCTGGAGGCGACCTCCTCAAACTGGCACTAAGTATGATTACTTTTAGAGAAAATACTCAAAGGTGTAAGATTTTGCTTCTTCCTTTTCTTCTTCTCATATTTTCATCTTCTTGGAGTCTAGTGTTGTTTCTTTGTTTGTTTCATTTTGTTTTATTCTTATGTAAAAATACTGAAATCTGTATCATATGAACCTGTATAAAGTAAATAAATAAATCTTCCGAAAAAAAGAAAAAGACATAATTAAGTAAAATAAGCATAAGTTCGCTACAGGCTAGAATAAAACCATTCAGCATTTGTGTACTGAGGGGAGAAGTTGGCCTGCAGGCTTTTACAACACTTTCTGAAGATGTGATTTTATGAGAACAGACAATTCTGACCCTAGTGTTTGACTACCAAAACATAAATGTAATTTGTGTAGGAAGCTCCTGCTTCGGGCATATTAGTCCCATTATGCCTTAGGATATTTAACTAACAAAAGAAGGGAAAAGAAGTTTAAGTAGGTCAAATAAACATAGCAGCCCACTTTCTGGTGCTACACGATTACTGTGTGTGTGTTTGCTTTCCTGTTATAAACCTCATCTTTTCCACTTGGCCTTGCAAACGTGTATTCTGGGCTGCAGGCGACCCCTTCTTGCAGTAATGTGCCCTGAGGTCGCTTGAATGTAACCCAGTTCCCAAACTGGTCTAGCTGCTGGCAGGTGATAACATCACCAACTACACTGTGGTTGTATTTTCATTCACTGACTTTTTCTCTTACATGCTCACTCACAATAGTTGCATTAAAACTGATTATAAACGGCAAAATCATTCACATCCAGGAAAGGTCTACACAAGACTAAATATTTGTATAACCAACAATTTTTTTAAAAACTAACATATTTGAGAATATTTAGGTAACTATTTAAACACTTCACTTGTGATAACCTTTTATAAACAAAGAGTGAGATCCTTCTGGAAACTGGATATTCCCTTCAATATTAATTTGGAAAGCAGGCATATTAACTGGGATCTTACAGGCTCAGAATTTTAATGCCAAGTCCTTATAAAACAGATGCAGCTTAAATCCACTTGTGAGCAAAAAAAAAAAAAAAAAAACAGTTTGGAACATCAAGAAGCACTTTCCTCCAGTGAAGAGACTAAAAGAACAGTGAAGAGTGAGAAGGAGGGGTTTTAAGGAGAAATGCTATTTTGGCTCAGAGTTTACATTTGCCCTTTTCTCACTGATACCAAATCTGTGTCCTCTTTTCAAAGGACACAACTGACCCTCTGGCACTTGGCACACTTAACACATCCCCTGTTCCTTTCTCTCCTTCCTTGATGTTTCTGATATGATTTTCCGGCATCCCATCTTATTCTTCTCTGCATTTCATCCTTTCTCTTAGTTCCTTGGCCCGCCCTGGATAATATAATTCACACACATACCACCTCTGCAGGTGTTATTTGAGATGATGTGGCCACAGCCCCCAATCTCTCCTCTCCACCTCTGCACTCCCTCTGAGCCACACGTTTCTGGCTGCCTACAAAAACACTGTGTTATGCAACAAAAGGATATTAAAAATTGTCCAAACTTCTATTTCACTTTAAGAAACAAGTTGTATGAAAAACCTACAACCAAGATTACTCTACCCAGCAAGGATCTCATTCAGATGTGATGGAGAAATTTTTTTTTTTATAGTTTATCTGTAAATACTTTCATCGGCACCGTTTGATTTGATAATGCGAGACTGGTCTAAGGTAGCAGTTTACAGTTTGGGGTCTGGACCCAGGATATTTAAGATCAAATCCCCCTCGGATACATATGAGCCATGGGATGTTGTGTACGTTCTCTGTTACCTCATCTATAGGACGGGGATGGTTCTAATGTCCACCTCATGGGATTACTGAGAGGATTAAAAGTATTAGTAATCAGCTCGGTGCCCAGCATGAAGCAAGTGCTCCATGAACGTGGACTCGTTGTTGTTGTTGTTCATTTGTTAAGACTCTAGGACAGGCTTTTCTGTACACAAGGCTGCCTCTGACCTACAGAAATTCCTTGAGGCAGTGCAGACAACACTAACACACGTGAAGCAGAAGTAAGGGCCCAAACTCGGCATAGTTAGCAGTTTTCAACACCTGTGTCTTGTGCTGATCACTGTGGCTGGAGATGCTTGGAGAGGAGGAAACAAAGGATGGAAGAGCGATAGCCTTCATAAAATGAGCGACGCTTCAGACATACGTGTGGTCTGTACACAGTGGGGAGAAGATGGCAGATTCGTGGCAAGGAAGTACAACATGATGGGAGAACAGAACAAATGAGAACGGTGCATCCAGGGGCTGGAGGAGAGAGGGGCCATGAAGCAGACCTTGAGAGAAACAAGTGGAAGATTTTTATTCCATGTGGTCAAAGATGTTCAAAGACGGCTGTTTTGCAGTTGTGTCTACAGGGGAGCAAAACACTTACAGTGACCTTTTGGAAATGCAGTGACTCTTTATCTACACACAAGAGGCAGACTCTAAGATAGTTCATGAAGTCGAACTTGTGTCTAGTCAAAATCAGCCTGGAATCGACAGCGAGACAGTGAAATACAACATGATCAACAAGGAGCACAGGAGGTCTGCATTTTCCTTCTCAGGCTCACTAGGGTGTATGCTCAGAGTAAAATGATCGTGTTATTTAAATCTTTAAAATAAATGCACTATTTACGGGCTTCCCTGGTGGCGCAGTGGTTGAGAATCTGCCTGCTAATGCAGGGGACACGGGTTCGAGCCCTGGTCTGGGAAGATCCCACGTGCCGTGGAGCAACTAGGCCCGTGAGCCACAACTGCTGAGCCTGTGCGTCTGGAGCCTGTGCTCTGCAACAAGAGAGGCCACAATAGTGAGAGGCCCGCGCACCACGATGAAGAGTGGCCCCCGCTTGCCGCAACTAGAGAAAGCCCTCACAGAGACGAGGACCCAACACAGCCAAAAAAATAATAAATTAATTAATTAACAAGAACAAAATAAATGCACTATTTATTCTCTCTCTCTCTTTTCCTCTCCATCTCTCTCGAACTTAAATATATGTATAAATGTCAGGAGTCCACTTTATTTGTCTGGCAGCAGGAATTAAGGAAAGAGTAGACGTGAGCAGGCCTAGTGCCCACAGGACTGTGGGTGCCGAGGGCCAGAGCCAGCAGCGCCCTTGGGAGAGGAGGGGGAGGGGAGCTGAGCTAGATCAGCCGACAACCTTGTACCCTAAACACAGAGAAAGGGGTAAGTAACAAAGATCTTTAAAAAGAATAAAGAAGGCTTTCTCCAAGAGCCTAAGTGTTGATACTATCCGCAGACACAGGAAATTCGGAGAAGAAAACATATTTGTCAAAGGTGAGGCTCAGACATTCAGTCTGGGAGAAGCCAAGTCTGACTTTACTATGAGACCCTTAAGCAGATGTTTTCTGGAAGCAGTTATGGGACATGTGGCTAAGACTCCACAAAAAGGATAGGATTCAGACATGTCTTTCATAGCCATTGAGACAAATGCTTTGTTCAAACGTCACTGACGTTGATTGTAAGTCTCCAGCAATCAGATGGGTCAGCGAATCAAAGTTTGTATCTCAAAATTAAAATGTTTGTCTTTATACAAAGAAAGGTTTTCCACTCCAGTTCCATGTCAATCACATAAACAATTCTCCTCCCAAACCCTGTTAGTTTGGACAAAATGGAAACTGGTAAGAAAGCACAGATGACTTAGTATTATTCATGTGTAGGATTTGTAAAATATCTTATGGGAATCATGTTGATGGTGGGTCAACAGCACTGATTTTTTCCTATGAGGAAAAATCAAGTAGGGTAAGAAATATGGATTTTCACCTGCCTTGTATTATTTTATTGGCCACTATACCATTTCAATGAAAATGGAAAAATCAGGACCATTTTCTCTCTTTTCCATTATACGAAGAATGGCTGAATCTTCATCTCATCACAGTGTTGAGTACAGATTTCTAATTAAGATGTCCAGATTCACACTGAAAATAGGGAGCACATCCTAGCACCATTAGAACTATCCACAAAGCTATGGAGAGTCAGGATTAAAGCTGGCAAGAGTGCGTCATGAAGGCAACACACCATACGCTCTGAAGACTAAAATTTCCACAACTAAAATTCCACGAAAATATTTTATTTTATCAGGATTTTGTCTATCTATGCATCAAAGAATTCAATGTATTTTTAAAAGATTCCTTTCCTGTTTGTGTTTATTTGGGATATTTATAATATATACATACACACATGCATATATATATACACACACACATACGTATGTGTATATAGATATATATGCATACATATGTGTGTGTGTGTGTGTGTGTGTGTGTGTGTGTGTGTATAAAGCTACCCATGTGACTGATTTTTCTTTTCTTTTACTTTTTTATTTTATTTTATTTTATTTTTTTGGCCATGCCACATGGCTTGTGGGAATCTTAATTCCCCAACCAGGGATCGAACCCTGGCCCCTGGCAGTGAGAGCACCAAGTCCTAACCACTGGACCGCCAGGGAATTCCCTGACTGATTTTTAAATGACATCCAAGGAACATATACAATCTAAAGGGTTAACAATCCTTATAACAAGAATTTTCTACTTGGTTTGAAATTTAACATCCTGAATATTAATCAATATATTTAAAATTACTGCTACAATATTAGGTTTTAGTGTCTCCTTTACTTTTGTATTGTTTTGACCAAATAAAATATAATTTGTTAGGAAAATAATCAGTATCTTGGTTCTTTGTTATCCAACTTAATTTTAA
This sequence comes from Balaenoptera musculus, assembly GCF_009873245.2. Lineage (NCBI taxonomy): Eukaryota > Metazoa > Chordata > Mammalia > Artiodactyla > Balaenopteridae > Balaenoptera > Balaenoptera musculus. The sequence goes on along the minus strand of NC_045805.1, from coordinate 9,424,129 downwards.
TCAAATAATTGACTCGACGGGGTTCTAAATAACCCCTGGGTAAAACACGAAAAAATGCACTTAAATAAGATAAACACAAAGACAAGTCTCAGGGTGTGTAGAACCAAGGCTATAGATCTTACCTAAAATGAATTAAAGTAAGCACTAAAGTACAGCGAGGTATTTATCTAAGGCAGCAGCTTGAAATCTGAAATGTCCCTCAGAGCAACCCTAGAAATGGTTTGAAGATTAGACAGAGATTCTGTTTCTCACCCATTTATGAATTCAGTGTTAGGTTTCCGAGGGTTTGTTTTTTGTCTTTGTTTTATCCAACATACTAGAGAGAGCTCCTGCTTCTATTCCTTATGCTTCTTTCTTTAGCATCATTCTATTCACCCCTCTCTCTCAAGCTCATGAGAACTGATGTGAAGAATATGCCTCAAAAACCATTAAATGATGTCAATGTAAATATCTGTCTATTTAAAAGTACATGTTGGTGCTCCTTCAGTAATGCAGACACTGAAATTCAAATGACAGAGAAGGTTAGCAGGTACCCCGCAGAAGGACGACTTGCAAATTCACGAAGCATTCAATATTTTTGTCAAATATATTTCAACAAAAATAAAGTGCCTCCAGGCAACTCAATAGAATATCAATAGAATATCTGTTGAGAGAATGAATAGATGTCCAGGTGAAAAAACTTACTGGAAATCCCAAGCCCCAGTTTCCTCTAGGGAAAATGGAAGTAACAATAGCACCCTTCCTACCTCATGGCAAATTTTCTGTGATGCCAAGGAGGTGTAGGCATGAAAACTTTTTGTAAAATCTCAGGTATGATCTAGTTACTCCATGAACATTTCAGGGATCATAATTGGCAGTAATAATCAGCTTTTAAAACTCTCTTAGGATTTTTATTTCATCAGATTGAATAGTTAAAAATTTTATAAAATTCTAGTTTTATGATCCTTTGTTTATATCTAGTATTTTTCTCAAGACATAGTAAGGTACTGATTTTTTTTTTTAAAGCAAAAACTGATTCACTTACATATTTTCCTAAAATTGTATCAGGTGCTTTACTTAGAAGGAATGTGTTTCAATCAGGCCAGGCCCAGGTCAACTGCTGAAGGCCGTGAAAATAGCACAGGCACCCTGTTGTCCTCTATATGCTCTCTTTTTAGTTTATTCTCATTTCTTAGCGAACCATGGCCCTTCCTGTCAGGAACAATAACTTGCTCATAAATAAACTGAAATTAATGCAGTGATGACAGTAAGATTATTATTATTATTACTATTTTTTTTTTGGCACTTCAACCTAAAAGATGGGGCTTGGGAAGATAAATAGCTTTACACAGAGGACTAGATTTTAAACCGTGGTTTCAACAAAGTAAGAGCAGTAGAGAAGAGACCATTTGCTGCATCAGCCTTTGTCCAAACCTCACCATATACACACCACTGTCTAACAATGTTGGATTGTATCTCCCACACCTCAGAAGATGAAGCTTGCCATTTTAAATGGGGTGCTGTGACACATTGCTAGTTTGTACAGGATGCTATATTCCAACCTTGGGCATTCACAAAGCATTTCGACTATTATTTTCTGGTGTTTTTGAAATCGTAAAGTTTTGTTTTATATATACTCAACGAAGTTTTCAGTTTGTATAAATGATTTCATCACGGTATCAATCACACCAGAAAGTTTATGATGATACATTTTTAGTTTCATTGTATTTTCAATGAGAATGAAACTATAATAATTCAACAACAAAAACACAATTGGTTAAATAAAACCTGAAGAAAAAAAAAAGAAAGAAAACTTTTTTCACTTTCTAAGTATATTATTCCAAAAGGGTTGAGGTAGTTTTAGAGGCTTTTCAAATATTTTTTTTCAAATCTTGTCATCTAGAATAAAATTTTTCTAAGGACAAGGTTTCTTACAATGTTTGTAGAAATTGACAGAAAAGAGCCTGATGTGTTCATAAGATTTTTATAACGTTTATAAGATTTAAAAAATTCAAACTTTATAAACGAAAGGATTCCAAACCATAACTCAAGAAACAGATGGAGAATCTTAAGGTCTTCCCAATAGCTCTTGGACCCAAGGACTGACCAATGATTATCTTCCCCATTTTAAATGTCATGTGTGTCAACACTTAGAATATGCTCCTACATCTGGTTACCACATCTCACAAGGAATAAGAAAACTTCAGTTTGGGAGACCAATGTTAAATACTCAGAAATTCGCAAGACAATTGCTAAATATAGTCATTATAATAAGTGATTAAATTATGTAAACAAAATTAAAACAATTATATTAAAAATAGAGGTAATAACTACTCAGATCACATAAATTCCTAATTATTTTACTGTATTTGGCATTTCTCTGCACTCCTGAGGTTTCTGTCTGGTGGAAATATTACACAAGAGAGGACTACTGCATACCTCTTCCCAATGCCATGTCCAGTGACACTATGTGGATAGCCAGGAATTGGTCAACATGGAAGGGTTTAGACCAAGTAGATAGAAAATGCTATAAATTGAGCTCTTCCCCCCAGTGAACTGGTTGTGAACCATCTATCAGCACACCACTGAGCACAAGAGATCTAGAGAAAGCCCCCACTCCATTTCCATAATCAACACCGCCTTTTCTGTGGCAGTGCTCATATGTGCATGTCAGCATTCTTCTAAATTGGGGGGCATTTCAACAAGGTGTCGAAGGATTATTTTAAGTTGAAAGAAAAATAAAATATTTTTAAAGCACTTTTTTGAATATTGTTTTTGTGCCTTGTCTTTCTTCTACTGAAAACATTTTCATACTCTTTTACTTTAATACCTATAATTATTTTGTGAGGTTGTCATCCTTTTTCCTCATATGGAAACTGAGACAAAGAAGTTTAATAATTTACCAAGGCCCTACGACTAGTAAATTAGATTCACACCCAGGACTTCAGACTTCCAATTTATTTATTTATTTATTTTAATTAATTAATTTATTTATTTATATTTTTGGCTGTGTTGGGTCTTTGTTTCTGTGCGAGGGCTTTCTCTAGTTGTGGCAAGCAGGGACCACTCTTCATCACGGTGCGCGGGCCTCTCACTATCGCGGCCTCTCTTGTTGCGGAGCACAGGCTCCAGACGCGCAGGCTCAGTAGTTGTGGCTCACGGGCCCAGTTGCTCCGCGGCATGTGGGATCTTCCCAGACCAGGGCTCGAACCCGTGTCCCCTGCATTGGCAGGCAGATTCTCAACCACTGCGCCACCAGGAAAGCCCCCCTATTTTTTTTTCAAATAAATTATACCTGCTGTGCTTAGCTTGATATCAAAATATTTTGCCCCAAATTTTAAGATGTAAAGGATATTCATTAATTTTAAGCTGGCAGTTTGCTTATTTTTATTTGATGCTATTTATTGACTTAAAATGTGACAGTATTAGGATACTATGTTTTAGAAAATTTAGAAAAATGTAAAGTTTTGGTTCCACATAAGCAAAAACCATGACCTACTCTCATGTGAACACATTCAAATTAACAGGTTAAAGCCACATGTATAAAGTTTATCCTATTTAAATTTAATGATGGCTTATTATAAATATGGAAATAAGCAACTTTATATATTTTTCTTCTGAATAACTCTCTAATACTTAACATTCTTATTTAGATGTAGATTTTGGAATTTTTCCTTTCTTGCCAAATGATGTGCATATATTCTAGCTTCTTTATATGCCATCCAAAATCAGACTGCACTATCCTATTCCTTTATTTTGATCTCTTTTGAACCCAGTTTCAGATAATGACATAGAAGGTAAATACAGTCATAACATTACTGCAGCTGGGCAGACTCAGCCTCATTCTGAATGACATAGATCATATTCCAAACTGGCTCTAGGATTCCCATCAAAGCATTTATTATATTCACCATTGCTACATATTTTATGCAGTTCCAAATTCTTTATTTGGATTCATAACAATGTGGAGAAGAACTTGGCCAAATTTTACCCTTAAACTATCTTTGGATAAAGTGCAGTAAGCAAGGTCATTTTGAAACCAACAATTCTAGATTTGGACAAATTTCACTTAAAAAGATCAACATATGGTGGGAATGTAAATTGGTGCAGCTGCAACAGAAAAAAACAGTATGGAGGTTCCTCAAAAATATAAAAATAGAACCACATGATCCAGCAATCCCAATTCTGGGTTCACATCCAAAGGAAATGAAATCGCTATCTTGAATAAATCTGCACTCCCGTGTTCACTGCAGCATTATTCACAAGAACCAAGACATGGAAATGAATGGATAAAGAAAATGTGAGGATGTGATGTGCAGCATGGTGACTGTAGTTAATAACACTGTATTGTATATTTGAAAGTTGCTAAGAGAATAGATCTTTAAAGTTCTCATCACAAAAACAGTGGTAATTTTGTGAGGTGATGGAGGTGTTAACTAACATTATTGTGGGAATCATTTCGCAATACACACCTGCATCAAATCATCACCTCGCACACCTTAAACTTATACAACATTATGTGTCAATTACTTCTCAATAAATCTGGGAAAAAAAAGAAGGATCAACATAATTCAAGCCTGCTTTTTGAAGTAAAAATAAGAGATCTATTCATTATAAATTAATTTACTAGGTTCATTATAGAAAATATGTGAGTGGATTTTGGGAGCCTGTATTTTGATGACATTTTTTACAGGGACATTTAAGTTGACTGATAAGATCTGATTCCAAACTTGATAAGTGAAGCCATTATTCTTATTTTCTACCTAAAAGAGTGGCTACAAAATAAAGTTGTCTCAGGGCCAGTTTCTCTATGTTGAATTTAATGACTCAGCAGTCTAATTGTCCTTTCCACAGTAGAAATCCCTTAAAACTGTTCTACACATCATTACATTATCATCTGATGCTAAGCTTGGGCTTGTTTCTATAAAATCAGGGTACGGCTCATCCATCTGAGTTCTGGGTTTCATGGATAATGACAGTGGCTTGGAATACTCTCTGGAAAGGCACTAGTAGAAGATCTGTCTTTCACAGGTAGCAATGTGACCTCAGGGAAGGGCCTCAAAGTCCCTAAACTAAGTTTTACTTTTGCAAAATGGGAGGTGAGACCACATAAATTACTAGATCAGCTTCTGGCATGGTTCCTTCTATTTGGTGGTCTAGCAAGGGATTTCTAAAGAAGTGTCTTTTCCATATCCTTGTATAAATTTATTCAAATGTATGAAGAGTGTAATTGTTGAAATGTGGGTGAGGGGATAAAGAATTATATTGAAGCACATTACAATATAAAATATCCATTATGAATCCAATAAAATACAGGATCCCATTCAGATTTAAAGCTATGACTACAAATGTGACCTAATCACGCTTCTCTCCTTGAAGTACCTGTGCAGTGTTGGGGACCTTACATCCTGGTGTGTCCGGGAACTGTCCCAATTTAGACCTGCTGTTGTTGTGTCTAGCTTAGCATTTATACCAGACCAAAAAGAGTCCCAGTTTGGACAATCAAGTATATGGTTACCCTGTATACGGCAGATGAAGAAACTGTCACCGGCTGTCACCTGTTCATAGTTTGGATAAGACCGGAGAGAGCAAATGTCTATTTCTCTACTATCACAGCGTATGGAGAACAGGGTAGCCATATCTAAAGGGAAATCAATTCTGTTTCTAATTTAAGTCTATGAAGCTTAATTTACCTTTCAAATAAGTAATGAAAGTAGGGACATTATTGAGAAAGCTATAAAAATTGAGGCTTATTTACAATAGGCAATTGTTTCCATTTTTATTTTCTCTACTTTTCTTGCAGATATTCTCTGTGTAAATGCTATTTTTCTTCTGGCTTAAATAGACTGGTTTCTTAGGTAACCCTTTGAGGAGTTCAGCCAGTACCCAGAATTGTTTACCTGCTAGTTTGCTGTGAAAGCCACATGCTGGGCTGGTGGCACCTTCAGCCCTGCCACTCTAATTAACAGCTGATGGCCTTTGGAAACAAACAGCTATTTGGAAAACAGCAGGGCCTTGAGTTACGGTAAAGTCCAACCTGTTAAAAAAACACTTGACCTCTGCTTCACTTAAGACTCTCCCAGAGAGGAAGAGATGGCGTGGTTTTGGCAGTCCACCTTGGTCCTCCATCCGCCAGGACTGGGGTCTCCATTACCTTGGTGCCATGGTGATGAGAGATCACTGTACCTTGGAATCAGTTTCGTTCCCCACCTTCTACTAATCCCTGTTCCTCCTTTTCTGTTTGTTCTCCTTGCTTATCTAAACTTTAAAACTTCTGCCTTTTATATCTCAAAACTTTTAGTATAACCCAAATGGATTTCCTTGCTCACTGAATCTGCTTCTTGCTGTTTATAAAGATGTTCAGTGTGCTGGAACCACTGAACATTGAATCCGTTGAACTGTTTTGAAGTATTTGCAGCACCTTTATATTGAGATATAATAAAAGGACATGAAAATGCCAGGCATAAATTGAGCACAATAAATATTTGTTATATGAATAAGTCGGTGAACACAACAGTACATTTTTATCCAAAATCACAAATATTGTCTCTTTTATTTTGAAATGGAATATAACAGAAATGTAAAGCACTAACTTTAAATGTGGTAAGCCTTAAAATTCATTTTTTAAAATGCCATTAGAAAGATTGATCATCCAGTGATATTTATAAAACAGGGATAATGTATTGTAGAGAGGTATTTGGCATTCAGATATCAGACCTGGGATCTACTACGGGAACTTGAGTACGTTACCCCAGCCTTTGTTCTTTAATGTAAAATGGGCATAGTAATCCCTGCTTAGAAGGACTGTAAAAATTACTCTTTGTAATATGTGTAAAACTTTCTTACAATGCATGTGCCTAATAAATATTAGCACCTATTTATAATTATTATATGCAAAATGAAATACTGGTAAAAAAACTGCTTGAGAAAAATTAATTCTAGATTTCCCAGTGAACAGAAAACTAGTGTACACTCCTGCAAGATTTCTCTAGGCCACTCAGAATTTCTCTTTCCTCTTCAATTTAATTTTAAAAAATTACATTTTAAAAGCTCTGGGTGAAACTGTGGCATGATGCAAATTCTGACATGCTGTAAAGAATGAAGATTACTATAAAGCTACAGTCATCAAGCCATTGTGATACTGCTAAAATAGACAAATAGAGGAATACAACAGAATAGAAAGCCTAGAAATAGACCCAAACAAATATTACAGTCAACTGATCTTTGTTTGACAAAGGAGCAAAGGCAATACAATGGAGAAAAGACTGACTTTTCCACAGAGGGTGCTGGAATAAATGGACATCCACATGCAAAATAATTAATCTAAACAGATTTCACATTCTTCACAAAATTTACTTAAAATGGACCATAGACCTCACTGTAAAGTGCAAAACTACACAACTCTTATAAGGTAACAGGAAACAATCTAAATGACCTTGAGTTTGGCAATGACTTTTTAAATACAGCAGCAAAAGAATAATATGTAAAAAATTGAGAAGTTGGACTTCATTAAAATTAAAAAGTTCTGCTCTAAGAAATCAAGCCACATATGGGGAGAAAATATTTGCAAATGGCACATCTGATAAAGAACTATTATCAAAACATACAAAGAACTCTTAAAACTCAACTATAAGAAAACAAAAAACTCAAGTAAAATGGGTGAAAGACCTAGACAGACACCTCACCAAAGAAAATATACAGAGGACAAACAGGCATATGGAAAGATGCTCCATATCATAAGTCATCGGGGGAATGTGAATTAAACAAGATACCACTATACACCTATTAAAATGGTAAAAATCCAAAACACTGACAACACCAAATGCTGGTGAGTATGTGGAGCAATGGGAACTCTCATTCATTGTTGGTGGGAATGCAAAATGGTGCAGCCACTTTGGAAGACAGTTTGGTGGTTTCTTAACAAAACTAAACATACTTTTATCATACGACCCAGCAGTTATGATCCTTGGTGTTTACCCAAAGGAGCTGAAAGCTTATGTCCACACAAAAACCTGCACATGGATGTTTATAGCAGCTTTATTCATAATTGTGAAAACTTAAAAGTAATGAGGATGTTATAAAATGTCAACAGTAGGTACTGACCCACACTATACATAATATTTTACATTGTGGGGCTGTGGCTAAATGGAGTTATTGCATTAGGAAACAAAATGATAATAAACTTAGAACACAAAACTCAAATTTGCTAGCTTTGGACAAAATACTGGAAAGCACTCTGCACTGCATGTGGGTAAATCATTACAATTGTGTTGAGGGGTTTTCCACTAGCAGGGCAGCCCAGTGGCTGTCTAAGTCAGCGAGGGGACATGTTCCAAATAGGTTTTTTGTAATCAAATACCTGTAAGTTAACTACCATTTGCAACATTCAATATTAACTAGACTTGATTTAAGGTTATCCCATGGTAACATCACTGCCACTCTCAAAATATTACTTTATTTGGTTTTGTTAAGAGATGATCACTTGGTTTAAAATAGGTATGAGGCAGTTACAGTGATTTAAAAAAAGACTAAAGAGAGTATGTAACTTGAATACTGTCAGAAGGAATCTGAATCTGTAACTTATGTGGCTTCAAGATCAAGCGCTTTCCATTGTGGAAACACACTCTGAGGTTATCTTCAATTCATTGTTCTTTCATTTCTCTGGGATGGTCGTCTTCACTAAGTTTATGAGATAGGATGCCTGGGTTCCAATCTCATTATTAGCAGAGCTGTAACTTACAATTTTCATCAGACCTCAAATCAACTTTGCAATTCATTATGCAACTCGCTGAGAGAGGTATGATGAATAACTGCTACATCTGGTGGCTCCTATTTTAGCTATTTATTATCTGAATATTGTACTAAATTGTTTCTCCTTACTTTAAATGTTTACACCCTTTACATTTCAGTGCCCAGGGGCAAAATCCCGCACAGCCTGCCTCTGAGACTTCACCAACACCACCATGATTTTACATCCTCACTCACCTCCAGGCACGGGCTCCCACATCCCCAAAGGGAGAGATTCAGATCAAATGCTCTTTATGGAGCTTGTCAGCTCAAATATACCTCATTTGACCTAGAGCTGCCCGACATTTACACTCAAATAAAGATTGCTTAGAATGAACTTTCTTGAGGAAACCATGGGGAGTCTGACTGATGTCCATATGCCTTCTACTGTCGGATACTCTGATCCCTGTGGACCCAAATATGTACTGCAAAAATACTGCAGCTAGATATCAGTATCTTTTCTTTGGAAAGATTTCAATATTCTGATGGTGCTTTGGTTTTTATATCTTAAACTATGTGCTCTCATTTTCCATGTGATTAACTTGAATATACCTTCTTTATCAATAAAAGTATAATAAATATTAATATTGATATACTCTAAAGAAGGTTAACAATATTAAAATTCTCGACGATCAAATACCCATTTATTGTATATGTAGACTATGGTAGATAGGTAGATAAATAGATGACATATCAATAGATAGGTAGATGACCTATAGATAGATGATAGATGACACAGAGACACATGATAGTAGATAGCAGACAGACAGATAAATGAGTTATATATAGATAATAGATATTGGTAGATATAGTGACCCACTCTGTGCCAGGTACCATGCTATGGTGAGTAAAATTGGGCAGGCAGTCAAAAAATCAATACTACTTAACAAATGTTTATTATGTGACAGGCATATTATGTTCTGGGTATACAGCCAAGTACAAGGTAAGGCCTCTTATCAAAGAGCTTATATTCTTGCAGAAAAAGAAAAATGGTTAAGTAAATGTTTTCAAATTATTGACAGAAGATACATAAATGATAAGACCAGGATAATGTGGAACATTATTTTTCTTAAGATTGTGAAGTGAGCTAACTCAGCAAGGGTGTTTAGGGAAGGGACTTTTGAGGACTTGACATTGGAATTATCAGCTGAATGCTGAGAAGGAGGCAGCTTCATGAAGATTCATTCATTCATTTATTCGCTCAACATATATACTGAGTAACCAGCAAGTCCCCAGCACAGTTTACGTGAACGTAACATTAAAGCCTCCATCCTCATTCTCATTTTTGTGAAAGAAACAATAAATGAAATAATATATGTGTATACATAATAACTATATACAGTTATTAGATAATGAAAAGAGATAAAGAGAAAAATAAAACAGGAAGGGGATCAGAAAGTGTGTGTGTGTGCACGCATGTGTACATGCATGTATGCAGCTGCATGTGTGTTGGTATGCATGCACATGTGTGTGTGCCTGTGTGTGCATGCATGTGTGCAGCTGCATGTGTGTGCTTGTATGCATGCACATGTGTGCACATGTGCTTGTACGCATGAGTGCGTGTGCATGCATGTCTGTGTATGCATGCAAGCGTGTGTGTGTGTGTGTGCCTGCATGTGTATGTGGTTGTTGCTGAAGTGTAGGGTAATGATACTGCAGAAGCAGAGAGGGACTGGATCACAGAGAGCCTTTAGGACATTGTCAAAAAGTAGACTTAGAGGTGCAACAAACCTTTGAAGACTTTAAAACATGGGTGAAAGCCTAACGCAATTAAAATTGTAGTGCTGTAATGCAGAATTTGCAAATTAATGTCCTTTACCAAAAACACTTGATGCCCAATAAGAAATGCTGAGTTAACCAAAAAAAAGGAATCACTCAAATTGTCTCATATGCTAAGCTTCATTTTAACAAAATACACTCCAATTAACCCTCTTAATAAAGTGAATATTAATATAAAAATCAAGAGAAACACAAGTTGGGCTTTGTATTATGGTAATTAGAGTTTACCATAGATACAGAAGCGAACATTAATAGGGTATCTATTCATTTGTTTTCCAGCAGATAAAAGAAAATTATTATTTTGAATGATGATAGTATTGGAGAAAAATGATCATATATTTTACAAGAACAACCAGAGATTTTTAGTTTGTCATTTTCATTGCTAAAAGGAGCAAAAAACAGGAATGAAGTTATTCCTTGAACTAAAGCAAGTTTAAATATGTCACTGTGATGTAAATAGCATGCAATGTAAAACTAAAATTGGGTCAAAACATGTCATACATGACTTTTATATGGATTCTAAAAAATTGTGCCTGAAAGTAAGATGGCAGTTTGGTTCATTGGAATGATAGATTATAGACAGCTAAACCTCATTCTTAGCATACACAATACCTGATAAACTGGATGTAAATGATAGATGAATTAGCAAATACTTCTACAATTCATAATAGGATTCTCTTTTCCGTTCACAGAAATTACCACTGTATTCTTTACATGATATATTCACCTAATGCAATTTTCTTCTAATTCTTTCTTGTCTTTTAAAGAATAACACATGAATTAGCCCTTACAAAAAAGTACGCCTAACTATATGGGATCATTTTTTCCAATGTCAGAAACCTACAAAGTCTTGTGGAATACTTTTCATATGTACATCTGCATTAAAAAGCTGTAAAGATTTTCTTGGGTTTCGGGGGGTGGAGAATTTCTTACATAGTCTTTAGTGAACTTGGATTTTTACTTAAAGCTATGACTTTCCCAGATATATAATGAAAGTATCTTGCTTGGATGTCACATGGTTCATACTACTTTATATGCCTTTCAAACTGACAGTTCAACCTATGAAACAGGTTATTTAAACAAACAAATTGAATTCCCTGCAAAGTATTCTAATAATAATTGCGATATACAGTGCTCACAAAATATGTTGCTTTCCTTTCCAAAGCACTTTACTAATTATCCAATTTGTTAATCTTAGCTTATCTCCCTGACTTTCCATATATTTTCACATATCTTAAAACATAACTTGTTTTTCTTTTCTGGCATAAACTACTACTTAGAAATTCTCTCCATCTGCTTCCTCTTTATGAAAATAATGTAAATTCATTGAACCCAAGGGATATGACCAAATAAGTACTATACCAAATAAATATAATCATTTGCTGTAATTAAATTATCTAATTTAATCCAATTAGTGCATCAATTAATTTGGATAGATTAGTAAAAAAACTGGTGAACACTTCTGAAGTTAAAACATCACTGTTGAAGATGGCAGTGTGGAAAGACACCGAGTTAGCATCTCCCCACAACTAGGGAACCTGCTGGCTGCTGGTGGGGGACCCTGATGCCCAAGGAGATGGGAGGAACCGCCAAGTGAACCGGTAGGATGTGGGGGGACAGAGGGGAGAGGAGAAGTGGAGGCCAGACAGGATCAGAGCCCCTGAGGCCGGGGAGATCAGGAGACGTAGGCGGGAGGTGCCCTCCAGGAGGAGCAGGAGAGGAGAGGAGGGTGACTGCCCCGACCACTCGGACACAGGGGGCCTGCTGAGCTCCCAAGCTGGTCCCCTGCCTTCCAAAGCCCCCTCCAGGCCACATGGGTCCTTGGGAGCATAGGAGGGAGGCCGGGGAGATCAGGAGAGCCAGGAGGGAGGAGCCAGCTGGGAGGAGCAGGAGAGGAACAGAGGATGTTTGCCCCGCCCACTTGGGCCTGAGGAGCCTGCTGAACTGCCAGGACAGTCCCCTGTCCTCCAAAGCCCCCTCCAGGCTGCGTGGGTCCTGGGGGCATAGGAAGGAGGCAGAGGGGAGAACAGGAGAGGCAAGCAGAAGGGGCCCTCCCAGATGGGAGAAGCAGGAGAGGAGAGGAGGGCATTTGCCCCACCCACTCGAGCCCAGGAAGCCTGCTGGGCTCCCAGGTGAGGTCCCCTGCCCTCTGAGACCAGGGGTGGGGGGCACGCCTGGGCCTCTTTGTCCCTTGAGCGTAAGCCCCACTGCCCACAGCCCCCAGGGGCCTTTTCCAGCCCTGTGGGTCCTAAGCATAGGCCCCGCCCAACACCCAAACCTCACCCTGGCTTAGGCCCTGCCCTCCACAGCCAAGGCCTTTTCCCCATTGTTTTTTTCTTTCTTTCTTTCTTTTTTTTCCTCTTGTCCGTCCTCCTCTTTTTTACTACTGTGGTACTGTTGTATTTTCTGGTTGTTGATTCATCTGTATTTTTATATTCTTTCTAACGTATCTGTTACTTTCCTAGTCTAATTTTATTTTTTGCTTTGTTATTGTTCTCTTTTTTTTTTTTTTGCCACCCCACATGGCTTGCAGGATCTTGGTTCACGGGCCAAAGCTCCTGCGGTGGGAGGTCCATGTCAGAAACACTGGACTAACAGAGAACCTCAGACCCCAAGAAATATTCATTGGAGTGAGGTCTCACAGAGGTCTTCATCTCAGCACCAAGACCCAGCTCTACCCAACAGCCTACAAACTCCAGTGTTGGAAGCCTCAGGCCAAACAACCAGTAAGACAGGAACACAATCCCACTCATAAAAAAAAAAAAAAAAAAAAAAAAGAAAATGAGATGGCAAAAAAAAATGTCACAGACGAAGGAGCAACGTAAAAACCTACAAGAGCAAATAAATGAAGAAGAAACAGGCAATCTAACTGAAAAAGAATTCAGAGTAATGATAGTAAAGATATCCAGAATCTCAGAAATAGAATGGAGGCATGGATTGAGAAAATACAAGGAATGTTTAAGAAAGATCTAGAAGAACTAAAGAACAAACAGAGATGAACAACACAGTAACTGAAATGAAAAATACCCAAGAAGGAATCAATAACAGAATAACTGAGGCAGAAGAATAAATAAGTGAGCTGGAAGAAAAAATGGTGGAAAAAAATGCCAAGGAGCAGAATAAAGAAAAATGAATGAAAAGGATTGAAGACAATCTCAGGAAACTCTGGGATAACACTAAACGCACCACCATTCGAATTATAGGGGTCCCAGAAGAAGAGAAAAAGAGAGGGTCGGGCTTCCCTGGTGGCGCAGTGGTTGAGAATCTGCCTGCTAATGCAGGGGACACGGGTTCGAGCCCTGGTCTGGGAAGATCCCACATGCCACGGAGCAGCTGGGCCCGTGAGCCACAACTACTGAGCCTGCGCGTCTGGAGCCTGTGCCCCGCAACGGGAGGGGCCGCGATAGTGAAAGGCCCGCGCACCGCGATGAAGAGCGGTCCCCGCACCGCGATGAAGAGTGGCCCCCACTTGCCGTTAACTAGAGAAAGCCCTCGCACGAACCGAAGACCCAACACAGCCAAAAATAAATAAATAAATAAATAAAGTAGCTTAAAAAAAAAAAAAAAAAGACAGACAGACCCTCACAGGAACATTAGACAATAACCCAATTCATCCTGAATCCACAGTTCATAAGATGACAAGGATCTTCATTTAAAAAAAAAAAAAAAAAAAAAAAAAAAGAGAGGGTCTGAGAAAATAATTGAAGAGATTATAGTTGAAAACTTCCCTAACATGGGAAAGGGAATAGTCAGCCAAGTCCAGGAAGCACAGCGAGTCCCATACAGAATAAACCCTAGGAAAAACACACCAAAACACATATCAATCAAGCTAACAAAAATTAAATTCAAAGAAAAAATATTAAAATCAGCAAGGGACAAAACAAAAAATAACATATAAAGGAATCCCCATAAGGTTATCAGCTGATTTTTCAGCAGAAACTCTGCAGGCCAGAAGGAAGTGGCAGGATACACTTAAAGTGATGAAAGAGAAAAACCTACAACGAAGATTATTCTACCCAGCAAGGATCTCATTCAGATTTGATGGAGAAATCAAAAGCTTTTCAGACAAGCAAAAGCTAAGAGAATACAGCACCACCAAACCAGCTTTACAACAAATGCTACAGAAACTTCTCTAGGTGGGAAACACAAGAGAAGGAAAAGACCCACAAAAACAAACACAAAACAATTAAGAAAATGGGTATAGGAAAATACATATCGATAATAACCTTCAATGTAAATGGATTAAATGCCCCAACCAAAAGACACAGCCTGGCTGAATGGACACAAAAACAAGACCCATATATATGCTGTCTACAAGAAACCCACTTCAGACCTAAGGACACATACAGACTGAAGGTAAAGGGATGGAAAAAGATATTCCACGCAAATGGAAATCAAAAGAAAGTTGAAGCACCAATACTTGTATCAGATAACATATACTTTAAAATAAAGACTATTACAAGAGACAAAGAAGGACACTACATAATGATCAATGGATCAATCAAAGAAGAAGACGTAACAATTATAAATGTTTATGCACCCAACATAGGAGCACCTCAGTACATAAGGCAAATGCTAACAACCATGAAAGGAGAAATAGACAGTAACACAATAACAGTAGGGAACTTTAACACGCCACTTACACCAATGGACACATCATCCAAACAGAAAATAAATAAGGAAACACAAGCTTTAAATGACACAACAGACCAGATAGATTTAATTGATATCTATAGAACACTCCACCCGAAAGTGGCAGAATACACTTTCTTCTCAAGTGCACATGGAACATTCTCCAGGAAAGATCACATCTTGGGTCACAAATCAAGCCTCGGAAAATTCAAGAAAATTGAAATTGTATCAAGCATCTTTTCTGAACACAACACTATGAGACTGTAAATCAATTACAGGAGAAAAACTATAAAAAACACAAATACATGGAGGCTAAACAGTGTGCTACTAAATAACCAAGAGATCACTGAAGAAATCGAAGAATAAAAAATACATAGAAACAAATGACAACAAAAACACGATGACCCAAAACCTATGGGATGCAGCAAAAGCAGTTCTAAGAGGGAACTTTATAGCAATTCAATCTCACCTCAAGAAACAAGAAAATCTCAAATAAACAATCTAACCCTACGATTAAAGCAACTAGAGAAAGAAGAACAAAGAAAACCTGAAGTCAGAAGAAGTAAAGAAATCATAAAAATCAGAGCAGAAATAAATGAAACGAAATGAAGAAAAAATAGCAAAGATCAATAAAACTAAAAGCTGGTTCTTTGAGAAGATAAACCAAATTGATAAACCCTTAGCCAGACTCATCAAGAAAAAAAGGGAGAGGACGCAAATCAATAAAATTAGAAATGAAAAAGGAGAAATCACAATTGACACCACAGAAATACAAAGGATTATAAGAGACTACTACAAACACCTATATGCCAATAAGATGGACAACCACAAAGAAACGGACAAATTCTTGGAAAGGTACAATTTTCCAAGACTGACCAGGAAGAATTAGAAAATATAAACAGACCTATCACAAGTAATGAAATTGAAACTGTGATTAAAAATCTTCTAACAAACAATAGTCCAGGACCAGATGGCTTCACAGGCGAATTCTCTCAAACATTTAGAAAAGAGCTAACACAGATGCTTCTCAAAGTCTTCCAAAAAATTGCAGAGGGAGAAACACTCCCAAATTCATTCTATGAAGCCACCATCACCCTGATACCAAAATGAGAAAAAGATACCACAAAAAAAGAAAATTACAGACCAATATCCCTGATGAACATAGATGCAAAAATCCTGAACAAAAAACTAGCGAACAGAATCCGACAACTCATTAAAAGGATTATACACCATGATGAAATGGGATTTATCACAGGGATGCAAGGATTCTTCAATATACGCAAATAAATGTGATACACCACATTAACAAATTAAGGAACAAAAACCATATGATCATCTCAATAGATGCAGAAAAAGCTTTTGACAAAATTCAACACCCATTTATGATAAAAATTCTCTAGAAAATGGGCACAGAGAGAAATTACCTGAACATAATAAAGGCCATATATGAGAAACCTACAGCAAGCATCATACTCAATGGTGAAAAACTGAAAGCATTTCCACTAAGATCAGGAACAAGACAAGGATGTCCACTCTCACCACTCTTATTCAACATAGTTTTGAAAGTCCTAGCCACGGCAATCAGAGAAGAAAAAGAAATAAAAGGACTCCAAATTGGAAAAGAAGAAGTAAAACTGTCACTGTTTGCAGATGACATGATACTATACATAGAAAATCCTAAAGACGCTACCAGAAAACTACTAGTACTAATCAATGAATTTGGTAAGGTTGCAGGATACAAAATTAATGCACAGAAATCTCTGGCATACCTATACACCAACAATGAAAAATCAGAAAGAGAAACTAAGGAAACAATCCCATTTACCATCGCAACAAAAAGAAGAAAATACCTAGGAATAAACCTGCCTAAGGAGGCTTAAGACTCGTACTCAGAAAACTGTAAAACACTGATGAAAGGAATCATAGATGACGTAAACAGATGGAGAAATGTACCATGTTCCTGGATTGGAAGAATCAATATTGTGAAAATGACCATACTACCCAAAGCAATCTACACATTCAGTGCAATCCCTAACAAACTACCAATGGCATTCTTCACAGAATTAGAACAAAAAAATTCACAATTTGTATGGAAACACACAAGACCATGAATAGCCAAAGCAATCTTGAGAAAGAAAAATGGAGCTGGAGGAATCAGGCTCCCTGACTTCAGACTATTCTACAAAGCTACAGTAATCAAGACAGTATGGTACTGGCACAAAAACAGAAATATAGATCAATGGTAAAGGATAGAATGCCCAGAGATAAACCCACACACATATGGTCACCTAATTTATGACAAGGGAGGCAAGAACATACAATGGAGAAAGGACAGCCTCTTCAACAAGTGGTGCTGGGAAAACTGGACAGCTACATGTAAAACAATGAAATTAGAACACTCCCTAACACCATACACAAAAATAAACTCAAAATGGATTAAAGACCTAAATGTAAGGCCAGACACTGTAAAACTCTTAGAGGAAAACATAGGCAGAACACTCTATGACATAAATCACAGCAAGATCCTTTTTGACCCACCTCCTAGAGAAATGGAAATAAAAACAAAAATAAACAAATGGGACCTAATGAAACTTAAAAGCTTTTGCACAGCAAAGGAAACCATAAACAAGACGAAAAGACAACCCTCAGAAGGGGAGAAAATATTTGCAAACGAAGCAACTGATAAAGGATTAATCTCCAAAATATAAAAGCAGCTCAAGCAGCTCAATATCAAAAAAACAAACAACCCAATTAAAAAAATGGGTAGAAGACCAAAATAGACATTTCTCCAAGGAGGACATACAGATGGCCAAGAGGCACATGAAAAGATGCTCAACATCACTTATCATTAGAGGAATGCAAATCAAAACTACAATGAGGTATCACCTCACACCAGTCAGAATGGCCATCATCAAAAAATCTACAAACAAATAAATGCTGGAGAGGGTGCGGAGAAAAGGGAACCACCTTGCACTGTTAGTGGGAATGTAAATTGATACAACCACTATGGAGAACAGTATGGAGGTTCCTTAAAAAACTAAAAATAGAACTACCATATGCCCCAACAATCCCACTACTGGGCATATACCCTGAGAAAACCATAATTCAAAAAGAGACGTGAGAGTCTGCCTGCCAATGCAGGGGACACGGGTTCAAGCCCTGGTCTGGGAAGATCCCACATGCCGCGTAGTAACTAGGCCCATGAGCCACAACTACTTAGCCTGCGCGTCTGGAGCCTGTGCTCCACAACAAGAGAGGCTGCGATACTGAGAGGCCCGCGCACCGCGATGAAGAGGGGCCCCCACTTGCCGCAACTAGAGAAAGCCCTCACACAGAAACGAAGACCCAACACAGCCATAAATAATAAAAATAAATAAATAAATAAATAAATAGCATTCCCTTCAAAAAAAAAAGAGAGAGACATGTACCACAATGTTAACTGCAGCACTATTTACAACAGCCAGGACATAGAAGTAACCTAAGTGTCCATCATCAGATGAATGGATAAAGAAGATGTGGCACATATATACAATGGAATATTACACAGCCATAAAAAGAAATGAAATTGAGTTATTTGTAGTGAGGTGGATGTACCTAGAGTCTGTCATACAGAGTGAAGTAAGTCAGAAAGAGAAAAACAAATACCATATTCTAAAGCATACATATGGAATCTAAAAAAAAAAAAATGGTACTGATGAACCTAGTTGCAGGGCAGGAATAAAGATGTAGGCATTGAGAATGGACTTGAGGACATCGGGTGGGAGGGTGAAGCTGGGGTGAAGCGAGAGTAGCATGGACATATATACGCTACCAAATGTAAAACAGTTAGCTAGTGGGAAGCAGCAGCATAGCACAGGGAGATTAGCTTGGTGCTTTGTGATGACCTAGAGGGGTGGGATAGACAGGATGGGAGGGAGGCTCAAGAAGGAAAGGATATGGGGACATATGTATGCATATGGCTGATTCACTTTGGTGTACAACAGAGACTAACACAGTATTGTGAAGCAATTACACTCCCATAAAGATCTATTTTAAAAAATCATTGTTATGTATCTTTGATGATTTATACTAAGGCTATTCCATTTTGCATTCAAGACAGCAGAGTAAGTAAGGGAAACAAAATTGTCCATTTTAAACCTAAAAATTTATGGCTAAACCAGATATAAAAGGTTAAGAATTTTGAAAAACATACATAAGAATTTGTAAAATATGTTTCTTTTGTTCTTTATCATTTGAATTAAGCTTTATTTCCACAATTTAAATTCCCTTATATCACGATTTGTACAGCTCATTTGAATCCCCATGAAAATGTCTAATCAATCGTGAGATTATGAATGAGCACATTTTATCAGTTTCTTTGCCTTCTATATACAGGCCACATAAACTGCCAAGATTTAGGATTTAGGATTGTAAACCTAAACAGCCTGCAGGCTGTAAGCAGGTCATGGGGTTCTGGTCAATGGGGCTCACTCCACTTCTATTTAAGGCAGCCACCAGTCAGCTGTTCCTGTAGATATCATGCATGACAGCAGGCCTGGTATTGCCAAGCCTTCCTGCTTTTAAAAGAAACTAGAATCTATGTTCTCTACATGGAAGTCTATCAGCCAAAAAGGAGACTCGTTCTGCAAAAGACCCTTTGAAAAGGATGAAAAGATAAGCTACAGACAGAAAATATTTGCAAACCATATGTCCAACAAAAGATTAGTATCTAGACTATATAACAAACGTTCAAAACTCGACAGGAAAAAAAAAAACAAATAGAAAATGGGCAAAATATGTAAACTAACAGTTCACTGGAGAAGATATACAAATAGCAAATGAGCACATAAAACGATGTTTAACATCATTAGCCATTAAGGAAATGCAACTTAAGACCATAATGAGATATCACCAGCTATTTATTAGAATGGCTCTTTTTTTTTTTTTAAATCTTAACACCAAATGCTGGAAAGGATGCTGAGAAATTGCATCACATGTATATTGTTTGTGGGAACATAAGGTGGTACAGCCACTCTGTAAATCTGTTCGGCAGTTTCTTATAAAACTAGACATACAATTATCATATGATCCACCAATTACTCTCCCAGGCCTTAATCCAAGAGAAATGAAAACCCATGTTCATGGAAAACCATTCACAGCACAAAGTTGATAGCAGTTTTGTTCTTAAGAGCCACAGACTGGAAACAAAACCAGTATCTTTCAACAGACCAATGGTTGAACAGTGATACATCCCTGCCATGGAAAACTCCATGGCAATGAAAAGGAACCAACTACTGATACACACAACCACTTGGATGGTTCACAAAGGAGTCGTGCTAAGCGAAAAAGCCAATCACAAAAGGTTACACAGTGTAAGATTCCATGTATATGATATTCTTGAAATAACAAACTGATAGAGTGGAGAACAGCTGAGTGCTTGCCAGGTGGAGGTGGTGTGACTACCAGGAGGGCAGCACAGGGAGACTTGTGGTGATGGGGCTGCTCTGTGTCTTGATTGTGGTGGTGGTTTTAAGAATCCACACAGGTCATACAATTGTGTAGAACTACACACATGCACACACATGAGAGCGTGTAAAATTGGTGAAATACTAATAAACTGTGGATTGTCCCAAAGTCACTTTTCCGGTTTTGAGATTATGCTATAGTTAGAGAAATCGGGTGAATGTACAAGACCTCCTTGTAGATTTTACAATTTCCTGAAAATCTATGATCATTTCAAAATAAAGGGGTATTTTTTGTTCTTGTTAAAAAGAGACATTGCCCACTAAGTAAAAACCTTTGAAAGACAATGTAGAGGATACATGACAGGTGTGCCAGTCTTTAGAGGGTCACCTGTGATGCAGGTAGGTGTGAGTTCACCACCCTCTCACCTGAATCGGAATGCTTCAAACAGCATCTTGTCGATGAGACTTCCCTGAATAACTGGAGGAAGATGGGCATTTCCCCTCCTCCCTCAATCTAAACAAACAGGCAGCACCCATGCTTCTTACATTTTCCCTGTTACTGAACACACTAACTACTTCCCTTAAAATCAACATAAATTATCAGCATTATCACTATTTGATCAACATCAGTTCATTTATCTCTGAATTTCTCCTTCAGTGAGGCAGCTTTATCCATCTGGGCAAACTGATTTCTCCCTGAAAGCTGAAAGTCAAGTTCAATTTTACAATTCTGTGATTCTATAAGCACTCCAATGAAAGGACTTAATCTGAAAATATTTTCAGTGTTCTCCTTACACCTTTAAAAATGTGTTTTAAATAAAACGATGAGGCTTACGAGATGTGTATCTTTTCTGAATTCCCCTTGACGTTCTGAGTACTCCTTGATTTTTAACTCCTGACTCTCCTATATCTATCTTTATATCAGGACTAATTAATTTAACTGGCCGACTTAGCTTCCTTGTGTATAGAATGGAGGGCTTTAATTTAATTCATAAAGGAGCTACCATGATTAATTAGCTTAATCCTTAGAGCTTCTGATTGAAGTTACTCACTAGCAAACATTTGACCATATAAGATAATTAAATTACAACGAAATAGCAAGTCCCTCTTCTAACTACTACTGGAATTATGTACCTGTACCAACACACAAACACCAATAGTCCCACAATTCTCTAGTTTCAGAGTTTTCACCCAATTATATGGGAAGATTAAGTTATTTTATAAAATTTGATACTAATGTATGTGATATGTTGGGCTTCTAAAAAATAAGTGATGGAAATGCTGATGTACACTGTTCTTTCAAGTCTACCATAATCTGTAGGTTGTTTTCTGTTCACTGTTTGTAATAAAAGAATGCATTCTCCAGTCATTTTGCAAAGTGAGTTTGTCCCTTTAGTTAATCGATTATGCTCTATAACTGTATGCTGAACCCATTTAAAAAGGATTTTACTTCCTACTAGGGTTACAATTGAACCATCTATAATCCAATCAAGCTATATCTTGTTTCACATATTTTAATAATCCTTTTTTTCTAGTTACTTAAGAAATTATATATGTAAATGGCGTGATAAATCATTGATGCACCACCTAGCCTTGCTTCTAGTTACCAGTGATGCCATTCTTCCCAATGTATCTAGACAGCAGTTCCCTTTCCAGCAAGATTTTCCATAGCATTTTAAAAGATATTTTAGCTCCTGCAGTGACAAAGGCCTATTTAGAAACTGCAAGCATAATTTACTTACCTGATTTATGAAGCAATTTGTACAATCTACTATATTCATGCTAGATGGGAATGGATCTTTGTTAAGAAAACAAGGATCTTTAACAATTGCAAAATTTCATATTGCTACATTTTATGATGGAACAAAGCAGATTGGGGCAATTATCCCTCGTGTTTTATTAAACCTTGATACAACTGTTAGAGGTTAATGGGGCTATATTTTTTCCACTGTCAAAGTCTGCTCTAAAGCAAGATCTAGAGCACTTAACGCCAGAAATTCAGCACAGAGAATAGCAGACACGCCTTTTCCTGCAGCAGTTTTACAAATCACTCTAGTCTACTACCATTCAAATAAATCACCCATTAATAATAGAGCAATAAAGTCCTCTAAAAACAAAACCTGATGATGGGTGGCATTTCCAGCAATTTAATAACAACCTTAGTGACTATAACAATATTAATATGAGACAAAATGTGTGTGTTGTTTTTTTTTTTTGTAACTGGGTAAAGCAAGTCCTGTTAATTTTTGAAGATTATTCAAGTGGGGATTCATGAAACCACAATATATCCAGTTACCTAGGAAAGTATGGTGTGATGAAAATGCCAGTTGGAAATTATTTCTGGAATAAAGTTTCAGAGGTGGAAACCACACAAAGCATCATCGACGGCTGATGAGATTAAGGGAAGGGACGTGGCATGACTTCTGTTCCCTGGATAGCTTGTCTTAGAAGCCTTATTAATGGAGTCACTCAGGTTTCTTAGTAGCCTCCCTCCATTCTCCTTCCCTCATCCCATCTCCCGCATGTCCACAGCCCTCTTCAAGC
The DNA here is from genome assembly GCF_009873245.2 of Balaenoptera musculus. Classification (NCBI taxonomy): domain Eukaryota; kingdom Metazoa; phylum Chordata; class Mammalia; order Artiodactyla; family Balaenopteridae; genus Balaenoptera; species Balaenoptera musculus. The sequence goes on along the minus strand of NC_045805.1, from coordinate 9,400,964 downwards.
ACCAAATCTGGAGTAGCACTTGGAGAACTGCAGGGCTGGCTTTCATTGCAGTTCTTCAAATGCCCTTTCTAAAAGCCAGCATGCCCTAGTCATCAATTCAGTAACAAATGGACTCATCCAGCAGTGGAAGAGAGGAAAATTAGTGTATTGTAGAATATTTTCTGACCTACTAGAGCACAGAATCTAGACTGACAATGAGATTTTACTGCCAAATGCCGTCACCTTGTGACAGAAATTTGAAAAAGATTAATTTCTCATGGTTTTAACGTTTCTTTCCATGCAGTGGGCATAATGATTCTAAGACTATAGTACTTTATTGTAATCGACCAGCTATTTAATTATTTGTGCCTTGTTCATATACTACATATAATTTTGATAATAAGCATGATTTTCTCTTAACCACTGCCAAGCACATGTCTATAAATTAGAGGTTCAAGGAATTCAGTCATTGACGAGGTGTAATGTAGAAAGCACGGTGTCTTGGCTTGCAAAGGACCTAATTTAATATTGCTTTACATCTTCCCTGTGGATTCTGACTTTTTATGGGTTGATCTACTACTATTTCGAAAGCTAATAAATTTCTATTTTTACTCAATGCTCAATAAGGGTTGCTATCTTTATTACAGCACTCATCTGATAAATATTTACATAACTTGAAATACCAGTAGACTGTAATTTCCTCTAGGGAAGGAACATATTTTGAACATCTCCATGACAGCTATTTGTCTTTCCTCAGTGTGTGACTGGTGAATGCATGATTAAGATGTGAAATACAAAGACCTAACTGAAGAAGAGTATGACATCACTTTGTCACACTTCTTCAGGCCACCACATAACTAGGAAACTCAGTCGTTCAATGGACAAATGTTTATTGAGCAACTGCTGTGTGCCTGAGACTCTGCTGAGTCCTTGGTAGATATCACTGAAGAGGGCAGACAAAAATATCTACCTTCAAAGAGACTGTATTCTAGTGGGGGGAGTGGAAGAGACAGGAAGTAAATAAGAATATATATATATATATATATATACATATATACATATATACACACACACACACACACACACACTTAATATAGGATTATTTACACATTATATGACATATAATATGTATTATGTTATACATTATATTGTATACATCATACATCACATAATATAGAATGCACACCTTATGTACACTATATTACACATAATGTTCCCCATACACACCCCCACACATTCATATAAATGCACACACTAATATGCACACATACATACAAAAATAAGCATGATATACAAGATACACTATGATAAGTGATACAGAGAAAAGCAGAACAGGTAACAAGAGGGGGTAAAGTGATGTATGGGCAAGGTGTGTGAAAGTTAGCTAGGGTGACCAGTGACAGCCTACGGAGAAGGTAATTTTTGAGAAATGATCTGAAGGGAGGGAGGGATGAGTGGGGAGACCATTTCAGACAGGAAACAGAGGAGAAAAGACTGGGGTGGGAGTGTGTCTGAGATCCTTAAGAAACAGCCCCAAAGCCAGTGGACAAGGGCCAGAGGGAGAGGGGATGGGGTGGGGAGGTAAGGAGGTCCTGTAGGTCTCTGTAAGGAACGTGGGTTCATTTTGGCTGTGATGCGATGGCGCTGAAGTGTTTTGAGTGGAAGAATGATGTGATTCCACGGATATTCCCTCCTGATCCCTCTGGATGAGGTATGGAGATCTCGACTGCAGGGAAACAGGCAGAGACAGGGAGACGGGGTGAGGTTGATGTAGTAATACACCTAAGGACATTGGTGGTTTGGAGGTAAAGAGAAGTGGTCGGCTTTTGACACATGCTGGGAGGCAGCAGGCTGGCTGGTGTCTGGGGGCAGGGGTGGTGCCAGGCTCTAGGTCCCTAACAGGAAAAGCAATGGCCTTTTTCTGAGACGGGAAAGAGATGCCTATCCCACGTGGGCATGAAAATCTTGTGTGGGCAGGTGGATATAACAGTCTGGAAATCTAGAGAGAAGTCTTGGGTCATTAATCAGAAATGCCTCTTTCCGCTCTGGGAGTGGATCACACTGAAACTACTTTCCAAATGATGAAAATTATTGGGATGGCTTGCCTTTTCTTTATCTCTCATTTTGCCCCTATTAATAAAGATTAAGGGTTTCTTTTTTCCTTTTCCTTAACTTCCACTAATCCCTGTTTATGGAGAAAGGATTGAAAGGAGAGACTTCTCCTGGGCTGAGCCCATTTTTGGCTGACAGGAAGGGAAGAAGTTATGCGAGACATAAGATTAACTTTTTTTTTCCCCTCTTAGCACACTGGAATATAAGTAAAAAGAGAATATTACATACTAGTATATTCCATTTGCTCTTAAGTTATCTCAAACATAAGAAAACGACGACTATGAACGCAGCAATTTTAGTGACAAGTGGATAATACAGTATGACCCAGCAAAGATGTGAAAGTCACTTATTATGGTATATTTTAGAAAGTGGATTAATGAGTCACACCATGTTAAAAAGATAAATCAAACATTATATCATTAGGATTGCATCTTTAACACTTTAAAGTCGTTAAGGCATCATTTTGCACTGTTGTCCAAAAAGTGGAACTACAAAAGTTTTAAAATGTGCCCTTCCAAATAATTATGTCCAAGACAAAAGAAAAACCAGAGAAAAATGGAACTATTGTTATTATAAAAGACAATATTTGATCGACTGCTTGTCATTAACAGGGCTATTTGACAACTTTGAATAAATATCATTCTGTTTTGCTTCACGTATTTTTTAAAGGTAGGAAAAAATTGCCCATGGAAAAAAAGGCAATGAAATAAATGGTTTATAGTCAAAAGTAGAAGAATCTTAGGGTCATTTATTTCATAATGGTCTGTTGTTGTTTTTTCCCAAGGGTTTTTATAAGACAATGCATTATACTTTTCCATTTTTCCACAATGTTTAACTTGGCTTTACATTAAATAATGACTCTGAATCCAATGTCCTATCCTGCTTGGGTATAAACTGTTGTAACTGCAAATGCTCAATACACCACTGTGCCATCAATTTATCTGAGTGAGTTACAACAAATCAATATTGAATTTGTAAAGCCATTGGTCTTTAATTTTACATGGGGAGAACAATCTCTAGGCGGAAAATAACAACCAAGGTTTTTGCTTGCCCTTCTCCCTACAGATTTTTATATTTTGGAGTTAGAAGGGCAGTAATGGATTACCTACCTTCCTGACTCTCACACTTAGGTTGCTAACATTGTATTCTGTGGAGGAGAATGTCAAGGAGAAGAGGAAGAAAGTCATCCACAGTTACCACCATTTAAAAAGGATGGCAATTTAACAATCCTATGTTATCGAGAGGTTCCAATCCCAGAATAACGAGAAGCCTTCCATCACTCAGTGATGCAAGGAAGATGGGGGGGTGTTGACTGAATTTATTCCAGGTGCCCTTCCTGCTGCACATTGCCCAATTATGCTTCAATCCTTTAAAGCTTTAAATAATGAGAAATTTAGAGCATTATGCAGAATTAATACCTTAATTATCTTTGGGTTTTCCTGAAAACATCATCAATCAGTAATGAATGAGACTGATGAAAAAACCCAACTCGTAAGTCATTTCATTCTAAGAATTAATGTCGGAAATCACCCTCACTGTATAGATGAGTTGAAATATCTCCACAGCCTTTCACATCACTCCACTCTATGTGGTTAAGTTGATGCATGTTAAGGACTAAAGTGAATTGCTAAGGGTTAACTGGTAACATGAAATCAGGGCAGGATGGAGGAACTGATTGACTTAGTGATTCCAGGGCAAAATTCACAAAGGATTCATCAGATCCCACTGAGAGGAGTAAAAGAGAAAATCTGTAGGGCTTTTGCTCCACAATATGGATATTTTTCCTTCCTTCATTTATTTAATCAGTAAATACTTGCTAAGTGCTGGCTAGCCTGGGCTATCAGAGGATGAGGAGGTGTGTAATTCAGTGTGGGTGTCAGACAAGAAGCACTTCCCAGAGAACTCAGCTTTCAAGCGGCTCATTGTGGACCAAACGTATAAACCAAAGCAGATCTAGGGAGAAAATGGGGAGACATGCTGAGAATAGGCTGGAATCCGGGACCGTGTGATACAGGCACCACCTATCCTTCAAATAGAACAATGAAGAGCTTGTTTTTTAATCTATGTACCAGCTACTGTATATTGGTATAAACTTTTTTAATGTACTAGTCACAAAATCCTTTCTTTCCCGTTATAACACACGATACATATTCCCTCAATTCAGCACTGGAATGACCTAACTGCTGTGATCCTAGCAGTCTTCCATCACTGAACTAGAAGTTCCTTCTGGTGGTCTGTGAAATCCTTCCCTCCCCCTGTCCAGGGCCTCCAGCTCTTTTCCCAGCACTTCCTAGATTCCCTCCTGATGCTCAGGGGACTGTCAGGAGGAGTTAACCAAGCTTCGTCTGAAATTGCAGGAAGGCATGGCTCCTTGCCTGGTCTAGTGCTTTGTTTTTAACCATCTGGATCTTTGGGTAGAGTTTGCCCTCAGTGGTTCACCAAAATCTTGACCGCTTTCCATCATCTTCAACAGGGTCCCAACAGGAAATAACTGCCACCCTCGAGGAGAGTAATGTACACCAGTATTCCTTACAAAGGGGCTGCTTGTATCTGAATACACCTAGAGATGCCACCAAGGGTAGTGTAGACACTTGGAACAAGGTAACAGTCAAGCTCTTATCACCCCCTGGGCTGGAAGCAACAGGGGAGAAAATGAGCCCTGAAAGCCAGAGGGAAAGACCACTGTAGGGTCAACCCCTTTGAAAGGAGCTGTGACCTTTGGCCTCTGCACCTTCGAGCACAGCCAGCTTGAGGGGATTTTGCAAGAGTGATAAATACCCAGACCTCACAATCATGCTTCCCTCCAATCGTCTGCTGGGGCTTCTTACTGGCAGAACACAACTCACAACCACAAGAGGACTGCTATTTTTTTTTAGTTTCCACATATAAGTGATATCATATGATATTTGTCTTTCTCTGTCTGGCTTACTTCACGTAGTATGATAATCTCCAGGCCCATCCATGCTGCCGCAAATGGCATTATTTCATTCTTTTTAACAGCTGAGTAATATTCCATTGTATATATATGTACCACATCTTCTTTATTCATTCACCTGTCAATGGACATTTAGGTTGCCTCCATGTCTTGGCTATTGTAAACAGAGACGGGGAGGGATAGATTGAGAGTTTGGGATTGACACATACACACTACTATATTTAAAATAAACAACCAGGACCTACTGTATATCACAGGGAACTCTGCTCAATACTCTGTAATAACCTAAATGGGAAAAGAATTTGAAAAAGAATAGATACATGTATATATATAACTTAGTCACTTTGTTGCACACCCGAAACTAACACAACATTGCTAGTCAACTATACGCCAATATAAAATAAAAATTTTTTTAAAAAAGAGGACAGTTGTTACCGTCATCCATTCCTGTCAGGTTGTAATTAAATAAGCTCCTCACTGGTGCTTGGTAGCAGACACAGTCTTAGATTAGGGGGTAAAGGGATAATTACACAGCCTTTGCTGTCAAATTTCTTACTCTGTGAGGCATCTCAAGAAGACGACTCATAAATTAAAAACGTCTATATACAATGAAAACTACCAAAATAGAGATCCACACAAGTGAGGTGGGATGATAGCTAACAGAGGCTGTCAGACCCTACACTAAGCATTTTTTGAGTATTTTGTTATATCCTTTTCCAAACCCTCAGGTGGAGGAACTGAGGCTCAGGGCAGTTACGCACCCTGTGCCAGAGAGGCCTGTATGCTTGAATTTAACCTCGAGAACAGCAGAGGCTGTGGTCTCCAAGAGAAACCCAGCTCTCAGGGTAAACCAGAAATACAGAAACTACAGTTTATTGAATGGCGTGAAAAATAACGAGGCCAATACCAAAGGCACCACATTTAATATAAATACTGAATGTAAATAAATTAGCTAATCTGTGTATAAATGATTTAATAATAGTGTCAGTAACTGACACATCCGCAGCAAGTGTCACCACATGTATAAAATATATGCATCATCTTCATGTTCCCTCTCACACCCCATCAAAACGGTAAGGGGTTCACCACTTCCTAGGTGAAGGCTGTGTCCTGGGTGAGGCTTCAGGGGCCTGTGTTCTGGGCTCACCTCCTATGAGGAACCAAACTATTTCCTAAGATCTTAGAAAACAAGTCAATGCTCTGGATCTTACCTCCTCCTCCAGCAAGTAAGATCCCGGCTGTTTAGATCCTTGGTTGACCTACTGTGAATACAGTCTTTATGTCTCCTGTTTGTGTATGGAAAGTTCGTAACGGGTATGGCTGGTGGAATGCCCACTATATGCTGTATACTGGAACAAGCAATTTACAAATACCTTGCTTCATCTACTCAAAAAGAATCATTACCATTTTACTTTTATAAATGATGAAACTTGGACTTGAATACGATACATACTTTTACGACTATTGAATCCTTGTCTCTCTAGCTTCAAAGCCTATGTCCTTTTCTCTATGAAGCACTTAATTTAGTTTCCTCAGCCACATCTTCTGCACAAATAACATTTTACCATTTATTACACTGCTGATCTTAGAAGGCATTCCTCATTTCCTCTAATGATTAATTTTCAAGTCTAACAAAAAAATAGTTTAATACTGTTGGGAGAAAGGACAGAACACTTTCTAACACCAATGAGTTATGACTCATTTGTCAATTTGTGTTCAGATAAGGACCCACACATATTCTTTTTATAAAAAAAACTTCTGCCTGAATGTTACACTAGCAGATAAATTTGATGTCTACTTGACTGCTATCAGACCTTATACTGATTTGAGGTAAGGGTTCACCTGATGTGTAGTTCTATGTTACTGTGGATCATTTCTGCAAGGTTTTTATCCATAAAATATAAATTTCAAAATAACTATACATACCACATCCCCCACTCTATTGAACATTCCAAACTAATGAGAACAAAATATTAAAACTTTATTTTAAAAGAATGACCTCCTTTCTTTCTGTCCTCCAGTAGTTTTGTCCTTCACTATTTATAAGTCCAGTTTAATTTGAACAATACTGCCCATGATTATCCAACAAGAAGTACAATGAAAACAGGAAGTGCATTTACAGGTTGATTTGTGTATATGTGTGAGACCTAAGGGCCTGAATTGCAGTCAGAGACTGGAGCATCCCCCTTGAATAGACTGTGTGTGTCCCCAAAATTCATATCTTGAAGCCTGGACCTCCAAGGTGATGGTATGTGGAGGTGGGTCCTTTGGGAGGTGATAGGTCATGAGGGTAGAGACCTCATGAATGGGATGAGTGCCCTTATAAGATACCGAAAAGGTGATCTCTCCCTCTCTCCACCTTATGAAGACACAATGAGAAGACAGACTGCTGTCTGTGTTAGGAAGTGAGTCCTCATCAGACACTGAGTCGACCAGCACCTTGATCTTGGACTTCCCAGCCTCCTGAACTATGAGAAATAAATTTAAATCACCCAGTCTATATTATCTCAAAATGTCTAAGACACACCTGTGTCTGAAGCCTACATCCTAGGGGTCTGGGTTTACCTCTCTGTCCTCCCCAAGTGCCAGAGGACAGGGTCATTATACAGAGTCGATGGACTATCGTTACACAGGCAATCACTAGGAAGCCATAAAATAGGGATATTAAGAAAGCAGAGGTAGGTCAATCTACAATGTGATTTTTAAATGATTATTATTGTTGTTTGTATTTGCTTTTTAGTTTTAATGTGATATTTGTCAGGGATAAAACCTCACACACAAGCCCAATATATCACGCAGATAAAGTAGAGTTGGTTGAACTGAGGGTGCTCCAAATGACCTCAAGCGTCCTGCCTGTACCAACTGCTAGTAGTGGCAAACCAAATAAAATACATAGATCCCAACCACTGGGATTCTTCACCAAGAGAGCAGGTCAGCGGGAACACCACAAGAAGAGGTCACCAGGAATGAATAGCAAAGGTACCCCAAGAGGCTGAAAATTTTAAAAAGAACATGACGCAGGGGAAAGAACCACCCTGGAAATAAACCCACTTGAGAATCTCAATGGAGCCTTCTAATCTGCAGTGAGTAGGACAGGCAAACCCATAGTGAAACTGTGACAAAATGCAGAGGTTAAGAACACAGGACTCGGGGAATAGGAGGAAACAGCTAACTGTGCCTGGAGAAGTCAGGAAAGGGTTCCAATGGTGAGGCTCTAAGACCACCTGGGCTTCTGCATGCAAGGAAGGCGGCGAGGACACTTCTAGCAAAGGCACACATGACACAGTCTATTGGTCCTTTTGGCTAAATTATGGTGAAGGGTGTTAAGGAAGGAGAATGACAAGACAAGACTCCTGTGCCCCGAAAATCAATCTGGTATGTGTCGTATATACTAGAATGGAAAGAGAAACTGAGATCAAAACACCTGAGAGTGGAACAGCTGTTTAACAGAGAAATCTGGAAGGTCCAATCTCAGTGACTGATGAGGGTAGAGAGCAAAGACGGGTTTGAGATGCATTTACGAGATAAAATGAATACCCAGTGTAGATTCTCTCTCCCAGCAAATACTCTGAAGGTAGGAAAGCAGAACGAGATGAAGTGGGAAAGGCAGTTTATAGAATTACCTCTCCGGAACCGCTCCCTCTAATGGACATATCAATCCTCATACAGAAAGAAAGAGGACTTACAGACGGAGTTTTTATGGCTACTGTCCTTGCTGGGAAGCATCTTGACTCCTCTTGACTTCAATTCAATCGCCTTTTTCACTGGAAGAAACAAAATAAAACCATTATTTGGTACGACTCAGAGAGATATCATAAAATTGCGTTCTATCTTCACAGCATTTCCAGTCATAACTGCTTTCTTACCAACCCCTGGAATATGAGACATATTCTAAGGGGTGAATGATGCAAAGCAAATGAAGTACAAGAGCCTGTGAATAATTAATGCAAGTCTATCAACCAGCAAGATCATATCTTATGATAGCAGTGTCAGAAGCTAAAAATAATATGTAGTAAGATTACCATCTACACCCAAAGCTGCTTACTACCAGCGATGGCAAATTCTACAAACCATTTCGCCAAATGACCCAGCAGACTGCTCTCTCAACTTACATGCAGTGACTAGTTTTCTAAATTTGCTACATACATGAAAAATTTTGAAGAAAAATGAAATTTATTCATTCATTCACTCATCTAGTCATTTAATCACTCAAAGTTTAACAAATATCCATCGATGGGAAGCTAGTAGGAGGAAATGTTCTAAGTGTGGGTGATTAAATGCTAAGAACACCAGTACTTACAGACCCTCGTAACCTACAAGCAATATAAAAAATGTATGACATTGGTTTCTAAAGTCATAGTTCTCAGGCTTTAAGTTTCTTGACTTTACTAGGTTCTGCATTAAATATTTTAAGAAGTTCCACTTTTGTGGTCATTTCTGGGGAAAAAAAGTGGGAAGTCATTTGTGGGAAGAAAATAGATAATAATATTTTAATTTAAAATTTTCTGTTTTGAATATTAAAATTATCATATCTTTATTAAAATTAAATATTTTAATTTAAAGATTTCTGATTTACATATGATTTACATATATGGACCTAGAGTAGCGTGAAGACCTGGGCTCAAATCTTTGCTCACAACTTGGTAGCTATGTGGCCTGTGTAAGTTACTTAACTCAGAGCCTGTTAATTTATCTGCAAAAGGAGTGTGATGGTTACTTTTTATGTCTACTTGACTGGGGTCCAAAGTGCCTAGATATCTTGTCAAATGTTTTCCTGGGTGCTTCTGTGAAGGTGGTTTTTGGATGAGATTAAGTTTTAAATCCACAGACTGAGTAGAGCAGATTGCCCTCCCTCCATGGGGGTGGGCCTTATCTAATCAGCTGAAGACCAGAATAGAACACAAAGCTGACACCTTCCTGGGCAGAAGAGAATTCTTCAGGCCTGACTGCCCTCACACTGGGTTATAATTTTTTTTCAATATTATTGCTTTTTTTCCTTCCAATTTTATTGAGATATAATGCACATACAGCACTGCGTAAGTTCAAGGTGTACGACACAATGATTTGACTTACATGTATAATGAAATAATTACCACTATATGTTTAGTAAACATCCATCATCTCATATTGATACAAAATAAAAGAAAAAGAACAAAATTTCTTTCTTGTGATGAGAACTCTTAGGATTTATTTTCTTAACTTTCATATATAACATACAGCAGTGTTAATTATATTTATCAAGTTATACATTACATCCCTAGCACTTATAACTATAAATTTGTACCTTTTGACTGCCTTCAACTAATTCCCCCTCCCTCCACCCCTCGCCTCTGATAAATGCAAATCTCATCTCTTTTCCTATAAGTTTGTTTTTCTTTGCTTGTTTTTTGAAGTATAACTGACCTAAAACACTATGTCAGTTCCTGGTGTACAACACAGTGATTTGATATTTCTGTACATTTCAAAATGGTCAGCACGATAAGTCTAGTTACCATCTGTCACCGTACAAAGATGCTACATAACTACTGAACTATATTCTCCATACTGTACATTTCATCCCTGTCACTCACTTATTTTGTAATTGGAAGTTTGTGCCTCCTAATCTCCCTCACCTATTTCTCTCCCTCAAGCCCTCTTCTTTGGCGACCACCAGTTTGTTCTCTGCGTCTTTGACAATGTTTCTGTTTCACTACATTTGTTCGTTTGTTTTGTTTTTTAGATTCACATAAAAGTAAAATCATCCAGTATTTATCTTTGTCTGACTGCCTTCATAGTGGGATATTAATTTTTTTTCCTGCCTTCAGATTCAAACTGAAACGTTGGCTTTTCCCGGGTCTTGGTCCTGCCAGCCTTTGAACTAGAACCACACCATTAGCTCTCTTGGTCTCCAGCTTACTGACCCACCCTGAAATCTTGGGACTTCTCAACCTCCATAATTGTGAGAGACAACTTCTTATATTTCTTATATAGGATGGTATGATATATATCATCCTATTGGTTCTGGTTCTCAAAACAGCCCTGACTAATACAATGGGCATGCTGATATCAAATGCAGGGGAACAGATATGTGTTCCCTGCACTATACTGAATGCACCATATTTAGGAACAGACCCTGGACGTTGTGGGCTCTGTACACGACAGTGTTTGTTGCTATTTTTGGATCACTTGCATTCACATGGCTTCCCCAGAGGAGAGATTGTCCTTCCATCGCTGATGTTACTGGACATTTGTTCCCTCTCCCCGTCCCTTCCCCTGGTCACTGAATTTTCTGACCCTCTGGGTACCACGTGTCTGTGGCTCTACCTCTCAAGGCCCTCATCCCACTTCCCATCTGGCCTCTGTACACTACCTTATCTGACATTTGTACACTACCTTATATTTAAGGAAGCATCTTCAAACACACCATGGTATTTAACTCTTTCCACAACCCACTGAAGTAGGTATTATGAAGATCCTTACTCACATTAGGAAATCAAGGCTCACAGATTTGTTGAGAGGACATAGGGAGTAAGATGTGGGATTTGGATTCAAATCTTCCCACTCAGAACCCAACACCCTTCATTGTATTCTGCCCACTTGACAATGGAAGGTATGGAGGTAGAGACTGTAGGATCCCGACACCTGGAAAGAAGCCGAAAACGCCGAAGAGCTCTGTGCCTGGAATTCAAATCATTGCAGCATCACCAGGGTTAAATTGCCAGGACAGTCTATTGACTCTGCTATTTCTTTTCTCTCTGCACTGACAAAATAAAAGCTGATTCTCTCCCATTTCCCACCTTCCTCCCAAAACCCAAGCTTTTGAATTCAAGGAGAGAAGCAATTTCCTCACGTTGGTGTTGACAATTCCTTTCCTTGTCAAAGGAGGCATTGAAGAAAACCTCCCCAAAGGAGGGAATTATAGGAAGTTGCTTCAGAAGCAAGGGGAGGGGCTGGCATTTGAGCAGGTTCAGGACCAGGTGGGGAGACGGCGGCTTTCACCAGTGCTGAGATGCATGACAGCTACAGGTAAGCCATGGACGCAGGGCATCTGATGTTTGGAAACTGGTCACAAGGTACTGAGGGTGAGGCAGGGGCCATCTCTGATGGGGCCTGTGGTCAAGCTGAGGGATGGCCTCTCGATGGATGTCCAGGAGAAGAGGACCAAGGAGCACTCCTGTGATGGGGAGCACCCTACCTGAGAGGACATCTTGGGATGCTATGGAATGAGGTGTGTGTGTGGTGGGGTGCTGCAGCATGGTGTAGAAAATGGGAGGACCCAGACAGTGACAGATGCCGGATGTTCACCAGTGGACTAAGAGGAAGACTAAGGGTCAGATATGATTAGACAGAGGTATTGATCTTTGCTATGGAGCCATTTTATAACCATTGCACCAACATAATGGCAAGCTGGTACTATTTCTACCCCCCTCCCCACCCATCCCTCATTTGCTGCATCTTTCCTTGAACATGGAAATCTCTCTGCCCAGCCCTGAGGTGGGGGGAAGGAGGAGGACTCTGGATGGAGGACAGGAGGGGCTTCAGGGAGGTGATGAGGGGAAAGACCCTTTGAGGAGGGTCCCTTCCTTTTCTTCACAACATTGCCAAGAACCAGGGCTGTCCAGAAAGAGGATGTGTTAACTTGAAACAAGTTAGAACTCAGAGGAGGGGAGAATCTACAGCAGTACAACACCATCATACTGAAGAAAAGAAAAAAAAAAAGTTCCCTGGTGGATGTTAGCTTCACTCAGCTACATACAGCTACTTTCTGTCCTTTCCAGGGAGAATGTCCATGACTGACCCCTAATTAAGCTCAGCCTGCTCCTTGGACCCTCCCAGCTCCCTCCCCCGGCCCCAGAGGCAAGAAGTCAAAGTTCACTGTGATCTTCCACACACATCAGACTTCTCTCAGGAAACCCAATCCTACCATCTGCCTCTGGTGTCCTTGGAAATTCCTGTACCAGATGATAGAATTCAATGTCTAACACCATAGTTTACCCATAATGAGGAGCTCAGAAAATTCCAAATAAACAAATAAAATGCAAAATTGTTTCAAACAAACTTAATTTACTAAATACAGGGACGGACACCATTGAGAAACCTCACAAACCACAGAGGAAATTGTTTCAAATATATACACCAACTACTGACAAACTGAAGAAATCAGGGTTTGGAATTTAAAATACAAGCCCTTTTTTTGGACTTATTATTAACTCAGAGGATTATCGTGATTTTATTAATACTTCTCCAGGCTAAAAAATTCCCTTCAAGTGGCACGTGAAAAGAATATTCACAATTATTGATAGCAATAATAGTGAAATCCTTGGAAATCCTTTGAGTTGAGAGAGCTTACTATACAGGTGCGTGCACATACACACATATATATACTTTCACATTTATTTTATATTTCATTTATATGTTATGTATTTTTACATATTACACACTATATATTTAATATATGTTATATATTAAATATTTTACATATTATATATATTACTGTTGTATAAATATTTTACATTTATTATATATAAAATAATGTGTAAAATATTTATGTATATAACATACATAAATTAATCTATTGAGCTTTCTTGTTAGAAATGTTCTTGTTATCTAACTTAATTTGTCTTATAATTATTTAATCAATAGCTTTCTATTAAATTTGGTAAGCAATTATAGTCCATAAGCTATTAATCTTTTGTATTTATTAATACACTGTCCTTTTATATTGTCATCTTAGCAGATATGATAATTCAAATTCCATTATTTATGTTACCTTATTCTTGAATTAGGAAAACAAAATATTTCAGAAAAATATTTTTGGTTCATGTGTTGTTTGGAAAATATTTTGTTTTCCTTTATTATTGGGGAAAAAAAATCTAAACTTTTGGATTATCTCAGAGATTTTTGTTAATCTTTTTCATTTTGAAGAGAAATATAAATGATTTGTAAATAATATATTTTGAGGAATCCCAGTGGTTTGCATTCTTTCACTTACTGTAAGGCTTACTTTTTTTTCTAAGCATTTACACCATAATATTTTAGAAATGCTTTCAAAATATTAATTTGCTTCATTAATAGATCCAATTATAGCAACCCTTACTTAAATCGTTTAACATTTCTTCATTAGATTTTATGTGTTTTATACTGACGAAGAGTCATCAAAATTCATATCACTTTATATTTTTAACACATATTTAAAAATTTTTTTAAACTGTATCAAAGTATCTCTAAGAATCCCTAAGAATCACTAAATATTTCAGTATGGACCCACTTTCCTATTCTCTGTTAATTATATAAATGCATAGCTCATGTTGATGCTGATAAAAATCAGTTTAATCATATGACCTTATATGGTTGTTATCGTAGATGACGGAGCCATTCCCATCTAAAACCAGAGCCTCCACCTCTGCACTGGGGCTCATCACCTCAATAACATGATGCCATCATTTTCCTCCTTCCTCACAATCATTCTTTCTTTTCTGCTTGATCAATCCCATTATTATACAAACATGTTTCACTTCCCATCTTTAAGAACCGAGACAAGGGCTTCCCTGGTGGCGCAGTGGTTGAGAATCTGCCTGCCAATGCAGGGAACACGGGTTCGAGCCCTGGTCTGGGAAGATCCCACATGCCGCGGAGCGACTAAGCCCGTGAGCCACAATTGCTGAGCCTGCGCGTCTGGAGCCTGTGCTCCGCAACGGGAGAGGCCACGATAGTGAGAGGCCCGCGCACCGCGATGAAGAGTGGCCCCCACTTGCCGCAACTAGAGAAAGCCCTCACACAGAAATGAAGACCCAACACAGCCATAAATAAATAAATAAATAAAATTTAAAAAAAAAAAAAAAAAAGAACCGAGACAAAACAAACAAGCAAAAAGGCAAGCATGCAAGCAGCGAACAAACAGACCAGAACTCTTTCCTGCCCATACTCCCCAGAGCTGCCTGGCCCTTTTCTCTCCTCTCCTGGGAACAGTGAGAGGAAATTCCTCCAGTGAATCATTTTCTTTGATCTCTTCCCATTCTCTCCTGAACCTGAAAACAGCCCTATCAAGGTGAGCTGTCACCTCCCTGTTGCTAGATCTTGTGGTCAGTCCTCCAGTTCCCTTTGTCTGTGATGTGAGGTCCCCTCCCCCCATGTCCAGACCCCACACGCTCTGGTTCTCCTCTGATTCAATGGTCACTCCTTGTTCATAAGTCTGAGCGTCGTCCTGTGATGCTTTGGTATTTATCGCCATATTTTTAAACTTTCCATGTACTCCCTTGACCAAGATCCAATAGAAGTATTATAATCATCTAATAAAATATCATTAATATTACAATATTATTAATGAGTAGTAATTTTTAAAATTACTATGTATTTGACACTCTGCAAGGTGCTTTATATACATCCTGTTTAATTCCACCGCAAAGTTATAAGATTTATGGTGTTTATTATGGAGAAAAAAATGAGTTACAAAGAGGTTAAATAATTTATCCTAGGTTACAGGGCTTAAGGTGGAAGAGCTGTCCTGGAGCTGGGGGTCTGATTCTAGAACCTGATCGCTTTACGAGGAGGAGATGCTGTCTCCTTTATAAATGATACCACTTGTTTTAAAATTTTCTTGTTGTAAACAGTTTGTTATTGGATTATACAATATAATACTTATGTAACTATATATTAGTAAACATGTCTTATCATACTACATTTTTTTAAATCAGGATTTAATTGACACTTCAAACCATTATCTAACAAATCGTTGAATGAACGTGTATGTTAGCTGCTTAAACATGGGTTAAATATTTATTAATATTCATCCTGTTACAACAAAAACTATGTACTGAGTCACATACCATTGAGTGTGTTTTCCTTTTCTATTGAATTTATTATGATTGTAGTAGTATATGGACATTGTAGAAAACTTGGGAAAACCTAAAAATTATCAAGAAAAAACCAAAAATAACTGACTGAATAAACCCATCACCTAGAGATGACTGCTGCTATCATCATTTTTTATGTATTTACTTCCAACCCTATGTATATTGCACATATAAGTTAATAGGACATTTCGGTAAAGACACATATATGATATTTACAGAATAAAAATAAGACTGTAATGTATTTTTATTCTGCTTTTATGACTGTTTTGAGCATTTTTGCTTATTACATATTTCTCATTAGATAGTGTGTGTATGCATATATATATATATATATATCTTTTTTTCCCCCCAGGCTTGAGGGATCTTAGTCCCCAACCAGGGATTGAACCCAGGCCCCAGCAGTGAAAGTGCCACGTCCTAACCACTGGACCACCAGGGAATTCCCAATTTTTAATCAGATATTGAGGTCACTGAATACTTTTGAAAAACACTTTTAATGGATTGGTCACAATATATTTAATTCCTTTACTCTTAGATATTAGCCTTTTTCTTACTTCCTGCAGTTGTATATGATACCAAACAGCTTCCAACACATCATTAAACTCTGATCAGTTTCATGGAAAAAAAAGGGCCAGAGTTAGGATTCTTTGCTCAAGGTCTTAACACATAGTGCTAAACTGATTTTTAGGAAACTGTACCCATTCTCCTCACCAATTGAATATAATATCTTGACTGTATCGCCTTTGCCAACGTTGTTTTATGTTTTTAATTAAAAAAATTTTTTTGAAGTATAGCTGACTTACAGTGTTGTTAGTTTCTTTGTACAGCAAAGAGATTCAGAGAGAGAGAGAGAGAGAATGTAAGACGTATACATGTTCTTTTCCAGATTTTTTTCCCTTACAGGTTATTACAAAATACTGAGTAGAGTTCCCTGCGCTGTACAGTAAGTAGGTCCTTGTTGGCTATCAATTTTATACAGCATGTAAAAGAAAACAGTTACCAATTTGATAACTGAAAAATGCCACCTCACTTTTATCCGCATTTCAAACAAGTAAGGTGCTTATTCCCTCGTTCTGTGAGATAAACTCTCCTATAACGTATTGTCTCGTGGTCTACAGAGCCGCCCCTCCTTATGCAGCGGGGACACGGCTGTTCCGAGGCCCCCAGGGGCTCCCCGAAGCCGCAGAGGGGAGCGGACCCAGAAATTCCACGTTTTCTCCTGCGCACGCGCCCGACACCAAGGTTAAACCCTAAATCGGGCCGAGTCAGAGACGAGCGCCAACAACGCATCACACACGCGAGAACAACGAGAACCACCGGTCGCGCTAACAGTCATGCGCCTGCGGCCTCTCTCGCCCTCACACTAGCTGACTCGACGGATTGAATGCCTTGCCCGTCGCGACTACGCACCGGTCACGCGCTGTGGCGTAACTTCGGCACTTGGAGGTGTGAGAGCAAAACCAACGCGCGCTTCTTTTTCCTCCGTCACAGTATCCCCGGCAAAAGGCTCTTACCCGAGGTCCTAGCCACCTCAGCAGGCGAGTCTTTTTCTTCTCATTCGAGAACTTTCCCTGAAAGGAAGAGCCTCCCGGCTTCCCTTGGGCACATTCCAGCGGCCAGCGTCACTCCTCCTGGGCTTTGGGGCCATTCTTCAGTAAAACGAGGGTCACGCGGTACCGCGGCAGCCCGTCTGACAAACGAGTGGCAGCTAAGCTACTGACGGTTGGACCAGCGGCACTACAAGATTGAGTCTCGTTCACAGCGCGAACCAGCTGACCTCGCGAGATTTCCTCACGCAGCTGACCTCGCGAGATTTCCTCACGCGCGACTCCGACCAGCGTGAAATTTACAACTTCTCTACTGTTGACTTCTGGCATTTTTCCGCTTAGTGTTTTGGGACAGAGGTTGCCCTCCGGTAACTGAAACCTGGGAAAGTGAAACCGAGGGCCAGGGGTGGGGAGCGCTGCTGTACATTATTTTATGAGGTTTAATTGTTACTGCAAAAAAACTTTTTTTAAATCTAGAAATAATTGTTGTCTTGTCTTTGCTAGGTTACTCTTCCGGCAGCTCCCTTGTAGGCTTAGCCTCGCTCAGGAATTCCTACATTTTTCATGAGGTTATCGGATGTCCTGGAACGTGGACCCTTGAGAAAAACTGACAACCGAGTTTTAGTAAGTAGATTATCAAATTTCCTTTTGATTCTTAAATCAGCCAGTGTCCGTTCTTCGGTTGAGAAAACCGTCCTCTTTTCAAGCTTGGGGTTAAAAGGGATCTTTTGCATCTGAAATGTCACGGATATGTATTTATTATGCTTCACAGTATTAACAGTTTTGTTGTTGATAACTCCCTGTTCCTGGCTATCAGAATGTTTTCGTCTGATGTCACTTAACAGCACTATCGAATTGAAGGAAAAAGCTTTCATGCGTGGAGTTATGATTAACGCATGGATACTCATGTCTGAGTAGTCTGAAGGGTTAGTGTGGGACACCCGCACACCCTTGGCTATTGCATTCTTTGCTAATTTAATGGGTAATTACAGTAACAGGCTTTATTGGAAGGAAGGCAATTAACTTTATTTGTCCCCATGTGCTTAAAAAATCATGGACTCCAGTGAAACAATGTTTCCCTGTGATTTAAGTTGTCAGAGATAAGAACATTCAGGATTTAACGGGGGACGCGTTGGGATTAAAAGATTTCTTACTTAGCTTTGTAGTGATTCATTGGGTTACTCCACACACTTTCTTTCAGGCACTTTCCTCCAAAATAGGGGGTGGAGGGCACCAAGAGACAAGAGAGGGGAGAAGGGGGGCACCAACTGGAGAAATTTGGGGGAAAGGGAGAAGGGGAACAAAGGGGTGAGGTGCCCCCAAAACAACTTTTCCCCTTCACCATCTCCCCTGTATTGAGGTACAGGAAGTATTAGAGGCTTGTAAACAATCATCTCAGATAATCCACACATTCCAATAAAGACTGTCTTTTTCCCTTAACACACTCTTCTCGTCTGTATTTTATGTGTGAAAAGATTTCCTCCTGAAGTTTCCCAGTTTTCCCAGTCAGGCTACCAGAATCCATTCACCTTGCAGCCTGGGCAACTGTTTCATAACAAGGTCAGGTTCAGCGGGGGTTGGTCGGGGGGAGGTCTGTCCAGGAAGCCCGGAGGTCTGAGCTCCAGTCTCACTTCTGAAATTTCCCGAAATCTTGAGCCACAGCCTTGCTTTTTGTCTCATCAATTAAGTAAAGGGCTTGAATTTTAAGGCTTCTGATATTCTATTTTCTCATTCTTATTCTAGGCAGATAATGCAGAATAAAGGAAAGTCAGTATTTAATTCAGAGCAGAGTTCCAATCTTCCCTCTATGGCTTATGACAAGGCAGACTTTGAGAGAATTAACTCCAGCGTTTTCTTCTGAAATATAAGGGTAACTTGCAGGAGTATCACTATGGATGCACAAGACGCTCCGTGCATAGTGAAAAGCGAGCTTCTGGGCAGGACTGTCAGGGAAGGTTGAAGACCATTCACACAGGACACACTCTGGTCCTCGGACTGGACGAACACTATGCATTAAATACATATTGCTGCCAGTTCTTCCCCGGCGCTCCTGCCTTCCTCTGAGTCTCCTTTACCACTCACACGAAACTCTTCACTTCTGGTCACAAACTCTGTGACAGCAGCTGGGTGTCCTAGGATTTAACTCATTTCTGACACTATCCACCTGGAGACAGTGTCAGATCCCACAGGTCAAGGGTTCAGTCCTGCAGGACTGCCCCACACACACACACACACACACACACACACACACACTTCACATGCCAGTCCCAAGTCCAGGTTGTCACCGGTGCTCCTGAATGAACAGCTATAGATCAGAGGTTCCAAGGACCCCGTCCTCGGGTTTGATCAATTTGCTAGAGTGTCTCACAGAACTCAGGGAAACACCTACTTACGTTAGCAGTTACTTAAAGAGCATGATAAAGATGAACAGTCAGATAAAGAGATATCACAGGGCAAGGTCTGGGCGGGTGTCCAGCACAGGACCTCTGTGCCCGTGGGCTTGGGGTCACCCTCCCCACGTGGATATGTTTGCTAAGCCTCTGAACCCCGTCACTACTGAGACTTTATGGAGGCTTCATCTTGTAGGCACGGTGGACGCTTAACTCCGTTTCCAGCTCACTCCCCTCTCTGGAGGAGGTGGAGTGGGGCTGAAAATTCTGAGCCTTTCATCACAGCTTGGTCTTGGGGAAGAAGTTGTCAACTCCCTGAGTACCGTCCCCGAGGAATTAGGACCATGTCCTATCACCTTAACTTCCAACAGAGAAATTGGCATGTGCCTATCATCAATAAGCCAATAGCAAGTGAATCCATAAACCAACGAAATAACCTAGTAGAGACAGCAATTAGTTCTAGATTAATAAACATATTGTGGTAACAATTAAACTCCCTATAAATTATATACAAACCATGAGACGATAATAGTCAGATTTACCTCGAAGAATAAATGAATAAAGACATGATTTTAAGTGCAAATAAAAATGAGATAGTATTTTTCAACTTCCAAGTTAGAACGCATTTTCTTTTATATGCTAAAATTCAATGTTGGAAAGGTGATATAGTCAAGCTATTCTTACATAGGTGGGCTGAGGGGAAATGGTACAGCTTTCCTAAAAATCAAGAGCCTTGATCAAAGAATCCTAATTCTAGCTTTTTATAGAAAAAAAGTCAGGGGCGAGGAAAGGAGGGAAGTTACTGGAACATCACTTCAACGACCACCTCTGCCTCTTCTATTCATGAGGTTGGTAGAAGCCATTCATTAGGATTAACTCGATTAAAACATTTGCATAAGGAATACAAGCTCCAGTGTAATACCTGTGTCCTGTCAGCCGCGGTGAGGACCTGTTGACAGTAAATCCCAGGACAGCCATTGCTTTTCTGCCACCATAAACCTTTCAATGCCTCTGACTGGTGTATTGTATTCACCTGCCTGACACTCTCCAGCAGGGGTGGCACTTCACGGTGGGAGAGAGCTCATATCTCCATGGCCCACATCTTTATTCTTTCACGCAAAGAATAAAAGCATATTTCTCGTCCATGACCCCTGGGGAAGCTCAAATGTTACCTAGTGGCAGGCATGTAAACTGAGCCCCGGGAGACTGATTTCAGGGGGCAGAGTTGTAAAGCCTTCAGACCCTGACCCTGTTCAAAGCAGCCCTACAAGGTGGGAGGCTCTGACAGTGCACCTTTGAACGACGAGGACTGGACTGCACTAAAAACATCGATTTCTTTCTCCGGCTCTGCGCGGTTCTGGAACAAACGCTGTTTCATTGGTGAAACTCCTGAGTCCAATCATTTTTCTTGCTCTGTAAGCAGCACTGCCCCCAAGACGTGGGATGCACGGGCATGCCCTTGGGTGTGTGCACCTGTGGGTGTAGGATTGTAGATTTTCGGGAGTGAGGACCAATAGGAACCTCTGTAGGTCAGCTTTTTCTAATCAGTCCCGTCAGACGATTCACCAGGTTTACACTGTCAACACCAAAAAGTTAACTGGCCCACCGGGAGACTGAGTTCATCATTTTCCCTTCAGCTGCTGATAACAAGACAACTTACGGCACTCTAAAGCGTGGAAGGAGAGAGAAACATATTTTTTAATTGTTTTGTTTCTGAATTGGAAAGGTATTTTCGGTCGAAAAGTGTTTGCTCCTTCCCCACTTTTACTTCAGTTATTATGACTTTGTAAGTACTATTATTTTGCTATTTTCTCCATTGCTTTTGGAAAAGCCTCATTAATTTCATTAAATGGTATATTAAATCAAACTTAATGTGCTAAAAAAGGGACAAAATGTAAGTTCTTTACATGGGAATAATAAAATTTCTCTCTGAATGAATTGTCATAAGCCACTTTTGAGAAATTAATTACCGGGCATTTTCCAGGAGATGCTGGATGAAGGAAATAGGGAATGAAGAGCCATTCAGTGGCTGACGATTTCTGATAGAAAACACTGATAAACCTAAATATCACAGAGACTTATCACGCCTTCCTCTTTCCTCCTCTCCTCCCATCACCAAAACCCCTACAAAGCCGGTACAAAGGGAGCGGATTTAGTGTATGTTTTGCATGTAGGGATGTGTCAGAAACTTAAATAAACAGTTATTGTAAGAGATCAAAATGCAGATATCTTCAGCTTTGGGAGGCAGACATTCGAAGGCAAAAACATATAAATATAATGACATCGAACTTCCATAAAAGTTAAGGTGAACTTGAAAGTGACTTTAATAGTTTGAAGCCTCAAAGCTAAGGAATCAACAAATTGATTAACGTACTAATCTTGACTAAACATAAGACAGTGT
This sequence comes from Balaenoptera musculus, assembly GCF_009873245.2. Lineage (NCBI taxonomy): Eukaryota > Metazoa > Chordata > Mammalia > Artiodactyla > Balaenopteridae > Balaenoptera > Balaenoptera musculus. Next base: position 9,378,768 of record NC_045805.1, on the reverse strand, counting down.
TTGCCTTGACCTAAAACAGATCTGAAAGCATTCTCTCATGAAAAGAATCTGCTCTCTTATCTTTGAACTTTGATCTAGAAATCTTACCTGTTGCCAATGTTCCCAATATATCCCCATTGATAACTCACCTTAGAAAAGAACACAGTGGGAAAAGTCCCCATTAGTAGAACTATTCAGTCCAGGCATGAAATGTGTGTGTTATAGCATTCTGTAAATTGCTCTGAAATAGCTTTTTTCTGGATTCTAGATTATGAACTGAAGTTCTTTTAGGTTAGGTGTTCTAATTAGACCATTATGCATATACTGAGATACGGCGGTCTAGAGAGAATGAGATTGTGTAGGGAAGTTAGTCGTGGTTTTGGGTGTGCTGAGTTTGATATGCCTATTATTAGACTTGGAGCTAAGAATTTGGCTACATGAGACTGAGCAGGGGAAAGACTCAGGCTAGAGACATGCATTGGGGAGTCCTCAGCCTACGGATGGAACTGAAAAGCTGGAAATAGATGAGATCAACTTCCCTAGCAGTTCTCCAAGAGTACTGCATATGCCCGGGGACCCCAAAACCTTCTGGGGGCCCTATTAGGCCGAAACTGTTTTCACATTCATACCAAGATATTTTTGCTTGTTTCACTCTGTAAAAAACCTGCTGGAGCCTCAGCATGAATCAAGGCAGGGGCACCAACAGGACCTCAGTCATTGTATTACTCATGGTGCTTAAGTGAAGAATGCCAAGGAAGAAGCAATGAAAATAATCAATTTTATGAGGTCTAAACCCTTTAGTGTGTGGCTTTTTAATGTTTTGCTTATGAAATGGGAAGTAACTTTTACCGTACTTCTGCTGCATAGCAAAGAATGATGCTGGTCTTGAGGAGAAATGCTTGTGCAATTCTTTGACTTCAGAGATGAACCAGCTGCTTTTTCATGGAGCACCATTTTTACTTAAAAAGAAGACTAACAGGTCATGATGAGTGTACTTGTTTTTATTGCTGCCTAAAAATTTAGAGTTGACTCTCTGTATCTGCAGGTTCCACATCCTTGAATTCAAGCAACAACAAATCGAAAATATTTTTTTTTAATTTCCAGAAAGTTCCAAAAAGCAAAACTTGAATTTGCGATGTGCTGGCAACTATTTTCATAGCATTTACATTGCATTAAGTATTATAAGCAATCTAGAGATGATTTTAAGTATACGAGAAGATGTGCATAGGTTATATGCAAATACTAAGCCATTTTATAAAAGGGACTTGAGCATCCATAGATTTTGGTATCTGAGGGGGTCCTGAATCAATACCCCACATATACCTAGGGACAACTGTACCACCAACAGTACTTAAAACAGTAAGAATGTATTGTCTCATGATTGTTTAGGTCAGAAATCCAGGTACAGCTCAACTGAGTTCTCTGGCCTGGGTCTAACGTGTAAGGAGTTGGCCGAGCTGACTTCTCATCTGGGGGACCTGGATAAAATCTTCGCCCAGGTTCAGTCAGGTTGTTGGTGGTTGGACTGAGGCCTGCATCTTCTTGCCGGCTGTTGACCTGGGGTTGCTCTCAGTTCCTGGAGTCCACCCACACTTCCCTGCCATGTAGTCCCATCCATCTTCAATGAAATGGAGAATCTCCCTCATGCTGAATCTCTCACACACAGACTCTCTCTTCCAGGGAGAGCTCCTAGGCAGGGCTCACTGGATTAGGTCCAGGCCACTGAAGACAGTGTCCTTTTCTTAAAGTCAACTGTACCATATAAGGTAGCCGAATCACAGGAGGGACATCTCATCATATCACTCAAAGGAGGAACACCAGACAAGGTCAAGGGTCGGTGGGGTCATCTCAGAATTCTGCTTATCATCTTCAGATATTCAGGTTTTCACATTTAGGTACAGTATTTGCTGTTACTTACCTGAAAATAGTCAGCTATTTCCGGAAAAGTAATTGGATGATATTTTTTCTGATGATGACATTTGAGTGTTTAAGCAAATATCAGGATTATGGAAAACTAGCATATCTGCCTCTGTGGTTTTTACAACCTCCTAATACTTCAAGACTTTTCTGAGCTCGTAGGTAGTGATAGTAACAAATGTGATATTTTAAAGATACTGTACAATATCTATTTTTAGATTTTGACGCCAACCACATGGAAAATCTAAATAGCGACCCAACAATTTTAAAATGACTCGCGCACGATGTCACGCCACAATGCAACGGTATTGTCGTGGAATATAATGCACCTGTTCTCTGGGGCGAGAGCTCCAAATCAATCAGCAAAACCTCTAATCCAAGATCTGGTAATAATCTCCAAATAGTCTAAGCAACCAGAGAAATGCAATTTGAAAGCTAAAGTGGACAACCTTTCAGAAAATTATGTTGTTGACTATTTGGCAAACTCTCTCATGACAGGATTTACTACATTCAATATGTAACTGCGGTCTTAAAACCACTTCAGGTTATTAAGGCACACTCTTCCCTGTCCTTGTCATACGACTAAGTGTTCGCTGGGGGAATGTTTTAACCCGCTGGCATCCGTACAACATGGAGTACATGGTGTTTTCTGGTGGACCTCAGAGCAAGACCTTTCCAATCTAGTTCTTCCACCACTCGCTAGCCCTAAGGTCAGTTATCCTTACTAAGTCCTAGATCCTCACGCACTTGCAAATGGGGCAATGGGTTATCCCCAGCAAAGCAAGCTATAGAATAAGCACCAAAAAAAAAAAAAAAAAAAAAGACTTGACAGAGACCAGAGCACAGCAGGACTGTAAGACCACATGATAACCGGTTTGAGTTCATTAGTATATCTTAGTACAGAGACACAAGGGGTGCATTGGAATATAAGACACACTTTTCTAAACCCTTTTCCCAAGATCTTGTATCACTTGCTCCATCAAAGTCCTGGGGCTTCAAGTGTTTCCAGCCCGAGGCCCTGAGACCGTCCATCTCTTTCACCCTCAAGCTTTGATCGTTCCTCTGTCCATCAGACTTTTCCATTTGCAAATGGATCTACTCAGAAGGAGACAATATGGTCACCACGATGGCTTCTAGCGCTTCCATTTCCTGAAATAGTGATTCCACCAAAGAAGTGAATAATGTGGCTTCCTGCTAATATTTCTGGCTACTAAAGTGGATAGATTAGAGGGGGAAACATTTGGACTCCCTGGCATTCACGGCCCCTGACTCAATCATTTCTCTTTGCTGGTGTTTCCTCAGGCTCCAAGGCAGCTTAATCCGTGGGATTCAGTTTCCCTGGGCCTGATCACCATTGAGTTTGACAGAGCAAATCTCTGGGTGCTCAGAGCAAAGAACTCCAGCCATGATGGCTTTTCAGACCTGTTCTCCCTCAATTGACTGATGTCTACTCTGGCCATACATTAGTGGTAGGGATTGATTATACTTGATAGTTTGCAACCACCAATGAATTTTATACATTTTATGCTCTTAGTACCTACAAGTACACCCTTCTGCTACCCCCGCCACCAAAAAGTTGAGTTTTCTTTCTAAGGGATTGATCTTCCTGGCATTTATTATCCTCATCAAGGACACTGTCCTTATCCCATTTTATGAACCTAGAAACATCCACTGTTCCAGGTTGATAGAAGCAGCTAGGAGCTCACTCAGAGATGAAACTCTGAAGCCAAGATTATGACATGTTCACACACAATACAATTTATATTATGCCAGATATTTTTTTAAAAATATGTTAGAGGTGATAAGAGAAAGTGTTTAGCCATTATAATAGGTAGAATGATTTACTGCCTCAAAGTCTCATTTCTTGCCAATGGTTGCTGTGTTCTTTAACGTTTTAGTGTGAAAGAAGTATTTCAAGCATAAACAAAATTACAGATAAAGGCATTCAGAATCCACATACTCCCATCACTCAACTGCAGTGATAAATATATTATTATTTATTATTATTTTTAAGTCTGTACCCTTACAAATGTCCCTCCCTACCCAGGTGGTTTTGAAGCAAACCCGAGACCATAAATTCACAAGTCCATAAATATTTCAGTATGCATCTCTAAAAGATTAAGATGGTTCTTAAAATGAATGACTAAACTCCCTGGCGGTCCAGTGGTTAGGACTTGGTGCTTTCACTGCCGACAGCATGGGTTCAATCTCTGGTCAGGGAACTAAAATCTCACAAGCCATGTGGCTCGGCCAAAAAAAAAATAGAATCCTCATTTAAAATGAATGACCAGGATACCATTATCATATGTAAACATACTCACAATAATCCCTTGATATCAGATATCCAGTCAGGATTCCAATTTCCCTAGTTATCTCATTTTAAAAATTAATCTAATTCCATATTTAGGCCTCAAATATGATGTTGACGTGTCTCTGAATTCTCTTAAAATTCTATAGTTTCTGTTTCTTCTCTCACCCATTCACTCTACTATTTATTTACTGAACACAGTGAGCTGTGTTTTGTAGAGTTTCCTGCTGGTAGATTTTACTAACCATATTACTGGGAAGGTGTTTTGTATCCTTCTCTGTCCTTTGACTGTCCTGTAAACTGTCAGCCAGATAAAGCCTGGATAAGATTCAAGCTTAATTTTCTGGCAACGATTCCTCATAGATACGTTTTGTATTTCTAACAGGAAACACAGTGTATGGTTTACCTTTCTTTCTGTGATTTCAGGAGCTATTGATGACCGTTATCTAGGTCCATTATTTCATTAGGGGCTATAAAATGATGATATCCTTCCTCCCAGCCAGGCTAGATATTATTACAACTTGATTCAATTATATAAAATACAGTGTTGGGCTTATGAATATGAGCTTGGGAGTTACATGGATCAACATTAAATTTGGGTTCTGTCACTTAATAACTGCAGGTCCTTGGGCAAATCACTGAAACTTTCTATTACTCTCAGTATTCTAATGCAAAATGCTATAATATTTGCATCCACCTCCAAAGGCTTCTATGAAGATTCTGTGAGATAATGCATTCACTTAATTTTTGTTTGGTCAAAAATCGATGCTGAAAGAAAGACTTGGATGCATTCCATTTATCTGGGAAGGGTCCTGGGAACAGGAAAGTGGAAAGAGAAAGGGAAAAAGTATTCACTGATGAGTGAGGTACTGCTTTGGGCACCTGGGCCTCAATCCATCTGGGGTTCCTTCTAGGGAACCATGTAGAACAAAACTTTGAGAGGATAAAAGGTGGAGAGGTTTACCCACCAATTCTTTTGTCTCCTTGGTTGAGGGGGCTTTCTCTCCCAGCACCTCCAGGCTGCTCTGTGTTGAACAGGCTCTCAGAGCAAGGAATCCTCAGGAGGAGAAGCAGAGAGAAGAGGGAGGTTGAGAATGGAAGCATGAGCACAGGAACTACTGACCTGGCTGCAGGAAACTCAGAGGCAGGCTGAGGGCACCTGTGGGCACCCACAAGGGCTTCTACGTGTATGTGAAGTACTCCTCACGGTTCCTGGCCTGGAGGAAAGGCAAAATCAAGCTTGGCTTCCATGATGTCTTGGGTATGAAGAGGTTCAGAACACACCACCCCCACATATGCTCCTTTGGCATACTGATTTTTTCACTGTGAAGACACTTGAGAAAGAGCAGCTGCAGGAAAAGCTCCCTTCCCTCCGCCTTCCTACCTGAAAGCAGGTCAGGAAATTTCCCCTGAGAAAAGTGCTTTCCCTGCCCTCAGAGGAGAAAACAGTCTTATCACCATAGATGGGGGTGGGGGGTGCCAACCTTGAAATGGACCTGGACAGACAGACCTACTGAAATGACCCTCATCTCCCATTAGTTTCACCCATATGTTTCCATCACTTTGCTACAATTTATGGCCTTAAATCCCTTTTTCTTTCTTTTTTTTTTTTTTTTTGACAACATAAGGAATTCTTTATTTTTAATTACCAATTTATTAAATCCCTTTTCCTTTGTCTTGTCACTTCTCCACACAATTATTGTTCTTTGTTAAAAAAAAAAAAGATATATAAGTTCTTGGTCATAACCAATTTTTGGGTCTTCATTTTTCCTATTGAGGCTCTCATGTGCAGGTAAAAATACGAAGTAAAATTTGTAGGCTTTTCTCCTATTAATCTGTTCTCTGTTAGTCTTATTCTTGGGCCCAGTCACAGAATCTGAGGGGATGGGGAAGCCTTTCTTCCCCTACGAGGACCTGCATTTATCATGACGTCTACTAGCTCTAGGGCATCACCTCACTTGGAAGAAGAATAGTTTTTCTTTGGGTGAGAATATATGGGAGCGTCTTTCTAGTCCTCTTATAATACAGATTAAAAAAAAAAAAAAACTACTGAGCTGAAATTCACATAACGTAAAAGCGGCCGCTTAGAAGTAAGTGAACAATTCAGTGGCATTTATTACATTCACCATGTTGTCAATCACCATCTCTGTCTAGTTGCAAAACATTTCCATCATTTCCAAGTAAAACCCCTTGTGCGCATTAAGGAGTTTCTCCACCTCCCCACTGTGCTCCCCAGCCCCTGGCATCACCAGCCTGCAATCTGTGTCTAAGGATTTATCTCCACACACAGATTTTTGCTGAATGCCTGCCTTTGAAGGAAGGAGATGGAGAAATAGTCCATTTCAGTGGAAATACAGTCCAACATAGAAAGGAATGTTGAGTATCTTGGTAAGAGTTCAGGATTCCCTAGCAGATATATTAATAATAACACCTGCCAGCTATAGTCTCGACTAAGAAAACTCAAACCCACTGCAAGTGAATAAATCAGGGATAAGCACGTGAGCCAACACAGCTAATATGGCTGGGTTGATTTGGTTCCAGCACTTCAGAATTTGATATAGGATTATTAAAAATATGAACTTTAGGAAGAAGATCTAAAGCCTAAAGATGTACTGAAAGGAATTAGGAGTTAGCATCAATACCACCAGGCCAGCAAAAATGGAGGAAGCAGAAACTAGGAATGGGTAGCAGTTATGAAGCACAGAATTTACGTATACCGGGTAGAGAGACTGAATAAGTGATCAGTAATAATAACAATGACAGCAACAAGATGTATTGAGTGCTTATATTTTGGACATGCAAGGTTTTGTTTATTTCTCACAACTTATGAGTAGGTTTCCATTATTATCCCTGTTTTGTAAATGAAAAAAATAAGGCTTAGAGCACTTAGATGATTTGCCCTAAGGATTAAGAGCTGAGGTTTGAAACCAGGTGACTGACTCCACACCCTTGCTCCTAATGAACTTGGTGGATGGTTACAGAGCTGTAGCAATATTATGGGAGGGGCAGAATGTCCCCTTTCTCAATTTGTTTTGGATAAAGTGTACTAGTTCCCATGGAACCCTCTTTTTTCCTTAAGCTTGTTGAATGAGTTTCCATTCCTGGGACCAGAAGAACTTAACAAAAATGAATACCACCAGGGAAAGAGGGCCAGGGAGGGGTGAGCTCCTGGTGGGAGCCCCAGGCGAGCTCTGAGTAGGGGCCATCTGAGTGGTTGTCTTGGGAACAAGAGCATCCAGGAGAGGACTGACTCTACCAATTTAGCAGTTTCGCCCGGGGCCGCCTCGCAGGGCAAAATCTTGATAGGACGCTGCACTCTGTAGGAAAGCTTAAAACCTCTCTGTTAGAAATAACCTTGAGCAAGTCATTTAACCTTTGCAGAATCTGGTCTCACCATCAATAAGTTGATGAGTTGTCTTTTGAAGGACTTTTTCAGCTGTTACCTTTCAATGAAATTAAAAATAAACAAGTTCTACTGATCAAGTCATTTCTCAGGATAACCAAGAAAACAAAGAGAACCATAAACCCAATAGTGAGAAGTGGAAAATATTTACTAAACATCAGGAGAGCTTCTCAGATTATTCCGTGCAGGATGACGATTTTATGCTTGGGCAATCCGCCATGAAGATAGTGTTTCAGAGACCCTCATCTTTCTAGTTTGTTTGCTTCTTTGAGGAAAGTTAAGTCCTCAATTAATTTTTTTAAAAGACAGAAAGAAATGATAAAAAAGCCTCCCAGATGAACTGAACCTCTAGGAATAAAAACTGAAAAGACAAATGCTGAACTATCATGGCTGAAATTCTGAGTCCCAGGGGTTGTAAGAGCTGCCGTGTATTCAATCTCATCCTGCCTCATCTCAGATGTTTGTCAGTAAAGTGATCCACAGTTACGTGAAAATTTATTGTAAACTGAGAAATAGATAATAGATAATAGAGTTTATTTTTTACTCGCCATCTGGTTCAGGTAGAAGGGAATTTTTAAAATATATTTCTGATTAGGCGTGTGAGTGCATGTCTACATGTACGAGTATGTGTGTGTATATATGTACAGATACATGCATATGATAGTGAATAAGCTCAAAAATACATACAAGCTCTTTCAGATGTGAGGAATTTTAAAAGTGAATTTATGAGTTCCAGTGTACTAAATTAATATTTAATAAAGATACTTATTTAAGATTACTACACCAGTGATATACTACTTAAACCATTTAATTGATGCATGTAATTGGAAGGCTGCATTTCATGGTGAGAACTGGCACCTTCAATTCCATATCTCCTACCATCTTCCCTGTGTGTACACATGATATCTGTTACATTACATCTTGTTCTCTCTATCACTGCTACTCAACCTTTATCACTGATTGATAAAGGCTCTTGGACAATATAAAGTAAGAATGGGTTTGCCTCTGACTACAAACATCCATGATACTTCTCAATTTAAATAATGGAATTTGAAATATCATATCTGCTCAGGTGACAGTATAAAAAGACAATGTATTGATAAGTATAAAAGATTAATAGCTTATGCACTGTGATTTCTTACTTACCAAATTTAATAGAAAGCTATTGATTAAATAATTATAAGGCAAATTAAGTTAGATAACAAGAACATTTCTAACAATAAGAAAGCTCAATAGATTAATTTTCCATAGTACCTTGTGTACCTCTGCAGGGGCTTCTTCTGTAATCAGATCTCCCAGTGTGCTAGGATTGGGGGGTGGGTGGTGAGACAATATTTACAACGATGCATTGCCCCTGGTATCCACAATGAAAAATGTCTAAAACAGCTGCTGCTACAATAACAGTAGGACAATATTAGGCAGTTTTACGTTTACAGTTATAGACATAACTCTTCCATTGCTTTGCTGAGCCCTGCGGAATAACCTCTGTCTTTGTTCTAAGAAGAGCGATCGCTCCCCAGTGGTGTGTAATATGGGGGGAAGGAGGGAAACTACGTGTTTACTTCTTAGAATAGGTGGTATGGGTCTGAATGTGAGAGGAAGAGAGGAAGGTAAGCTATCAACTGTGGCCCTGTGGATACACAATACACTTGCACAACTCTTGTCAATAAAGAGCATCCGTTCAGTTCACACATTCACAGGTCAGGGCTCCCCGGAACGGGGCACATGTTCATTGAAGCATCTCCAAGATTTCCGTAATGTTTGTTTACCTGATTACAATATTGAGTGACATCACTCAACAAGGATTCCACACTTGACTGATACATTGGAATTAACTGGTGAGCTTTAAAAAAAATGAAGATTCTGTAAATATTGACTTAGTCATCATGGAATTGGATTCTAGAATCCATTTAGTAAACACTTACATGTGATGGTTAATTTTATGTGTCAACTTGTCTGCGCTGAGGGATGCCCAAACAGCTGGTAAAATGTTATTTCTGGATGTACCCGTGAGGGTGTTTTTGAAAGAGATCAACACTGGGATGGGTAGAACGAGTAAAGAAGATCACTGGCCCCAGTGTGGGTGTGGGCGCATCAACCAGTCTGTATGGGGCCTGAACAGAATCAAAGGTGGAGGAAGGGCTGTCTCTGCTTGAGCTGCCCATCTTCTGTCCATCTTTTCCTGCCCTCAGACGTGGGCACTCCTGGTTCTTGGGCCTCTGGCCAGCCTGGTTTTCCTGGTTCTCCAGCGTGCAAATGGCAGATCTAGGGACTTCTGGAGCTCCAGAATCATGTGAGGCAATTCCTATAATCAATCTATCTATCCATCATCTATCTATCTATCTACCTATCATCTACCTCCTTTTGGTTCTATTTCTCTGGAGAGACCTGACAAATATATTATACAAAACAAAAATGTTTTGTTTTTAAAAATCTGCATCTGTGTCAATATGAGCATGTTTATGTGTGCAAAAGTACGGAATTCTGTCAAGCTACCTAGTAAAAACAAATTCTTCACTTTAAACATCACAGATCATTCTTACACTGCTTCTTTCATGTGAGTCAGAGTGGCCCACTTCAACTCCTGACTTACTCCTTATTTACCCCTCTCCAAGGGCAAGCTTTAACCTCTTGGTGCCCCGGTCCACACAGCTGACCCATGGGCTACGTCATGGCTAGGCTCATCCAAATACACAGACAACAGAGAGCATTTAGAACAAGGACTGGCACATAGCTATCCTTCATGATATTATTACACACAAAATGCAAGCTCCTTGCTACTATTGCCAATTATTTATAGTGATATATTCTATCACTACTTATCTTTGTATATTGATTGCTTAATCTGTGTCTGACATTGTTCTAAGTCCTGGAAATATAGTTGTAAACAAAATAGACAAAAATCCTGCCTTCCTATAGCTTTCCTTCCAGGACAAGAAGAGAACTAATAGACAAGTAAATGGGTAAAATACATAGATTTTCAGCAGAAATAGTATTTTGGGGTAAAAAAAAAAAATAAAGAGGGAAGAGAAATACAAAGAGCTACTCTGAAATGGGTGTGAAATTGATAATACAAACTCTGTGTGTCAAGCACTGTTGTATGCATTTTATAGACAGTAAATCATCTTAATACTCAAAACAACCTTCTCACGTCATTGCATCTGTATATATTCATAAAAATAACTAGTTGCAATGGTTTACCTTAACTGTATCATGAATACGTGTATTAACACAACTTGCTTTTCAGCCAACATTTTGAAGAAACAAAAATTGGGAGCCTTCCTCAGTGAATGGAACAGAGGAATAAGTAATGCTTAATTCAAACAATGGAATATTACCCAGCAGTTAAAACTAATATTGTAGACATTCACATTTCACATCCAATGTGTCGACTTCCTACCCAGCCACCACCCCAGCCCCTGGGTCTGCTCAGCTCCAGACCACCCACTGCCAGTCTGGCAGAGGGACCCTCCTCCTGCCCCGAGATCTTGTAGCATCTGTGACTCTGCTTCTCCAGAGTGAAGCTGTGGACACGGGCACCATCGGCCACATGTTGGCAGCTTCGGCTCACCATCAGCACTTAGTGGTGACTTGGAACGAACATCTCCACTTGACTTTACCTCCCAGGTCCTCATTCGCCAAGAGGCAACACTATGACCAGACTGTTTCGTGAGACATCAGTGAGAGTTCCATACGTCTACATAAATACGTGGGAGAACACAGCTCCTTCATGTAGAAGGTACTCAAGTCCTCTCAGGGTGTTTGTTTTCTGTGTGAGATCATCACCCCAAACCGGTCCTCCCAGGACCTGATTCACAGACGGCGCTCAACACTTGATTGTGAAGTGTTTATTGTGCTCACAAAGTGCTTTAGCTGAAGCCGACAGTCTGCATTAATTTTTATAAAATAATCATGTAACTACAGTTGTCACGTATTAGATTTTAAACTTACATGGGATGAGAACAAGAACTGTTGCTTTAATAAAAATCACATTTCCTTTACCTTGTGTGCTGCAGTCCTCATCACAGACAATGGCTATCTAGAGAAACCAGCATTGATGTTTACTCTCTGGAGACAAGCCGATTAGTAGGTAATGACCCGCATGTTATCATGCTAAGGTAGACTGGCATGAATTTTCTTTCATGAGAAAAAAGGATCGTCTTAATATGAACCTAATTTTTCCAGTTCGACCCTCTGAATCTCATTTCTTACAGGTTTTATTTTTTAATTTCTAGGATTCTTTTAGGAACACAGAAGTCAAAATTGTTTTAGAATTAAATTAAAGGGTTGTACTAAAATAAATTCTTAAATGGAATCATTTTGTTCTGTCTGTGGCCAAACTCCCTTTATTGATTGTGACATCTTTTACTTAGACTCTCACTGTTTTCTCTTTTACCAACCTCCTTGTGCAGGGCAGTGCCTTTCCTCTTCAGTCAAATCAAAACTCTGCCAGCAGAAAGCACCCTCTTGGTTACTGAGCTTTTCTTAAGCTACTTTGGATGCCTCAACAATCTCTCTGCTCTGTCCAGGAAAATCGGTTACAGCTTCTTCTCTTCAGGTCTCTGGCTACAAATTTAGGCAGTGATATTTAATTAAAGATTCTCTGCCAGCATTCACTTGAACTCCTATATTTGCATGAGATCATTTGAAATCAAAGAGAAAATCAAAAATAGCCAGGATGGTAGTCTTTAAAGCTACAGAAACATAATCCATTTCATGTTAAGCCAGCCTTTACTTAATCCTTGCAGGGTGACAGTTTCCTTGAACTCTGACTTTCTTTGTAACACTATAGGTAGATGACTGTCATGGGAAATTTTTATAGGAAACAACTAAATTACCTGCAAAAGATTGCAGAAGAACACTGTGACAAACTAATGAAGGGGAAGTGAACTTGACAAACTAATGAAGGGGAAGTGACCTATGTCTCCCTTGCTGGTGTTTACATGTTTCCAACATTAAAGTTGATAATTACTATAGGCTATCTCTGTAATCATTATATAGACTCTAATATACACATTCATTTATTAAATACATTTAGTAGATATGTGTAAGAAAACTGTCTCTTTCGTTCTCCAAGTTCAATAAATATAGAAATAAATTCAAAGAAGTTGTGAATTTTACAATGTTTAAAATAACAAGAGAGGTCAGAGGATATTTTAGGGCAGTGAAAATACTCTGTATGATTCCATTACGGTGGACAGGTCATTACACATTTGTCCAAACCCATAGAATGTAAAACATCAAGAGTGAACCCAAATGTAAACTAGGGACTTAGGGTAATGATAACGTGTCTACGTGGGTTCATCAGTTGTAATAAATGTAGCATCAGGTGTGGGATGTTGATAATGGGGGCAGCTGTGCATATATGAGGGCTGGGGGTGTGTGGGAATCTCTGTACCTTCTGTGGAATTTTGCTGTGAACCTAAAACTTCTCTAAAATAATAAAGTATTTTTAAAAAATAGAGAGAGCCCTAAGAAGAAAAATAAATCCCACATTAGCAAGTAGAGAACAGTGTTAGGTATTTTTACATGCACTGTGCATATTTTAATACCTCTCACAATATATACACACAAGGCCTGGGCTTTAAGTACTATTACTCTATATTCTTATCATAAAATATGCATGGTGGCTATCACACATTTTATTTCTTTCAAACTTGGATTGAAATCATACTTGAAGCTAATGCCTGTGGCTAATACTTTATTTACATTTGAATTTTGATCATGATCAGAAATGCAAGTATCGGCCCCTCAGCCAAAAATGAACATGCCATGCCCTTTCTGGGGCTGTAAGCGCCAGTCGTGGGAAAATGGCAAAGCTCCCTCAAATGATACTAAGCACCCCCAGTGTTAACTAAGAGAAAACAAGCCCTAGAAAACCACGCTGTGGCAGAGCTAGGTCTTCCTACCGAATTCAAATGATGATACAAAAGAGGTGACAGTCTGGTCATCAACCCTAATTCCAAAGACAAATCCATCAAGTGGCATTAAATACGACACGATATATGAATGGTATGGATGTTCAAAAACCCTGCAGATATGCTGTTATGCATGATGCCATTTTCTCATTATTTAAAATAGATATTGATAAGTGATGCTTATTCCTTGAAATTTTACCACATTAATATTTCAGGTTCTAAAAATCTGTAAAGCCTCCATAATCCTTCTTCTACCCTTGACTAGTTGACGTATAAGCATAAACAAAAGGCTTGTTAAAACTTGTTAAGACTAACAATTTCCATTGGTATGTTTTACTGTAATGTAACTTTGTCTTTCCTTTATTATATTTTTCACTACGTATATGTATGCAATTTTCACCTAACATAGGTTTAGTCTCAGAATAGTGAGGGTTTACTCTATAAAGTTACTTTTTTATTTAGATAACAGTTAAAGTTTTTTTTCCCCAGCTTTATTGAGCTGTGATGACAGATAAAAATCGCATGCATTTAAGGTGTACAATGTGATGTTTTGATATATGTATACATTGTTAAATGATGACCATAATCAAGCTAATTAACACTAACGTCACCTCAAATAGGTTTTTTTTTTTTTTTTGGTGAGAACACCTGAGATGTAGTAATTTAGCAAATTTCGAGTATACAGCACATTATTATTAAGTATAGTCACCACACTGTACATTATGTCTCCAGAACTTATTCATGTTATAACTGAAAGTTTGTACCCTTTGACCAACATTTCCCCATTTCCCTGGCAATCACCATTCTACTCTCTGTTACTATGAGTTTGACTTTTTTTTTCAGTTTCCACATGTAATCAAGACCATGCACCAGTGTGAGGTGATATCTCACTGTGGTTTTGATTTGATTGCCCTGGTGATTAGTGAAGTTGAGCACCTTTTCATATACCTGTTGGCTGTTCGGATGTCTTCCAGAGACTTCTGATTCTTTCTTCTGCTTGACTGCGTCTGTCATTGAAGCTCTTTATTGAGTTTTTTAGTTCATTCATTGTATTCCTCAGCTCCAAAATTTCTGTTTGATTCTTTTTTATGTTTTATATCTCTTTGTTGGACTTCTCATTTTTTCTTTTATCATTTTCCTGATTTCATTAAATGATTTATCCATGTTTCTTATAGCTCATTGAGCTTCTTTAGAACAATTATTTTGAATTCTTTGTCAGTCAATTCATGGGTCTCCATTCCACTGGGGCCATTTGCTGGACATTTATTGCATTCCTTTGGTGGTGGCATATTTCCCTGATTCTTTGTGATCCCTGTAGCCTTGCACAGTTGCCTGCACATTTAAGAAGCTGTCACCTTTTCCAAACTTTATGGACTGGCTTTGGTGAGGAAAGACCTTCACCTGCTGGAGGGGGCCATGCTGGAATGTGCTGTGCCCCTGGGCCTGGTGGAGTGGAGGTGTGCTGCAGCTTCAGGTGTGTGGGGCGGGGACTCAGCTCAAGTAGCTGTGGTCTGTGATGTCGCTAACCCTGTGGTCCTTAGTGCCAGGAGCTTCAGGACATCTGTGGTGGCTGTGAGAGCTACTGGGGTCCTCGGCAGCCCCTCCGGGTCCAGCGGTAAAAGGGACAGAGGCAGGTGTTGGTGGTGACTGGTGACGTGCATGCACGCGGTTGCAGGGCTGCCTGCAAGTGCGTGCATGGTGGCAGGAGCCAACTGTGGGCACACGTAGGGTGGTGAGGGCGGAGACCAGTGGCCAGGGCTAGCCGCAGGCATGTACGTGGTATTTGCTCTGGGTGCCAGGGCTGGGGTCCTCATGGCAGCACTGGCTGGGATTCCAGCAACTGGGACAGAGGGGTTGGGACTCAAACAGCTGGAGTGTGCAAAGGAGAAAACCTACAGGGCTCTTTGGGGCAAACGTCGTACAGGGGTCACTGTGGATCTGCTGGCGCTGGTTTCCTTAGGGTGGGGACCCCTGTGGGTCCTTCATGTGGTTGGGGTGCTGGTGGCTCTCCCTGCTCTCCTTTGCCTTGGAGGAACCTTCTGGGGAGGAGTTTCCTCTTCACCCCGAGCAGTGCCAGCCTGGGGGATGGGATGATGCAGGAAGAACGGAACTTCTTCCTACCCTCTCTGTGGGGTTATTCTCAGGGTTTGTGCTCCGCTGTGCTCCTGCAGCTTCTCCTGAGCTCTCCCAGAGCTGTATTTGTTCACGGGTAGTTGTATATTATTGGCTTTCGTCGGGGCATGGAGGCTGAGACCTCCTCCCCTGCCATCTTGGTGATGAAGTCTTTTCAGTTTTAAGTTTTAAAAAAATATTTGTAGTTAAAGTATCTGATGCTGGATCCGTAAGGAATGTCATCCCCCCTTCCCTCACCATTTTCCCTCCAGGCAGTCTCCTCTCCTTGTCATCTTAAACTTTTATGGCCAAGTCCCGACGTTGTTTTTAGAAATGCCGATTCAGTCTGTGAATGCTCAACTTTCTGCCAATTTACATTTTTAAGTCTTTTCAAAGTGAATATGTTTGCTGATTACTTGTAGTCCATAGTTAAACCATTAATGTTTAAACTCCTATATTGTGAGGTTGTACCATATGGTGTGATATTAATTTTAGATGATTTCTTGCTTAAATTATTTTTACAAATTTAATTAATACCAATTATAACTCCCCCAAGACCCCAATATTTCTTGTTTCCCTTTCTTTCTATTGTCTTTGCTCTTCACCTCAGGACAGGCACATGCAGAGGTGGGAGAAGGTTCTAGAACTCTGCATGTGCACTGGGGCCCTGGGATGGAATGATGGGCAGGAAATGAGACAAAGTCGTATCAAGAGAGTCTTAACATCTGGGAGAAGAGAAGTGCCTACAATCAGATCAACAAGTACCATTAGAGTACGTCATCAAATCTAAGACACCACTGATCATAGGATGCAGAATTATGTTATATACCACTGAGAAAGGGCCAAGGCAAAGTAGTGCCAAATACATGATCCTCCTTTTGGAGACATTAAAATGGGAAAACATTCTCATCTTGGATTCAATGTAATAAAGTATAAGGCTCAACTAATAGAACAGGAGGAAGTCTTCATTTTTATTGCATAGAAATATTTTTTATTGACGTTACTTGAAATAGGATTTATTACAGATGTGTTTTCCCAGAGCTATTTTTTAAGCTAATCTGTTTTGAGCATGACTTTAAATTTGCTATGAATAAACTTCCTGTTCATCATCTATAAAACATGACAATTTCGAGAGGAAGAAAGAAGACAGCATGGGTTCTTCAACAGAGCTAGAAAAAGTGAGATTTTTATGAACGTTCAATTAGGTTTTTTTAAAATGTTTAATACCTATCATTTAAACTCTAACTAGTCAAAATGCACAAAGGACCACATCTACTCATTCCTTGAGTACCTGTTGCTAAGAAAATTATATGAACATGCAAAACTATAAGCTCCCTGCCTCACACTAATTAGATTAAAATTAGCTAATGAAATAAAGCCTAAGAGTAATCCCTAAAGACTCATCTGGGTTATAACTTTATTTCACAAGAAAAGACTTTGAAAATAGTTTCCTAGGCAAAGAAAATTACAAATCATATAAAGGAGCTGAAAAAGGAACATTGAAAGGGCTCTGAAGGGTGCAAAAAGTATTATTAAGTATTAAGTTATTGATCTGCATTTATCAAGACAATAGCAATAGATTTCATAGCCAGTTGAGATAGAATGGGATATAATGTTATTCTTTTTCAATTTTTTAGCAATAGGTAATGCAGACATTTTACCTTAGTGGCCATTCAGAGAAGCAGGTAAGTTGAAGAACTTCAAGAGGTATACAATGCTGACAAGTCTTTAACCAATAATGGCATTTCTCTAAAAACTAGAGAAAATTTAATGCCAGAACTCACTTTTATCTTCAGTATACTTGTAATTAAAATTCTCTTGGACTCTTCTGGTGTCCCTGAATGAATCAATTAAATATAAAGGAATTTGGAAAAAATAGAACCACTTTTTCAGAGTGAAAATGCGACAGAGGTATTAATTTCACTGAATTTATATTTTATATTATTTTAGTTTTCCACAGTCACTGCTTTTTCAAAAGTTTTAAATAATAATTTTAATTATTTCAATAGAGCACTTACTTCACATCCAGGTTGTGAGAATTTTTGTCAGTTAAGAAAATTGTAATCCAAGTGGGGTTTTCCAAGAAATATTTAAATAGGAAGTTTTAAAAAATAAACCTATTATTCTAATAAAACTTATAATCATGGTATCACCTACTATGCAGTCAGGATTTAATTTGTGGGGAGCATAAGCTGATTTAGCTTCCTTCGCACTAAGGTCACACTAAGGAGGGGATCTATTCATGTGTGGTGTGGTCCCCTTCCTTTTTATCACCACTATGAGATCTGAAACCTTTTGTTGGTCCTTGTCCTGAACACTAAAGACAGTGAACTGAGGAAGAGGTAGTTCTCACTCATCTACTGAGTAGCATAGAAGCCTCTTAGGAGCTTACACTCAGGTTTTTTAATTTTTATTTTATTTTATTATTTATTATTTTTGGCTGCATTGGGTCTTCGTTGTGGTGCGCAGGCTTCTCATTGCGGTGGCTTCTCACGCTGCAGAGCATGGGCTCTAGGCATGCGGGCTTCAGTAGTTGCAGCACGCGGGCTTGGTAGTTGTGGTGCACGGGCTCAGTATCTGTGGCTCGTGGGCTCTAGAGCACAGGCTCAGTAGTTGTGGCACATGGGCTTAGTTGCCCTGCAGCACGTTGGATCTTCCTGGACCAGGACTCGAACTCATGTCCCCTGCATTGGCAGGTGGATTCTTAACCACTGTGCCACCAGGGAAGTCCCCTTACATTCAGGTTTTAATCAGAATGTCAAAGGCTGGTCCAGGGCAATCTCGTGAATTAAAAAAAAAAAAAAAATCCTCATTTGTTCACTATTTGTTCTCTTTTATAAAAAATGTTTTCTTTTTTTCATCTTTTCTTCTTTTTCTCTTTCATAGTATAATTCTTTCTCTTTCAATCACTGGGAAATTTCATATAATCCCTATCTTTTGTTCACATCCAAGGAAGGAGCTGAAAAACTCATTTAGATAGAAGAATAAATGGTAGTAAAGCATATACTTTGATCTCTTACAGAGATTTTGCTTTATAAACGAAAATTTTAAACCAAGACTTAGGTTTAGTATGAGGATTTCAGACATTAGTAATTGGTGGGGTAGGCCGCTTGAGAGATGATGTGAGATTCTACCTAACATCCCAGAAATCACTTCAGCTGGTCCTGTTGAAAAGGCAGGCCAATCTCAGTGTGAAGCTCAAATATTTACACCAGAGCTGCCCAATAAAATAAAGTGTGGGCCACAAATGTGACTGCTTACGTAATTTAAAATTTTCTAGTAGACACATTAAAAAAGTTTAAAAATATTTAAAATGATAAAAAGATGATGATCTTTTCAACACACAATGTCTTATAGTCATTTTTTTTCACACTGCCTTTGAAATCTGATGCCTTTTATGCTTACAGCTCATCTGTTTCAAACAGCCACATTTTCTTTTTTTTTTCCTTTGAGTATTCTTTTTTTTTTTAAATTAATTAATTATTTATTTATTTATGGCTGTGTTGGGTCTTCGTTTTTGTGCGAGGGCTTTCTCTAGTTGTGGCAAGTGGGGGCCACTCTTCGTCGCGGTGCGCGGGCCTCTCACTATCGCGGCCTCTCTTGTTGCGGAGCACAGGCTCCAGACGCGCAGGCTGATTAATTGTGGCTCACGGGCCTAGCTGCTCTGTGGCATGTGGGATCTTCCCATACCAGGGCTCAAACCCGTGTCCCCTGCATTGGTAGGCAGGTCCTCAACCACTGTGCCACCAGGGAAGCCCTGAGTATTCATTTTTAATGAGTAAAGGATAAGATACTGATAGTACCACGTGATCATAAAGAAGCATGGCATTATTTTATTTTTAAATTTATATACAGTAAAATTCACTCTTTTGGTTATACAGTTCTACAAAATTTAACAAAAAGTAAAGACTCATATAACTGTCACCAGAAAACAATAAGCACAATGCTTCCATGATATTAAAAAAAATTCCCCAGCCCTGCACCTTTGTAGTCAGCTCCTCTCCTCACCCTTAATCCTTGAAACCACTGATACTGTCTCTATTTAGTTTTGCTTATCCCAGAATATCATTCAGGTTAGTCATGTAGTATGTAGCCTTTTAAAACTACACACTGTATGCAGTTGAGATTCATCCATGTCATTGCATTTCTCAATAGTCCATTCTTTTTCATTACTGAGTAATATTCCATTGTGTGGTTATACCGCATTTTTTTAACATCTTTTTTGGAGTATAATTGCTTTACATTGTTGTGTTACTTTCTGCTGTATAACAAAGTGAATCAGCTATACCTGTACATATATCCCCATATCTCCTCCCTCTTGTGTCTCCCTCCCACCCTCCATATCCCACCCCTCTAGGTGGTCACAAAGCACCAAGCTGATGTCCCTGTGCTATGCACTGCTTCCCACTAGCTAGCTATTTTACATTTGGTAGTGTATATATGTCCATGCCACTCTCTCACTTCGTCCCAGCTTACCCTTCCCACTCCCCATGTCCTCAAGTCCATTCTCTATGTCTGCATCTTTATTCCTGTCCTGCCCCTAGGTTCTTCAGAACCATTTTTTTTTTTTTTTTTTTTTTCATCTGTATGTGTTAGCATACAGTATTTGTTTTTCTTTTTCTGACTTACTTCACTCTGTATGACAGACTCTAGGTCCATCCACCTCACTACAAATTACTCAATTTGGTTTCTTTTTATGGCTGAGTAATATTCCATTGTATATGTGTGCCACATCTTCTTTATCCATTCATCTGTCAATGAACACTTAGGTTGCTTCCAGGTCCTGGCTACTGTAAATAGAGCTGCAATGAACATTGTGGTACATGACTCTTTTTGAATTATGGTTTTCTCGGGGTATATGACCAGTAGTGGGATTGCTGGGTTGTATGGTAGTTCTATTTTTAGTTTTTTAAGGAACCTCCATACTGTTCTCCATAGTGGCTGTATCAGTTTACATTCCCACCAACAGTGCAAGAGGGTTGCATTTTCTCCACACCCTCTCCAGCATTTATTGTTTGTAGATTTTTTGATGATGGCCATTCTGACTGGTGTGAGGTGATACCTCATTGTAGTTTTGATTTGCATTTCTCTAATGAGTGATGTTGGGCATCTTTTCATGTGCCTCTTGGCCATCTGTATGTCTTCCTTGGTGAAATGTCTATTTAGGTCTTCTACCCATTTTTTAAATTGTGTTGTTTGTTTTTTTGATATTGAGCTGCTTGAGCTGCTTTTATATTTTGGAGATTAATCCTTTATCAGTTGCTTCATCTGCAAATATTTTCTCCCATTCTGAGGGTTCTTTTCATCTTGTTTATGGTTTCCTTTGCTGTGCAAAAGCTTTTAAGTTTCATTAGGTCCCATTTGTTTATTTATGTTTATTTCCATTTCTCTAGGAGGTGGGTCAAAAAGGATCTTGCTGTGATTTATGTCATAGAGTGTTCTGCCTATGTTTTCCTCTAAGAGTTTTAGAGTGTCTGGCCTTACGTTTAGGTCTTTAATCCATTTTGAGTTTATTTTTGTGTATGGTGTTAGGGAGTGTTCTAATTTCATTCTTTTACATGTAGCTGTCCAGTTTTCCCAGCACCACTTATTGAAGAGGCTGTCTTTTCTCCTTTGTATATTCTTGCCTCCTTTATCAAAGATAAGGTGAAACAGCCACATTTTACGTGCTCAGTGATCACATGTGGCCAGTGGCTACCATACTGATCAGCACGAATTTAAAGGCTAATTAACAATAAAAGGCAACACTAATCAAGAACTACATGACGGATATGGAAAAATAAGCAGAATTTACAGGAGTTCCCAGAAGTTGGAGGCATCACTCTGAGTATCCAGAGAAGGATAATATGATTCCCAGATGGAGAGGAGAGGGAAGAATTTCTGCAGCAGGGAAAATTGCACAGTAAAGACAGAAGGAGTAGTAGGTGTTGGAGCGCTGGGATTTGAGACAATGGTGCAGAGACAAGTTTAGGGAATATGGGTGTAGATTCCATGACATGTAACGGGGAAGAGGGGGCAAAGTAAACAGTGATTTGCACCTAAGGAAGGTGGTAGCTAATTGCACAAAAGGAAGCAAGGAAGAAAGAGGAGCAAATAGTTGCTGTGTTCTAACTTGAGTGTCAGCTGAGCAAGGCTCAGGTGGGGAGATGCTGCCCAGTGTGGGGCACTCAGGGGAGGATGAGGGCAGAACGTTGTTCGGGTTCTTCATCTGTGGATTGGGAGGAAAAGTGGAAATCAAGAAGGGGGAGAAGTCATATGTAAATAAGATAGGGCTTGGCGGGTCAGAGGCTATGGATGGTAAGGCAGGATGCCAGGGGTTTAGGACGGTCTGCAGGACATTCTTTCAAGAGGTTTTACAGTGAAAGACAAGAAAGGAGATGGTATAGGGAGAGGGTCTGTATGGCTAGGTTGTCTAATCTAGACGCGCTAGTTAATCATCATACTGTATACATCTCATGACATACTTGTTAGTGGTTTTACCCAGTATCTCAGCAAATAAAATGTGATCCAATTTCTGTTTGCTCTAGAGTTTTCAGTAGGCAGACTTATTTCTGCACACCTATGATATGCATTGCTTGACTTTGGGATTAACTCTTTGTTAAAACCTGAATTATTCAGTGCAGACGGATCCCTTCTGGCATGATAAAAAATAATAAGGATTGTCTAAGCTTCTCACTGGGAAATGAGCGCTATGCCAGATTTCTACTCTCTGACTGCATCGTCACGTTTAGAAAGAGCCACGTGCCCTACAGTAGTTGAAGTTGCTTATGGCAGTGACATGCTGATTTCTCTGACCCTTCGTGGTCCAGCCTCTGAGGTCAAGCCTGCCTAGGTGCCCATCAACAAGCTCTGGGTGCCCACAGATGACTGTTCGGGTTCTTTATAATGTCAGTCACTGTCTGGCCAAAACATACTTTTCCATCATGATCTTCCACAGATGTCAAATCGTATTCAACTTTGTCCAAGCATGCTTGATTGATTGATTGACTGACTGACTGATTGATTTTTACTTCTCAAATTGTCCTTTCAGGCTGGATTTTCCTCCATTCTTCCCAGCTTCACACTCACCCACAGCATGTTTTTGTCCACTTCACACTTTTGCCTCCTCTGCTTCTATCCCCCTGTCAGAAATCCTATCCATCTGTTGATCGGTCTTTGTACCTGTCTATGTCTGTCTTCTTTCTATAAAGGGAGTCTTCTATGGCCCACCATTAACTAGAAGCATTGTCCTAGCTCTGTATTCTCTATGACTAGACAGAATTCTGTACCTGAAATCTACTTGTAACCTAGGATTTCAGGCAAACATGAAGTTCAAAAAAATGTTTGTGTGTATGCACTCTCCCTGGAAAGATTACATTTTCAATCGGGAATCTGACCCAAATATATATTGAGAGCTACCAATTAAATTATAAACTCCTGAAGGCAGAGACAGCGAGTTATTGAAAAAAATTGTAGTTACCATGTATTAATCTCCTACCAGGTGTTGTCTATTTTTACATAATTACATTTAATTAAAAAAAGAAACAAAAATAAAGGTAGGTATTAAAATTAATAATTACCTTTTTCTTAAACAAAGAAATTGGCAAGGTTGATATTTTAAATTTGAATTCATCCTTATCCAATTGCAAGATCAGAGGTAACAATCCAAAAAGGCAGATAACAAATACACGAGATTCACAACAGCAGAAGTAAGTAAGCCTGGTCTTCCCCATAGTATCAAAAAGTGCTTCAGGCATGAGAAGTATGTTTTTTACAGCAAGCTCATACTATCTGTCTTGCTAATAGTACGTATTCAATACACCTTAGGTTAATATAATTAAATGGAAATAAACATATGACAGATAAGAATTTTGTAAATATATATCATGTTCTAGTTACCAAGTTAAATTAGGTTTAAATGAATGTTATCATTTAGGTACCATAAATAATTAAGTTTGCAGTAGCAATTAATACAGGTTTAAAGTTAACACTGACATTAATTAATGTAACAGATTTTAGAAACTTTGGTCTCAATGTTTAGAATTGCCTAAAATTTACTTCGAACAAAAAAGAGAAATTACTTTAAACAAAGAAGAGAACATTCTGAAAAAATGCTTTGAGAAAAAGACCAAATTTCATACCTTTGTATTGAAGGTTGAATTAACAAATATATTTTATTATGTTTTAAGTCATTCTAAAGACAGAAAATTAAAATAATGAAGATAATAGTTTATAGGACTATATTGAAAGTATCAATTAAATATACTCATAAATAAACAGCATGCTCTAGTGCCTCCCATGCCTATAAATTATTAAGTAAAAAAAAGAGATAAAATGAACAACCCACTTTCTATTTTGTTACTATCAGAGTAGATTTGTTTTTTGTATATTCATTCCAATATACACCAAGGTTATTTCTAATATATGATTGTTTTTATGTGGACGATTCAATAGGAATTACATTTCGAATTTCAAAATATTATTCAATAGGTATCATTTTTTAAAGCAGTAAAGATTACCAGTGGTGATATCAATTGTAAAATTAAGTATCAGAATGCTTATAGATAGCCTCCATCATTCTATTAACTCTGGCTCCACATTAGAATAATCTGGAAAGCCTTAAAAAATGCCAGTGTTCGTCCTCAGCCTAAACCAACAAAATCATAATCTCAGGGTGCTTTTTAAAATCTCTCAGGTGTCACAATTGTGTGGCCAGGGCTGATAATGTCTGGGTTAAGGAAAGTAGGAGACCCTGGTCTTTATAACCATTTCAAGAGGTAAAATAAACCTCTAATTTTGACTTGGTTAAGGTTTTGAACCTGAGTCAATTATTAATTAGGAATATATATATACACATACATGTATACACACATATTTATGTATATATACATATATATATATTTATTTACACCATTTTGGAAAACCATTGCAATTTTCTGAAAAATGTAATGAGGAAAAGATTGAAAAAGATGTGCACCATGGTGACCATAGGTGACAACACTGCCGTATAACTGAAATTTGCAAAGACAGTAGAACTTACATGTTCTCACCAAAAATAAAAGGTAAATATGTGAGGATGGGTGTGCTTATTAAGTCGATGGTGAGAATCCTTTCACCCTTTTATGTATATCGAATCATCATGTAGCACACTTTAAATATCTTCAGTTTTATTTGTCAATTATGCCTCAATAAAGTGGAGAAAACACCATAAGGAGACTATAGGTGTTCTGCAGGTAGAGACAGATCCATGATTGATACCAGCCAGGGTTTCTTCAAAGAAGGATGGAAAAAGAGGGATATGCCGCAGCAGGTGGCAGGAGGGATAGGGCTGGGGGTAGGGGGCGGGTAGAGGACGATGTGCTCAAACCACAGTCAGTGCGTTTATGTCAGGAGCCTGAGCTGTTTGGAATGTGGGTTAGAAGATGACTTTGAAAAGGAGAATGAGGACGTATCTCTGAAAGCTCTGGTGTCTACCCTGCACGTTGTACATGACGGGGCTGCAAGGATTTCTACGCAGGGATGTGGTGCTATCAGATTTGGACTCCACATTTATGAAGTATACGGAGTTTTATGACAGGAGAAGACTTAACTAGGAAGTCTTAAACTTTTTGGAGGCCCCCCCCCAAAAAAAAACGCAACCAAAGAGAATTACCACTGGGCTAAGAAATGAAGAGTCAATGACTTACAAACATACACTAACATCAGCGTTCTAGCGACTCGGTATATATTTTTCTGGAAAGAGGAGTTTCGTATTCACTTTGCTGCATGTTTCTGTAGACCTTGATGCTGTGCTCAATAAATGCTAGTCGCATGTCTGGAGAAAGCTAAGGTCCTATTAGTCTCAAGGTAAATTTCAAAATACCTACAAGAAAACACTTGGGATTTTCTCCTTCCTACGTTATATTTCTTGGGTTCATAAACTGTACACAATATCATGGTCAAAAGTTGACCGCAGGTCTCCTGTGGAGGACACACAGCCTTCACCATGGTGCAGATTAAGATGGTCCACTGCACGGAGAAGCCTGCAAGGAACATGTGAGGCTTTAGAAGCCACCGCCCAGACTGAGTTGACCAGAAGGAAGAGACCCTCTGAGACCTTTCTTGGAAACTGTTATAGTAAAGAAAGAGCTTTCCAGTGAGTGACTTCATGCAAACTTGAAATACGCTGAACCAGTTTGAAGAAACCAGATTCCACAGGTGCCCAGAAATAAACTTCTGCTCCACGTTGCTTCAAAACCCATTTTAAACTCACATCTGGATCTGTGTTGAGTGTTGCATTGGCAGCCTCTGGAACAATGACGCTCCTTTCCCAGATTCATCCTAGATTCTGTGTCACATCAAGCAGCAGCTTCGCTGTGCAACTTGAGAAACCCAACCCAGATGATTAAGAGAACAAGAAACGTGGCTCATGCATTTTCAAGTTTCCTGGCTTCCTAATGGTTCTGACTGAGCGTCGATGTCCCTACAGCTCCACGTAGTAACTATCTCGGGTAAGCGATACCTCTAGCACCTCGCTGACCTAGCATGTGTCGGGGGGTGTGAAGAAACACTACACTATGACGACTACGTTCTCAGTGGAAATGCTGACAGCCTCCTGACATGGGAACAGTACACCGTGATGCTTTGATTTCCAAAGCACACGGTACCTGTGAGAAATGGATATGTGTGCGCCTTTAGAAATAAACTCTAAACATAGTCTCCAGATGGGACTGATCAAACTGCCACCAGGAGAGAAGAAGCACAAAGCGTGAGTACAGTTAGGAGTTGATAAACCAAAAACCAGAATAATTTCCATCTTAACATCACATAAATAAAAATTGTAGAAAGACAATTTGCCAAGGGAGTAATAACCCTCCAAAGCTTTTATATTTTCCAAGCATAACAACTTGACATCTACCTGTGCTACACATTAATGTATTCTAAATAGCTGTGATTTACTGAATAACATTGTCGGCTCCCAATTCCCCCCGTGTGAACCACATTTAGGAGTTTAGGGAAAGGAAAGCTTTAGTTTAAGTGCTTTTACGTAGAATGGCTAAGGTTTACTGTGCATTAATATTCCAAACACAATTTTTAAATCAATGAATACATGAAAATGCATTGACTTAAAAGTCTGGAATGGACTCAAAAGTTCATTTACTCCATTAGGTTGCCTCTAGGTGAGACTCCTATATATTAATTTAACATCTCTAATGAATAAAATCACATACTTTCCTTAAGAAATATGTTCTCCTCTTCAACACTAGTTTCAACATTAGTAAGAAATTGTTCCCAATGTCTAGTGAAAGTGATTACTACTGAAATCTGAGCACATTCTCTTTGTTCTGTCCTGTTCACAATGGATTTTTACCTTTGTGATTTCTGAATGTGCTGACACACACACACACACACGATCACACTCGCTTCCCCGCCTTAACAAAGGTTAAGTGGGTGGGTCTAATACATCACGGACAGACAGCCCACGGTGATGTTGTGCAGTGCGGGTGGGTTTTTGGACACATGGGAGCAGCTGAGGGGTATGTCACTTGGGCCAGGACAAGAGCCCTGCAGGCAGGTGACCCCTGGCTGTGCTGCCCCAGCTGATCACCTGAGCTCAGGTGTGCCCTCCACCTTGCAGACCAGAAAGCACCATTCACCAGCGCTGTGACATGATCCGTATCTCAGGGTGGGGCCCAAGAACCAAGATGAGAAAAAAGATGGTAAGACCCACAGCATCATTTATTCGTGTAGAAGGATCGCCATCACTCATGGAGGGGACGGGATGTTAGTCCACAGAGTGGCTTTCTCTACAGACCAGCTCAAGTGATGGTCTTAAATCAGACAACTTCGCTCTCACTTTCCAGACATTCTACAGCCTTGCCTTGTACATAAAGTAAATATCATCTGTCCCTGCGGACCTCCCCACCAGGCCCCGAGGGGTTGTCCCCTGATGCATCTCTGGCAATTCTCACCTTTCAGCATTCTGTGTTCTTCCCCGGCTCCTCCTTCCTCGAAGGATTGGCACTTGCTGTTTTCACTGCCTACGCTGCTCTTTTTCTAACCTTCACGAGCCATGGGGATCTCAGGTCAAATTTGCTCCCTCTGAAGGGCCTTTCTTGCCCGTGACCCCTAATGTATCCCCCAACATGGTGGTCTTGACTCGTTTGGTGCATTTCTCTCTCCCCCCGAGGATGTCAGCTCCATGAGAGATGGGGCTTTCCTACTGCAGATGGAGGCGTTGCTGCACACAGTGGGTTCGCCACTACTACTTGATGATGTGCTAATTAACACAAGCTCCCTCGTGTGTTCCCGAGAGGAAGTGGGTTACAGCCAGACCAGCGCTTACTGAGCCTGGAATCCCTGCCATGAAGCTTTCATCTCTCTTGTCCAGCACTGGTTCACTGGGCTCTGAAGAAGACAGGCTGACACTGTTTGACACTAGGTTTCTCCCTTTGCCAAGTACCCACCATGATCACCACCAAACACATACACACACACCCCTCTGATGGGCACATTCTCTTTCAAATATACTGATGCTTTAAATGTGATGGTGGCTGAGCCTTGGGACAAAGGGCATGTCACCGCTTTAGGGCAAATATGTGTATCTCAGCCACATTTTCCCCTCTTTGTTAAATATGACGACTTGGGGACAGTCCCGCTTCCTGTGCTCAGTGTCTCAGAGTGTTCCACCCGCAGCCCTTCTTCCTGAGATGCCCCAGGGGCCCCCCAAGAGCTACCAAAGGGTACCACCCAGCAGCCTTAGCAACAAAGTTGTGCACGTTGCTCTCCGATTCTGCTTCTCAAACACTCCGGGATCCAAACTGTTTACCCACGGTTACAGTCACGTTTTTAAGGATGGCATAAATCCTCCCGGGATCCAGCCCACCCTCTTCCCTTTGTTCCTCCCTGCTCTCTCCGTCTCCCCTCTCACCCCAGGACTGACATGCTGTACCTGCAGAAGGCTGAACGCACCTCTGCATTCGACGCTGCTGCTCTGGCTCTCCTCGTGCTCCTCTCTTTGCCGAGATCCGTCCCCTCCTTCTTCCCGGACGCCCGGGGTGCAACCCAGGCTGTCCCTCCTCTGGGAAACCTTCTCCAACAGCCCTTCTGCTCCTTCCGACGTCAGCAGAGGTGCATTTTTTTTTTTTTTTTTTAGAGGTGCATTTTTCTAATTCATAGCTCTTGGTGCCTGGCTTCACTCACATCATCCGGAAATTGTCTGTTTACGTGTATTCCTCTCTTCTCCCCTGGACTGGGGGCCAGAGCACGACCCGTCCTCTTTGGCCCCATGTGTCCCAGCGCAGTGAGGTCACATTCAGATCGTCAATGAGGGACCTGAACAGATCAACTGAATGGCCTGAGCTGCTGTCCAGTGAATGGCCATCGTACTTGGACCAGTGAAACAGAGTAAACAAAAGGAGTAGAGGCCGGCGAACTTCCAGGAAGTTTATAAAGGTAGTAAAACCCTGCGAGCCCTCACTGCATTCTGCACACAAAGTCTGTGAGACAGACGTCCAGGTCATCCCCTATACGGAGATTGTAGACCCGAATTTGAGGTGCAGGGGGACCCATTCTGGGCACCGAGCTACATGCTTCACAGGATTAATCCTCTAATCCACACCTCTGTCCACGGTGGTCATTGTTACCAATTCTGTTTTGTAGGGCAGGAAACAGGCTTCCATATAACAGGACTGGGACTTAGATCAGGGCCACGTGTCTCCCGTGGTCCATCCATCGCTGGGCTTGGACCAAGCTGTTCACCTTCAATCCCCACCCCCTCACTCCACACAGTGAAAGCGCTCGCTGTGGCCGGATTTACACTGTGGACGGCGTGTCTGCAAAGTGGCTTCCTCCATTTGTCTGTGTCACGCGAGTATGACACATGCAGGGCAGCCCTCACACCTGTTCGCCAAGGGCAGCCCTTCACTAGGCTGTGAAGCATCTCCCTGCTCCTTTTGTCATTTTCCTCCTTCTTCAGGACTGTATGTATGTTTCTTTAACTTCTTTTCAACTCCAGCCTCTACCTGCATGGTGCCCTTTAGTTCCATATCCATATGTATTCATATTCATTCATGAATATATTTATTCTATTATTAAATACTTCATTCTCCATGTTTATTTTTTCTGCCACCTCCCCCCCCATTGTTATTACACCTGTTCCTTCAGGGGGTTCTGCCATTCTTCTGCTCTGAATAGATCAAGCTGAGAAAATGGATAAAGTTGTCACTCACGTATAGCTGTCTTTTAGTGTCACTTTTTTCTTTGGGATTTCCCTTTTACAAAAATAAATCACTACTCCCCAAAGAAAGGTGTTCTGATTGGCAACAGAAGAAGCAGTACTGCAAGTCGATGGAGAAAATAGAGTTGAAAGGGTGACATTGAACAGAGAGCACAGAGGGTTCTATTGACGTCCTGATTCTGCCATTTATTTACAGGCTGTGTGACGAGGGGCCACCCCACTTACTATCTCCTTTCCTTGTATGTAGGGTGAGGCTCTTCTTAATTTTGACCTTCAATAGGACCACAACATTGAGTGGGGGGGGGGGTCTCTAGGTATTTTTGTCTGGGCCTATTTGTAAGAAAATTCTAAAGAAATTGTCATTTTGGAGGAAGGGGATTGTTCTGACCCTTTGTAGAAACACTTTTTAAATCGAAATGTACACACACACACAAAGTAAAAAGCAAAATACTCTTTTTTAGCAAAGAGCTCTCATGTAACTACTTGGTTTTGCAGATCCCCGAATGTCATGTAAATGGACCATGCAGGGTTCATGTGTTTGTGTCTGGGTCCATTCTCTCTATAGTATGTCTACGAGATTCACTCATGTTGTTGCTTGTAGAAGTAGTTTGTCTTTTTTCATTTTTATTTAGTATTCCACCGGACGAATATACATACTTTCTTAACATGCTCTACTGTGGCTGGACATTTAGGTTAATTCCAGTGTCTGACGACCATGGATAAAGCTTCAGTGCACATTCTCTCTCCGTGTGTCCTGTTGCACATCTGTACTCATTTCTGCTGGGCATGTACCCGGAGTGGAACTGCTGGGTCTAGAAAAGGCTCAGGTCCAACTTTCCCATAAAACAGCTGTCCGAAGAGGCTGCACCAATTCCAATTACTGCCAACAATGTAAGACAATAGTCTTCCCATTTTTTACGTTTTAAAATACCTCTTAAAATTTTGAAGATCAATCTATTTTAGTTAATTTGGGTTAGGAGGACACACTGAGCTCAAGGAACGGTTATTGATGGGCGATGGTTGCTCTGATGTCTCAGTGCTGTTTACAAAGTGTTTGCCACACCTTCTTTTCATTGTATTTGCTACCCACAGTGGTTAGGGGCCGCAGATACTATTATTCTCGTTTTATAGACTAAGGTAGCGAGACACACAGGGCAGAAAGGATACTGGCTAATAATGAGTACTTAATAAAAAAGGAGAGGCCAAAAGTCAGCAGCTTGGAACACATAGGTGGGGATCTTCTGTGAATTATTCAAAGCCCTGGAGTTGACCCTCTGCAAGAATCTTTGGTTCTTAGAGAAGTTAAAGTATATATTTAGGGAAAGTGGTATGTGTTTCTGATTTCAGTGAATTTATATTTATTAAAAAAACTCTTTTTCCTTTTAGAGATTTTAAGAATTACTTAGAGGTTATAAGATTAGATTTCACTAATTTATTTTGATTGAAAGAAAACGTGTCCCATCTACCTGAAAAGTCCCCTTAGTGGAAGAGTGAAAGGTGCCCAAGGCCATAGAAATGAACGAGAACGCCACCTAGGGGTTGTCTCACTAGTTCTGCAGACCAATGTTCCATGGGCCTTGGAAAGAGTATGAGCACCTGATTTCCTTCATGTTTCAACATACGTTAACTAAGCCCCTTTCAGGTTCTAGTTTGTGGTCCTTACTGTTTACTATTCTAAAGGGAGAGACAGACACACGCATTGGCCCCAGGATCCAGATCTATTACCTTGGAGGTAGAACTTCTACATGTTGCAGAAGATGTGAGCACTGGAGAATGGAGAATGCATAACTTTTACCTAAACTTGAATTAATCTGAAAAGATGAAGTTCCCAGTTTTCCAAAATATGTTTTTAACAACATGAAAGTCTTCATTTTATACAAAGTTCTTCATTTTAAATAAAAAGGAAAATCAATAGTTGTATAGAATGATCACCTAAAAAGAAAGCTAATTGTTTGTGTCAACACAAAACTTAAAGCCACGGTCAGGTTTTCCCATGATTTATGAGCCAGAGTGTTCTTTATATAAGCTGGAACTTTATTACAAACACTTTCAA
Organism: Balaenoptera musculus; assembly: GCF_009873245.2. Classification (NCBI taxonomy): domain Eukaryota; kingdom Metazoa; phylum Chordata; class Mammalia; order Artiodactyla; family Balaenopteridae; genus Balaenoptera; species Balaenoptera musculus. The sequence continues at coordinate 9,346,881 of NC_045805.1, read as the reverse complement.
AATGATTGATCAGTTACAGAAATCAATGGGAATTTCATTTTGTGAAAATTGTATTTTTATAAATGGCCAGATAAATATATGTAAAACTGGAGCTCAGTGCATATATGGCTACGTAATAGTGAAGAGGTATTCATGGTTCAAGGTTAATATATCTTTAAAAATATTCATCTTGTAGACATCAAAAATGTCTACATGATGAATTGTGCTAACAAGGCACTTATTTAATTATAATTAATGATGGAGGCAACATATAAAGAACGGGCTCAATTTTCAGCTGATTTAAAGAATAACATGTCCTACGTAAACCTATTATTCTGTGAGAGCCCATTACAGACACAAGATATTTCAAATCTATCAAGTGGCTTTTATTGCCATTGCCACATTTTTTGTTCACAATGCTATTTTAAAGGTGAATATATTTAGCAACTATAGAGCAGTTTTACTTGTCAATCAACCTTACTACTACTTTTGGCATAACTTGCTGGCGTGATTGAAGAGATAAAAGCCAAAGAAGAAAGTGGAAGATTCAGAGAAGGAAGAAGGTAGGGATGAAAACATAAAGGAAAAGAAGAAAGACGATGTTATGGTGGTGGGTGGTTGTTTATCTGACCAAGAAAAGCACCAAGTTAAAAGGAATGTGTTCTTTGTTTTTAGAAGTTGTAAAAACCTATCCAGGCGTCATACTCTTGGCCGGAGAAGCAGTTTCTCCTCCAGAGACACCACCAGAGGGCTGTGTTAGCAGCTTAGGAAACACAAAGAGTTTTCATAGGAATCTCACATAACTTGCAATCTTGTTCACTTTGAGTAACACTGATGGAATTTTTATAGTCTTATGAGTGACCACAAATGACAAATGTGACTACAATAATGTTAGAAAGGCAGTAAGCAAAGAAATGTGCTTTTTAATGTTCCCCTTCTTCACCAAACACCCTAAGATTCAGATTCTTTAACAGAATTTTTTTTTAACATCTTTATTGGAGTATAATTGCTTTACAATGGTGTGTTAGTTTCTGCTTTATATCAAAGTGAATCAGCTATACATATACATATATCCCCATATCTCCTCCCTCTTGCGTCTCCCTCCCACCCTCCCTATCCCACCCCTCTAGGTGGTCACAAAGCACCGAGCTGATCTCCCTGTGCTATGCGGCTGCTTCCCACTAGCTATCTATTTTACATTTGGTAGTGTATATATGTCCATGCCACTCTCTCACTTTGTCCCAGCTTACCCTTCCCGCTCCCCGTGTCCTCAAGTCCATTCTCTATGTCTGCATCTTTATTCCTGTCCTGCCTCTAGGTTCTTCAGAACCATTTTTTTTTTTTTTTAGATTTCATCTGTATGTGTTAGCATACGGTATTTGTTTCTCTTTTTCTGACTTACTTCACTCTGTATGACAGACTCTAGGTCTATCCACCTCACTACGAATAACTCAATTTGGTTTCTTTTTATGGCTGAGTAATATTCCATTGTATATATATGCCACATCTTCTTTATCCATTCGTCTGTCGATGGACACTTAGGTTGCTTCCATGTTCTGGCTATTGTAAATAGAGCTGCAATGGACTTTGTGGTATGTGACTCTTTCTGAATTATGGTTTTCTCAGGGTATATGCCCAGTAGTGGGATTGCTGGATTGTATGGTAGTTCTATTTTTAGTTTTTTAAGGAACCTCCATACTGTTCTCCATAGTGGCTCTATCAATTTACATTCCCACCAACAGTGCAAGAGGGTTCCCTTTTCTCCACACCCTCTCTCCAGCATTTATTGTTTTGTAGATTTTTTTGATGATAGCCATTCTGACTGGTGTGAGGTGATACCTCATTGTAGTTTTGATTTACATTTCTCTAATGATTATTGATGTTGAGCATCTTTTCATGTGCCTCTTGGCCATCTGTATGTCTTCCTTGGTGAAATGTCTGTTTAGGTCTTCTGCCATTTTTTAAATTGGGTTGTTTGTTTTTTTGATATTGAGCTGCATGAGCTGCTTGTATATTTTGGAGATTAATCCTTTGTCAGTTGCTTCGTTTGCAAATATTTTCTCCCATTCTGAGGGCTGTCTTTTTGTCTTATTTATGGTTTCCTTTGCTGTGCAAAAGCTTTTAAGTTTCATTAGCTCCTATTTGTTTATTTTTGTTTTTATTTCCATTTCTCTAGGAGGTGGGTCAAAAAGGATCTTGCTGTGATTTATGTCATAGAGTGTTCTGCCTATGTTTTTCTCTCAGAGCTTTATAGTGTCTGGCCTTACATTTAGGTCTTAAATCCATTTTGAGTTTATTTTTGCGTATGGTGTTAGGGAGTGTTCTAATTTCTTTCTTTTACATGTAGCTGTCCAGTTTTCCCAGCACCACTTGTTGAAAAGGCTGTCTTTTCTCCTTTGTATATTCTTGCCTCCTTTATCAAAGATAACGTGACCATAGTGCGTGGGTTTATCTCTGGGCTTTCTATCCTGTTCCACTGACCTATATTTCTGTTTTTGTGCCAGTACCATACTGTCTTGATTACTATAGCTTTGTAGTGTAGTCTGAAGTCCAGGAGCCTGATTCCTCCAGCTCCCTTTTTCTTTTTCAAGATTGCTTTGGCTATCCGGGGTTTTGACAGAATATTTACATAGATATTAAACTAGCTTTTAGTAGACACTGTGTGTTTTCACTATTATTATTGTTCTTGCTGGTGTTTTAGATTGCTCTTTTACTCTGCTTTTCTTTTTAGCAATTGTGGTGGTAATAACAACAGCGTTTTCCCCCTGAGTTTGTCTGGTTGAAATAAAGTACAATACAAATTGGGGCTTCCTGATGTTCAATCCAGGCAGAAAAAAAAGGGAAAATTTACAGGAATAACACCTACAGGACAGGAAGCTTTCCCCTCATTTGTCCTCAGAGTGAAAACCTTGAGGCCTCTCAGCTGCAAAGTCAGGGCAGAGTGGTGTCCAGCGGAGGTGGTCACTGGGACAGCTGCCGGGGCCTCTGAGAGGCTCAGCCTGAGCCATCGCTTGCCTCCTGCCTTCCACTGCCCTCAGGCTTGTTCTAGAATCAGCAGGAAGGACCACCTGTAGCTTCTATTCACGGGTGATAGTTCTGCCCTCAGGAGCCACAAAAATTCTCATAATGCCTTCCCGCCTGGCATTGACAGGTGCTCTCTGTTTTGTCACAAAAGGGTGACATCCGGTACTGAATCTGACTTTCCATGTATGGTCGGCTGAGATTCAGCCTTAGTCATGACCCCTCCTGTGATATAAGGCCTGAGGTGAATGAAACAAAAGGCAGCTCCCTCCCACCATTTAGTCTTGGACTTGAACTTCAAAGTCAGCCTGAAGAGGTTTTCTCATGTATCACTGTTAAGCCATGTTTACCCCTCCTTATATTTTTGCATCTTTTTATCTCTTGGGACTTATGTACAAATTTTTCTAATCACGACTTATATATATCATCAATGGCTGATATGTCTAAACTATTGCAATTGTTTCTTATATCTACCAATTTAGAGTGTCTTCAAACTTGATATTCTATTTTTCACCTTTCTTCCAATCACTAGTACAGATGCCAGATCCACTGATGAGGTTTAGAGGATGATACCTAGAAATTTTTCTGTAGTTCCATACCAATCAGTTAATCGGGACCTTTGGAGAAGATCAATCACCAGTTTAGAAATAACGCTATAGATCTACCTACCTACCTGTCTGATCAGTCAATTGTTATTCCAAATAGTGATCTACGATGGTTTTAAATCAGGGATAGATGTATCTGTTGATGTGGAGTAATACGGAGAAGACTCAGAATTTCCTACGAGACTGGGTGGTGTATTCCTCATCCCCCACCACTATATCACCTAGTGACCCCAGTCCCCACTGATATGTCCTTTCCATACCTGTTCTTCTATAACTACAGTTAGAATATGTGGCCTTGAAAGATAAAGGCACACAAAGGCAGGTATGGGAAGAAAAAGACTGGCCTTGCCTGGGTCCCAGAATAAGTGAAAACAAATTACCGTGACTCTTACCAAGCTTCAAGGCAGTATATTTGCAATTCAAGAGCTTTCTGGCAGCATCAGAAGAAACTGAGGGGTGGACAATGCTCCTTATGAATAAATGCATTTTGCTGAAATAAAATTGTCCCTGGACTCCAAGTCAGGCACGTTCCATGAGGGTTCACAAGCCCCAAGGATCCCGGTGGCAGATAAAACTCAACACGTGTCCTCTTCAGCATCATCTGTATTTAAATCCCTGAAGATTACTCTTATTTTTTTTAACTTCTTGCCCAAAAGGACAGAGTGAAGGCATTATGGATTTTAAAATGTGTTTCAGATAGGAGTCATTCAGAGCCACTTGTTGTAATATTACTAAAACCTCCTTAAGTGGCTCCCGTGATTCTCTTTCTGTTCCATCTTTCATGGGAGCTGTTTACAAATTATCTTTCTGATCTGCTAGTTTCTGGAGCATGGGGGTTGTCATAATTTCCTCATTTTGGGGTCCCAGCTTCCCTGTGGCAAGTGTTCAGGGAATTCTGCCTTAATTGAACTGGCATTCTCACGGCCATGATTTGGGGAAAGCTGGAGAAGTTTGCTTGGGACAGCATCTAGCTTTCTGACAGTGCCATACTAGTTTTATTTGCAGATGCATGTGGAATAGTTTCCATCAAGCTTTTCACAGTATTGATCACAATTATTGATTATTAGAAACATATAGGAAACTATACAGTACTATCCAGGAATAAACCCTAGAAATTAGAGAGAAAGAGAAAGTTTCAGAATCAACCCTACAGACTATTGACTATAGACTCTCTGTTTTACCTGGCTACAAACAATCTGCCATTTCTGTTTTGAGGTCCCCTTATGTGTAAATCACTAAATCAGGTAGTTGCATTTATGCAGTGTGAATACATTTTTTTTTTTTTTTCTTATAAGATGGAGCCTTCTTACCTTGAAACTGAGCATTAAATCCTTTCCGTCGATGGTTACTGTCGGATGTGAAATGGAGTCGTAACCAATTCTTGCTACTGATAACAGGAGAAGGGAGGTTCATGCCGGTCAGCCTGGAAGAGAGAATGAAGAAAATCTCTCTTGTAAACCAGCAGCGCAAATGTCCCATCTCAAACCCGATTTTACAACTGAGCGCCAATAGTCTTTATGTAGAGTTGCCTAAAACAGACGCCACTTATTAGCTGCATTTCCACATTGAAGCACTTCAGGTAATTTCATCTTTGCCCACAAAGAAATGCTATATTCATCCTTGATGGAATAAAGGCTTTCACAAATATTGGACATTTTGATTCTTCTTTATTAATGATGATTAAATGAGCAGATATTCTTTTGATCTCTTATTTCTTCTTATCAGGACCTCGATCATAATGAATTACAAAAGGAAAAGATAGGCAAATGATACAAGTCTGCCCTTCACTATTTAAACACTTGGCAATTCGGTTTCACCTGAAGTCGACTCAGATAACTGATAACATCCAATGTTTCCAGGGCCCCATCTGCAGATTCACAACCTGGGCCTTTCCTGCTCAAGTGAAGAAGAGGGATGTTTTTGAGATTAGTGACAAGAACTGTCAAAGAGATTCAACATGGAATAAAATCATGTGTGAGTAAAGTAGTATGTTAAACAAAATTAAATCTTTCAAAAGTAAGACAGGATCAACCTCTGGTTAAGCTGTTGAAAATATCCAGTCCACTTACAATTTGCACTCTGGTTGTCAGAAAAAGCAAGTCATTTACTTCCTACTATTGAAAACTTTGTGTCATTACTAAGGAGTACATGCCTTCTTAGGCAGAGGAGCTCTTGATGGTTAGAGATGCTGTGATGCATTCCGTTCTGGACAGTGGCCTAAGTACTACTGGACTGGATGCTTCAGACAGACGATTGTATGTTGGCTCCACTTGCACTAGTTGAGGCACTATATCCCTGGGTTATCTTTTCTGAACCTCAGTTTTCCAGTCTGTAAACTGGACTTGAAAAGACCTAGATCAAGGTGTTTAAAGAGATGGTATAGATGCACGTGTAAATGCTCCTAAAGCTACTTACATGGGGTTACACATTGTATAATTATTTTGCATCTCAGCTGTAAAACTATTTTCAAAATGATCCTTATTCGTGCAGATGATATGTCAGGGATTCACAAATTGCCCTGGAGCTGAAACTGGTGGGGCCCTTTGCGGGCTGGCAGGCAATTTCCACCACTGGAAATCGTACTCTATGCCTGGAATTTGCTAGGCACGGGTTGGCTGTGTAGAGCGTTTCCCTAGTTACTCCTACTTTTACCTGGAGGAAAAGCTGCATCCAGTGAAATATGTAGGCAAGCTTTCTGATGTCAGGGTGCTCAATTTCAACTCTCAGGTTTAAAAATGTGCAGTATCCATTCAAAGTGAAAAGCCAAACCTTGACTGGAACCAATTGCAACAGTGTTTGTGTCACTGTTTGAAATAATCTTCTGTAAGAGGAAATACATTACTCAGATCTGACTCTTTGCTTGGATTTATGTAGCACCGACTGGTGAAGCTGGATACAACTGATTCCAAAAAACATTTCATCGTTCTAATATGTTTTTTGAAGGCTCCTTCCCGCACCTTTCTTTTCCTGGTGAGATTACGTTACAAATTCTATTAGAAAAAGGTCACATACCTCTTTGCCTAATAGTGACAATGGCCAAGAGAGAAGTAAATTCTGGATTCAGAAACCCACATTGATCCAGCTCACCTATATCTACTTACTAAAATTTTTATAACTGAAATCCATGTTTATTTTGCTATTGCTTTAAAAATATTGTTTATCCTTAATTAGATTCTCTTGGAGTGGTTCTGATTTCAAAAACTAGGTGGAGTTACATTTTAGTTCCATATCAACATTAGCAATGCACATAAACAAATCCCCCTTTCACCGCCATATCTCCCAAATACTTACCTACAAAAAAATGTCAGTTTTGTGTTAGTGGACAAACTTGAACAATAAATACCCAGATAGAAATATTTTAGGGTTTATGAGTCACATCGTCTCTGTTGCCACTGTTCACCTCTGCCCTTGTAGCCCCAAAGCAGCCCTGTGTGATATGTTCCGACAACACTTTACTTATGGACACGACTTGCATTTCATGTAATTTTTCTGCATAACAACATATTATTCTTTTTTGATGTTTTTTCAGCCACTTAACAACGTAACAACCATTCTTAGCTTATAGGCCAGATTTGACCTGTGGGCCATAGTCTGCTGATTCTTGCTTTATTATATATGAGGCAGTTTGTAAAATATTGAGTAAGGAAGATAACTAGACGATGTATATCAAACTAGTGTATATATTCAAAAAATGCATAATTCCTGTGCAGATTTCTTTTTTTTTTTCCAAATAATGGCATCCTTTTTTTTTTTTTTTAATTTATTTATTTTTGGCTGTGTTGGGTCTTTGTTTCTGTGCGAGGGCTTTCTCTAGTTGCGGCGAGCGGGGGCCACTCTTCATCGCGGTGCGCGGGCCTCTCACTATCGCGGCCTCTCTTGTTGCGGAGCACAGGCTCCAGATGCGCAGGCTCAGTAGTTGTGGCTCACGGGCCTAGCTGCTCTGCGGCATGTGGGATCTTCCCAGACCAGGGCTCGAACCCGTGTCCCCTGCATTGGCAGGCAGATTCTCAACCACTGCGCCACCAGGGAAGCCCCAGATTTCTTTTATATAGAATCAAAGGTGAGGATTTAGTAACAATTATATAATTTATTTCCCGTGGTTGGAGCCAAGCCATGCAAATGAATCATACTCCAGAGTGAATTAACATGCATGGATTTCTTGACTTGGCTGTGTGAATGCAACAAATATTCACATCCTCTGTTTGGGGGGGAATATGGGGGCAGGTCATTGTTCCATAGAAGACCTATCCTTGGAATTGTGAGTTGTTCTCTCACCTTCCTTAGGGCAGGGGCTAACCTTAGAGATGCCATTTAACAGAAAGATCATATTACAAAGTCAATCGTTCCTTCATTACAAGCAAATTTAAAGAAAGTTGACTAATATGGAAGCCAGCGGATGATAGGGCAGATTTACTAAGATCCTGGATGATTCAGATAAGGTTTAGAGGTAAAGAAATTCAACTGAATACCTTTGTGGTAATGGCTCCCAAAGTGTCCACATCCTAATCTCCACAACCTATGACTATGTCACCTTACATGGGAAAAGGGCACTTTGATGATATGATGAAGTTACAGATTACCCTGGATGATGGGGTGGCCCAATGTAATCAGAAAGATCCTTAAAAGTGGAAGATGGAGACAGAATAAGACAGTCAGAGGATATCTGTGAAGTCGAGTCAGAGTGAGGCTTGTGCAAACTCCACAGGTGGTCGCTGACCTTGATGATGGAGGAAAGGGTCATGGACCAAGGAACGAGGGTGACCTCTAGTAGACAGAAAAGGCAAGTAAGTGCATTCTCCCCTAGATCCTCCAGAAAGGACACAGCCCTGATGACACTTTGATTTCATTGCAGCAAAACCTGTATAAGATTTATAACCTGTAGAACCATAAGGTAATAAATTTGTATTGGTTTCAGCCATCAAGTTTGTGTTAATTTGTTATTGGCGGCAATGGAAAACTACTACAGCCTTTTAATATGTGTATCCTACTTTTCATTCGAAAACAGTCCTGAAAGAAAGTCCATAAGGTAGAAACTGTCATCACTGTATACCTGTTAATAACCCTAGAGAACCAGTGCAGTTTAAACCCTGTCCGTAATTATCAACGATTGAACGTCTATCTTTGTTGCAGTGAGATCTCCTACAAGTCCTCTACAATTCTTAGCTGTATTTCTTATAAATCTGTTGGAATTGGTTTTCTAATAAATAAATAGTTTGGGAAGTGAGAGGTAAATTATGGGGCAATAGTGGACTTGACATGGTTAGTACAAGATAGAAAGCAGAACCACTTTCAAGAGAAAAGAGGAAATGATGGCATAACAAATATCTTTGTCTACTAGCTTATAATATACTGACAACTTTTTAATCCTAAGCATGTAGAAACAAAGGACCTGGTAAAATTAAGCAAATCAAAGATTTCTGAGCTTATAAAATAAAGGAGGATGGTGAGGAAAAAAAGAATACCTCAATGCAATCAGCTGGGAAAATGTCTTTCTAAGGAACTGGTAGATGCATTTCATTTCTGGAGCATCTCAAACCAGGTCAGGAAACTCATCAAGCCCAACAGTGTGGATACTGAGCAATCCCTACAGATATGGCTAAAGGTATCAGTAGTTCTCAAAATTTTTTTTAATAATGCTAAATTAAGCAATTTAGTCCATTGGCAAATTCATTTCTTTCAAAGGGTTCAACAAGGTTTTGCTTCTGCCAAAGGAACGGAATTGGGTCATTTGTAGAGACATGGATGGACCTAGAGACTGTCATACAGAGTGAAGTAAGTCAGAAAGAGAAAACAAATACCATATGCTAACACATATATATGGAACCTAGAAAAATGGTACAGATAAACCGGTTTGCAAGGCAGAAATAGAGACACAGATGTAGAGAACAAACGTAGGGACACCAAGGGGGGAAAGCGATGGCGGGGATGGTGGTGTGATGAACTGGGAGATTGGGATTGACATGTATACACTAATATGTATAAAATGGATAACTGATAAGAACCTGCTGTATAAAAAAATAAATAAATGAAATTAAATTTTAAAAAAAATAAATGAAGATCCCTCATGGGATCCTTAAAGTTAAGATGATTGTCTTTGAGCCAACATAGAACCGTCCAGGCTGTTCCATTTTCTCCAAATAGCTTTACCGTAAATTCTGTGATCCTATTTTTAATATACCCATAACGTCTTTTTCCACTTAACCTCCATCAGCTCCTCTTTCCTCGTTTGGGACATAAAGGGGCCCAGCACACTGTTCTTCCCAAACATCACGCCCTGTGTCTGTGACTCATCTGTTTACTTATGTAAATTGAAAGCTGTAGACTTGAGTCACCAAGATAGTGTTCTGAAATGCATTGGGAAAGGCTACAGTTTTTTCAGAGAGCTCTTTTTGAGCACTCCTCTGACGTTAAGCCAGATTTCCTATGTCTTTAGGAAATCATCACACAAATCTCTGGGGGTTCCTTGATGGTTAAACCTCTTTAACGACGATGACTAAGAAGCCGGAAAGCATTAATACCATCAACACGGACTGTAAATTACCCAGCCTCCCTAAGGAGACTAAAGAATTTAATAAATCTGTTACTTCCAAGAGACTCATTGTTTGTCAAGTTGGGGAGAAAGTCATCTGGAAGCTGTGTTATTTCTGTGCTCTTGTGGACGTTTAATCAGAGTGTGGTGGTTCACTTATCTCTGTTTTGTCAAAATTAACTAGAGTAATCTGATCAAATGAAGTTTTCCTGAAATGCCGTATTTCTAATTGGGTGTTATTCATGTTAATAGTGAAATCTGCTGTCTTGTGAACATACATACATATTTTATATTGAGTTTCTAATGCTGCCACCGTAAGCCTTATTTTGGGCACTGAAGAAAATAACAATGGAAGTAAAAGGTAGTCCTTACCTTGGAAGAATAGAAAAAGCAATGAAAAAAAGAGCTATGTAAGTGCGTGGACATACACAAATATACGTATACCAGATACACAAGCATGTACATATACACACACAATAGTTACATATTTACATACAAATATTTCTAGAAAGTTATTCCAAAGGTTTTACACACACACATATACCCTCTTGGAAAAACAACTACGACTGCAAAACAAAAAAACCCCCACCGCCTATTTAAAAGCAGACCACGGAAGACTTCTCTGTTAAAAGTTCTTCCTTTCATCAAATTGATACTTTCTAATAGACTTTTCTTTCACCCTCTTGGCATTCATGGTTAGCTCTCATGAAGATCTTCTCTCTTGGCCAACAATCTCTCTCTCTCTGCCTTTTTTTCCTCCAGGCACTTGTGAAGATTCTATCATTATATCGTTACTATACACCCATGGCTACACCCTTCCCTCTTGGTAATTTTATCCACCCATGACTTTAGCATCATCTTTCACATTCTCTGTGTGCCTCATACCTCCTATGCCTTTTGCAAAAGTAATTTATAGATTCTGGAGCCCCTGGTGCTCCCTCCAGGATGGGACACCCATCCTTCCAGGCTCACACTCTCCCCTTGCTTCCACTCTGGGATGAACTTGACTTCATTGAGCCCACACGTACAGCCAGTTCTCCTTCCCTGCTCAGGGTCTTGACATACGCTGTTCTCTCGCATCTACCCCACCACCCGCTTCCTCTCCATTTGCCTGGTAAGACTGGGCATCCTTTAGAGCTCAGATGATATGTCACATTCTCAGGGAAGCCTGACCTGACCACGTAGGTGAAGCTGTTTCTCCCTCCTTCTGCCCTCTCCTCGCTCCCTAGTTTATCCTTTGCAGACATTTCAAATTAGTGACGACCTGGTCTCTTGTGTGGTTACTTATTGGATGGGCATCTTTCCTGTGACACATGAAGCTTGTGTTACCACCAATGTCTCTCTAGCACCCAGTAAAGTGCTGGGCAGTTAGTAGAGGTTGAATATACATAGGATGGGAAAATGGAAGGGGTACGTTTAAACACTCCCAGGGGGCCTAACCCAGGTCCCATCTCACAAAGTGAAGGCTACTCTGTACAATCCTTCATGTTATGATGCCAGGCTGGGTGTTCATGACTTAAGATGCCTTCATGGGGTGAATCAGATCTCTTTATAGCATTAGAGGTGAGCAGAGCGGGCAGGGGGATGGTGCTGGGAGAGAGCGATGGTGTCATATCTGCCCGGGACCCAGGCCTCCACACAGACCCACGCACGACTCAGAGGGGGCCGGTCACGCAGAATAGATTTGAACGGACTCCCCGGTTTCATGCCCCAGCAACCCTGACTGGCCATCCAGTCTCCCCTTACTTTAATAAACCCTCAGGAAATCCAGAGAGACACAACTCAGCTGCCCCAGAAACGCCCTCAATACCCACCCCTGAGGTTGGCTTTTGGTAGATGTTTAGACCCTAGATGCACCGGGTTCCGTGGATTTCTGGGAGCAGCAAGTTCTCAGATGGGTAACCCTGGCCGCACCAAAACAGGCGTGAGTGCAGTGGATCCAAGGGAAGGATCAGAGTGAGGATCACCCTCACCTCATAGCCGCCTCCTCAACTTTAGATTTGCACACAGCGTCTGTTCAGTTGCTAAGTTGTGGGCATTCAACCCTGCAGTGTTCATTCTTCTAACCCAGCACTGCCCAGGTTCTCGCCCAAACCCTGTCACCTCTAATTGTGCTGTGGAAAAGGTCTCTTTAATTGTGCGTTGCTTTCCTGCCCCTCCCTACTCGAATCCACTCAGTGTAACCCTGACATGAACTGCCCTAAATAGAACCCAGTTCAACATTTATAAACAACCATCCTAGGCACCAAAGATACAGCTGTCAGCAAAATAAGATGCCCAGAATCTCTCACAGAAGAGCGACCTCAGGGTATGACACGTAGGGTAAGCATTGCCAAATGGGGAACACGGGTCACGATACACATCCACAGCAGGGGTTCCAACTCTTCTCGGCGGAAGACCCTCCTGGAAATGCGACATCTGAGTTGTGACTGGTCAGGTGAGTTGCTGGACTGGGGACAACAATTCGAGAGCAACAATTTCCAAAGTGCAGATTTGTGGAGACACCCAAGCCAAATCACGACTCACATGCACTTTCCTAAAAATACTCCAATGGCTCCAAATCACTCTGAGAAAAATCAGCTTTCTTGGCATGGGATTGAAGATGCTTCATGATATGACTCTGACATGTCCTGCCTTCTCTCTCTTTGTGCCCTTTCTGGAATTGCTCCCTAAATCATCTTATACCTTCATGCTTCCCTGACTTTGAGCTGTCCTCTCCCATCCAGAGCCCTTTGGCTGACGTTTGCCTGTTTAAATTCTCAGATTTCAAAGCTTTTGTAAAAGATATCCCCTCCAAAAATCTTCTCTTATTATCTCAGGTAGAATCAACTGTCCCGTGTTCATAATCTTTTAGCACTTGACCCATATATGTCTATGGAAGTTATAAGAGCCCGTCTTGTACTTTTGATGGTCATATCGATGTCTGCTTCCTCGAATGAACTGTGGGTCCCCTGAGGGTACAACTGGCACCTTGTTAATTGCCCTCATCCTGGTACTTTGCATACACAGGAGTCTCAGTAAATCCATTTTAAGTGGTTTCTATGCTTTTGTTTTTGCTCATGATGTGAGCTCCTGAAACAGCAGCACAGCTTAAGACTATAAAAAGTTAAGATCCAGGCTTCCCTGGTGGCGCAGTGGTTGAGAATCTGCCTGCTAATGCAGGGGACACGGGTTCGAGCCCTGGTCTGGGAAGATCCCACATACCGCGGAGCAACTGGGCCCGTGAGCCACAACTACTGAGCCTGCGCGTCTGGAGCCTGTGCTCCGCAACAAGAGAGGCCATGATAGTGAGAGGCCCGCGCACCGCGATGAAGAGTGGTCCCCGCTTGCCGCAACTAGAGGAAGCCCTCGCACAGAAACGAAGACCCAACACAGCCTAAATAAATAAAGAAATAATAATTTTTTAAAAAAAAGTTAAGATCATTAAGAGAAGGCCATTCTTATCTTTTCATGCACGGCAATTTCCTGCTGGTGTCATGATCTGCCGAGTGTGAATGCCAAATGGGTCAGCTCTGGCATCTTCTTTTTGTTCCATCTACGGCATCCAAGGGGTCCAGAGCGGTGATACAGGCCTCACTGAAGCCAGCGAGAACATCCATGTGTGTCAGGGAAGGAGCAGGAGGTGCACGATGGACCCTATTAGAGACGGGGCAAAGGGGCCCAGCCCAGACAGGAGCGATTGAGAGCAGGTCATAGACACGTCGAGGGCTTCAGCAAATCAGGCATTAGGCATTAACCCAGAGGTCAAGCAGAGAGAACCATCTGGGAGAGAATGGGACAAATCCTGTCCTCTAAAGCTTAAGGACTAAATGTCAGGGAGTAGCTCGGAACGAAGCCCGGGAAATGGCCCAGACGGATGGTAATAGGAGAGACGGTCAAGAGACAGCATTTCTCAGTGGAAAGTCCTTTGGGCCTCTCGTCCACCTGGGTGACCTAGGAAGGAGGCCAGCAGGGAAGGTAGCTACAGCCCAAGGGCATGCTTTTCCCTCCTGGCCTGAGGGGTGGTCACACCCACCAGAAACCTGCACAGTGGGGGGCACCCCATTCACAGGTGACATGAGGTCACATCTGTACCAAATATCTCCGTTGCAGCAAACTGGTCTGGATCTGAGTCGGTGACTTGGGAAACAAACCCTCCAGTGTGTGTCTCTAATCCCCGGCTCCATCTAATATTCTGGCGGGTTCTTTTAGTGCCACCTGCAAAGACAGGCCTCTGAGGTTTGCCAACAGGAAACGAGGTTCTTTGCCTCCTGTACCACCTGGACTTTCAAAAGAGCCAGTAGCTGGTTGTAGGCATGGATGCACATCCATATGATTTGTTGATTATTAAGAAGACATTATCTACAAATAGATTTCTATAACAAATGCACATAAGTGATACTCCAAGACTGTCAATAAAGAAGCAAAAAAAAACCCAAAAAACAAAATGACATTTAATTTCTGGATCACTCACCATTTTCTCTTTTATTTTTTTTTTTAAAGAAATTCACGTTCTTTTATTTGTTTATTTATGGCTGTGTTGAGTCTTTGTTTCTGTGCGAGGGCTTTCTCTAGTTGCGGCAAGTGGGGGCCACTCTTCATCGTGGTGCGCGGGCCTCTCACCATCGCGGCCTCTCTTGTTGAGGAGCACAGGCTCCAGACGCGCAGGCTCAGTAGTTGTGGCTCACGGGCCCAGTCGCTCCACGGCATGTGGGATCTTCCCAGACCAGGGCTCGAACCCGTGTCCCCTGCATTGGCAGGCAGATTCTCAACCACTGCGCCACCAGGGACGCCCCACCATTTTCTCTTTGATGTTATTTTTAGCAATATGTATTATTTAAGACACTACAAAAATATTTTTTCCCTTAGCCTTGGGGTAAGATGTTATCCTAGCCCGTTTCAAGGGTCTGAAATGTCTCTCTTTTTCTTAGGAAACTTTTTTCCTCACTTGATATAATGACATTTTCTTATGCCACTAGCTGGTAAGATCCACCCCCTCCCCAGTGCTGCTACATTCTTGGTGGCAGGAGGGTAGGAGACGAGCTGTCCCTAATTGCACGGGACCCAAGGTACAGCTCTGATATGCGAGATCATCAGAATCTGGGGCACATCCGACAGAGGCACACCTGTGTCGCCGTCCGGCCGCTGCAAACCTGGCTACTCTTCACACGGGGACACACAGCCCTTGGGTTCGGTCTATGGCTGCTCTTCCCAGGTGGTCTGATCTGTGCTTGTCACCCTCATGTCACAAGTGCCATCACAGCAAGTGCGCTCCCTCCACCCACGGCTCTGTATCGAGGCCCAGGGGCAGCTGGAGCCTCACGGAGGCTGCCCCATGCTTTCTCCCTCACCTGCAGACTCTGGGAACCTACAGTCATTAGGAACACAGACTCTGGAGCCACCCTCACCTGGACTCATGCCCCTCCCGGCTGGGTGACCTCGGGCATTGACTCACCTGAACCTCCAGCCTCCTCTGTGTGAAGAATCACACACATACACTGTGGACCGGACACTCCTGGTCGCCTTGCAATAACCCTTTCCTATTCTCCCGTCCTAAAAAAATTTCAATTTCGTTCTGAAACCCACTTCTACCCTAGAAGCAATGAGATTCAGGGAAAGACAATTGCTTGCTGAACTTATACATGGATACCTATCTATCTATCTATACATATATACTCACAAAACACACTCATATGTATGCAAGTTATATATGTGATATATGACATATACTGTGATATTGATATATTATGTAATATATATGCAGGTATCTGTCTACCTATATATCATCATAAAAATTTCCAAACATGTCAACTATTTTCTATTTCACGTTGATGAGACCAATACTGCCTCAATTTTTCAAATGTATTTATGACCCTCCACATGCCAAACCTTGTGCAATGTGCCAGGAATACGAAGTGGAATAAGCCCTTGTCTCTGACTTCACGTGGTTTACAGTCAGTCTAACTGAGGGTGTTATGGGCTGACTTGTGGCCCCCAAATCCATGTGTTGAAGTTCTAAGCACAAGTACCCCAGGATGTGAGTGTGACCCACATGACTGGTGTTCTTATAAGAAGAGGAGATTAGGACACAGACACGCACAGAGGGAGGACCACGCAAAGACACAGGGAGAAGACAGCTGTCTACATGCCAAGCAGAGAGGCCTGGAACACATCCTGCCCTCATGGCTGTCAGAAGAAAGCAAACCTGTTGACACCTAGATTGCAGACGTCTACCCTCCGGAACTGTGAGACAATCAATGTCTGTTGTTTAAGCCCCCGCAGGGTGTGGAACTGTCCTCTGGTAGCTCTGAACTAAAACAAGGAGTCCCATAAGTAAGCCAATGACTGTGCCGCAGGAGAAGGTCTGTGTGACGTTGCCCCAGCAAGCTTGCTTGCTCGGGAGGTGGGAACTCATCAGACTGTAGGGTCACGACATCAGGGAGGGTGTCCTGCAGGTGGCAGTGCATAAACACTCAGGATAAAGAAAGAAACAGAGAAGGGGAGACTCAGTGTGAACCTGGGGGATACAGACGTCTAAGGGCGAGTCAAAAAAAAGTGTCCTCGAAGGTGACGGAGAGGGACTGAGCAGCAAGAGAGGAAAATTGACAGCCCAGAAGTTAAGGGAAAAGGGAATATTCAGGAAGGATGACTGCTAGTTTCTTGAACCTCAAAGGGCCAATTCTGACCTGGCAGAGACGTGCTTTGGTGTTCGATGACCCAGTGAAAACCAGTGATTGAAGAGGGCAGTTGGTTTAACACCCACTCAGTGGATACTCTGACCACATGGTAGCCGATCCTTCTAAACAGGACTGGGGAGCCCACAGCATCCAAACGTTAAGGGGAAACATGCTCTCAGGTCAATGTATGTTTATTTCTCTCAATGATTATATATTGTATTTAGGAAATAGAGTTCCAGCTCATTCTTCCTGAAAGTTTCAGTTGTGAAATAAGCAAGAACATACAACAGCGTGAGGGAAGTTATATGAGAGTCCAAATGGCTCAGAACACATGGAAGCCTGCCACCAAGTGCAAGAGTGTCACAGAGGCAGGAATTGGCCGTGGGGGACCCTCACTTGTTCCAGGGATCAGAATTTGTGGGTGTCCCTGTCCACTTCCAGCCTTTGCAGCAGAGACACATCGCTGTTCACACGTAAACCCTGTCAGCACGTCACAGATTACTGGCACACTCAGAAATGGTAAGGCTTGTCCTAAGCTTTGTCCATAGCTTCATTTAATAAAGAATTCCCTTGAATGCTAAGCTAACAAAAAATCACACAGGGTTTAGGAAATGCAGATCTTGAAGATATTAACTACGTTATTTTACAGAGAACCTGCTTAGGATTCTGTTGCTGTTGTTTAGTCATTTGAATACATGTCTTCTAATATACTTATTTTTTAAAATTACTTATTTTCTTTGTATTTTATTTTTCCAGGTTTATGGAGGCATAATTGACCAACAAAATTTGCATATATTTAGGCTGTAAAGTCTGATGATTTTATATATGTATACGTTGTGAAATGATGACTGCAATTAAGCTCATTAATACAACCATCACCTCAATTACCTTTTTGGTGTGTGTAGTGAGAACATTAAGATCTACTTTCTCAGCGAATTTCAAGTATATAATATAGTGTTGTTCATGAGAGTCACCGTGCTGTACACTCATCTCCAGAACTTACTCATCTTAAAAAGGGAGGTTTGTACCTTTGCCCAACATCTTCCCATTTCCCTAACCTCAGCCCCTGGTCACCATCATCTACTCTCTGTTTCTTTGAGTTTGACTTGTTTAGATTATAAGTGAGATCAAGGGTATTCATCTGTGTCTGGCTTATTTTTCTTAGCATACTGTCCTCGATTTTGGTCCCTCCACCTCAAGGTCAGAGAGATGGGCAGTGGCCATTCATCCATCTGGGTTTCTTGTTTTGTTGTGTTTTTTACTTGGAATAGATATTATTTTTCCCACTTTACAGATACGGAACTAAGCCGTACAGGCATGGAGTAAGTTTTCAGATTCAGCCTACAGCACATGAGAGGTATATTCATCTAATTAATGTTGAATCTTGAACTTATTGCCTTTTAGATTTTGAAAACCCACATCACTGCAAGTCTGCAGGACTATGGCGGCTGGTGAAAGCCAAATCACATCCTAGTTTACAACCCCTTTGCCTCCTGCGCTGACCTCCTCTTGGCTTGTGAATCCCGGGCACTTCCTGAAAAGATGCAGAAGCTCAGGTCAAATGGAAAACAGGTGA
Organism: Balaenoptera musculus; assembly: GCF_009873245.2. Classification (NCBI taxonomy): domain Eukaryota; kingdom Metazoa; phylum Chordata; class Mammalia; order Artiodactyla; family Balaenopteridae; genus Balaenoptera; species Balaenoptera musculus. The sequence continues at coordinate 9,328,515 of NC_045805.1, read as the reverse complement.
GTCTCTTGGTGAGCCCGGGAGGACTTCGAGGCAGCCGCCTGTGCAGTGGAGTTGCAGACGCTGCTCTGCCCTTGAATTAAGTCAGGGCTGTTGACCTTCGTCTCCTGCACGTCGGATGGTCCTTTTGGCCGGTAGGGTTGAATATCTTGTTTAAGCCATTTAGCTGTCAAAGCCTATTGAGGAACATGAGCCTGGGCCATGCTGCTCGGCAGAAGGAATTCCACAAGGGAATTCCACGGGGTTGCAAATGGCAGGATTGCTTCGTTTTATGGCTTCTAGGGCTGAATAATATTCCATTGTGTGTATATATGTGTATGTGTATATATAGATCAGATTATCCAAGGAGAGACTGCTTAGTACTTGCTGCTTTTCAGGAATATGTTACATGTTGATAGAGGATAAACAGACCAGGTAAATAAAGCCAGGTGGCTTCCTAGGCAACTGCTCACTTATGATTTTCCTTATTCATAACTACAGAGTTAAATAGATTAAAAAACAAAGAATACTTATATTTTTCCTCTAGCCATTTTTCTATGAACTTTTAATATCTACAGAGATGAGACTTAAATCACTTGAAGGCAATTATTCTAATCAATTGGAATCTTCACCTGTGATCCTTCCCTGTAAGTAACAAGATAAATTATAGCCCCAAACTGGTCTTAACAACAACCTTTAGAAGAATTGAAAGTTTGTTAAAAAACATTTGTACCAAATTGGTTAAAAATATCCACTAAATATTATATTTAAAAGCATTCACTGGCACAAAAGAATATTACAGAGAGATACAGCTCAACAGAACATCCTGGATTATTTTTTCTTCCACGATTAATGAGTAAATAGTAAATAAGGAAAAAAAGATGAGGGAAATTAAAATTAGTCACAAAATGCATCTAATATTCTAAATACTTTCCCATATAGATATGAGTAGGTAGATATTAGAAATGGTGTGCCTATTTACATACCATTTAAGAAACTTATTTTTTCTCTTTAAGAGAAGATTATAACTCTTCTACATCAATACATATAATTTGTGAATTTTATACTATCCCATCAAATTAATATGCCATTACTTGTTTAACCAATGCCCTAGTGTAGCTAAGCGATAGTACTTCTGATATCTTGATAAATTTCATAATAAGCCACATTATAATGAGTACTTTTAAAATCAGTGCATTTATTGCCTTAGGATCAATTCCTACAAGTAAAATTTATGGGTCAAAAGGGATGCACTTCTTCAAGACTTTTTTAAAAAGCATATTGAAAAATTGCTCTTTTAAAAAAAATAAGCTTTGGGAAGAAGCCTTTCAAAGCTACTCCATGAATTTATCCTGTGAAGCTCCTTTATTTTAGATTCAGTTCAACTGCCACCTTTTTGCTGAGCCCTGAGCACACGTGTTTCTGATTTTGTTGTTCTGCGTTCTTTCTCCTGTGAGAGTCCTTACGTCGTCTGTTCCTGCCATGAAATTAATAACTACCTGAGGCCGTGGCATATGCTTTACTAGTTTTGAGTCCCCTCTGTCTGCGTTTGTCTTTTCCTTGATACAAGGGAAATGCTTGGAAGCATTAAGAGGCTCCTAACACACTTAGAACAGCAGAACTGATTTGAATGTTTTTCCCTCTTATTACCGACTGAGCACCCCTAAGCCCTTATCAGCCATGTTTCATAAATAAAATTGTAACTTGCATCCCTATAACTGTGATACCTACTGTGGTATAACTCATTGTTTTAGTCTCAAAAATATTTTAAGACTAAATTCATTGTTTTCAGATTGCCAAGTGAATTTCCCGTGTCTGCCAGGAGGTACACAGAAATTTCACCTGTGGTTGTTAATTTGGTCAGTGTGTGTGCATTTTATGTGTCTATGTGGACACTGGACGGCTAGGATATTGAGTTCTTAGGATCTTGAGAGATTGTCTCCAAACTGTGAAAACAAGAAAAAAAAAACAAAAAACCCAACACGTGTTGATTATGAGTTGGTACAGTTGGAGAAAGACAAAATGCCGAACTGTTTTAGGGCCAGCTTCTTCCAGGTTTGAAAGTCAATCGTGTTTGGATCCCTTGAGCACCTCTGGTCTTTGAATCAGGGTCCAGGCCTCCCCTCCCCTCCTCAGCTTCAAACTGTTCTTCCTCTGTGGCTGCACGCAGGGATCCTAGACAAAGAGGAACATGTTGAAAGCCAGGGGGGCTTTGCTGCAGGCTTTACTCCAGCAGCTTGAAAAGGAGAATTTTCATTCAAAGTGCTCTGCACAGAGCAAAGTCTTTTCCTGTGAGGCTGGGAGATGCAAGCAGGGCCAGGCCGGTTCACAGACTTCCCCAGACTCAACAGGTCTGCGCTTTTACACTTCTGCTCACGTGGGTGATTGAGCAACAGCACTGGGGCAGAAACACAGCCCCGCAGCCTGGGGAGGGGGAGGGGGAGGGGCGGGCCTCAGACCTGGGCCACCTCTAACCTCCCCACCCCCACACCCAGAGGACTCAGCAAGGATGGGGGTGAGCGGAGGGGCCCCTAAGGACCCCAGGTGAAAGGAAGCTGCACACTGGCTCCAGTGGCATCCAGCAAGTGATTAAAATTACAGCCTGGCTGGCTTTTTCCCTTTGAGGAAATACTCTGCAAAGGAACCCTTTGCTCTGAGTAAAGGGATTAATTAGTTCAGTATATTCTCATGTGGCCTCACCCTGCCCTTGTTTGCTGACTTTTGAAGCTGCCACCACCCTGATCTGACCCAGATATGAATAGGATAAAAATAGCCAGGAGGCAACTCAACAGGCCGTGTGATATCTCCTGGCATTGGGTGATTACAGACAGCAGTTATCCAGTGCCAGCCTGCTGAGAATCTGTTCCCTCGTTTCATGGACCTGAAGGGGAGCGTCTGACGCCAGTACCGACTCCTTCCTTCTTCTCTCTGTCTAGGCAGCTGCTATCAGGATGCTCTTCTGCGAGTGCTCTAGCTGTAAATGAACGTTTCCTTTTCCGCTTGCATCCTTAGAAAGGAGAACATATAAACTATAATTCATTCAGCAGTAACGGATGAACGCTTGGTCCCTAAAGGCCTGTGACAGCCACTAATCACAGTGCCCTGCACAGAACTCTGCACCCCTCCTCTGCGTCACATCCTAACTAATGTGTCACCAAAGTGTGCATTAGCCTGAGCCTTGGTTTTCTCATGTGTAACTTGGGGATGTGAGTACTTACCTTACGTATTTTAGCAAAGATAAAATAAGCGCAATTTAAATGCTTTTTGAAGTTTTATTAGATTTTGGACTTATTATTTCTTTGGAATAGAGCAATAGCATCTTTTTTTTACTTTATTTTTATTTTTATTTTTTTAACATCTTTATTGGAGTATAATTGCTTTACAATAGTGTGTTAGTTTCTGCTGTATAACAAAGTGAATCAGCTATACATATACATACATCCCCGTATCTCCTCCCTCTTGCGTCTCCCTCCCACCCTCCCTATCCCACTCCTCTAGGTGGTCACAAAGCACCAGCTGATCTCCCTGTGCTATGCGGCTGCTTCCCACTGCTACCTATCTTACATTTGGTAGTGTTTATATGTCTATGCCACTCTCTCACTTTGTCCCAGCTTCCCCTTCCCCCTCCCCATGTCCTCAAGTCCATTCTCTTTCCCTGTGTCTTTATTCCTGTCCTGCCCCTAGGTTCTTCAGAACCATTTTTTTTTTTTTTTTTATTTCATATATATATGTGTTAGCACACGGTATTTGTTTTTCTCTTTCTGACTTACTTCACTCTGTATGACAGTCTCTAGGTCCATCCACCTCACTACAAATAACTCAATTTGGTTTCTTTTTATGGCTGAGTAATATTCCATTGTATATATGTGCCACATCTTCTTTATCCATTCATCTGTTGATGGACACTTAGGTTGCTTCCAGGTCCTGGCTATTGTAAATAGAGCTGCAGTGAACACTGTGGTACATGACTCTTTTTGAATTTCTCAGGGTATATGCCCAGTAGTGGGATTGCTGGGTCGTATGGTAGTTCTATTTTTAGTTTTTTAAGGAACCTCCATACTGTTCTCCATAGTCGCTGTATCCATTTACATTCCCACCAACAGTGCAAGAGGGTTCCCTTTTCTCCACACCCTCTCCAGCATTTATTGTTTGTAGATTTTTTGATGATGGCCATTCTGACTAGTGTGAGGTGATACCTCATTGTAGTTTTGATTTGCATTTCTCTAATGATTAGTGATGTTGAGCATCCTTTCATGTGTTTGTTGGCAATCTGTATATCTTCTTTGGAGAAATGTCTGTTTAGGTCTTCTGCCCATTTTTGGATTGGGTTGTTTGTTTTTTTGATATTGAGCTGCATGAGCTGCTTATAAATTTTGGAGATTAATCCTTTGTCAGTTGCTTCATTTGCAAATATTTTCTCCCATTCTGAGGGTTGTCTTTTCATCTTGTTTATGGTTTCCTTTGCTGTGCAAAAGCTTTTAAGTTTCATTAGGTCCCATTTGTTTACTTTTGTTTTTATTTCCATTTCTGCATACAGGTCTTTTGTCTCCTTAGGTAGGTTTATTCCTAGGTATTTTATTCTTTTTGTTGCAGTGGTAAATGGGAGTGTTTCCTTAATTTTTCTTTCAGATTTTTCATCATTAGTGTATAGGAATGCAAGAGACTTCTGTGCATTAATTTTGTATCCTGCTACTTTACCAAATTCATTGATTAGCTGTAGTAGTTTTCTGGTAGCATATTTAGGATTCTCTATGTATAGTATCATGTCATCTGCAAACAGTGACAGCGTTACTTCTTCTTTTCCAATTTGGATTCCTTTTATTTCTTTTTCTTCTGTGATTGCTGTGGCTAAAACTTCCAAAACTATGTTGAATAATAGTGGTGAGAGTGGGCAGCCTTGTCCTGTTCCTGATCTTAGTGGAAATGGTTTCAGTTTTTCACTGTTGTGAACAATGTTGGCTGTGTGTTTGTCATATATGGCCTATATTATGTTGAGGTAAGTTCCCTCTATGCCTACTTTCTGGAGAGTTTTTATCATAAATGGGTGTTGAATTTTGTCGAAAGCTTTTTCTGCATCTGTTGAGATGATCATATGGTTTTTCTCCTTCAATTTGTTAATATGGTGTATCACATTGATTGATTTGCATATATTGAAGAATCCTTGCATTCCTGGGATAAACCCCACTTGATCATGGTGTATGAGCCTTTTAATGTGCTGTTGGATTCTGTTTGGTAGTATTTTGTTGAGGATTTTTGTATTTATGTTTATCAGTGATATTGGCCTGTAGTTTTCTTTCTTTGTGACATCTTTGGTTTTGGTATCAGGGTGATGGTGGCCTCATAGAATGAGTTTGGGAGTGTTCCTTCCTCTGCTATATTTTGGAAGAGTTTGAGAAGGATAGGTGTTAGCTCTTCTCTAACTGTTTGATAGAATTTGCCTGTGAAGCCATCTGGTCCTGGGCTTTTGTTTGTTGGAAGATTTTTAATTGCAGTCTCAATTTCAGGGCTTATGACTGGTCTGCTTATATTTTCTATTTCTTCCTGGTTCAGTCTCGGCAGGTTGTGCATTTCTAAGAATCTGTCCATTTCTTCCAGGTTGTCCATTTTATTGGCATATAGTTGCTTGTAGTAATCGCTCATGATCGTTTGTATTTCTGCAGTGTCAGTGGTTACTTCTCCTTTTTCATTTCTGATTCTATTGATTTGAGTCTTCTCCCTTTTTTTCTTGATGAGTCTGTCTAATGGTTTATCAGTTTTGTTTATCTTCTCAAAGAACCACCTTTTAGTTTTATTGATCTTTGCTATCGTTTCCTTCATTTCTTTTTCATTTATTTCTGATCTGATCTTTATGATTTCTTTCCTTCTGCTAACTTTGGGGTTTTTTTGTTCTTCTTTCTCTAATTGCTTTAGGTGTAAGGTTAGGTTGTTTATTTGAGATGTTTCTTGTTTCTTGAGGTAGGATTGTATTGCTATAAACTTCCCTCTTAGAACTGCTTTTGCTGCATCCCATAGGTTTTGGGTCATCGTGTTTTCATTGTCATTTGGTTCTAGGTATTTTTTGATTTCCTCTTTGATTTCTTCAGTGATCTCTTGGTTATTAAGTAGTGTATTGTTTAGCCTTCATATGTTTGTATTTTTTACAGATTTTTTTTCCTGTAATTGACATCTAGTCTCATAGCGTTGTGGCTAGAAAAGATACTTGATATGATTTCGATTTTCTTAAATTTACCAAGGCTTGATTTGTGACCCAAGATATGATCTATCTTGGAGAATGTTCCATGAGCACTTGAGAAGAAAGTGTATTCTGTTGTTTTTGGATGGAATGGCCTATAAATATCAATTAAGTCCATCTTGTTTAATGTACCATTTAAAGCTTGTGTCTCCTTATTTATTTTCATTTTGGATGATCTGTTCATTGGCGAAAGTGGGGTGTTAAAGTCCCCTACTATGATTGTGTTACTGTCGATTTCCCCTTTTATGGCTGTTAGCATTTGCCTTATGTATTGAGGTGCTCCTATGTTGGGTGCATAAATATTTACAATTGTTATATCTTCGTCTTGGATTGATCCCTTGATCATTATGTATTGTCCTTCCTTGTCTCTTGTAACATTCTTTATTTTAAGGTCTATTTTATCTGATAGGAGTATTGCTACTCCAGCTTTCTTTTGGTTTCCATTTGCATGGAATATCTTTTTCCATCCCCTCACTTTCAGTCTGTATGTGTTGCTAGGTCTGAAGTGGGTCTCTTGTAGACAGCATATATATGGGTCTTGTTTTTGTATCCATTCAGCCAGTCTGTGTCTTTTGGTAGGAGCATTTAATCCATTTATATTTAAGGTAGTTATTGATATGTATGTTCCTATTACCATTTTCTTAATTGTTTTGGGTTTGTTATTGTAGGTCTTTTCCTTCGCTTGTGTTTCCTGCCTAGAGAAGTTCCTTTAGCATTTGTTGTAAAGCTGGTTTGGTGGTGCTGGATTCTCTTAGCTTTTGCTTGTCTGTAAATGTTTTAATTTCTCCCTCGAATCTGAATGAGATCCTTGCTGGGTAGAATAATCTTGGTTGTAAGTTTTTCCCTTCATCACTTTAAATATGTCCTGCCACACCCTTGTGGCTTGCAGAGTTTCTGCTGAAAGGTCAGCTGTTAACCTTATGGGCATTTTCTTGTATGTTATTTGTTGTTTTTCCCTTGCTGCTTTTAATATTTTTTTTTGTATTTAATTTTTGGTAGTTTGATTAATATGTGTCTTGGCGTGTTTCTCCTTGGATTTATCCTGTATGGGACTCAGGGAAGTTTTCAACTATAATCTCTTCAAATATTTTCTCAGTCCCTTTCTTTTTCTTTTCTTCTTCTGGGACCCCTATAATTCGAATGTTGGTGCGTTCAATGTTGTCCCAGAGGTCTCTGAGACTGTCCTCAATTCTTTTCATTCTTCTTTGTTTATTCTGCTCTGTGGTAGTTATTTCCACTATTTTATCTTACCTGTTCAGTTCACTTATCCGTTCTTCTGCCTCAGTTATTCTATTGATTCCTTCTAGAGAATTTTAAATTTCATTTATTGTGTTGTTCATCATTGTTTGTTTGCTCTTTAGTTCTTCTAGGTCCTTGTTAAACATTTCTTGTAATTTCTCCATTGTATTTCCAAGATTTTGGATCATCTTTACTATCATTACTCTGAATTCTTTTTCAGGTAGACTGCCTATTTCTTCTTCATTTGTTTGGTCTCGTGGGTTTTTGCCTTGCTCCTTCATCTGCTGTGTGTTTCCCTGTCTTCTCATTTTGCTTAACTTACTGTGTTTGGGGTCTCCTTTTCACAGGCTGCAGGTTCGTAGTTCCCATTGTTTTTGGTGTCTGTCCCCAGTGGCTAAGGTTGGTTCAGTGGGTTCTGTAGGTTTCTTGGTGGAGGGGACTGGTACCTGTGTTCTGGTGGATGAGGCTGGATCTTGTCTTTCTGGTGGGCTGGACCGTGTCTGGTGGTGTGTTTTGGGGTGTCTGTGACCTTATTATGATTTTAGGCAGCCTCTCTGTTAATGGGTGGTGTTTTGTTCCCGTCTTGCTAGTTGTTTGGCATAGGGTGTCCAGCACTGTAGCTTGCTGGTCGTTGAGTGGAGCTGGTTCTTAGCGTTGAGATGGAGATCTCTGGGAGAGCTTTCACCATTTGATATTACATGGAGCTGGGAGGTCTCTGGTGGACGAGTGTCCTGAACTCGGCTCTCCCACCTCAGAGGCACAGGCCTGACACCCGGCTGGAGCACGAAGACCCTGCCAGCCACACGGCATATGCCTGGCACAGTACTAGATGCTCAAGATACAGCAGTGAATGAGAGAGATGATGTACTTTGCCCTCCTGAAGTTTATATCCAGTTGTATTTATATCAAGCAGGGCATATAATTTCCTTGTCTCAATTCTCTCATCTGTGGGGGGGAGAAGAGACAGGCACCGTGTCCCACTCACTGTGCTCTCTAGAGCAATAGCATCTTAATTGATCTCCTACTCTCTAAAAGTGATGATAATCATAATGGAAACTAACAGTTAACCCAGAATAAATATTATTCAACTGTTGGCTCCTTTTATATGCTTTGTCAGAACTTAATCGTTAGATTTGCTCTATACACTGGTTATTATTTTAATTTTACATACAAAAAATGGGGATCTGTGAAGTTAAAGGCATTTGTTGTCAAGCTAGTTAAAAGCCTGTGAATGAAACCCACATCTGTTTTCTCTTAACTCTTCTACCATGCAGTTGCTTCTCTACCCAAACTATCTTTAACCCAGCGCTTTCACTATTTTCCTAAAGTACGATGGAGTCCTGCCACTTCTTGTCTAAAAATGTCCACTGTCCATTTCCTCTTAGACCCTTAGAGTGTATATATCCTCCTTAGAATGTCTTCTAAGACCTGTCATGACCTTACCTTCCAATCTTATTTTTCTCTGTTTCTTATCCATCAAGACTGGGCTCAAAGGCCACTTGCTCTCTAATTTCTTGCAGACTCCCTCTGTCAGAATAGAATCTCTATGTATCCCATAGCATCTGCATTTTAGTAGAGTGCCTATTGCCTTAGGTCTTGTAACATGGCTAGTTGTTGGGCGTCAGTGTTCTCCCCAGGAGGCAACACGTGAACTTTTGAAGGCAGGTGCTGTGTGCCCCTCCCCCCCAACTGCCTGAGTTAGTGCTTTGTTGCACTGCTCATGGGGCACCAGGGAGGCTGAATAAATAAACAGGTGAATGCCACAGACTGAATCAGTATTAATCGTTCATGTCTCTCTTTACATGTCAGAATTCTATTTTTTTTCCTGCTTTTGCCTCATTAATCTTCTTCAATTCTGAACCTATATCAGATTTTTCACCATCCTTTTTGAACTATGGAACACACAGCTGAGACGATTGAAAGTCAGTTTGACCAGTGCTCATATTAGAAAGAATAACATCTTGATTTCTGCTAATTAGATTCAAATTTTGGTGAAAAGATTTATGCAAACTATTCTAACCAGTACAATAGGGGTGATACAGGGTCAATTTGTAAAGCAGAATTCATTTATTCACACAAAACTTAAGTCCAAAAGGGGATTTTTAAAGGCTTTGATAACACTTTGGAAAACAAGTGAAAAACAAAAATGCATCTTAAATATTGGAAGACTTAAAGCCAAAGTAAGACTTAAATGGAAAATAAGATACGGTGAGCCAGGAGGGAGGCTCTGAAGGACCACATCTCCACGTTTGGTTCTAGACCTTTCAGCAGCCAGAATGAAGAGGGAATCAGAGTAGGTACTGCCCATCGACTGAAAGCCAACCACGTGTTTGTCCCACGTGGGGACAAAAAAGCAAGTATCAAATCAATGATTGTCATGAAAAGGACACTGTTTGAGGTCATGAATAGATATCACCAATAAGATCCTGACAAGGAAAGCAAGAACTTTTAAAAGAAGGCACCTTAGAATGTTTCCTCGTGTAGACACATGTATTAATGTCAAGGTTCAGTAACAGTCATAAGGGGTTTAGGGGAGGGACCACCACAGTGGCACTGAAATAGGTTCTATTTCCTAAACAATCTATGTAAACATACGGTTCAACTAGTATGTGACTTGCGTTGTGAATTTGTTCTATTTCCTTACTCCACCCAAAGTCCACAGGACACCACCATGGCATCCTGCCAGTAGCAGGGTTGTCACCCACCAGGTCCTGGGACCTCTTCCCTGTTCTGTGCTCATCCTCTCAGAGAGCTCATCCAGTCTCATGGCTTCCAGCACCACCTGTGTGCTGATGATACCAGTGTATGCAGATGCCAGCCTGGACCTCTCTCCCAGGACCCCAGCCCACGCGTCCACCTCCCCCCATCTGCTCCTGCAGCTATCTCAGAATGAGCACACCTCCCTGCCTGGCAGGTCTTTCCTTATGGATCTTCCCCATCCCATTCTCCCCCGCTTCCTTTCTCCTTCTCACCTGTACACATTCTATTCATCAGCACAACCTAGGATTCCACCCTCAACATAGATCCTATCTGACCATTTCTTAGTAGCTCAGTGGTACCCTGTTCTCATCTGGATGGACCTCACCTCCTGTGATGCTTTCTGGCCTCCTTACTTGTATCATCACCCCCTATATTATTTTCTCATCACAGCATCCAGATCATTTAAACATAAATTAGACCACATCACATCTGTGAATAAAACTCACTGGGACTAAAGCTAGAATCTAAAGGTGTTCTGTAAGGACTGACACATCTCTAACCCTGTCCTCCCTGGAACCCACCCCTGGCCACTTCCCATCACATGCTTAGCTCTGGCCACCCTGGTTTCGTGTTCCCTTGAACACACCCGCACCTTTGAACCTGCTGTGCCCTCTGCCTAGAATTTTAGATATTCTCAAGGTTGCCTTTCTTTCCTCCTTTAGGACTTTGGTCAAGTCTCATGACATTGTAGTATCAACATCCTGCCATGTTCCAACTCCTCTCCTTCATCTTCCTCCAGGGGACTTATCAGGACCTGATTTTAGATAGATGGATAGATAGATACATAAATAGATAAAGATATAGCTATACAGATTGAATATAGATATTTATATCTATACACACATTTATATACCCGCGTGTTATATGTATGTATATGCACACATATGTTTGCACCTATACACACATACATATCTGTATATGTGTGTGTGCATTGCTTATTATTTAATATTTAAAATCTGTCTTCCTCTATAGAATATGAGCTCCTCGAAGGCAGGGGTTCTGTCTGATTTCTGATTGGCTCATAGTAGGTGCTTAATTAGCATTTGTTGAAGGAATGAATAAGCTTGCTCAGCAGTGCCTCCTAATGGACTGGCCGCTTGCAAGACACTTCCAAGGACCCTTTTCCATAGCCCTCCACGCCTGGGAGATCTTGCCAGTCCCTGCATATCCTTTAAGCGAAGTGAGCCTTCCTCCTGGTGTCCTGCTCTTCTAAACGAAGATGGATTTGGGATGCTCTGAGCACCATAAGATCCTCTATGAAGAAAGGCTTCATCGTGCATGCTTGCCCTGCTCGAAAGGAGAAAACTGCTTTGAAGAGTGGTTCTCAGAATGAGATTCCTCGCCACCTTCACCCCACCAGCAACAGCACCTTCCCCGGGGACGCTCCCTAAAATGGAGAGCCCTCCAGGTGACTCCAGGGAACACTAAAATTTGAGAACCACTAGCCTAAAGCATTATCTTGAGAAAGACTTTGAGACTCAATCTGTGGCCAGTGGGAAAAGGGGTCAGTGTCCACTAGAAATGCAGGCAGAGGGCGCTGGAGAGAGGCAGGTGGTCGGTCTGCCCTGCAGAGCTTGATAAACCATACCCTTTTCTACTCTGACATTTGCTATCACACCCTAGTTTGACTTGCAGCAGGTTAATACTTGAAAGGGTGTCTTTCTCTTAGTACCTCTTTCTAATCAGCAGGGCATATGCAGATACCAGCTGCCTGAAATCACTTTGTAATGAGGTAGGGCCAGAAGCAAAGTGAACACAACACTTAAATGATATGGTTCCGCTTCCACGTCCTTACAAGGCCCCTCCCTTACGGCTCTCTCTCCGTCTTATGGCCCTTCTGGTCACCGCCCCCCCCCCAACCCCCGCATTACCACCCATACCAGCCAGGTGTGCCAGGTACGGCAGCCCTCTCCCAGACCCCAGTTCCGGAGGGTGTAGCAAGCTAGAGGACACTGACGCCCTGTCCTGCTGCATCCTGGGCCTCATCCTCCTGCCTGGTCCTTGCTCTGGTTTCATCTGCGGCTCCCTGAGGCTCTGGACCTTGTCTCACAGGCAGGCCCCTCCTTTTCTCAGGATCTGTGAGAATCGGGTTAAGTATAATTGCTTGTGATCCGGTATCATGGAGCCTTGTTTTACACTCCAAGCACTTTTCTCCCGACTGCCCTGTGTGTTTCTGATTTCTCATTGAATCCACGGTTGAGAAAACATGCTGCTTGTGGGCATTTGTAAGAATAGTAGGTCAGGACTTCATTGATCAGGAAGATTCTCTTTAAAAACGCTGATTCCGGGGGACAGTTAGGCTTGGCTTGTATGCTTTCCATTCACAACACTTTTTCTGGGCACCAGTATGATTGTAGGATCAACATTTTTATAACAAATCACCATTCCTTGTCTCCTACAAATGTAATATATGTTAAAGAAGCTCTTTAAAACTAGTTTTCAGAGAAAAAAAATTTTCATTACATTTTTTTGGGTAAAATATTTGGGAGCGTACATCAAGCAGAGCTGACAATATATTCCCTAACACATAAAGAAAAGCAAGAGTGATATCTACCTGTGTGAGCTTTTAGGGAACAAGGCTTCAGATCGTCTATTGATTTTTAAACATGTTCATTATTTAAAAGTAGCGGCATGGCTATAAATTGTAATGACCCACTATAGAGAAGGAGCTTCAGAAAACCTGTAATGGATGAATACCAATTAGGAGCATAGGGAGAGATTGTTTAAATTGTCATTTTTTAAAGGATTTTATATGTCTTAAAATAATCTTTTTACATTATCACTGATTTCATTCCATACTTGATTAAAATTACCCCACTAAACGAGCCATGCAAATTAGCAGTGAATTATGCTCAAATATCCAAAAGCAATTATGTTGGTGAATAAGTTTGTATTTTAATAAAATATAGATGATAGCAGGGTTAATATTTTAGATTATGCATGTCATGATATGACTTGAAATATGGAAAAAATGGGCATAATAAGATGATCTAATGCATACATAGGCAGAAGGCAGAACTGTATTGAAGTTACTTGAAAACTCTCATGAGCTAAATCTTCATGCTTATTCCAGAAGGAAGATTAATGGCCAGACATTTTAAGTAGTCATGTGTTGAGGTATATTTAACAGAGAACTAGAAAAATAGTTCCTCAAGATGTTCTTGAATATTTTGAGAGTTTATATTTTCTCAAATTTTAAACACTTGAAAACTAAGAAATCTTAATTTAATTTTTTTAACCAAAAGAATGTTAACTTCCAAACTCCTTTTTTTCTGAATGCAAACATGCTGCTAGCATTCGCCAACCCTCTGCTTTACTTTTGTGAAAAGCATTTTCTGTATCATTTTGAACCTTCTTGCCTTACCACTCAGCACTAAATAATTAGGGTATTAGGATATAAACCTGTGCCATCTGGCTAAAAAATTAATGCACAAATCAAATATCAAAGGTTCAAAGTCAATAGCATCTTTTATCTCCATATGTAAATACACCAGGATTAATCAAATCAGTATCGTCTAGTCCTTTCTTGCTCAGAAAACACCACAGATGATGCTAAACAATTAGTCCCTATTTCCACAAATGAGGAGACTGAAATAACAGTTGTTCATCAGAATAAAATTTCGGAAGCTCTGCAAACAATCAAGATGCTGCCTAGTCCTTCATTATCCCCCTTTAAGTACACATTATAAACTCTGCTGACTCACGAGGGAAAGTGGATTTCACCACTTTAATGCTTCAAAATTACCTCCTCAAGTGAATATCAGAAACCATTCCATTAAGCCAATTTTGGTGGTCAGATTGAATTGTGTCGGGAATGAACACTCACAAACGACTATCATCCAATTCACAAATACTAAAGTGTATCTAATAAGTCACTAAAACGGACACCAAACTGGACCTGCTTCCAGCTCCTGGAGAGTATAATAAAGCATCTGATCTGTTAGCGTCCACTTTGGTCAACAACAGACAGAAGGCAACCTGATGCATACCGTACAGGTGATTTTCAGGTGAAGCCAATTTAATCTCTTTGGTGATGTTCTCAGACACAGATCCATCTAAAAGAAAGTAATTCAATCAGCTGGCCCTAGTGTTTTTCCTCAGAACAATTTCCTTGATACTTTTCTCTCTTTATGGGATATTTTGAGATTTGCAGAGTATGGAAAGGGTGTAGGTAACACTGGGGAATTTAGATAAGATTATAGCCTTCGAAAAGGAGACTTTAAAGATATTTGTCTACTCGTGCCCAAAATAGCTATGACATTTTGTTTGACTGCTTGGAATAAAGCATTTCATAAGGGAAATTTAAATCCAATCCAATCCAAGCAAAGCAAAACAGCAAATAGTTTCGATTCTATGAAAGACATGGCACTGCAGACTGTACCAAGAAGCAAAAAACGCAGCTTCTGGGAGTTTACAACCTAGGTTGGTGAAACAAGGCAAAGATTCTGACTATTTAACTAAAAGTACAAGGTTAATAATTGGAGCAAAATTCCAAAAATTATTACAACCAATCATTTCTGTGAATTAGAATGTGCAATACCAGTAAAATGCTCACACGTGCATTTATTTTTTCATGTTTTATTCATTTAACCGGGTTAGAATTGTCTGAGTGATGTTCCTGTCTCTGTGCTGTGTGCTTTATTCAGTGAGGTGAATCATATGGAATTAACGAGAACTTGCAGTGTGGCCAAATGGGCTGTGAACTGTGCCCTCTGGGGGGTGCCTTCACGTGGACAATGGGGTGGGTGGAGCCCCGGAGCCACGTGGTGGCCCCTGAATCAGGATGTGCGATGGAGGACGTGGTTATACGGTCTGTCCCCCTGCACACTACAACTCCCTTACAAAGAGAATGCTCCAGCCTCTGTCAACTCTCTCCCACAGCCTCACACGCAGTCAAGAAACTCAACATATAAATGGCTGACCACGTGATGGGGATGGCACGTGTTTGGGAAGAACCATGACTCCAGCTGTCTCTGCCCTTGGCATTCCATCAGAATGCCATCACAGGTCCCGGTGGGGTGCCTGTGAAGATGATGGTGATATCAGGGTGCTGAGTGTATGATGAAGACATATTAGTGAATGTCCCCCACTAAAAAGCTTACGTCCTTACAATTTTTCTCCTGCGCTTCTTAGATCTTCTTGTTCAACCGGCTCTTTGCCATCACATTTTCTCATCAAAGCTCATTCTCTACTTTTAATAGACTCATTTGATAAGAACTATCAACTTAACCACCAATTCCATTAAAAATGTATATGTAGTTATAGGAAGAAGCGACAAAATAGAAAGACATTTTGACTTTAAGGTACAACTGAAGAGTGTCTACCAATGAATTGTCTTTTCTGTCAGTCTAGTAAGTGTTTGGTAGGAGATATTGATGACTTGAACAATAAAATTAGGGAACCATAAAGAACTGAGGGGTTGTACATCCTTTTCCCTTAAAAAGAGGAAGAATCTGGCCCTAAGGAGGTTCATATCATATGAAAAGCAAATCTATAATGTTGTATAGGATAGAATACAAGTCATCTGAGTCCCAACTCAGCACTCATTCTTAAATTAAGGATAATTATTTACTAGCTTGTATATTTCAATACTAACTCTACTTTTATGAAACTGTTGACTTAACGGAAATACCCAAAAAGAAACTTCAGTAAGTCAATTTTTTACATGAATGATCATTGTAAACTAAAAATTAGTCCATGGATTAGTGTCTTTTTAGCCAAGAACCTTAATTCAGGGCAGCAGGAATGGCACATAATACATATAGGAGACTTTCCGTAACACACAGATAAGACTTAATGGAAGCAAGTGATTTTATTTCTAAATTGTGGTAAGAAATACATAATGAGATCCATGCTCTTACCAAATATTTGAGTGTGCAGTGCAGCACGGGTAACTACAAGCATAGTGATGTACAGCAGGTCTCCAGAACTTTCTCTTGTGACTAAGTCTTCAAACTTATTAAACGGAAACTCCCCCAGTCCCTGGCATTCACCTGTCTAGTTTCTGGGTGTTTATCCAAATGATCATCATTTTTGACGATGGAAGTTTTAGCATTTTTCCGCTTGCTCTATTTGTTTGTTCATTGCTCTCTCTTGTTCATGGAGAGTGGTCCACTATCAGATGATTCCACATCCTCTGACTAGATAAGGAGGCTGGTGAGGGAGCAGTGGTGCAGAAGTGGCAGAGCACATGTTCCTGAAAAACCTTGTGCTCTGCAAAATTGCACATTAAAAATAATTGGGCTTATGGAGAAAACGAAGCTGGTGGCAGATTATTCAAATCCTGTGTAGCTCTGTAAGCAGAGCACCAGCCAAACCATCATTTGTCTCCTGGATGATGACGAGGACGGCACAGACGGGCAGGTCCGCATGGCCACGGGCTGGTGCGGCAGGTAACACACACCTGTAAAAGCCACAGACTGGCTGTGCCGGCCACCTGGGGGCTCAGGGCTCACAGGTGCTGAGACGGACCAGGACTTAAAGCTCCAGCCGGGGTGGGGTTGCCTTTAAGGTGGGCGCACAAAGCAGCCAACCTGGTGCAGCTGCAAGCCAGGCCTGGGGTGATGGGTGCTGAGAGCTAGAAAGTGTGTGATGTCTTAGGAACTTGGAAAAATGTAAGGTCGGGCTGTGGAACACCTCGTAGGTGATGTCAAGGATCTCACTCTCTTTTTTTTTTTTTTTTTCGTAAGGAGTTTGAGAAATAGCGGAGATAGTTGTGGAAGGCTATGTCATGATCACATCAAAATTTCAAGAAGATTTCTCTGTGAAGCACTGTTGGGCAGAGAGAGAGGGAAACACACAGCTGGGGGTGGAGCTGCTCCAGTTTCCCCCGAGACGTGGTGTAACGTGGACTAGGGTGGTGGCCCTAGAGATGGAGAAGAGCAGAGGGATGGCAGTGATATGCATTTAGGGGTAAAAATCAGTGGAGACAGGGTGACCCGTGATGGAGCGTTATTCACTGCAAGGGTGGACCCTGAAGGAACCCGGTCTGGGGACGGGGCCGCATGGGAGATCGTACTGTCATCCCAACGGGGTTGAGATGGAGACATTTGGTGGGTAGGTGCGTGGCATGGAGGTCAGAGGAGATTTGGGAACTGGAGACAGAAGTCATCCGGGCAGAAGGAAACCAAAGCCAGGGGCTTGGCGACCTCATGTAGGGGGACGGCGGAGTGAGAAGAGGTTCCGGCTGCGTTTGGGGGACAGGGGGTATGAGAGGACGCGCTCGCGAAGACAGGAAAAAGCAGGGGTAGCCGGGACAGTGAGCGATTCTGTCACGGAAGCCAGAATGAAGGGAAAAGTGTCAGAAGTGTTGACACACAAGTAGCCGTATGAACCTGCAAGGATGCAAGGATGGAGCTGAGTGGAGCTACAGTACGTCTCTGCTGAGCTCTGCGCCTGTGATACGTCAAACCTAGATTGCAGGAGGGCTTGGGAGGCGAGGATCAGAGTCAGAAGCCTGCTTTTATTTCACAGACATTTATTAAGCACCTCCTGTATGCTAACACTGTGTTCATTCTGAGTTCAGAATATTAGAGCACACTCAATTATAACAATATGGCTCAGAAGGAAAGGTAACCAGAGAAAAGGTACTGGACGTGAAATCACATGGCTACCAACTCCTAGAAAAAGAAAAAAAGTCCAGAGTTTGACATCCTTCCATTGAGTAGAATGAAGAAAAAAATTTGAAAAAGGTTCTGGGTTGTAAGAAGAGCTATACTCAATTTTACAAGATAAATAAGATCTTAGAGACCCTTAAATCTGAAGGCTGTGGAGGAAACAGCTCCAAGTTGTCATTTTACTTTCCAAATCAATTCAATAAGCAGAAAACCGTGATCTTCACATGTTGTGGGAAATCCATGAATTTCAATTAATCTTCTAAATAATTTACAAGTGTTCATGCAAAAAACAAAATAATGATTAATCCAGTAAAATGGCAGCTTATCATAAGAGGTTAATAGCAATTAAGATAATATTAATATCCATGACTCTATGAGAAGATACAGATTTTTCCAGGTACTTTAATTAAAGATATAATTGTTACAACAATTACAGTTGTGTAATTATGTTTATTCCAAGGAGAAATAGGCAGCCTGGTAATTTCAATTTAATATTGCTTCAAATTATTACAAGCTTTCAGACAACTAGAAATGTATGTTATACCTGTAAGGCAAACATGGGCCCTGTGTGGGAAACTTGGGAACTCTTATACTAGGAGGACAGAACTTAGAACTTTTTAGTACTTTGAATGTTCTAGAGTGTAATAATGCCATCCTGTTTTATACAAAATAGTGCTCGAATGTGATAGGATCATTCTCTTTGACAAAAATCAAAGCATTGTAGTGGTGGGAAAGAGGAGGAAAAGAGAGGCCCTTGCAGGGGTTTGTAATGATCTTGCACCATGAACTGAGAACTGTGATTTTCAGCCCCAGGGTAAAGAGAGCTGGTGTTTGGCTACAGTCTTGACTTCACACATTGAGCCAAAGAGCCTACCCATTGGGTGAGTGTGTTTACTGGGGGACTCTCCAGTCCCTTTCAGCACTTAGTGCTAAAATTTTCTTAACAATTTTCCTGAGAGCTGGATATGAAATCATGCATAGGAAGGAGGACCCGGGTGGCGTTACATCATTACCAATTACAGAGACATGGATCAGCTGTTTTAAGACAGGCAGGTCGGTCGCTTTGCATTTAAACATGATTGACTTCACAGCAGTTCTCCTTCTTGATGAAATTTTTTTTCTTACTAGTCCATCACCATACAACATTATTACATAATTATCGACTATACTCCCCACACTGTACGTTTTATACCCGTGACTCATTTATTTTGCAATGGGAAGTTTGTACCTCTTACTCTCCCTCACCTACTTCTCTCCCCCCCTCCACCGCCTTTTGGTGACCACCTTTTTGTTCTCTGCACGTGTCTGTTTCTGTTTTGCTACATTTGTTTTGTGTTTCAGATTTCACATATATGTAAAATCGTATGGTACTTGTCTTCTCTTTCTGACTTATTTCACTTCCATAAGACCCTCTAGGTTCATCCATGTTGTTACAAATGGCATTATTTCATTCTTTTCTATTGCTTAGTAATATTCCATTTTACATATGTACCACATCTTTATCCATTCATCTGTCAATGGGCACTTAGGCTGCTTCAATATCTTGGCCCTTCTCGATGAACTTCATCTTAGCAATTTGCTAAAAAGTGTAAGAGATGAAGGAACGCTACTTAAGATTCCCTGACCAGCGCAGGCCACCGTTTGCACCTTAGCCGCCCTAGCTGAGGTTTGCGATACAAGCATGGACCCTGGGTTTGAGGGCACACATACTAGCAAATGGCTGCGACTGGAGACGGAAGCCAAAAACAAACTTGGAAAGTGTCTCCTTTCCGCCTAGGAACTTTAAGATCAGCTGCTTCATCTCCCTCCTGAAGGTCACTCATTCATTCATTCATTCCTTCATTCATCCATTAACTTGTTCATTCCATTCTTCCAAAGACCTTGTAAGAGGAAATCAGTCCCACCACATCCCTCTGAAGTAGATATGGACAGGTGTAGCTACATCTACAGGAGTAGTTATAGCTACATCTACTGGGGTAGTTATAGATCTAGAGATCTACTTAGAGTTTATAAAGCACTTTCACATCCATAGAGCACTCTCACTTCTAAATATTTGTGTAAAGGGTGCATGATAAATACATATAACAAATGTACTTACAACTTTATTTAACATAACTTTCCAATAACAACTTGTGGTAGATATTATCATCATGCCCATTTTACACACGAGAAAACAGAGGTTCAGAAGGGTGAGTGGCTAGACTGTGGAAACACAGATCACACACATCATTTGAGAACTCAAACCCAGGTTGTCTGATTTCAAATCCCAAGGTATTTTACCTATATATCACACTCTTCCTGAAGTAGGGAGATACTGTGACATGTGTCTGCTAGTGTGTGCTGTTATTTTTTAAAGTAATTTATACAACTTTAATAGGAAATGGAATAAAGATTATGAAATACTTCCATTAATTGTTTATGCATATACTTTAATAGTCTAAATTATAGACAACATTTTCAGCCACTTGCTAAATAAAGCACATCTAACTAGGGATGCTGAATAATTCTGTTAATCTTTGAGTAAATCCTTTGGAGAGTAAAATAGTGAAAACTCAAAATTTTCTAGTAAGGCATTTAGTATTTGTCTATTTAGTATTTATCAAAAATGTTACAATAGCCATGGTTAATAACAATGTAAGCATTTACAGGATACCATTGAAGGTCCATTATTAGTATATTAAATGAAAGCATCAGAGAACTGCTTACTGTTATTTTAAAACATAACAATTAAAGTGCATTGGCTCATCTGCTTTGTTACAAATCCATATCTATGACCAGAACTCTGATATGCCTTGTGAATCAATGTTGCAAAACCCATTTTAGGAGGAAATGCACATCTAGATAACTAAAACAGAAAACAAGTTGTGTACCTACTGGGTTTAGCTTCAAGAGTGTGGTGATGATGATGGAGATGATGACAGTGATGGCTAGGACACGTAGAGCCAAGCACAAAGCATGTGCTTTTTATGTTTCTGCATTACAATATAATTATTCATTGCAATGGCAACCTATCAATAATAATATCAATAGCCTATCAAAGGTTTCTCTGAGCCTATATAACAGAGGTATTGTGAATTTTTTTGTCAATTGATTTGTTTTAGTCTTCTGATATCTAGCTATCTTTGAAAGAAAACACCCAAATGTCTTCATTTCAAGAATCATGGCCATTGGAAATAACTACTAGCTAAAGTGAGTTTGGCTTTTTAGAAACAAGAGGGTCTTAAATGGATCTGAAAGTGTCAGAGCCCTGATTAATGTGTATTACCAAGGGAAAGATCCAATCTGAAAAGGCTACGTGCTGTTTGATTCCAAGTATATGACATTCTGGAAAAGGCAAAACTATAGAGACAGTAAAAAGATCAAGGGTTGCCAGGGGTTGTGGGCTGGGAGGAAGGGGGAGTATGAATAGGCAGAAAACAGAAGATTTTTAGGGCAGTGAAATACTTCTGTGTGATACTACAGCGATGGATACTTATTGTACCTTTTCCAAACCCATAGAATGTACGACACCAAGAGTGACCCCTAATGTAAACTGTGGACTCTGGGGGATGTGATGTGTCCGTGTATGTTCACGATTGTAACAAATGCACCATCTGGTGGGGGGTGTTGATATCGGGGGATCCTGTGTGTGTGTCGGGGCAGGGGGTACATGGGACACCTCTGTACCTCCCTCTCAATTTTGTTGTAAACCCCAAACTATATTAGAAAAATAGAGTCTTAAAAACAATTTCAGAAATTGGGGAGTATTTTTTCACAGAATTAACCAGCATGTGCAGAGGAGTGATATTCAACAATGACATTCATGGTATTAATAGCCAGGGTAGTTCTGAGGAGTCTGTGGTACTCTATGGCATTTTCTGCAGAAAGTCTTGTGGGCTCTTGAGGTATCTGGTTCCCTCGCCCTACGTAAATGTTTGTTGGCAATGTCTGGAAGCCACTATTTCATCATTGTATTGTTGTCTTTATTTTTTTGTAGAATAGAGTGTTTGGGATTATGTTTTCATTGAAATTTATGGACATCTTACCTTGTTTGACAGAATCATTGAGTCAAAGACATTTCCTGAGCAGATCCTCTGAAAAGCAAAGTATTATGTCCCTCATTTGTCTTCTGTCTGCAGTGACATTTCCCAGCTAATTGTATTATGTCAATCTTATGAACTTTACTAAAATGCTTTCAGTCCCTTTACCTACATTTTCAAGCCAGTTCATATCATTCTGTCTCAGATAACTCAGGTAGACCGTTCATGTAATGTTTAATTTCACTTTAATTTCAAAATGAATGAAAGTATCTAGTTAAGGTGATACATGAAATCTTAAACCTTGAAAAGCAAGCTAGGTAAATATAATAAAATTGATGTTAAATTCTTAGGAACAGACGTAATAGAAATTGAGAGAGTTCACAATTTAAGCTGCTAACTACATTAATGTCCACCCAATAAATTATAAGGAACGTGGAGTTCTACGTAATCAGTTACGTTAATAAGTTATTAAGCACAGTAGTTGTATTAAAATTAAATGCAATCAGATGGTAAGCTTTTCAAATGTTTTAGTTATAATTCTATTGAATATTCTGAGACTTACATGATTATTTATATCATAAAGACTTGTTTTAGAATTTGATTGAATGATAGATAAGGCATAATCACGGCTGGCTTCCTGTCATTTATTCCTTTCCTGGAGTCCTTGAAGTTGGTCTTCTGAACCCACTGTACTAATGGAATTCTTCTCTCCTCATTACCAGGAATTTTCTAAGGACCAATTCAATGGTTATTTCCTGTCTGCATCCCTTGATGCCAGTGCAGAATCCGACCGTCGTGAACACTCTTGTGTTCATGAAGCCCTTTTCTCGCTCAGGGCACATTGCGTCGCAGTACTGTTAGGTGTTGCTGCTATTTTCAGGTCAACAAATAGTTATCCTGTAAGACTGAAGCAGCACAAAATTAAAGACTGTATGGTCTGTGCCTTTGAAGAATTTAAAGTCTAACAGAGGGACACGTGGTAGAATAGATGCTCAATAAATATCTATTGAGGGAATAAATCATTCATGAACGCAGAATGAACTGATGACAGATAACTGTCAGAGGGGCTGCAAATAAAAAGGAATATAAGAAAATAAAGACATCCATCACTTGACAACTCAGTTCACTTGTGCACTAGTGGGATTTTCAGGAGAAAAGAGGACAGCGCCGTATTTCAGGGCAGATGGTACTCTTTTCTGCACTTACTTTACCATCAGGAGGAACTTTCTATTTCAACAGCGGGAACTTTACTGTAATATTTAGTTACAAATATTGCCCTTTTTATCTGTAACACACATTCCCCTCCTTTCTCAAGACGTGATTGCAGCCAGTGAATCGCAGTAGAGATAGGAGAGTGAGATTGGAGACTTCTCCTATTCCTTCCACCAGACTACCCACTCCCCGTGCCCACCTGTCCTCCGTCCATCCACGTCACTGTGACTTTCAGTGGGCCTCTGGGTCCTGGCCTCCTCCACGTTCTCAGGAAGGCAGTGCTGTCTCTTCGTGCTCTACCTTCAGAAGGTACAGGCCCTCCTCCTAACATCTTTCTACCTGACTCTACACCTTTACATGGACTCACATTTCTCTCGGCTTTAAAATCACCCTTTGACCCAGACTCCATCACCAGCGACCGCCTTGCCTACTGATTACATTTAAACGTCTTGAAAAGTGTGTGTCCTGGCTTGTTTAGTGCCCTAATCTCCAGCTTTCCATCACTGGGTTACTCTTACTAAGGAGGTCCTGATCTGTCTATTGCCAGAGGCATTGGAATTCAGTCATCATATTATTTATTGCCTCACCATCACTCCATCCGTTTTGAACATTTCTTTTTCCTTCACTTCTGGGACACATTCCTATCACCTTCTTTTTTCCTCTCTAGATGCTCATGTCCTTTACTGGTTGTTCCCTCTGTCCTGACTGGCCTTGGATCCTCTCTACTCAGTAGAAAGATATTTGGTCTTCAGACTATCCTTGAGAAAACTAGCCCTAAGATTTCCATCACCATTAATGTGCCAGGAATCCCCAAATGTTTATTCCAACCCTAATGTCTGTCTGACCTCCAAAAAGGGTATTAAACATTCAACTCAGCATCTCCACATAGATTAACACGGACACTGCAAAAATCAACACGTCCAAACCCCAAATGACCATTGCATCACGCGCACACGCGCGCACACACACACACACACACACACACACACACACTAAAATGGCTCCTTTTCCAGTGCTGCGTGTCTTCAAAGACATCACTGTTGACCTAGTTGCTCAGGTCATGATTCTCCCTCTTATTCATTGTTTATATCGACCAGCACATCAGGTTTCCTCTATCATCCTCACGTTTGGTTTTTTCTCTTCAGCCCCATAGCCACTCCCTGTTCCAAGCCCACTGTGTTCTCTCAGCAGTGTGACCACTGCAGCTGCGGGCTGGTCCATCTTAACTCACTCTTAACACCATCCTCCCTGTGACCCCATCTCACACTCTCAAGGGTAGATCATTTTAAAATCACCCTTCTACCAATTAGCATTTAACGCCTCAATGTTGCCCATAACCTACAAGCGCAGACCCCCGTCCACCTCTCTAGCCTGGCCTTGGACCTCTCATCCCATTTTCCTGCTATTCTGTGTCTTTTTTCGGTTTCTCCAGCATGCTCTACTTTTCCCGACCTGGGGCCTTTGTCAACACTGTCTAGAACTCTTACTCTCTCTTCACCACATGCCTTCATTTCTCCTCCTGCCTCCCCACCTATTTTCCTATTCATCTCCAAAATAAACTCAACCAGGCCCCTGTAGTTTCCAATGTTTCACATTAGGGTCTAGGAGTCCTTACAGCTTCTAGTTTAATGTATCTTCCCTGGCAGATGATGAGCAGAAGTTATGATGTCCTGGTTTTTACTGTCCCGCCCAGTGGCTAGAAGATGGCCATGAATGTAGTAAATATTCAGTGAGCATTTTGACTGAAGTAAGACAGATGCATTTGCATCTGATATAATTTACCAAAGTATTGAATATTAACTCTCAGTTTATTTTTTTTCACACTTAGTGACATTTTCCAGTAGATTCATACCCCTATAGAAGTGTGTCAGATCAGAGAATTAGAATAAGGTTGTCTGATTTACATTTATCTGATTAAGTAAAAATAGAAAAAATTCACACAATTGGACAGTCTATTACTTTTATTGATTTAGGGTTTAAAAAGTCTCAATAAAGTATAAAAGGTGGTTAAAGAAAATATACTGAATATATATATATATACACATTTTAAAGGGATCACTTACTATGTATGTGTATATAGCAAGTGATCCCTTAAAATTTTGATCAGACCAATAAGCTCTGTGAATATATAACATGTTGATGACCATATGGGGAAACCACATGGAGGAGAATCCTTTTGAAAGAGATGATGAGAAAAGGTGATAGAGGTAAGAAGATGGGACTTTCTCTTCTGGTGAAAGTCTTGGGAAAAAGTCAGAGACGAGAAATGGCATTTTGTGTTTGTGGCAGGCAAAATAAAAGAGTGGACAAAAGGTACGAATTTCAGTGTATTGAGAAATGAGGCTGGAAAGATGAGGGGAGATTTGGTAGGAGAACTTCTATGATGAAGGTGAAGGATTTGGGGTTATATGGAAGTCCTAGAAGTGTGTATGGCTATTCAGACAAGCAGTGCCATGTGGAAGTGGTGATTACGACAGGCACTTCTAGTTATTAATTGGATTGGACAGGAAACAAACTGGAAATAGGACCAGCTGGTGTTATGTGGCCATTTAGTGAGGAGAAAGGGAAAAAAAAAAGCAGAATATACAGTGATAGAGATTTTGGTTAAACATAAGAAAAAGGACCTTGAGAATGATGTGATTTAATCCTGGAATAAGCTTTCAAGGGAGACTCTGACATCTTGGCCCCCAGAGACCTGCCTGGAAGCAGATGCCTGCATGATGTGATTTTCTGGGAGCCTTTTGAGTCCTGAGATTGGCATCCTGTCCAGTAAACCACTGTTGCCAAGGTAACTTGACAGGATGCCCTGGTCATCTCAGATTTCTAGAACACTGGAATATCCCCAAAGGGCTAGCTGGGCAGAGCCTGAATAAGTAGGACTTGGCTGAGTGTGTGTGCCTTGAAATAGCTACAGTAATATGCCCAAGAACTTGCTAGCGATCATCACCAATGACACAAATCACAGTATTGTGCAGACAGTATGGGGAAAACACTTATTTTTCTATTTCTCTTGAAATTCATTTCCTCCAAGAAAGTTAGAAATTAGAGAGAGACTTAGCCTGTTACATGCATGCTCCAACAACAGCTTATATTCATAATAGTGTCCTCTGGGGGGAAGGCAATGCACTCTCTAAAGCAGCACCGAATTCGTCGTAGAGTTTGTACACCCCTAATGGTTTGAAAAAGCATTTCCAAATAACAAAAGGAGAAAAATAAATTATATAATTAGCAATCTAGGTCTGTTTTCTTATTAAGCATAATAGCTTTATATTAAAACCATCCATCTTCTGCTGTGTTAGAGCCCTAACAATAATACATCCCTAAGAATGTCTGCTCGAATTATCTTGAATGTATCATTGGAATCCTACTTCTTGGTAAAATTAGTATTGTGTTCATTGGGTTCACATTTAAAATATATATTAAAAAATTAGTAAACTTAGATTTCATGACTTTTATAAAAGGACTTTTTACAGTCCTCGTGGCAATCAAGGAAATGCCGTCAGAGCACTTCCATAATTCACCCAATGATCTCCATACTTCAGATACCACTGCAGACAGCTTGCAGGAAAGGGCAAGGTCCAGCTTCTATCATCTTTTCTCACATAGTCATGAGTTATTTGAGCATCTGGACATCAAGCTGACTCCTGACATGTTTTCATCTCCACACGAAAATGTGTGGAAAATTTGTGGAAACTGTTTTGACTGCATTATCAACCTCTTTTTATCCCAATATAACTAATGTGTCCAAAGTAAGTTTTAACACACACACTGTTATTATCCTTATTTTATATTTAGTTCTCCTTTCCCAGCACCTTGTTAAGCCTCTATTTAGGAGCAAAATATAGGAAATGATTGGGCAAACATTCCTGTCCTCACTCTCCAACTTCGTCTTCACAGAAGTCAGAAAGCTATTTGTCTTTCTTGTCTAAATAGCATCCACGCAGCTCTGATACAGGGATTCGTGTTTTAATTGTTTTGTACCCATTCCTTCAACTATTTTCCAACAGTATATATGTGGTGCTTTTATTATGAACACTATCAAAAATGGCAATGGAAACTACTAATTATTTTTCAAATCCACAGAGTCCATATCAGCTCCAGAATCAAGAGCCTCTTCTTCTGATTCCTGCCTTTGCTCCTATTGATAAAATTAAGCAGTTAGGTTGTTCCCTAAGAAATTAGGAAAGGAACCCTGAGATCCAGACAGGGATATGGGATAGCCACATGATTCTTCACCCGTTCCCGCAGTGACAGACAAGCCCTGGACACAAAGAGGCCATCAGAACCTGGACTTTAAGTCAGTAAAAGGGAAACTCCCATGAAGTGTCAGTGCATCCAGAGAGAAGTGACAGCAACAATCCTGCTGATGTAACAGAACACAACGCACTGGACCTCAGCCTGGCTCTATCCCAGGAGCAGCTGTACAACCTTCTTCCCCCGGTCCTGCCCTGGTCACCATTTAGCTCATCCCACCTCTGGGTTTAGTCTTGATTCCTATTTACGACCAGGAGTCAGATCAGTGCTTCTCAGCCATGTTGCTCCAGTGAAACATCACAGCAGATGATGTAAAAATTGCAGATTAGAATTAGAAAAAGTGCCTCCACACGTAGATATGTCTGAAGATCAACAGGGATTCCCATGCAGGGACACGGTTGAGAGAACCGCTCTCTTGCCTGTCATATCAACCACCTTAGCCAGGGCCTGACCCAATCCTGGCAATCCAATCGTGATCCACTCCAGCCTCTCCAAACATGTCTCCACTTCTTCCCAGCCCAGCACACCTGTTCCCTAGAATCCCCCAGAGACTTTCTTAGATGCTTCCTTCCTTTCAAGAAGGATGGACAATCCTACTGAAATAGCATTAACTTTGAACCTGATTCCCTACCAGGTTTTGCAGAGCAATATAAATGGAATAACAGTGATCTTTCTCTTAAGGGAGGCGTATTATTATATTACATCCATGAGTGATATTTGAGAAGTCTAAAAGCTGCTGGTCCTCACATGTGGATACTGTTTTCAAATAATAGCTAAGAACCACAATCTCTCCTAATGCCTGTAAGCAAGTTTGACACCTTTGGAAGTTACATTAATAATATCTGTGAGACCTCTGGGCTGCTATTAGGTTATTGCTTCAGCAGAGTTGATTCATGCTGCTAGAACTGGCCCAGCAGAGCAATTTTTTAGAAAATGATTTTTTTTGAGCAAAGTTTTTTTTTTAAGCATATTCAGGGCTCAGAACAGAGAGAGAGGTTGTGTGAGGTTTACTGCTACAAAAGGGTTTCCCTTAGGGTAGGAGTTCTTACTCAGAGACATCGGACACCAGAAGCTCAGGGCAAACACCCAGAAACCACATGCAGACTTTTCTGCCTCTATTCCTGTGGAGAGATTCCTCAGCATCCATCACTCCTGCTGGGAGATCTCCCACCACAGTGGGTAAAGCAAGGCTGTGAAAGAATGACCGTCTTTCCATCTCTACTTTTCCACTCGCAACTTCCTTGACCTTGGGCAGATTTCTTAATTCATCTAAGGCTCAGTTTTCTCCATTCTGCTAAATGTGTTGTGAACATTACATTAGGTAGAGAATTGATGTGCTCAGCGTCTAGCCTGGCATGTAGTCAGTGGTCCATAAGTGTAGGTTTGTAGTGATTCTCATTTGCTATTCTCAGAGGGGTCCATAAGTCAAGAGACATTGAGCGCTCTGATCCCCACTGAGTCCCAATCTGAGGGTCAGATTTTTTTAAATTAATTCATTCATTTTGTGGCTGTATTGGGTCTTCGTTGCAGTGCGTGGGCTTCTCATTGCTGTGGCTTCTCTTGGTGCAGAGCATGGGCTCTAGGCGCACGGGCTTCAGTAGTTGTAGCATGTGGTCTCAGTAGTTGTGGCTTGCAGGCTCTAGAGCGCAGGCTCAGTAGTTGTGGCACACAGGCTTAGTTGCTCCGCGGCATGTGGGATCTTCCCAGACCACGGCTCGAACCTGTGTCCCCTGCATTGGCAGGTGGATTCTTAACCACTGCGCCACCAGGGAAGCCCTGAGGGTCAGATTTTATCTCCTATCACAACTTAAAATTCCTGTGGTGTCCTTCTAGTGGTGAGAGATTGTGAACATGTCAAAGTTCGTTTCAGGTCCCAGCAAATCACCATGTCTTCTGCCCCCCAACCCCCATAAAAATAATAATAAATGTTCTTCTCAGAGGCAAGAACTGCAGCAATGCTCTGAGGAAGAAAGTTTATTTACTTGAATCCCGGAACATAGGGTTGAGAATTAGAGGGACTACACAACAGATATCTTGGGCTGTTTATCAACAATAACAAAGAATGAATTCTAAAAGTCTAGTTGCTACTGACTGGCCAGAGGTAGGGTCTGAGATCACTCATATACATCCCTGATGGCAGGCATTTACCCAGGTCCACACTTCTCACAAAAAGCTTGTCCCCTGTCTTTCCTAGTACAAGTTAGGTGGTGGCATTGTTGTCAGCTAACCTTAGCTCATGATGGTAACCTTTACCTGGCACTAGCCACAGCCATTTGCACCTCACCCTTGGCTGGGGCATTTCTTACAAACAAAGCAAAGATCTACGGAATGATTATATGACACCCTACTTGAAAGGCTATTGCAAAATCCCATCGTCATATTACCTTAGAGTGTTCATGAGAGCTTGGTGTTATTTCTAATAGTACACCAGGAGGAAATCATAAAGGGAATAACAAAGAAAATTCTACACTACCACATTTATACAATTCACATAAGATTGAACTTTGATATTTTTTCTAATTATACTTTTATTAAACACTAAATGTGTGTTTTATAATATTTAATGTTCTATTATGGTCCTAAAATGCATTTAAACTATGTTGACCGAATGCATTTTCTTTTACAGACTTATGATAAAACTGAATATTTTTTTTCTTTTTACTTTTCCAACACAAATGCTCAACTTTGCGTTTGCTATATAAGATCGTATTTCTGGTTTCTGGTTTACTTTGAACAGCAGATTTTCTGCTGCTTAAAGTAATATACAGAGTAACACACAAAGTAATTTTTGTGCACAGCAGGGTGCATGGGAACCAGGGACTTGGAATCAGAGAGATCGCAATTTGCATATTATTTTGGCTGCTTACTAGCTGATGTCATTTGAGAAGTTTTTTAACCTCTCTCAACCATTTTCCTCATCTATCACATGGCAGTATAAGACCCGTTTACAAAGCATTTGAGAATCTTCAGTTGTCTGGTACATGTGGCAGCTCCAACCAATACCCTGATGGGTAATGTTTGGCTTAATGTTGGGGCTGAATATGAGCACTTGATCTTAATATTTTATGTTATTTACAAAATGAGAATGATATCCATCTTCATATATGCATATATACACGTTACATATACATTTATGTTTTATATAAAATATATATGCCCATTATATATCCATGTATATATAATATATAACATATGTATATATATAATATATATAAAGTATGTATATATATAATATATATAAAGTATGTATATATATAAATATATATTTTTCCCTCTTGGAGGTATTTCTGTTTCCAGAGGTGGGAAAGACCTACCAACCACCGAGTTAATTGCCATTTTTCACATAAAACAAATAATTATTTCCACTCTTCTGTTGAAATTGTACTTTGCAAATCTGAAAAAAAAATAATTTAGGTTCATTTGATACTGGAATCTTGCTTTATATGAAAAGGTTTCAGAGATTATTGTACCACTTATTTTTTGCCTAAAAACCCCTTTATTCAATCTTTTAAACTGCGTATAACCTTGTTTTTTTCCCCCCCCCCATTGGATAAAATTTGTCAATTGTTTCTTTCTAGAATTTATAACAAGGCTTCTAAAGTATTAAGCATTCCTATCTCATGTTTGGCGAAAATCTGTTAAATGTTCCACATGATATATCCAGACTATGCAGTACGTGACTCAGGTACACTTTGGGATTTTGAATTAGTGTCCCAAATTGATGTTTCATACTATTTTCTAAGAACAGTTGATTTCATTTGAAGCAGATTCATGTTGCAATTTAATATTATGCCATGGCATTTTGTTGCCAAAATCAATAAAATTAGCTATTTACAATTTATTTAGAATAACTCACAGCCCCTGTAGAACGGCTGCTTGAATGGGTTGCCAAGGGGTATGGGAGGAATCCCTGCAGCTCTGAAGTCAGCACTGTGGTCAGGAAAGGGAGGGGGCTGAGTCTCCTCAGCCCCACAGCATCCCAACACTTAGGGTTTGGGGAAGCAAACAAGAGCGTTCCAGACAGAACCATCTAGTGAAGAAACAGGTTTGAAAAAAAAAAAATCAAAAAGCATATTTGAGGCTCACCAACCATATTTATAAATTGGCCTATTGCGGACAAGGAAGTAAACAGTAAGAGATAAGATGATTGTTGTTAAATTGGGTCCAAAGTCAGAGAAGAACTTGAAGTCAGACCAAGGTGTTTGAGTTTACTAGAGAGGAGCCCATCGAAGGATTCTGGACAAGGATGTAACACACTCCGAATCCAGCTGTGAGGTGACTGACTCTATTATCCGTGAGTCCTTGTATGCGGACAGGAAATCACCCAGCGAGGTCCTCAAGGTGTGGTCCCCCGTCTAGTGGCTTGAGCACCCCCTGGAGCCTGTTGGAAATGCACATTCTCAGCCAGAGTGAATCAGAAACTCTGGGGTCGGGGCTCATAATTCTGCGTTTTAACAAGCCCTCCTAGGAAGACTGAAGAAGGCTGAATACTGAGCATCCCTGGGCAGCAGCTGCAAATACATAGTGTATTAAGTTTAGGGAAGTTACAGGTGTCCACCCACCCAATCCCTGGTGGGCATTCCATTCCACTACGGTGACTTTAAGCAACTGTCTGGTTAATGAAGCCACACCTCTGCTTACAGTTACTCAGAAAATCTCTAGAGACCTTTTGGCAAGTCATCAACACTATTTGTTATGTTGGATTTAAAATCAGATAGCCGGATGTTACTAGTCTTCTTTCTGTCTGCAGTGGATATAGTCCCCTCATTATGTATAAAAAAGTACAATCTAAATATACATTTCTGAAAAAGAATATATATAATCACTTTGCTATATATCAGAAATTAACACAACATTGTAAACCAACGATACCTCAATTAAAAAAATATGTATGCATTTCTGTGGGTGAAACAATTCATTTTTTTAAACATCTTTATTGGAGTATAATTGCTTTACAATGGTGTGTTAGTTTCTGCTTTATAACAAAGTGAATCAGCTATACGTATACATATATCCCCATATCTCCTCCCTCTTGCGTCTCCCTCCCACCCTCCCTATCCCACCCATTTAGATGGACACAAAGCACCGAGCTGATCTCCCTGTGCTATGCAGCTGCTTCCCACTAGCTATTTATTTTACATTTGGTAGTGTATATATGTCCATGCCACTCTCTCACTTCGCCCCAGCTTACCCTTCCCCTTCCCCATGTCCTCAAGTCTATTCTCTACGTCTGCGTCTTTATTCCTGTCCTGCCCCCTAGGTTCGTCAGAACCATTTTTGTTTTAGATTCCATATATATGTTTTAGCATACGGTATTTGTTTTTCTCTTTCTGACTTCCTTCACTCTGTGTAACAGTCTCTAGGTCTATCCACCTCACTACGAATAACTCAATTTGGTTTCTTTTTATGGCTGAGTAATATTCCATTGTATATATGTGCCACATCTTCTTTATCCATTCATCTGTCGATGGACACTTAGGTTGCTTCCATGTCCTGGCTATTGTAAATAAAGCTGCAATGAACATTGTGATACATGACTCTTTTTGAATGATGGTTTTCTCATGGTATATGCCCAGTAGTGGGATTGCTGGGTCGTATGGTAGTTCTATTCTTAGTTTAATTCATTTTATGGAGAGGGATGCATTGTCTTTCATATGAACATAATGGCAACACACTTACCTATTATTGGTAATTATTTGAATGGAAGGGCTCTTTCTTAATCTCTTACAAAATATCAAGGAAGTGGCTCCAGCTCCCACACAGAGATTTAGGTAGATAGAGGCTCATGGAAAAGTAAACGCAGAGAAAGTCTCCGGTACAGATGCTAGTTTAAGAATATTCTATATATGCATTGCGCTACTTTTTTCATTGATGTAAAAGGTCAGGTGTTCAAAACATATTTCTGAGATGATTTAGTTCCTACTTCTCCCAAGTGTGGTTCATAAAGGCAGCACTGGCACCACCAGTCAGCTTCTTAGAAATGCTGAATCTCAGGACAACTGTTTTAAAATCTGCATTTTAGTTAAATCACCAGGACATTTTTAGACACTTTCAAGTTTGAGAAGCACTAACATAGGCCCATTGTAATAACAAAAAATTAGCAGTTCTCCACCGCATCTTTTCTTTTATTAGAACTGAGTTTGATGACACTATAGTGCAAGGGAAGAGAGTCGCTTCCCAAAACTTGGAATCTCTTTGGGAAGGAAAGATGATATGCATCTCTATCATAATTCAGCTCCTGTTACACACATGGTGCTTCAACATGAGACATAGCTCTGGTTCTCGGGAAACATATATTAGAGCAAAGTAGACAAAATAATATAGGCAGAAGACTTCATTCTCTGAAAGAGTCATAAAATAATGTAAAATTTCAGAATGAAATACCACACCTGTGGGGGAAATCAGTGCTGAAGGAAGCGACCTTTAGGCCAAGCCTGGAAAGACAGGGAAGTTGAAGGATAGGGTATGCCAGGTACATGGTTCAATCTAAAAGACACAAGTCATGACCCAAGGAGGTATATCGTAGTGCAGTCATTGTTCTGTGCACATAAAATATGCCCGTCATTACATCATAAACATGACTACCTAGGAGTTCAGAGATTTAAAATAAAAAGGAACAATGAACAGAGAGGCTCAAATATTGACTTGACTGGCAGGTAGCAAAGCCCGGAGTCTGAGAGATGAACCATATCCTGCTGGCTTTTGCTCAGGCTGTTGTAACTGATGTGTTTTCTTGTCATTAAGATGGTTGGGGCTAAGTTCTAGGTAGAAAAGACTCTATTACCTGACAAATTACCCAAACTTGCTAACACAGTAGTGAACCCTGCGCAAAGAAAAGGTCACCATGGCAGAGTAATAATAATCTACAAGATGAAATTCAGAAACAGGATAAAACACCAGCAAACACTGAATCTGTATATGAAAAACACACTTCTCTGATATCAATAGTATCATTTCAGACTTTCTTGATAATATTCTACATAATTTTCATAGTAATATCTTATTAATATGCATACTCTGGGCTGGGAAAGCTTATAATAATGGTATAATAATTATATAATGATTGTTTTGTTAAACCCTGTGGGTTGAGCAATCATTTCTGAGCTTGACAGGTTATTTTTATCTTGGATACTCCAAAAAAACGTGGGCTGGACAAAGCAGGAAAACTGTTCCTGACCAGCTGTAACGGGGCCTGGGAGTGACTCTCAGAGGCCCCGAGGCCCCGAGTCACACTGACGGTAAATAGATGGCCCAACGCGCAATCCTCAAACAGCATGAAGACCTCATCTAGGTTTCCCCAAAATACCTGTAAGAAGCTCTCAATCCGGTTAAGCAGACCACCAGCAGCAGTACTGACAGCGGGCAATTATCAAATCCAGGTAGTCAGCGAAATGTCATTCTAATAAAAGAAAAAACTGCATTCATTGCAGGACTAGTGACAGGTGGTCAAAATCTACTGGAGTTCAGGGCTAGCTTTCAGCTCCAGGTGGAAGATTAGAGTAAAGATAAGTAGTTTGAGATAAGATTGATCAACGGATGGATGGATGGAGGGAAAGTTGGCTATAGCTACTATTTATTCAGTATCCAAGATGGGCCGGGCATCATGTAATTTAATACTCACAGAATCTTGCAAAGTAGATAGCTCTATGTTATTTGATAGGAAAATTGTGCCTTAGAGAGATTGAATAATTTGATTATGCATTTTTGCAAATAGCAGAGCCAAGATTCAACCCTGCACCTCCTTTCCGGGTGGTGGTTTGAATAACTGGAGTTGATAGTAAAGTCGGGGAGGGAGGTGTGAGTTAATCAGTGGACCCTAGAAAGAGCCACTTGGAACTCTGGAGTCAAGGAGGTTGGCAGTGTCCTGAAAAAGACAGTAAGAGCGAAAGTATTGGAATTATGACTCTTCACTTTATTAGTAGTAATATGGCTACAGTAGGTGAGGAGTGTTCTATAACTTCTGTCATATTAACATTTTAACAATGAGGTCAGGCTGGTTTTAGAGACACAAAGAGACAGAAGTATGACAAATCCTATAACTTGTACAAATCATTGGGAAAGAAGCACACAATGTAATAAATGCAATATGGTGACAGGTGAAAGAGGTAAAGAATGGTTGAAGCAGTCATTCAAAACCAACACTAGGCTCTGAAATGTATGAACTATCCCATTGCTTATAGTCACAAATCATCATGGGACATCTAAAACAATCTAATGGAAAAAGCAGCCGAGAAGGGCATAAGAAAGCCACGGCAATATTAGGTCACAACAAAGAGTATTTGGGAACATCTCTAGAGCCTAACAAAGCACAATGTGATGCCAGATAGGATGTTGGCTTGTCCACATCCTAGATCATCAAGCCTTGGCAAGGGCAGTTCAATTCTCTGTCATTTCAGAATCTAATAAATTTGTTGAATGTCACCGCATTCTATGTACCTAAATTAGAGGAGTTAGGTACTGTTTTATTTCAGTGGTTTCCACGAAACTATCAAAGGATCTCTGCCCCAATGCTCCCTGAAAAGGCACGATATTGAATGAGCAGATGCAACCGACAAGATTCTGTACATTTTCCGGAGGCTGACTTTACTGATTTAAAATCAACTATGCATTATGAGATGTACCTAGTGAAAAACAACTTAAAGTCTTTAGAATGAGACCAAAAACAAATTATAGAAATAGTGAAGGATTGGTGAAAGATGCCCATCCTCACTTGGAGTCAAGAAACATATACCACTACTATATATAAAATAGGTAATCAACAAGGACCTACTGTATAGCACAGGAAACTATTCAATACTCTGTAATAACCTATATGGGAAAAGAATCTGAAAAAGAATAGATACAGGTATATGTATAACTGAATCACTTTGCTGTACAGCAGAAACTAACACAACATTGTAAATCACCTATACTCCAATATAAGATAAAAATTAAAAGAAAAAGAAACTTTGAGAAAGTGAAGGTGGAGTTGGGGTTTCTGAAGCTGCCAAGGGGTTGAAGTAACACATGATGTTACTGACGCAGCAAAGAAGAGGAAAAGTCAAAGGAATCTTACCGATACTGGAAAAGAACATTATTGAGCATTTGAAATAAAAAGGTTATTGGGCAAGAAGTGACTCACGATCTTGCTGTTTCTGCATGAGGAGGATGTATATTTCTCAGCACATTCATGATTCTCCATAATCGTGGAGTTCAAGCTTTAAGCTTGAACTCTGGGTTAGAATTTATCTTCTTTTCCCCCCAAAGTGGTTCTTAAAATTCTTCTCGTTAAGAAAGTAACAACAATAGTGATAATTATATGAATAACAGTCACCAAACTCCTATTGGCCCTGAAGTCCCCTCTCCTGGGAAGGCTGCTCTGAGGTCTGCATGGCTGAGTGGAGCTGGCTTCCCCCTCAATGCCGCCTGGCATCCCAGCTCTCACCGTGCTTTTGTGCGTCCTCTGCTGGTTGTTTACTTGTCTCCCACCGTAGGCTGTAAACCTTTCCCAGGATCAATTTCATATATGGTAGTGTGTATATGTTAATCCCAAACTCCTAATTTATCCTTCTTCCCCCTTTCCCCTTTGGTAACCATAAGTTTGTTTTCTATGTCTGTGAGTCTATTTCTGTTTTGGAAATAAGTTCATTTGTGTCTTTTTTTTTTTAATTCCACATATAAGTGATATCATGTCTTTGATATTTGTCTTTCTCTGTCTGACTTACTTCACTTAGTGTGATGACCTCTAGATCCATCCATGTGCTGCAAATGGCATTATTTCACTCTTTTTTATGGCTGAGTAATATTCCACCATATGTGTATATATACCACATTAGGATCAAAATTTGAATGAAAACCTAATCAGTACAGGGATACTTGAGAAATGTTTTGTTTTAGAAGAGGCTTATATGGCATCAGATTTACGAAACACTTGTCAGAAGTGACTGGTTATAATAGAAACCTGACCCAAGTATCTGATTGTCCCACGCACAGCTCTCCTTACGTGAAGGTAATTAAAATTGCTAGTCGTGCTGTGACCATTGTCTCAGGAGGAAAGAATGGCTACATCATTGAACTTTGTTTTGGAAACTTCCTGTACCTTTTCTACTAATCCTCAACTCACTGAAATTTAGACCCCCGCTTTAAAAATATTGGCTATCCTTTAAGATCTCTGTGATTTTGATGCTCTCATGAATACACACAACACGGAAAGGTGCATTAGAAAAATTCCAGTGCACTAATTCCATTTAACAAATGAGGAAAATTAGATCCAGAGAGAGATTAAGTTGCTTGAGATCAGTGGGCAGTTAGAATTGCTGTCCAGGATGTGAAGCAGGTTTCACTAGTAATATGGATGAAGTAATTTATGAGATAGCAGTTACACTATTAGAGAACCCAGCATCAAAGTGAATTAGGTAATAGACAAACACAATTTTCTTGATTCAAACTTGATGTCACAATGATACCACTGCCACAGGCTGTTAGACCACCTACTTGTTTTCTCCATCTATGTATTTCTGTGGTTTTTAAGAACTAGTTTCTAGTTCTAGTGTTTTAGAACTAGAAAATCTAGATTCTAGATGATCTAGAACTTTCAGTACATCATTTGGAAGCTTTTTATTGAATTTGCTTCCTATGTTCAAGGTTTCAGAATCTTTATCTGGGGCATCTCTGGTGTGTAAAGAGATCACTTCCTTTAATATTTCTTTGGACTATTACTTCTTAATACATTGCTAATTCAGCAGAGGGGGTATTTAAACTCCTGGAAATCAGTTTATGCATTTTTTTTCCCTCAGGGTAATTTCACTCACAGACAGATACAAGTTTGGAAATGATTGGTTCAAGAACTTTTGTCAACATCAAAAAGGCTGTAGAATTCGAAGATTTTTCTCACAGGTTGCAAGATGATCTTTCAGTTGTTTCTTAAGCATAGCATTGGTTAAATCACATTGGACTAAATCAAAGGCACAAGCCACGTTCTGCAGTGCTGGTGATGGGTGTGTGTGTCAGGCTGCTATGAACTGCGGCATGTCTACCTAGCCATCACCAGTCAGTCCACTGAGCTGCTGGTTTGTGTCTGTTTCTGGAACCAGCTGCACTGTCTTAAATGTGATGCAACGATACAGGAGGCTGAGATGGCTCACCTGCCACAGGTGTGACCTGAGGCTCTTCACTCCCAACGATGCATTACATTACATTACATTACAGAATGTAACAGGAATGCACATTCAGAGCAGGTGGGGATATTGTTAAAGCACTAATTCCGGTTCAGCACCGCTCGGGTGAAACCTGAGGTTCCACATTCCTGGCAAGTTCCTGATGTGAGGCTACTCTGCCCCTACAATTTGAGCGTGAGTATTTAAGACTGTGGAAAGTATTTGTTGAAGAGTGGAGTATGAATGAGTAAATAAGTGAAGGAACAAACAAATAAATGAGTAAGTTAGGAACCAAATGCAAAGTCTTAAACTATAAATATGTGTGTATAACAAAAAGCGATTTTTAAAATTTCACATCGAGTTTTTCCCATTTTTGAGAATTTATCAGGACAATTTCTAAAAGTGAGACATGTTTGGGCATTAGAAATAGAAGCCTGTGTGTATATAGTAAATGTGTTTATGTCCTTTCAGGAATATCTATATTTCACAAGGATAGGTACACCTAAATTGATCATAGGCCTAATGATACTGATTTTCTATTTTCTGTCTGATGAGATTTAAATTTTGTGCCTCTATAATACTGCATTAACAGGGACAAAAATAAACACACTCGTGCAGTATTCCATTTAGTATCTAAAATAAGGCATTCCCCTTGGGCTATAAATCTCAGCTATAATTTAAAATGTGAATGTGTGTTAATAAAGCACTACATGGGTTTATTTGATCAACCATAACTTAAATAGCATGCAGCAGACATTCTAACTCTGTGTTGTGGTTGGTCACGAGTATGATGAAAAAATCAATTATTTTGATTAAAACCCATTTTCTTAATATATAGGGAATATTTATTGATGTCTTTAAATTTGTAATTTTGAAGTGAAGCCAACATCGAGGTGATTCATGAATTACATCTAATCAATAAGGAAGCCAATGAATATTTAATTATGACGACCATTGGTTGTACTTTGCCCGAACACTGTTCAGCTAGTAAAAATCTCACAAATGGCCTCGGTTAAGCTGGTTTCAGGCCAAATGGGCATTTCATGATTGACTTTTTAATGCCCTCTTCATCATATTGGGAATTAAGTCATCTATACAGTAGAGGTTTGAATACCACTAACCCAGTATAATTTTTTTAGGATTTATGTGACAGGTGTGAAAATAACGCTCTTTTTAACAGAACTAGAGCAAAACATTGTCACTGAATGCAAATCAGTGCATCTACCTATTTCACAGCCACATGCACCTCTAACTGACGTTTGGAAGCCGACTTCCTGGGTAATTCTAGTTAATCAAGCACATCATTCATATGGTTGGAGCACTGCACAGTCTTTTCAATTAGACTATCTTGTCGGCAATAACTCTGGATTCTTCCTTCGACCTCAGCACTGGCCATTTACTTTCCTCTGCATAGCCCAATGCAGACAACAAACCAGCAGAAAGAGGGAAGAATATTTTAAGTGCATATTTTTGAGAAAAATGTCCTAGAATGATTATTTTTGAATTAGGTAAACGGTAAAGCTCTCTGCACATCTATCGTTGAGGGCTCACAGTGGTGCAAAGTTGTTTTCTCTTAATTGGATAGACTTAAATATCTGCTGATCTTTATGAATGACAAAACCATGAGAGACATCTGTCCTATGACACTGATAGCCAGTTGCCACCAGAAGTAGAGAAAACTCAGAGCAAAACTTACAGTGGGTGGACCTAGGAAGGAAGCAAGATGGAATGCACAGGAAGGAGAAGGCAGTGTTTGCCTTTGATTTTATAATATTCTTGGATTTTCTTTGTTATGGAAGGACTGTATTCTTTGGAACTTGATATCAAACTGTCACAATAGTTTTCAGAGGCCAATCTAGGTTTTGGCAACCTTAAAGGTCATAATTTTGGGGGCATGCCAATAAAAAAAAAGACAAAATTATGAATATTATATTGCTTGAAAGTGAATGTTTTCTTTGGAATAAGACAAGAAAGCACTACAACTTACATGTTTAGAAAGCGAAAAAATACTATAATCATCAGAAATGTCAGAAAAAATCTGAAAACAAAATTCCTAGTCATTTTACCCCTCACATACCTGTAACATATATTTTCCTACAGCTTTGGCTGAATACTGATCGATTACCTTTTCATGTGAGCATATGATTTTGTAATATTTTTTTGTAGAGAGAATAGAAAGATCATTGGGGCTTTTCTTAGTCAAATACTTATTCAAACTTGTTTTATAAATATTACTATTATGGATGAGTTGTATTCTGAAGTGAGGACTCATTTCGGTAATGTCATGTATATTTTTAGCACTGTGGTCATACTTGACAAAACTTCCCTCAAGCGAATTTCACAGACTAGCATCTGGCTTTGTCCATATCAACCCCCTTTCCCTCTTCCACTGCTACCTCCCTTCAAGGCTGGCACTTAGAACACGTTCCATAACACCCCTGCCCTACACCGGGCTCTGTGACCCCCGCTG
Organism: Balaenoptera musculus; assembly: GCF_009873245.2. Lineage (NCBI taxonomy): Eukaryota > Metazoa > Chordata > Mammalia > Artiodactyla > Balaenopteridae > Balaenoptera > Balaenoptera musculus. Next base: position 9,287,602 of record NC_045805.1, on the reverse strand, counting down.
CGTTCACGGAGCAGACCGTACACATTGTTTTGGGATGATGAGTGATAACTTAGTTATCGACAGAAGTGATGGAAACTGCATAAACAGGCTGAAATAAGAGATCTTGAACTTCCCTTTAGACTGATCCCAAAAGCCCCACGCCGTGCCCAGCACCAGTGCTGAAGTACCCCAGAGGGAGGATGCAGTGGACAGAGAGCGGCCTTAACCTGTTGAACTTAAAATATATCATTGTTGCAAAATCCCCCAATCAGAGGATTATAGGCACATACTGTAAGGGCAGTTTCCAGAGCCTCAAGGCACCTGTGTGAAGGACAGGTTCTCGAGTTCAAGCTTCGTTAGCTTCGGGGAAATAATCCTCTCATGATCTGTGCAGGTAAACGTGAAGATATAAAAAGCATAAAATCATCCCCAACACGTCTTCTTGAAGAGGGAGGCTGGAGACGGTTTTCCTCTTTAGCAATTATGGGTGAGTGATGTGGAGCTGACCTGCTGGCTTATTGAAGGTTCAGGTGTCCGAGTGAATGCTTGACCTCAACTCTTTGGTTTAACCTTATAAAATGTGACTGTGTGTTCGAAGCAGGCTAAAGGCGTCGTATGTTTTGGGCTGTTACCTTTCACTTGCTAATATTATCTGAGAGCATATCTATATATATATCTATATCTGTATTGCCTTCACACAGAGAAGGACATTTCAGCACACATGTAATAAAACCTTACACAAATGTGACCTCCTTTACTATTATTATTATTTTTTTTGCTCTCATGTTAGTAATATTAGTGTGTGCTAATATCAAAATAATTGATGATATGCTTTGGGAAACTAATTGGGCATGTTCAAATATTTCTCAAGGGTTTGGCATTCTGATAATTTTGTAAATCATATACAGAAATAATAAATATATCAATAGCTACCCTTTCCCGGGCACCTTCTACTAGGTTTACAGACAAGGGAATCAAGGTTTACAGAAATCACCTGTGTACCTGAATCACACAGTAACGAAGTTATAGAGCTGGGCTTCAGTGTCAGGTCAGAGGTGTGCTGCGTGAATGCTAGTTTGGAGAGTTTGGGGACATGGGATGGAATAGTAGAAAGCAAGTGAGCTGTAGAATCAGAGACACAGCTTCAAAAACCTGCTCAACTGCGGGATGGCCTTCACTTTCCTTACCTAGAAAATGTCCATAGTGTTTATTTCACACATTGTTGGGAGAATTATATGAGAGCATCCTGTCCAAATGACTCAACAAATGCTGCTTTTCTTCCTCCAAACTTATATGCTTAGTGAAGATGAGCATTTTTATCACAAAGAATTACTCAGATATTACTGTATTTTAGGAACTGGAAACTTCCAAGACCAAAAATTTCCATTACTATAAGCATCAGACATTCTTGCTATTTTATATAGTGCTCCCAGCTTGTTCCTTTAAATTCTTTCTGGGGCAAGACTCATCTGCAGCAACAGTTTTATTAAACTCTGGGGTTAGAAATGTGCTCCATTTTCTGTGGTGGGAAAATATGCCACCTGCTTTAGTTCATGTAATCTTTATTAAAAAAAAAAAAAATCCTGGTGAATTAGGTATCATTCTGTCCTTTGAGAGATAAAAGTTGTTTTCTTCGCAGAAAGCTGAAGGGTCTTGACACAGTTAATTAATAATGATGGAGCCAGGATTCACGTGTTCCCATCCCGTCCTGTCTGACTGAGAAACGAGGGCTCTCGAGTCTGGTCCGGACCAACAGCCTCAAAGTTCTGTGGACGGTGTACACATTCAGGGACTGAGAATCCAATTGCTGCGGATTCTCAGCGCTCACGGCTGCTTCAGCTGAACCCCAGTAAGTGCTGTCCCATCAGAATGTCTTCTGATGTAATTTCTATTTCTGTGGGCACTTAAAAGTGAGCCACTTTGCCGAGACTTTCCAGTGAAGGAGGCAAACGTCCCCCGGGGTTGGCGCTCAGGGACTCGGGAGCTCAGATGGAGCCCCGTGTGGTCAGGGCGGCAGTGAGTGAGTGACCTTGTCTCAGTTCGGACCTGCGTGAGGGTCTCTCATCTTCCCCTCCGGCCTAGGCCACTATATGTATAGTTTAAAAAGCCCCAATAGGTTAAGCATTTTGTACCTTTTCCTCTTCGCCTAAGTCTACTCAGCTCCAGCACAGGTTCTGAGTGAGGCTGCGAGCCTGGAATCAGGATCCAAACGGCCCTCTCCTCTGACCTCCAGGAAAGGGGCCTCCGCTTTCCTCTTCCAAGCGGCTCGTCATCTTTATTCCCTCCGATCCACCCTTCACCCTACAGCCCACGTCATGCTCTGCACATCCCGGTTGGTTTCCAAGCCTCTACCGGTCGCTGTCATGGACTGAATTGTTTTCGCTCAAAATCCATATGTTGAAGCCTCCGCCACCGGATGTGAGCGTGTGGGGAGAGGACCCTTTAAGGAGCTGATGAAGGTTAACTGGGGTCAGAGGGGTGGAGCCCAAATCTGATAGGACCACAGGGTCCTTATAAGGAGAGGGAGGCAGGCCGCGGCGTGAGTGCGTTGAGAGGGTGGTCGGCGGACGCGGGCTGGGGCAGTCGTCTGTCTATACGCCAAGGAGCGAGGCGTCGGGGAAGCCAGCCCTGCTGACCCCTTGGTCGCGGACGTCCAGCCTCCAGAACCGTGAGGAGATACTTTCCTGTGTTTAAGCTCGTATTTTGTGATCCTTTGTTTTGGCCGCCGAGCTAACACGGCCCCCGTTGGGTTTTAGCACTGGGGTGAAATGCCGCCCTCCTTATTCCCACAAAGGAACTTTCTAGTTCCAGTTTCTAAGGCTGTCCCCACCCTAGGGGCTGATTCTGTGTCCCCTCGGGTGTCTTTCTGTCCTCTGAGTGAGCCGAGACCCCTGAAACCTTTGTGGGCGCAGTTTCCCCACTTTCTGAAGGGACCCTGCTCCGCGTCCCAGCCTCCCGGGTGGTCATGAGCCTTCGCACGTTTTCCTCATCAGGATGCTAGAGTCCCCCCACCCCCACCCCCAGCCACGGGGCCCCAGGTGCATCCACAATAACCGCCCTTAAAAAGCCCCTCCCTCAATTAGAGTCATGTGTCTCCAAGACGCCAGGAACTCCTTGAGGCCCAGGTGAACGTTCCATTGACATGTGTTTCCCATACTCCAGCTAGGGTCTGCTCAATAATAAACGCTCAAGAGAAGTCTGTTGAATTAAGGGGCACAATTTTCCGTCATTGTGAAGATTTCCCAAGTAGATTAAATTTACCAACCAGTAAAATACCTGGTTTCTTTGCAAATTGGATCTGTAACAGTGTCACTTTTATTAAAAGTAGAAGTGTATCCTTCTTAGGGAATGTGATATTCTAGTTCTCAAAATGCTCCAAAAGAAAGTAGAACCCATATATCCAATAATAAGCTATAAAAGTAGATTATCAAATTACCTAATTCACTCTGAAACCGGGCCACACAAAATGCAGTTAACGACTTAGTGACTCAAAGAATTTTTGTAATTTTGGTGCCTTTGAGCTTTCACTTGATGAGCATAAAATAGTTGACAGAGAAATAAAGGTTTCACAGCAGAAGACTATCCAGGCCTTTGTTGATGTGCTTCATGCGCTTAGAAGGGTACCACTGTGAGTAATGGGGCTGTGTCCATTAGAAGCAGTATCCAATCCCTTTTCAGACTTTCAGTTGTGTGGATTTATGGTCTAAATATGCATTTTTTGATATTAAGGGTAAGAGTGTATGATCTAATGGGAACATTCTAGAATATGCTATTTTAGCAAAATAAAACCTAATATTTTTAATAGCATAAAACTTGGCAGGTTATCTTTGTTTTAAAACCTTTGAAATTAAGGACCATGACTTTCTATAAAATCAGCATTTAAGAAACCTCTCGTAAATTCATCATTCAACTGAATTTTTGTGGTTTGTTGTTTATTTTGGTGGTGGTTTCTAAACCAGTCTTGAAGAAACCTGCAGCCGTAACGCCGGTCTTCATTTTATTCTCGAGACCTTGATATTTGTCTTTTCAATTATGAGAAGTCAAACTTCTAACTTTCAGAATCCAATACACTGGTGATCAGCAGATAAAACGTACAGTTGGGCTATTAAGTTCCTTCTAAAATTGTTTTATGGGATTACATTAAGTATGACAGTTGTATGGGTTTATAAGAACTTTTTGTCCTAAGAGATAGAACTTTCAAGAAGAATGCACTTAATGGCATTGAGTTTTTAAATATAAAACTAAATGGTGTAGATACGCTTTTAATTACATGATAGAAATCATGTGTTGAATATTGAAATATGCATTTACGAATATAGGCCTTATTTCTAGAATAATCTTTCTCAGCTGCGTTTAGAAGTGCTATTCATTTCACTTGGAAAGTTCTGCTTGCCGACATGTAGGCTGGAACGTGATGCGGTGCTCCAGCCAGCACTAGCGTCCGGGCCTCTTTCTCTCTCAGCGCACAATGAGATTAATACGCTACAGGATAGAGCACTTAACCTTGCTTGTATCACAAAGATCTCGTTAGACTATGCAGCTGGGCCATTATTAGCTCGGTTTTCTCCAGCTGGGCACTTGATACAACAAGAGTTATGGCAAGGTCACGAGGGGGAGTGAGCAAAGCGCTGCGTGTGTTACTTGAAATCGCTGATAATCATCTCCTAGATGACACTCCTGTTTAATTACGCATTTTGCACATGAACTTTGCATTAAGGTAAAAAAAAAAAAAAAAGTGTCCCTATGGAATGAATCGAGCTTCCCTAGCAAGCTTGTTTGACAGTTCACCCAACTGAGTAATCACCGTCCTTTGAATTTGGATGTGAATCCTTGCCTAGAAGACCCCGTTGCCAGGGTTCCACTAACAAGGACTTTGCGCTCAGGCGTGTGTGGCTGATGATCACACCTTACTTAAATTACTCTGGAGTTGTCAGGTTAGGCATGATAAAATTTTTACAAGATGGTAAATATTTTATACAAATAATGTTATTTATCCATGTTACCCCATTTAGATAAAAGACCATTTGTTTCTAATTACATGATATCACGGAATAATAACTGTACCCTGTTTTCCAATTTCTTTTGTGCTCTCAATTTCCCTGCCAGAAGTTAGGCTTCTTTGATAATCAGATAATAATCCTAACAAGCACCTTTTAAAGGAATACATCCTGTCATTAAAAGCACTCTTTTCGTAATTATAATTTTTGCCAAGTGGGCTCTCTATCCCACTCACCCCACATAGGAGCACAGAGGAGACCTTATCTTTCTAATCCCTTCTTTGCACATATGAAGAGTCTGAGGCACACAGAAGCAAAACGCCTTTCCTAATAGCACAGGGACATTAGTCTGCTGACATGAGACGAGAACCCCAGTCTCCCAATGCCCAGATCAAAACTACTTCCTCCAATCTAGTCTGTACATGTCTCAGTTACAAAGGTATGGCATCTTAACTGTGGGTCTAGAACAGTGTTCTTGACTCCATATTCATGTTAGAATTACCTGGAGAGCTTAAAAGAAATTCCTTTGCCCTGTCCTGCAGAGATTCTGATTTGATTGGTTTACGAGAAAGTCTGGGCATCATTGCTGGTAAAATACCACCTGGTGATTCTGATGTGTAGGCACGGAGGAGAACCACAGGTTAGAACAAAATTCATTCCAGTTCTGTGCATACCTTACCTAACCGGCATGTAAGTTGCAGACAAAGTAGAAGGTATCATGTCCTTGGACATATCCAGAAAGAATATTTGCCTTGTCTTCTGCGTTTATCTGTAAACATTCTCGGGAAAGGATCACCTGGCAGTGAAAGGAGGGTGCTCTGTGGTCTCCCAGGGGTCTCTGTCCTCACTCTGCAGCTGAAGGACAGTGGTCCCCAGAGCCAGCTCTTCCTTACTGATGACACCACCTTTAGGAGCTGGAACACTTGGAGTGGCTGGAAGGCTCTCTACGGATGCCATCGATTTCACCAATTCAGCATGGTTTTGGTAAATGCTCAACTTCAAATTAAGATACTCAGCCTGAGTGGAATCGTGCCTTAAAGTCAGGAGAGGATTTGTACAGTGTAGAGGTTGAAAGGTTCCTAAGGTCATTGTGTTCCAGAATGTTCCCTGCCTCCCCGAGGAGGAATACATTAGTGAATGTATTCTTTGGCTTGATCTACTGAAGAGCATTTCAGTGCCTCCAGAGTTGGGTAGAATGCTGAGAAGGGGCGTGTGGCCCTGATCACTGGCTGTGTTTATGCTTCGCAGGGAATCGGTACAACTTGTCAGCAGCCGGTAGCTACTGAGGGCAGGAAGTGTGGAGCCAGAACTGGGCTCACATCTCAATGCCACTGTCCCTGTTTACCTGATCTTGGCAATCTCTCTTTACCTTTCTAAATCTCGGCCTCTGGAGAATAGGGATGGGGATGCTTACCTCCATGGCACCAGATTAGGGGTTTAGCAAGTGTGCTGCATAGTTCTTAACAGTAGCAACGATTAGAAGAAACATCTCCAGAGTCGGGCAACTACAGCCTGTGAGCCAGATCCGACCCCACTAGTTTTTGTAAACTGGTTTTACTGGATCGCAAGTAGACTCAGTCGTGCATGTGCCGTCCATGGCTGCTTCCACGTGTCAACAGCAGAGCTGAGTCATTGACAGGCAGTAGGGGCCCCCAAACCTAACGTATTTACTACCTGGCCCCGTAAAGAAAAGGTTTGTTGAATAGATAATACTCTAAATCACTGCTATCACAATATTTAGTGGCAAAGGAATCATTGATCATGAAAGAGTGTTTTAAAAAATTAACCATATTGATTTAGCCCTGTTGTGACTTCAGTAGCTTAAGTTATAGTTATTGAATACTGATGGATACAGAAGCAACAGGCCTCATTCCGAGCAAATTGTTCCAAAAAGACTTTGGCTGGGTCAGAAATAATTTTATTCTGTGGTTTATTGCAGAAAACCAGCTTTCAGCCATAAATAAGCTTTATTTCAGTTTGTGTGTATGGGGATCTCTGGTGTGTACATGCAAATTTGTGAACTCACATGTATTTCTATAAATTTGGGAAAGAAGGGACAAGGAAGGATAGAGAACAGAAAACAAAGGAAAATATAATTAGCAGGTGGATTGAATGACAATGGAACAGCTGTTCATCATAGCAAATTCAGATGCTGGGTAACAGTCTATGCTGTTACATTCGTAGGTAGAGTACCAGCCCTTCCCTCATCTGAGGAGAGAGCAGGCTAGGTGGAGAGAGTTTTCAGGAATTTATTCTCATCTTTGAGAACAGTAGAAATTTGCACTTCAGCTTTGGTCAAATAATTTACAGCATCGTGTGATCAGATATTGTCCCTATAATGATTGCATTGGCAGCTTCAAACTTTTATACTTTCATTTAACAATATAAATGTCACTAAGTATGCCGATAAATATTGACAAACCCCCCAAAAGGTCAGATTGATTCTATAACTCACACACCTGTCCGATTCTAATGGCTTTTCAGGATTTTCTGTGAACACCATAAACAGTCTCCCTAAGGAATTTTCCATTTTTCCTGCCTGTGAATACCCCTTAATACAACTCAGTACTTGTGTTAGCTGTATGCAAGAAGCTATTTGCTTTAGGAACATGATAGAATCATGGAAACCACACACATCTCCTAGCTTTCCATAGGATATTTTAAGGTTGTGTTTTGTTTACACAAACAAAACACATGGAGGCTTTATCTATGGGCATTTGTTGTATAGTCTTTCTGAACAACTCTAATCCATTATCTGTTTTCCTAAAGATGCTGGTCCTACCATTAACATCTGTTCCCACCACCCTCACTGGAAACCCAGTTTTCTTCTTTTCCCCCGGTGCACACTTTGCAGGCATTTTCACAAACTCGGATCCTGGCATGTCACACAGCCGGCCCTTTGCCGTCCACTCAGTGTGGGCTCTTCATGCCCTTTCTGTTCTGGTCCAGCTGCCCGAGGGGTAACTTTCTGGTTCCCTCTCGCCCTTCTCTGTGGCCGCCCTCCATAACCAGACTGAGAACCCCACGTGACAGCTCTGATCACATGGCCCGTTTGCTCCAGTGCCTTCAACCACACCCCTTGTCTAGCTCTCGAGGTTCCAATCCTGGCTTCGAGCCCTCCTACACCTGGTTCTGTTTGCTCTTTCCTAGGCCGACTGTTCAGTTATCTCCATGAAAAGCATACCAGGCCCAGTCAGAAGTAGCTTCTGCTAATGTCAAGATACTTCTACTGCAGTATTTTCTCCCTCCTCACAGCATCGTCCCCATCCTTGAGGTCCTAACTCAGTTTCTCAACCACACAACCTCTTTTGGGTGCTCCCTTCCTAAGCTGAAACGGCATTTTCTCCAAACTCTAGTGGCATTTATCACACTGCACTGTAATTGCCCACCTTCTTGCCTGTACCATCCATTAGGATGGTATGATACAATTTCTGTATTGTTCCGCTCTGTATTCTCAGTGTCCAAGTGGTATGTGGCACATACTGGATGTCCAGTAACTTGTTGACTGAATGCCAGGATCCTTGGAACCGCGAGATGGGCGTGGATTCTCCTCCACAGAGACCGTTCACATCACTACCCTATCTGCACATGGGGCCTGCCACTCAGCCTCAGGTGTTCAGGGACACCTTCTATTTACATCTCCAACACGTTCTCGCTTAGGTTAACTAGTACTGGACCACAGATGCAAAGTTTTGATTGCTCTTTTTTTATACCTGCCTCCATGAAATTCTCATGGAAGCAAAACAATGTTGTCAAGATCAGTTTTCATTGGTTATAAATATAACTTCAGTAGGAGACATTTTCAAATCTAAGCATCCTACAATTAATAATGAGGTGGTCATCAAAAACTCATCATACACACACCTTCAGAAGGCACTTAGCAGATTTTTATGTAGCAAGTTTCTTGGCCTTGGCATTTTAATGTATACAGTTGAGGACCAGGTAGAGGACTTGGTCTACACAGAAGCACAAAATAATGTCAGTGGAACGGGAATTATTTACCTAAAGGTTTTATACAAGGTAAAGCCAAACATAGACGTTCTCCCAGATGAGTTAGTACATAAATTGTAATTTAAATGAAGAAGAATATACACAACGTGCAGGTCAGCATTAAAAGAACACTTCTATTTAACCGAGTCAGAACAAGTTGTCTTTTTGTGCTCTGTGAGCCCAGAGTCCTAGAACCAAGTGTATCAGGGAATCATGAATTACTAGGGTTGGGACGTGTGGGAGAGGAGACACAGCCAAATGTGAATTCATGCCAATGTGTGATCCTCCTCAGTGCTGATAATTTTTGGTTTTGCTCTCTGGGTCCTTTCCTGTCCCTTGAGCCCAAGACCTCTAACACAACATGCCAGTTGAGGCAGCAGTAATGTATCTCTAACAGTTCTACAGGGAAAGGCTTTATTACTGTCTTTGTTGACGCAGGTTTACATAATGCAGGTATCCTCTTTTATGTAACAGATACAAATGGTGATGTTACATGGTAAATAGAAGGGAGTTTGGAGTCATCATCAGAGGGATGTAGAAGGAAAATAGAAGGCTTGTTCAATAAACGTACCTGTTCAAAATTTTAAGCCACCTGAGTTTATTGTTCCATAAATATTTTCTTAGAAATATGAAAGCGGCAAGAACATTAAATTGACTTTGGATTTCTTTCATTTTGCTATTTAGTTTTATGGGAAAATAAATGCTTTGAAAACGTCATGTAGAAACTAATGTTCTCTGGCATGAGAGCTAAAATATTTAGTAAATTCTGACCTTTCGATGGGACTATTTCCCTATGCTATATTTCTAAAATATAAATGCATATGCATATGTACATGTTTGTATATACGTATGTTTAAATATATTTATAATTTACAATAAATATATTTATATATTAATATATTTATATATAAATATATTTATATAGAGGCAATTAGTTTCCTCGTTTCTGATCTAATTGTTAAAATTTATTTCCTCTGAGCAATGCTTATAAAAGGAATTGTGTAACCTCGTTTAAAAACTCCTACATCCATGTAGATTTACAATAGGTTTCAATTGATCATTTCCAAACTATAAAAGAGATCAACCATGCCATGATACACAGTACTTGATTGATAAATGTTTGTGTCAATAAATGATTCACAATAAATCCTCAATGGTTTGGGGTTTTTGAGACTGTTCCTTGAAGGCATTGGTTCAGTGCACTGTAGTGATTAAAAAGCATATAAACCCTCAGGATTCAATTAGAACAGTAGTGGAAGTGATTATACATATAAATTTATAGAAATCACATATATACACATATAGAAACTGTGTGTGTGTGTGTGTGTATATATATATATATATATATATATATATACACACACACACACACACACCTCATATAAAACTTGTGTATTAGTACCTGGGATAGCTCAAGTTTTTCAACTTGTCAAATGCTTAGGACACTGAATCTTGTGTTATTCATTCAGTGCTCACAAAAAACCTAAGAGGTAGGAAATTATTATTCCATTTTTAATGAGAAAACCTAGAGCAGTTACAAAAATCGCTCAGACGCTTGTCTAGTAAACTGCAATTTCCTGGATTTGAACCCAGCAATTTGACTCTGAGGGCTGAGCTTTTAACAGTGCTACTATATTAGATTTAATTCTTTATTATCTATATTAAGAATTTAGAGGATTTCTTACAGAAAAGACATATCAGTGATTCTAGGATGTTTTCAGGCTTCTGATCAGTTAGCCAAATAAAATACGCATACAAAAATGTGTACATGCTGTATACTTAGCGGGCAAAATTTTCACAAACTTAAAAATTTATGGAACTTGAGCTCAGGGTCAGGTTACAGAACATTTTCCCCAGGAGACCCTCATGAGCTCTTCTTCGAATCTGAAATCCCAACTCAAGAGTAACCGTTCTCCTGCCTTCTAACAGCATTGGTTAATTTTGCCTATTTTGGCATATTATATAAATGGTGAAACATAGATTTTGTGTCTTCATTTCTGGCTTCTTTCACTCAAGGTTGTGTCAGTGACGTTCATCCAGGTGTTGTGTACACTTGTGTTCATCGTCATCGCGGTAGGCTGTTCTATTTTGTGAATATGGCGTAATTTATGTGTCTCTTCTGACGGGCATTTATGTAATTTCTAGCTTATGGTTATGAATTGTGTCGTTCTGAACGTTCTAGTACGTGTCTCAGGTGAAGAGATGGATGCGTATCCATTGGACACAGGCCAAGGGATGGTGTTGAGTCAGTATGAATGTAGTGCGGGCGGTCCAGGTGCTCCACGAACTAACCAGTGTTTGGTTGTGTCCTATCTTTTTCATTTAAGTCATTCTGGTCCGGCTATAGTGGTATCTCGTTACGGAGGCTTTACTTGCATTTTTTTGACACATGAAGTTGATCACCTTTTCATATTTGTTGGACTGGCTCTTTTAACATCTTTCTCTGAGAAGTGTCAGTTTAAGCTTATGGCCAGTTTTTTCACCTGTGTGTTGTCTTTTGCTTTTTGAGAGCTTTCTTTACATGTTCTGTGAGCAAATCTTTAATAAAACGATGGTCATTTTTTCTCACTCTGGATAGTGGTGTCTTGTGATGAACAGAATTTCTCAAATTTAATGACCCAGCCTATTGCTTTTTCTTTTACTGTTAATACCTTTGATGTTTGCAAAACCCTTGACTACTCAGAGGTCATGAAGATGTCCCCTGGTGTGTGACTCTAGAAGATTTCTTTTTACTTTTAGATCCGCAGTCTCTCTGGAATCATAAACGGTCTGTAGCTGCATCTGTCCTTGAACCAGTCAGTCACATTCACGTTTTAAATACTTCATCACCATAATGGTCTTGATAGCTGGTAGTATAAGGCCTCGAGCTCTGCTCTTCTTCAGAATTGCTCTTTATATACTTAGCCTTCCGTATTTCCCTGTAAATTTTAGAATTGACCTGGCAATTTGTGCCAGCAAAGAAATTCTGGGGCTTCCCTGGTGGCGCAGTGGTTGAGAGTCTGCCTGCCAATGCAGGGGACACGGGTTCGAGCCCTGGTCTGGGAAGATCCCACATGCCACGGAGCAACTGGGCCCGTGAGCCACAATTGCTGAGCCTGCGCGTCTGGAGCCTGTGCTCCGCAACAAGAGAGGCCGCGATGGTGAGAGGCCTGCGCACCGCGATGAAGAGTGGTCCCCACTTGCCGCAACTAGAGAAAGCCCTCGCACAGAAACGAGGACTCAACACAGTCATAAATAAATAAATAAATAAATAAAAGACCGTGAATTTCTAAAAAAAAAAAAAAAAAAAGAAATTCTGTTGGTGTTGGGTTAAGATTGGATTAAACCTATTGATTTGGAGAGAATTGCTAGGTTCACAGTATTGTGTGATTCTTTACATGAACATGGTGTATATCTGCATTTCTTTAGGTCTTCTTTTTTTTTTAAATTAATTTATTTTATTTATTTATTTTTGGCTGTGTTGGGTCATTGTTGCTGCGCACGGGCTTTTTCTAGTTGTGGCGAGCGGGGGCTACTCTTCGTTGCGGTGCGCAGGCTTCTCATTGTGGTGGCTTCTCTTGTTGTGGAACACGGGCTCTAGGCGTGCGGGCTCAGTAGTTGTGGCATGCAGGCTCAGTATTTTTGGCTCACAGGCTCTAGAGCACAGGGTCAGTAGTTGTGGTGCACGGGCTTAGTTGCTCCGCGGCATGTGGGATCTTCCTGGACCAGGGCTCGAACCGGTGTCCCCTGCATTGGCAGGCGGATTCTTAACCACTGTGGCACTGGGGAAACCCTCTTTAGGTCTTCTTTAATTTCACTTAGTAACATTCTAACAAGTCATTCCTTAAATTTACTCATAGAGATTTCACATTATGCTGAGGTACATGGCACCTTTAAATTTTTTTCCATTTTTCTGTTGCTAGTATTTAAGAATACAATTGACTTTTCTGTTTATTGGCTTTGTATCCAATGTGAATACTTGCTAAATAATATGGCATTTGAATTTAATGAGACAGAAAGGACTGGGAAAGTTTGTTAGAAATAAATATAGAGATACACAAACACATACCAGTCATTAGATTATCCTGAAGAATTATTCTACTTACAACCAGGCATCTAAAGGAAAATGTTTTTCCTGGGATTTAATTTTAGGATAATACTTGTATAACTTATCTTCAGGAAATACTGTTTTCCCACTTATATTGGTATCTGGAGCTGAGGATTTGTGAATCAAATCTTTGTGTGCAAAGATTTCTTCCTCCTTAGGTTAAGAAGTACACATGCTCTAGACTTAAAAGGGAAGATCTCAAAATACAGTACTTGTTGGGAAGGTAACTGGCTATATATAGTCCTACTCAGAAGTATTAAATGAAATCACCTTGCTTGTATAGCTTGGGAAAATCAAGTTTCATCTATAACTATAAGGAAATTCAGCTAAATAGTGAAATATCTGGGAAATTTACGTAGAAAAAATGCTCATACTGCAAACCAGAACTGCTTTGATCATATGGTACTTATATAGGAATTTGGAATATTTTCACTCAAATAACATTTAATAAAGAACTAAGACTCAGTATTCTGGGAAGAGTTTGAAAGCTGTAACTTAATATCTTTACATAGGGCAAGAGAATTTGAGTTCTAATGCATGCTAAGAGAAGGTAATTCATATAGAATTGCACTTAAAATTACATTGTTTCCCCTGACAGCTCCTCTTGGCTATTCTTGAATCCAATTTCCTCTGTACCTTGATAGAATGTATTAGAAGTCATAGTTGAAACGTATGGCAGTAAATGAATTCAAGTGATAGGCTTGTTAGGTTAGGAACTCTATTTAGAAACATCTTTTATATTCTTTCAGGTATCACACTTTACAGTAGTCAGTGACTTTAGTATAGAAGCCAACCTTCCCATCCATCTTTAATAAAATTCTATTTCACTGCACAAATATATTAAGTCCTACCATGTACCAAGCGCTATGTCATTGATAGGATATAAAAGTAAATAGACTAGTGACTGCCGTAAGATTCTCACCCACACCCACACCTCTAACAAAATAAACTGTAACTATCTGAATCTGAAAGCAGGGTTAATTCAGGGTAAAATGTACTCTATTCCACATGCAACATTTTTTTCTTTGTAGTGTAGGAATTGGCCTTTCATATTTTCCTGTAGTCCATGAGATCTCTAGAAATACTGGATCTCTACACAGAGTGTGTGCTTTATCACTTGTGAAACCAGTGAATGGAAACAAATACAGTTCTAATGCCTGTGTGATTTTTAAAGGGATATCAATGGAGAATGACAAAGTAGACCAGCGATGGGGGGGCAAAAACCTCACCTTTACCTCACCTAACCTGCCCTGTCACATTTCCACACAGTCGGAGCTTTACCTGGGAAATTGCCCTCAGCACCACAGTGATCAATTTCTTCCACATGTATGGGCTTTTGCTACAATGGATGGATGCTTTATATATAGAGATTATCCTTAGTGTATCCTAACAAGTCTGAAAATTTTACTTTGATTTAGATTTGACTACAGAGTATTTCTACATACTGATAAAATATATACAATATACATGTAACACGTGTACCTAGGTGTATACATGTATTTTTCCATGCAAAGAGAATTATAATTAAGTAATTTATTTGTAAGCAATAAATGATGACCTGTAACACCTCTGTATCAAGAACCCAACTAAATGCTGAGATATTCAGGAATCAGAAAGATGGTATCCCTATGCCTGGAGAGCTATCAAAGGTAGCATTCTAGAAAAATAATGGAGTACAGCATACAACATATCGGGTAGGCACAAGGTATTCCAACATTATACTAATCAAGCAGTTTTATTGAAGTGCCTGAATCATGATTTTTAAAAGCATAGATTAAGTTACTTTCCTTTAGCGCCTCTCTCTCTGATTTAATCCCCTTCTGATATCGGTGAAGAATTAAGGTCAGACAACTTAGCATCCTATGTGTCCTGGCCACACGTGATTAAAATATGAAAACGGGAATTTGTGATAGTGAATATAGGTACCGAGTCAGCTCAGAGTCGGGAAGGGAGGTGATGACGTAAACCACACGCTGCGTTCCACAGTGCCTTCACACAGCACGGGACATAATAACTCAGACACATTGAATTTGGGTCTTTTAAAGGTTTTGCTCAATAGAGATTATAGATATTTATAGATACAGATATTTGAAAGAATTCACACATTGATTACCTGTTTTCCTGTTGATAAAATTTCCTTCTCCATTGTTTTTTAATAAACCAAGGTAAAACAAAACTAAGCTCATGTTTTATGTAGCTAATATTTACATTTCTATTCATCTTTCTAAAGTGCAGGTAAAACTGGCATTATTATTGCTGCCGTACTGAAATAGTTACCATTTGTGGAGATACTTATAGAAGCATTCAGGGTTTTCTCTGTGTCAAATGGAGAAGATACACATGCAGGAAAGTTGGAAAACATAGTGTGTAGTACACTGTACACCTTGGGAGGCATCAAGCTCCTCTTGCACCCCCATTCCTGGCAACTGTGGATAAACTAAAAAATTATTATCTCCCTTTCACACTCCCTGGTATTTGTTTTATGTTTGAACTATCCAATCTGGGGTTATCTATTTGAATCTTCCAAGCAAAGAACGTCCAGGGACACAGGGATTGTGAGCGGTGAGGGGAGAGAAGAGGTTAGGCGAGGCATGACGGCGCATGCTTGGTCCACGACCATCCAGCGTGAATTACTCATTACTGTGTCCATCTCATGACTCATCATCTTTGATAGTCTATCATCTGCATTCAGCTGAATTTGAAGACTTTGAGCTATAATGTAGTTTAAGCTTTAGAGCCTGTCCAGGGTCTATAATGTCATTTTCTTGCTTATAATATTTTTCTTATGAATAATTTGTTCATGGTTTTTCGGCAAAATTGAAATTCTTTCTGTGACTATACACTCTCCATGACAGTGTTTTTGGTTACTTTAACATTTTCAATATAAGTCTCAGACTGAGTTATTAATAGTCAGACTTGTTAAGTCTTTGCATCACTAGATATGAAAAATATATAAAACGTACAAGCCATGTACTTGGAGCCTTAGTCAAGAGACAAACAGAAGCTCCAATCTGAGAAGCATGTGAACTAGAGCAGATGCTCTGAATTTTGGTTCTAGATGTAAGAGTGTAACCCTAAGGAACTCGCATTACATCTCTGAACTTTACCTAAAGATGGGGACTACTGAGGCTGGAGGTCATCTATAAGTAAAGCTCTCTCTTGTCTACCCCAGTTTTCACAGATGAAAAGAGACATAGGTAGGGTCCCCTGGATTGAGATAACCCACCTTTAATACCGTCCCCTTTGACACTTACAACTGGGATGTGGCTTGGGTCGGCAGCTGTGACAGGCCTCTTCTCACCCCACCTCTGACACAGCTGGACACCCACAGGACTCTCCACACGCGGCAGGACCCTTTGGCCGTGCAGTAAAGGGAACAGCAGAGCATCCACTCCCCATAGGCAGGCAGATCCTAAAGCGAGGGGAAAGGGGTGTGGAGGGCGCACCCAGTTCCTATGTCCAAGTGTCCCTTTTTCTCCCGTGGGGAACAGGGAGGAAGGGATGGAGTGAGGTGGGATTAACTAGCTCCCTTCCTGTGGGAACTGAGCTACATGAGGCTGAAGGCCTCTTCAAGGACCCGAAGACTTTGTGGTTAGGAGAGGAAAAGATGCTATTTTAATTAACATGTCAAATAAAAATGCACACATTTCACATAAAAATGTGCTCTTGGTTAAGACTCATGAGTTATGAATTATTATACTTCTAGTAATTCCTGATGTAACAGGCATACTTAAAATGTATTGCCTCTTTTTGGAATTCGTATTTTTCTAGGAATAAACAAAAGGGTGAATCTTTGCTTATAAATTATATAAATGTTTATATACTCCATAAATTCTGTTAGAGCCCTCCAACAAGACATAGTAATAGAGAGTGCTGTCTTCAAGCCTGTAAGTGCAAAATATCTTATCACCGAAAAATGTAATGGATGCCATAGGACAATGATAAACACAAAAACTAATAGAGCAGTCATTTCGTCCTGGGCTTTGAAATATGTATCACCTTTTCCCATACTACTTCAGAAAATTCAAAGGAAATAAAGGAGTACCTGAATGGATTTGATTTAAAACAAGTGTGGCTTATGTGATGTGAGATCAGGGGTTTGAAAGGAGGTTCCCTCTTCCCTTCAAATATCTACAGCCCTCATCTACAGCCCTCAGAACAAAACTTCTGCCACTGGTATTCCAGTGGTTAGCTGCTTATTTTCTTAGAACTATTAAATACTAAAGGCATGAAGTAAAGGTATAGAAAATACCTATATAAGTAAAGAGCAAATAGAGAATTAAAATGCAAGATCAACGGATGAAAATTTTTAAAAGTCTAGAATTGGAACTGTAGTTGGGAGTAACTGTATGAGGCATAGAGCCCTTCACACTGTTATCACCAGAGCATACGCTTGCTTCTGAGTTTCACGGTCATCCACTCACGAAGAGAAACATGCCCGTTCGCCTCATCACCCCAGCAGTGTTGGACCATGCTTTAACAGTCCCTGCAGACAACCCTCTCGGAGCCCCCCTAGTACTACCCTCCTGCCGTCTCCCTGGTTTTCTACAGCCCTTCCGTGAAAACCTGTTGAGGAAGCATCTCTAGTTGTTGTCTCCACTTCCTTAGTTCCCATTCTCCCCTCCGTCCACCCAACTGGCCTTGGCTGGAGCTGCCCTCGCCGATCCCTGTGTGTCAGCTCCTGCGGCTGAACCCCTGTCCTCCTGGTCTTGCTGCTCTCCGAATCAGCCTGACCCCTCCCAAGACACCCTCCTCTGAAGCACACCTCTCCTTGTGTTCTTCCTTCCGCGTGGGCTGCTCCTCCTGTGCTCTAGCTTCCAGTGAGCCTCAGAGCTCAGTTCCCTGCACCCTGCTCTGTCTCACTCCCTCCTGATGGCCTTGTCCAATCCCGGCACGCCAGAGACCTTCCATCTTCAGAGGACTGCAGATGTCATCCGGGGCCCTTCACCCCGTATAACAGCAAATCCACTGAGCCCTGAAGCCTAAATGCAGACAGACAGCTTCTCTTTCTCCATAGCTGTGCTCTGAATCCAAACTGTTGGGACCCTTGGAGAAGCCTCCACTGCTCCCTCCACCACGGCCCCTTCCCTGGTGTCGGCCACCAGCTTAACGTCCAAGCTCCTTACTGTGGTCTTGAAGTCACTACAGGATCTTGTCCCTGGTAACTTTTCTGTTCTCACCACTCTGCTTTTCAGAGGGTTCAGGCTCATGTCAGACTCAGTTGCTCTGCGTTAGATCCTCGCATTGCAGTGCTCTGGAGCCAGCTCTTCTGCTGCTGCTTCTCACGGCAGAAGCTCTCGGCTTAAACGTCACCTCCCTGGGCGCTCTTCAAGTCCCATCGAAATCTCTGGCTGCCCCTGTCTCTGTCGCCTTACCCCGTTCCCCTCTCTTAGTGGCTTCATTCATCCTCTGAAATGACCCCTTCCTTTGAGTTGTTGCCTTGTTTGTTGTCCGCATCCTCACCTGAACCTGTCCTCCGCCAAGACAGCCGTGTTGTTCTCCCCTCTGCCACCGGTGACCGTGCCTGGTGCTGAGCGGGGCTCAGTAACATTTGTTGTGTGAAGGAATGGCAGGGCATTTGTTATCCACAGGGAGAAACACGGTTCTTTTGGAAACCTAATTTTTCTGAGCTAAGCTGAAAATAAAGTGCACAGGTGGGAATTAATATATTGAACGATGTTTCTAACAACATCCCCGGAGCAGATGCCGTGAACACTTCATAACGTGCTGCTTTTACCTTCTCGGTGAAGGCTGGGAGCACATGCTCCAGTGCAGCCTCGTGCAGGGCAGTGAAGGCTGGGAGCACGTGCTCCAGTGCAGCCTCGTACGGGTCAGTGAAGGCAGGGAGCACGTGCTCCAGTGCAGCCTCGTACAGGGCAGTGAAGGCTGGGAGCACGTGCTCCAGTGCAGCCTCGTACAGGTCAGTGAAGGCTGGGAGCACGTGCTCCAGTGCAGCCTCGTGCAGGGCAGTGAAGGCAGGGAGCACGTGCTCCAGTGCAGCCTCGTACAGGGCAGTGAAGGCTGGGAGCACGTGCTCCAGTGCAGCCTCGTGCAGGGCAGTGAAGGCAGGGAGCACGTGCTCCAGTGCAGCCTCGTACAGGGCAGTGAAGGCTGGGAGCACGTGCTCCAGTGCAGCCTCGTACAGGGCAGTGAAGGCAGGGAGCACGTGCTCCAGTGCAGCCTCGTACAGGGCAGTGAAGGCTGGGAGCACGTGCTCCAGTGCAGCCTCGTACAGGGCAGTGAAGGCTGGGAGCACGTGCTCCAGTGCAGCTTTGTGCAGAAAACCTACAGGAGACCAGGCAGTAGAGTCTGAGCTCTCTGGTGTCTGATAGCTCTGCCTGAGGCAGGGATAACACCTACAGGGGCTGTAGGAACTAGTGGAAGGTGTGTCTTCAAACAGTTCCCCATAAGTATGATTTCTCCAAACTGCTTTTGATATGAGTTGGGCAGCTTGTCGTAACATCGTATAGGACTTACTCCCTGGCCCAGATCAAGGTCTGGGGCACAGGGACCATGAATCCTGTAGCTCTACAATGCGCATACTCACCTTCCCTTTCAAGATTGCAGGGCAGGGAGGGTGCATCTCTAAATGACACACTCCTAAATGGCAGAGATGTGGGAAAATGTGGTATTTTTGGATTTATAAGAAATACATATTTGGTCATTCATATGACCAAAATATATTTCTCATATGTATTTGGTCTTCTTTCAGGGTTCTTGGTTTCTGGCTCACAGCAACCAAAACACTTGGCATTTCCTAAGTGATGAGAGCAACAAAGTTGTCTTTGTTATGTTAATGAGGTGACTTTTGGACCCCAGCAAAGGTTGGGTTGGTTACCATGGGAACCAACCATGTGATTAGAGGGTTGAAACTTTCAGTCCTATCCCTGACGTCTGGGGAAGTGGGGAGAGGGGCTAGAGGTTAGATCAATCACCAATGGCCAGTGATTTAACTAATCATGCCTATGTGTTGAAGTCTCCATAAAACCCCCAAAGGATGGTTTGGGGAGCTTCTGGGTTTGTGAACAGGTGGCGGTTTGGAGAGAGTGGTGCACCTGGAGAGGGCCTCAAAGCTCTGTGCCCTTTCCCCATACCTTGTCCTATGCATCTCTTCCATCTGGCTGTTTGAGTTATATCCTTACATGATAAACCACTGATCTTGCAAGGAAAATGTTTCTCTGAGTTCTGTGAGCCACTCTAGCAAATTAATTGAACCTCTGATTTATAACCAGTGGGTCAGACATACAGGAGACAACTGGGACTTGCAACTGGCATCTGAAGCAGAGGGTAGGCTTGTAGGACTGAGCCTGTGTAATCTGATGCTGTCTCTGTGTAGATAGTGTCAGAATTGAGTTAAGGTGTAGGAAACCCGGCTGTTGTTTGGAGAATCACTCAGTGGTGTGTGAAACCCACACCCCCAACATACACTCACACATTTGAATTAGGTCACGGACCCTTACAGAAAGCTGTGTAGATGCCAAACCAAGAGACCCGCTTCAGCCACGCAGTACATCACAACACACCTAACAGACCAACACGGTCTCTGAGAGCACAGCTCTTCTCTTGCCAGAATCCAAAGTCGGATCTATTTGTTTCCAAGATTGGTCACACGCACACACCCACACACCCACACACCCGTTAGCCAGTCTGGTTTAAGTGAACTTCTGTCTTCCTAATGTTAGGGACCTACAAAGGTAGATTCCAGCTCTGATGGACTGCAAGCCCTAGAAGGTCACCCGACAACCACTATTGATACATTTCTTTCTCTCATCTCTTAATCACCCTGCTCCCCACACTGGGGGCCAATCTGATTGGTACTGTCTTATATTTTTCTATATCCGTAATGCTGAGAATAAGTCCTTAAATATAGTAAGAGAAGCTGAATGAATGAAGGTCTGGAGGAATAAACATTCAAGTAAATGAAAAGCCAATGATTAGATGTAGGAAATTGAATTATGAAATGAATGCTTTTCCACCGGAGCTCATCAGAAAATTCTGAAATAGCAAACGCCAATTCTTAAAAGCCATCATCTAAGTGACCTGGCAGAGTATTACCTAGTTAAGGCACCAAGGAACACATTTTCCCTCTTTTCCCATAGCTTTTTCATTTGCAAAATGGGTTTGGAATAATGCTTGTTAACTAGGCAATTCGGGGAAGGGAGTGATGAATAGAGTAGGGATAACTGAAGCATAAACATCTTGCCAACACAGCGTCTGGCTTCCTGCCAGAGGGAACGCTGGGAGAATTGAAAATGAACACAAAGCAGTTACTGAATGACCTGAGACACAACACATTCAGTTCCCAGCTAGACTCTTTTACCTAAAAAAAAAAAAAAGGCAGAATAAATTACGTGATCTCAGAATGACATTAACCATTCTAATTTAGCTGAGCATCCTCCATGGGTTGAAACAGCATGAAATGAGGAAAGGAATAAATGAAAATAAAAGACAAAAGCAGAGTTACCTTTAGCAAGTTTTCCTCTAAAATACCAGTATAATTTATTCCACGGTAATGTATTGACCACCTCAGTGATTGCATCCACATTTTACAGAACATTGCCCAGGTGTGTGGATAGAAGAGGGTAAAACTTAGGCTGTGTTTTTCAGAAATTGGCATATGGCAGTTGATTTTCTTTACTGCAAAATGGGTTGCTGCTTTCTTTGAGATGGAAGTTTACGGCTAAGTCACCTGTAAAATAATCATAAGCTTCACACTTCACATCAACAACACATGCTTAATCTCTATGCCATCTACATTGCACCAAATGTCTTAGATATTGAAGAGTAGGCTTTGGAAGCAGTAACGTAAAAGACAATTTTGCCCACATGAAAATGACTGACCTTTATATGGAAAGGATGCAAAGTTAAGAGGCAAAGGATAAAGTGAGAAAATATTTGCCTTATAAAATATGAATCTGAAGATGAATTCTTCTGATATGTAAAGAGCTTCTACAAATCAATAATCATATATGAGACTAAGAAAAAATCAGGCACTCCAGCAAGGGAGTTGTAAATGGTTAAACATAATAAAGGACATTCAACCTCGCTAGTAATCTAGGGAAATACAACCTAAAAGAATGGTGAGAGATGTTTTTTTGACTACTTCAGAGAAAGGAGTCATGTTCATATCAACTGAAAGTCATGTTTTTCAAATACCACTAGGAGGAGTTTAAATTGGTGCAGGTATTTTGGAAGGTAATTTGTTATTGAATGCTAAAGTATTTGTCTCCTATTATTCATTAATTTAGTTCCTTGGTATTCTGGAAAAATAGTTGTCCATTTGCACTGAAGGCAAATATAAGGATGCTCAGTGAAGCATCATTTGTTATAAAAAAAATTTGGAACATTCTAAATGTCTATTAATAGGAGAATTAAATAAGCCTTAATATATACATATCATGAAATACTACACATTAGTGTAAAGAAAATATATATTTATATGGATTAAATAGAAAAATTTATGTTCAATAAGAAAATTTGTTTAAAAATGCAAAGCAATCATTTACATTTTAAAGATCTATGTAAAGCATTATACATGCATTTTAAAGAATGCTAGAAAACAATGAGCTCTGTGGAGGAAGCAGCATTGGAATAAGGGGAGTAAAATAAGTTTGATAATGTGTTTTTCTTTTATGTTTTACAATACAAATGCAACCCTACATTGCTTGAATCATTTAAATTAATATGTAAATAATTACATGGTCAGGGACTTCCCTGGTGGCGCAGTGGTTAAGAATCTGCCTGCCAATGCAGGGGACACGGGTTCAAGTCCTGTCCCGGAAGATCCCACATGCTGCGGAGCAACTAAGCCCATGCGTCACAACTACTGAGCCCACGTGCCATAACTACTGAAGCCCGCCTGCCTAGAGCCTGTGCTCTGCAACAAGAGGAGCCTCCGTCCGCAATGAGAAGCCCGCGCACCGCAATGAAGAGTAGCCCCCGCTTGCTGCAACTAGAGAAAGCCTGCGTGCAGCAACGAAGACCCAACGTAGCCCCCCCCCCCAAAAAAAATTACATGGTCAAAGATTCAGAAGAGGATATTAGCTGAGAAGGAAATACAAATGATTTACAGGTTAAATAATGGTTAACCTCTTGCTAATGTTCAGGTAATAAAAAATAAACGTAGTTTTAATGAGTTTACAGATGAAATAGTATCTATTTTCAAACTTTGTTTTAGTTAATTTAATTTATACACACATGCACATCTATAAGTTACATAAATTTTGGAATACATTTCAAGACACATACACACAAGGTGCTGAAAAATTGACACGGATTTTCTAGAGGGTCATCTGGCAGTACCTGTGAAAATATAAATTTCCCTTAGGTATCAACCCGTGAATTACAACTCTAAGAATTTATTTTACAAAAATACTTGTAAACATGCAAAGATATGTACATGAATGTTCTCTACAGTGTTGGGTGCACAGTTGGGGAATAAAGAGGCATCCACAAGGGAAAGATTATTCTGTCTCCAAGCAACGGGTCACCACTGAGCCAATAAGAAAATTGAGGATTTATAAACACAGACTAATAATCAGTTTATGAAATTTATTTTTAGCGCAGTGGTTAAGAGAGATGTATATGACAGATTTTTCCTGACCTTCTGGAAAAGAGTCTTTAACCAAGATTCAAATTGTGAAAAAATGAGTATAGTCTTACATTTTGATAGACCTGTTTATAAAGTATATGTTGTTTGGAAGGATAACAACTGTTAAAAGTCAATGTATCTGGGGATTATGCTTATAGTTGAGTGAAGAGACTTCAGTGATCTGGCCGTGGGCGACAGGGACATGAAAGACATGCAGTTCCCAAATCCAGAGTGGAGTTGGGGGCATGTGACCTGAGAATTGTGGGTTTCCTGCAGTGACATCAACAGCGATAAAGGGCATGAAAAGATTGGGTCTAAGAGTCTGCAGGCAGGAAGTGGTGCTGATGCGGTGAGTTTTGGGGATTAGGTCAGGGGAGATGGGCCAGTGGTCTGACTTTCAATTCCGAATGGAAGCCTGGACACTGGGGGGTGTCAACCCTGTTAAACCTATAGAGGCTTTTTCCTAGTTCTTGGTGGAGGAAGGCTCATTGTTCCTTTGTCTATATCAGCAACTGGTATTAGTAATAACTGTGTGAGGTAAATGTAGTACATGCTCCAGGTTTCTGTAAAGATTAATCAAGTTAATGTATATAAAGGACTTTCTGTGGGTCTCGGGTACCTGAATATCTCCTTAGAGGTATCACACCAGCCTTACGTTCTCTTGGACACTTGAGAACATACGTATTCTATTCTGCCATCTTCAGAAGGCCATTGGTATCCTTTGATTAGTTATTTAAACTACAGCCCAGGAAGATGCACAGGTAAACCACTCCTGAATAAGAACCTTGAAAAGATAGGAATGGAGGGAACTTGGGGAGTTGTCCAGTTGACTAGAAGAAATGTCCAGTCCAGGCTCTAAGGCTACCTGCTCTCTGTGGTGTTAGGAGATTGATATATACATTCAAGTTTTGGAGCTTTTAACTACATGGTCTTGGTTCTTAAGCTAGCTAGTTATTGTTCATTATTTCACTCTTTCATCCATTGGCAAGACAGAAGACCAACCAGCTATCCTGTCCATCCCACTATTCGATTAAAAAAAAAGATAGTGACAGAGAATTTTAAAAGAATGAAATCAAAGTGGTTGCAATAATTTACTAGAAAAATCATTGGTAAAATGAAAATTTAACAGCAATCTACAAATGTATTGATCCACTCAGTTGAAGAGGTTGGCTGACTCACAACTGCAGTGTTTCCAAATCTCCATGCAGGCATATGCCAGTGGGAGCAGCATAACATTGCCACATGTTTCGTGACAGCAAGTTTTTACAGCAGAATTTAGAATTAGAGTCTTCCCAAATAATGCTGGTAGCATGGAACTTTTAATTCATCAACACCAAATTGGAGGAACTGCTTAAAGCTTAAGCAATCCATTACCAGTAGGTAAACGTTCCTAATATGAAAGAAACAAAATCCTTCTGCACTTGGAGACATAACAGGAGCAAAGAATCTTCACCTTGGATAAGTTTGCAGCCATCGGGTGCCAGGGGGGCGGGGATCCCTTTGGCTTAATGGTGCCAAGGGCCATCCTTACAAAATAGCTTTAAGAAGAACTATTTCCATATAGCTCCTGCAAGTTTATTTGCCCGAGTCCTTTCCAAATACTGACTTCGGTGTTAGGAGATGGAAAGCAGAGACTGCATGGATTTTTCAGTGGCTTGTGTCCTCCCCAGAACTAAAGGGCTCATTCAAAGCCTGGAAGAACACTCATTAGCAAGTGCTGCCCTGGCACAGCGTGGCACCCAGAAGAAACCTGTAACACGTTCACGTCACACACTTACACACGCAATTTAAACAAGTCCGTCAAATGAAATTAACCCCTGTCTTTTACTAAAGAACCATACCAACTGAGCAATGTAAAGTGAAATACATGTGTGATCTTTGTATTCCATTGAAAGAATAGAATGTCAGTCCTCAGGGCTCAGCCAGCCTTTTTCAACAGTTCCCTTTTAAAATGTATTCATCAGAAAGGTTGTTTATAGGTAATTGCAGATGATGTTCAAAAACTGTGGCTAAAGGTTTGAATTAGGAATAATGGCTTTTACTCATTTAGGCTTAAGTGGGCATGCAGTCGGGAAGTGAAGTCTTGATGTAATAGCTTCCGTGTCTTCATAAACATTCATCTGTGGAATAACGTAATCCTTATTTAGCAGGACGCTCATGAATTGAATTTTTAAAATGTCTTCTTGTTTTTCAAAAGTATTACTATGTGATTTGGGGGAGATTTGTCTCACGACTATGGCTACAGATAATTCTAAAATTCCTCTCCGTTTTTATCATTTTAATTACATTTCCAGATATGAGAGAAAATGAGGTGGTGATGTAGTTTTGATGTAGCTTGTAAATATTCTTACAGTTTGATTTTACTGCACCATGGGTTTCTAATTCAAATTTACCAACAATAAAAGGATAGTTATACAAAAATTTAAGAATGGAGACTTGTTTTAAGGAAATAGGAGAGGAACCTAGTTAACAGCATCAATCCATCCGCATGTGAGCTCCATGAATGGAGATCTTGTCTTTTCTATTTCCATAGAACCTAGAACAGTGCCTGGTACATAGTAGGCACTCACTGTCTTTTGTTAATGATGCCAAGAAACGAATGAAGAAGTGAAAGAAACATCGTGACCTTGCCAATGAGTGGCACCTAAATTCTTTTACCATTTTCTGTTTTTCCCCCCCCTCATTTTCTATCTTTTTCTCCACTCCATCCCTCTTGCCTCTATTGTCCCTCTTTTCTAGTTTCCCAGATCTTCTCTAAGATCTGTTAGCAGCATCTGTGATTCTGCATCTTAGCCCAGCTCACAGGCAGAGCTGGACACGGTACCCAGTGACTTGACAAGACCGTCTGCATTGGTTTCACCTGTGCACCCAGTTTTAGCCCAGCAAAAGCACTTCAGAGCTTACTGATGAAAAATTGTGCTTATATGTTACTTTTCACCACCACCACCCTGTGGAATATGCCTGGTAGGAGTTACTTATTACCTCTGTTTTATGGATGAGGCAATGGAGGACCAGAGATAATGGTGCCTCTTGTTTCTCAAGATGGTAAATAGCACAGGTGCCCCTAGACCCCAAAGGTTCTGCATCTCAGCCTGAAAATTTGGATGAATGGCTGGAACATGGGGTTAGAAATATCACATCAACTATATTTACCAAAATAATATGCTTTGAATATGTTTAAAAATAGAACCAGGGCACATCTTCCTCTGCAAATGAGAAAAACAGCACCTCCATGAACCGAAGTGAATGATGCCGGGCATGCAAACTGTGCTGTCAAAACTGGAGAGAAAGCGCTTGTTCAATCTGAACAGAAGTCCAAAAGCTGGGGTGATAGTTTCCTCCTTTTACTAAATATTACAAGTCAGCCATTTCTTCAGTTTTAGCCTGACCAACACTAGCATGATTCTAGGAAAACTTCTGCATCACACATAACTTTGTGGGCTTAGAAGAGCTGTAATAGCATCCACCTAACCACAGGTGGCCATGCTTTTCTCTTATCAGGAGGGGGAGGTGAGGCTGAATTACGGTCATGATTCTATCCCAACAAGATGGCACCTTCAACTAAAAGTGTCTTTCTCTTTCCTCTGTTCTTCCATCCTTCTGGTACTTTGCTTCTCACTTTATCTCTCCTACCTTCCTCTCTTGTACTTTTTTCCAAAGGATATTTATGTATTTCCTTTGGAAAAATTAGCCCCCTTCTGAAGTTATTAATGCATTGTTTTTGTCTGACCCCAACACCCCTCTCAGTAAGAACTCAACAAATATTTGCTGAATGATCAAATTATGATTCCCACAAAATTTGATTTTAACAGAGCAAATTATGATGAGTTCTTGTGGACAAGGAATCTGAGTCGTCATTTTTATCATTTAGCAAATTTCCTGAAATGTACAAGGGATCCATAAATACTGGTCAAATAAAAAAAAAAAAGCTTTAAAAATGAGGTGAAAATGGCATGTGTTTAGCTGAAAAAAGCCATTTTCACATTTCCTTTCACTGAGTAACTTCTGAGATTTGCAAACCTGTTTGTTTTTTTCTTTTATGCCATATGAATTTACAACCTGCTTAGAATGTAGCTGTAGAAAAATAAAAACCTTAACCTCTGGAGATCATTTTTCTATCAAGTTCTAAAGGGTGCATGTCAGTTTCACAATCATTATATTAATCTCTTAAACTAAAAGCCATGGGGAAAATTAAACCTTTTTTGCTGATGGATTGAATTGCCACTTTATGTTTTTTCAATTTTGAATACTCTGCATTAAAAAAAATAGATTATAGGAATTTTAAGTGGGAAAACTAGTAGGAAGTTCTCTTCTGGGTAGATGTTAACATGTTAGATGAAAGACTTCTTAATTGGAGACTACACACATGAGTAGTAGTGAGTTATTCATTCAGCATATAGGAGGGTGTGTGTATTAGCGCATGTGTGGTTTGCGGTGCTGAAACGTAAAATATATTTACAAGGTATGGCGTCAACCTTAGAGAATATTCTTCCAAAAAAGCATACAGTAATAAAAGCACAAAACTTATGACCAAAATATTTGGGCATTAATGCTAATTCTGCTACTAACGCAGGTGGTGCTGTTGTGATAGGAAATTAACTTCTCTGGGACTTAATGTCTTCATTTGTGATCATATGTGAAAGGGAAATAATATTCCCTCCTCAATTCCCATTCTCGGTTTTGGAGAGCAACATGTATCCCTACATGTGAAAGCATTTTTAATCAAAACCTATGTATTGGATGATTTGGTTGATCTAACAGCTAGAGAGCAGTTGGAAGGCAATACAGAAGCAAATACTTATTCAAGGAAAATATACTGCAAATACAGGTGCTGAATCTCAGGAGTGGGGTGAATTTTATGGTACCTAGGAGTTGTAAGCTCTGAGAAAGGTGAGCTGTGAGTTCTGGAGAAAGGCTCACATTTGAATTATGAGAAGTGACCACTATTGCAGGAGAGGATAACAAAAGACACATAAGAGAAATTCAGGAGGAGAAAATGGAAGGGCTGCAGAAAAGGGTAAATCTGGGGAAGCAAAGCGAGGTCCACAGGTGCGAGTCGTTCTGTGAATGAAGCCCTAAGGGTATAAATCTGGTCTGAAACACGAGAGTAAGTCTTCATGGTCTCTTAAGTGGAAGCTGTATATTAGGTGGGTTAAGGCAGTAACGTGGCATCATTTGGAAAAGAGAGAAACCCACTGTGATACGGTACAGGTACAAGGCCATGAAGAGCTGGATTTAATTCAAAGCAAGGGGAGTTAAAAAGTTGAAAAATGATAGTACACTTTGACTAATGACACAGATGAGTCTGGGAAAGAAAACCTAGTTGTATCAAGTAGGGGCATGGAAGGGCTGTTGGCTTTAGATGTGCCACAGGATATAAACACAGATCTCAGAAGAGCTATTAACCCACAGTATATAGACGGGCTTCCCAGAGCCATGACATCCTGGAAATGCAGGCATGTTGGGTGTTGAAACATCCATCCTGGATCTGAGCCTCAACTAGACATTTATTATTTTTTATTTAAGTCAACAATGTTGTGTTAGCTTCAGGCATACAGAAAAGTGACTCAGTTACACTATATTTTTCAGATTCTTTTTCCTTAAAGGTTATTACAAGGTATTGAGTATAGTTCCCTGTGCTACACAGTAGGTCCTTGTTAGTTATCTATTTTGTATACAGGAGTGTGTATATGTTAATCCCAAACTCCTAATTTATCCCTCCCCCCCTTCCCCCTTTGGTAACTGTAAGTTTGTTTTCTATGTCTGTGGGTCTATTTCCATTTTGTATATAATTTCATTTGTTTCATTTTTTTAGATTCCACATAAGCCGTATCACATGACACTTGTCTTTGAGTTACTTCACTTAGTATGACAATCTCTAGGTCCATCCATGTTGCTGCAAATGGCAATATTTTGTTCTTTTTTTTATAGCTGAGTAATGTTTACTCAAGTAAACATTTAGACGCTTGTGGCTTCCTAGATTGTTTGTCATTAGGTTCACTTAGATGGATAAGGAGACCAGATCCTCAGTGGGGCAGTGGAAGAATCAGGAGATTTCCTTTGGTAAAACACTAGCAGCAGACAGGGGACTGTGTCCTGTTCCTCCAAGTAGCAGAAGGGCTGTGGGCATATCCAAGGAGCTGAGGTCCACATAAGTGGACACGAGGTCACTTCAGCTTATAAACCAGTGCTCCAGAGTAGCCATTGCCATGTAACACCTGCATAGGATTAAAGCTCAGCGTTCTCCTCAGGGGCACGCCCAGACTAAAGGCACGGCCCCCCTCGGAGAAGTCCAAAGCTATCGCTTCCCAAAAGGCATCTATAGGTTCTTCCAGGTGACTGCACTCAGGGGCTAGATACTTGACCTTGTCAACAAATAGGTGAAGAGATGTGAAGGAACCAAGCCCAATGTGGTCAAGGGCAGCGGCCTGCATAGGAGAGAAAGCCACTGCCTCTTTTATGGCGTCCTTGAAGTCGGCGTTCTAATGATACTGTAAAAGGAAGAAAACGTACAAAGAGGACCAATTACTACTTGGAAAATTCAAATACCTGTCATGCCTTTCAGGATTTGCCTTAAATTAACAAAATCTCATTTTGTACAAATTGAATCAAATAAAAATATTTTTTAAAGTCCTTATAGAGTAGATTGCTGGCGCTAACCTAAATTTATAGTAAACTTTGTCACCTCGATGATTGGATCCTTAAGGGATGCGTAATTATGAATCAGGTAACTGAGCGTTAGGTATTGCAGGGTGAGACGGGCCTGCTCTCTCCATCACGCTGACCTGGGTTCACACTTGGATGTCGCTGTTACGGAGTGTTGCAATTAGCCCAGCTCAGAAAGTTTACTGATCCTAACTTCACTCCCTTTTGTAGGAAGTAATAACTACTTTACAGAATTGTGATTACAATGCAAGGAATATAAAAATAGTTTATTTCATCCTCAATAGCATGACTTTCACACTGTTCATCATTTATTACGACTTTCACACTGTTAACAACATATATGAAAAAAATGTGTGCTGTCTGATATCATTGGTAAATCCAGGTCACCAGTGTCTTATGTACAAGGTACTTGTGTGAAAGAATTTCAAATATAGTCTGTTTATCTTTAAGACCTACATTCAAACTGTGAATGTTTTATTGCTGTAGTCTCAATTTGGACAGATTGGGATTTTTTTCATATCGTAGTACAAAAATTGTTTTAAACTACATTATACTTGCTGTGGGGCAGTTTTTAAAGACCTTGTGTTTCTTGACATTGCTCCAGTGCGTAGAGTTCTCAGAACAGATAATTAACATTAAATGGTATGGCAGGCAGCTGGGGCCACGTCCTGATACTGTTACTGCTTCGTGAGATCTTAGCTGAATCACTCAACCTGCCAAGTGAGAGTTCCAACATGTATTAAATTCTAAGATTCAAATGGGATCAGTGGGAAAGTTATGCTTTAAAACCTCATCTATCAGCCAGAGTTAACCGAACTGCAACGTCCAAGGGCACAGTCCTCCGTGAGACCCCCTCACCTCTGACCCCATCTGCAGAGGTTGACCTCTGACCCCATCTGCAGAGGTTGTGGGTGTTCTCTCAGCCATGCTCAGGCTTGACAATTCACTGTAAGAACTTACAGAACCCAGTAAACAATCATTTTCGTCTTTTAAATGATTTGTGCATGATTGTAACATACAAAGTAATATTGAAAATGTGGTATAACTTATGAACTATTCTATTTAGGGTATAGCAAACAAGCCCCTTCTAAGACTATAAAGACAGCATTGAATGCATAGGAAAAGGTAATTTTTAAAACAGCCATGGGCATTTTACAGAAATTAACAGTACGCTTTAATATAGTTCATTTATGTATCGTTAACACCTCACTCCATGAATTTTTATTCATAATTACGTAGGCCTTAATTTCTACCAATGGTTAGAATTACGTAAAGATTTATATTCTGCTGAAATTAACCCCAAGATCAAACTGATGAGAAAGGTAGGTGATAACATAGGGTACGTTTTAAATTATTGTTGTAAAATCGAGGTCAAGCATAGAATAGTCTAAGCGTTTTCCTAAAAAGAAGAACCTTTGAAGTTTTTATTCATGTTAATTAAAATCCAGAGGGTTTGATAAAGTCCACCCTGGTTCTGTAGATATATATTAGAGAAAAACCCTGCTTAACTTTTAGTTTGAATTATGGTTTTAGGGAATGGAGATATTTAGGGTGTTTAAAAAAGATCACTCCACTGGCAATAACCTGTTTCTATCTCTAATGAAAGAAAGTTAGCTAAGATGGAAGTGATTTGACTGTTACAACCTGTGACTGTCAAATTGAATTTTAATATCTTCACAGAGGCAAGTATATTCTTTATATCATATATATCAAAATATAACTACACATTTCTGCAAGAACACAAATGCAGAACAATTTCATTCAGATAGCACGTTTTAAAATGTAATTTAGGCTTTACTTGATTGGCGCCAAAGGCTGCCCAGTTGTAAAGATTGAAGAAATCTGTTTTATACCAGATAACCTCTCATTCAATGAATGTGACTAGACAGCTTATCAAAGAATACGCTCTTTTCTCCTGAGTTCTAATTTTGACTTGGGACCGATGCTGAATTATTTTCCCCCTACCATCTCTCTCAACATTTTTGTCCGTAGAATTTATGTTGAAAACTGTCTTTGTAAGTCCATCACCACACAAGGAACTTGCAGATTATGATGAATCTGAGGAACATATGAAAGTTCCGCTCAGGCTTGTCACCATCCGGTCCCACCGTTCCGTGTTATCCTTGCCCGCCTCCACCAGGAAGCGCATCTGTGCCCCAGACAGGGGAGCAGATGGCCAGGTGTAAATTGTGTGTCTGCCATTTCCCAGTGGCAGAAGCTTGAAAGTTGCAGGCCTCCTCTCGACCTGGGAATCCTCATGTACAGAAGTGGGATATTTGATTCAGGTCCTCTGAGGTCCTTACCAGCTCTGCTGACTTGGCATCATGCTTTTATGGACTTGCTATTCCAAATACTAGCTAATCTGTTTAAAACCTATGAGCTTATGCTTATTTTCTTTTGTTTAAATTGCCATGCCCTTCTCGCCTCCCTGATTAGAGCGGTCCTCCTGATGTTAAAGGCCCAGTTTAATCATCACTCTGTGTGTGAATGTTCCCTCTTTCTTACTCTGCCACCCAGGTTGAATCAGGTAGTCCCTATTTTGGCACTGTGTTCATGAAGCTTATATAATGATCCCATCATTTGACACTTAGTAGAAAACCTTGAGGCAGGAACTGTGTCTGCCATTTAAACTTTTTCCTGCATGAAGGGAACACAGGAAGCTCTCAATATACTCTTCTCATCCTTGCCACGACTTTGCAATAAACTTCCCTCCATGCAAAATAAAAATTTTTCAAATACCCTCTGATTCTTCATAAAGGTCAGGATAGCTGGGGGATGCTGCAGTAACAAAGAGCCTCTGCGTCTCAGCAGCTGCAAGGGTTTCTCCCTTGATGTGTGTCTACGTGTGTCAGCGGGGACTCTGTCCCCTGTCCTGTTCCTCTGTCTTCACTCTGGGCCTCGCCCAGTAGTGCAGCCTGTATCTGGGATGTGTTTGGTGTCCAGGTGGAGGGAAAGGAGACATGGCAAACCAAACCTTGGTGCTTAAAGACTTTGCTGGGGAATGACATACACTTTCTACCCACGTTTCATTACTCAACAGGCGTTCCTGAGTTTATCAGTGCACAAATGTTTACCCTGCTGTGGGAGGGGGCTTCACAGGCAGGGACTGGAATATATGGAAAATTAGAATATGATCTGCCACACTCACAGCCCAATACTACACGCTCTGGGTGGTCTCTGAATGTGTGGTGGTGAAAGTGCATTTGGTCTTGACGTGGTTCTCAAGACTATTAGGGAAGGATGTTAATAGGATGATGGGAATGATGTAAATGTTTGGAGAATGTTGCGATAGCAGAGAAAATAGAAAAGATTAGATTGATATACACTGGTATTATGAAGCTACTAAATAAAAAGATATGTTTTATAGTATCACTATTTAGGTAACCTGTACAGATTTGGCAATGAAGATAAGAAAGCAAGCAAACCGGACAGCGTTTCCCAAGTGCAATAATAAATGTAGTTGAACTCTAAGAAAATGGAGTCTCCATAAAGCCCCACTAGGAAGAATTCTACAGAAAGCACAACTGTACTCAATTCGGTAGACTAGAAGTTAATACCGCATGAGCCATTTAGACGAAACTTTGTGGGAAGAAAATGGTTACATTATTATATGGTGCATAACAGTTCTGACTAATGAAATCAGGAAAATTAAATCCATGTTTCAAGCAGTAAACTGTCGTAAGAACTGGCATACTCAGTCATCTGGCATTGTACCAACTAGAACTCAATTAATCGATATTTGTGTTAAACTCATTAAAGCCTGCAGAGGCAAAATGGCAATTCAAAAACAAATTTTTCAACATGTGAGACCAACACTTCATAACTAGTGCATAGCTCTGTGAAAACATAATTACTGAGATTTAAATGTTTATTGTTCATACTGGTATGCCTTTGTTTTTTGTTTTGCTTTTCATACCAGCAAGTAAAGGGTTGGAATAGGAGTCTTTTCCTCTGTTGGTGGCGGGGCGGGGAGTGTGTGTGTGTGTAAACACATATGTATATGTATTTTTAAATACCTGGGCTTTAACTTGCAAATAAGGATTTTAGTGCACAACATGACAAAATGTTGTTTCTTCTTTTATAAAGGTTTTTGCTATGTCCATTAGATCTTTTTAAAATACATATTTTGCCTTACTGGAAATAATTCATTAGCAAAATTTTGAAAATAGAGATTATATTTTTAAAACATAGCTTCAATGGTAGGAGATAACTACTCTATTTGGGACAGTTCCATTTCCCCCTCTCCCTGCATATGTATATGCTTGTTTCCTTATAAATATGTAGGTGTATGTATGACTGTATGTTTTGTAGGTATTTATGCTATCATAAATACCTACTGAATATCACATTGTCACATAAATATCCACTGAATATCATATTAAAAAGATTTCCATGTTAGAAATATTTTGTAAGTAAACTATAATATCTATACAATTTCTCATCTTATAATGAATCAGCATTTATTCAGCAGCTCCATATTTTCATTATTTAAAATAATATAATGAACAGCGCTGACTTGAACTTTGATCTCCATCATGACACCCCTTCTCAGCAGCTCCTCCCCTTTCTGGAACCTCGCTCCTACTCTTCAGTCCTCTCCCCCATCCCGATACTTCTCTCTCTGTGTCTCTTGCCCTCGCTCCCTGCCTTCTGGCTCCCTCTCTCCCTCTTCCTCTCTTCTCCTCTGTACGGATCCTAAATCTCAAAGTCGGAGGATCCAGCTGACAAACTTAGAGTAGGGACTGTAGTGGAGGGAGGTTGAAGAGCTCAGTGCAAAGGCGAAACTGCCAATAAAACTGTGCAGTTAAATGATTGATGCCTGACCTGTATCTCAAAATTCGTGAATTTATAAAATGTGCCAAATAACTCTGAAGTTTTACTATTTGGCTAATCTTCAGTATTAGCATGAAAAACCCCTGGAAATATGAGACATTTTAATCCATTAGCTGCAGTTTCAAGGCAAATTGAGATATTCAAAAGGAAAAACGTTTATCTCAAAATTACAAAAAAGATGCAATGCATACTACTAAAATTTTATTATAAAAGGATTATTGATTTAATGATTTGAAGTTTGTCATATGATTTGAAAGTTTTAAGTGTTCCCAAGTATTAGCATTGCCTTCATTTTAAATTTTTTTCTAATTAAAATAATTTCATTGTTTTTACTTACGCTTATTAATTTAAAAAAATAGTTGATATCTGACAGGGAAAATATCAAGGAAGACGTACACATGAGAAAGATAAGGATTTTCTTGGAAAATAAGTAAGTGCGTAAGAAGTAAGCAAGCAAATTCAATGTACTCTCCTGATATAACCAAATTATTTGCTCATTGAGTGAGACTGAATCACTATAGTTGGTGTAGACAAAGGCACTGCGGAAAACAGTGTCGATTTCTTTCCATTGTTAAGCAACATGCTGCCTTATCTTAGCTTTTCCAAAAATATAAAATTATATAGTTGGTAGAACCAATAGAATATGGTAAAGTTTTGGAAAGAGATACTTATCGAGGTTTCTGAGGCTCACCTAACTGCCTGCTTTGTAATCTACCAAGTCAGGAGAAGACAGCCTAGAATGCCAAAGAATGTCACTCATGGTGGACCCATATCTCCTCCCTTTTGACAAGTGTCCTCTCCTTATCTCATTTTTCCTCCTTCCTTCCATAAATATATTTTTCAAGTTCTATTTTATTGGATGTGCATTGTTTTTATTTTTTAATTTTTATTTTTTGAAGTATAGTTGATGTACAGTGTTGTGTTAATTTCTGCTGTACAGCAAAGTGACTCAGTTATACACATATATATTCTTTTTAATATTTTTTTCATTATGGTTTATCCCAGGATATTGAATATAGTTCCCTGTGCTATACAGTAGGACCTTGTTTATCCATCCTATATATACTAGTTTGCATCTGCTAATCCCAAACTCCCAGTCCTTCCCTCCCCCACCCCCCTCCCCCTTGGCAACAACAAGTCTGTTCTGTATGTCTATGAGTCTGTTTTGTAGATACGTTCATGTGTGTCATATTTTAGATTCCACATATAAGTGGAATCATATGGTATTTGTCTTTCTGACTTACTTCAATTAGTATGATAATCTCTAGTTGCATCCACGTTGCTGTAAATGGCATTATTTCATTCTTCTTCATGGCTGGGTAATATTCCATTGTATACATGTACCACATCTTTATCCATTCCTCTCTTGATGGACATTTAGGTTGCTTTCACATCTTGGCTATTGTGACTAGTGCTGCTATGAACATAGGGGGTGCACGTATATTTTTGAATTACAGTTTTGTCTGGATATATGCCCAGGAGTGGGTTTGCTCCTTCCATAAATATTGATTGTGCATCCACTTACCAGGCACAGATATCGATGCTTGAGAGACATCAGTGAAAAAAAATAGACCAAGATCTTCACCATCATGGGGCTTACATTTTCCAGGGAGAAGATAGGAAATAAGTAATTAATCTTAAGTAAATTACACGTCATGTTACAAAGTAATAGGTGTGAGGTAAGAATTAGTATTAAGCAGGGCAGAAGAGATCAAGGAAAAGAGGAATGTCTTATTCTTGAGCTTCAGGACTGAGTTCTTAAAAGGAAGAAGTAGTAAAAAGACTGAAAAAGTGAAACCACTATAAAAGAAGGAAGCAAGCAAAGGGATGCTCTTGAAGTTGAGTGATGAGGGCACAACCATGGGTAGCAAACACCCTGGGAGATCAAGAATGATGAGGTCACAGATGAGCATTGGGTTGAACAGCGTAGAGATGGTTGATGAGGAGGAGGAGAACAGTTTTAGTTGAATGGCGGGTGTGAACGCCTGGTGGGCAGATGTAAAAGCACTCGGGAGGAGATGCTGCACATAGGACACTCTTTGGAGAGTTTTGCTGTAAAGGCGTGTAAAGAGATGGGGCAACATCTAGCAAGGGGAAATGGGGTCAAGAGAGATTCTTAAATGAGAGAAATAAGAGCCTGCTTGGATGCTCAAGGCGGGGAACCATCCAGGTGAGAAGCAAACATTGGTGGCTTAGAGAGAGCAGAACAACGGCTAAAGCAGTGTACTCGGAGGAGACGGAGTTGATTGCACACAATGATAACCACCCCTTCACATCTCCATGACTCATGGCTTCACCACCACTGTCTGTCATAAATTCACCTGGACTAACCTCATATTTCTTACTGCTGTCCAGTCACCTTCCTTAAGCAGGGGGACTCTGCTCTGTTGTACTCCCACCCTCCTCATGCTCTGTGTATCCTCCATTCCGTCCCCCTGCCCTCACCCTTCTTCAATCGCTGGGACTGTCTACTGTCTTTTCAGGAATCCTTTGTCAGTTGTCAACAGCATCTTCTATACCCCCTGTAGCCTCCCATAGTCTGAGTGCTCCTATCCCTTCCTGCTTAGCCTCTGGGGACCCGCCACCTCCAGCCCTCTCAAGAGTCGTGGTGGTACTTCGTTTACTCTCACTCGCCTCTACCAGAATAGCGGTGGGACAGGTGTCCTCCTTGCTCTGCATTACTGACCTCAGACTACTCTCCCTCCCAAACAACCCTCATCTCGGCTTCTCAGGCCACCAGCTTACAGCATCCACTGCCTGCAGTGTCCTTGCCACCTGCCAACACCTGACCCGTTCCACCTCAATCTCAGTGACTTGATCCTGGTGTAGAGCCACACTCTCCATACTTCTGCTCAATTCTTGGTGACTTCAATATACGTGTACATGACTTTCCCAACAGTCACAATGCTCAGCTTCTTGAACTCCTTTTCTACGATGGTCCCCTCCAGTTGGCCTCAGCCATCCTCACCGTTGTGCCAGAGGACTTGTCTTTGCCAATGGCTGCCATCCCTACGTCGTCTAAATTTGATGAATTCTTCTCTTTGCTCTCTTTCCAGCTCACTTCTTCCTACCTGCTGGTCCCTCAAAATTTTTACCCCATTAGTGTCTAATCCTTTGACCCAACCAGCTGTTCACTGTCTTTTCACTCTTTCAGTGTCCCCACCTTCATTATGCCCTCACTCTCATGCTTAAATATTATTCTTATGCAGTGTGATTGCTTTCTCATTTCCTTTACTTTTATTGCCCTTTTGTTCTCTCTTCTTCACTTCCTTACTTTTTAATCTTTTTTCTTCCCATTTTCCTTTGTTTCTCCACTATCACATAAAGCTTAATTTGCCATAGATGTTTTCTTGGTCCAGTGCAAGTAGTGTGAAGTAGCGTGGCCGCGTTCCCCTTCCTTGACCTATAATTAGTGATTGCTACTCACAGCCCAAAGTATTACCTTTTTAGGGACCAACTAACAAGACATACCAAAGTGTCCCGTAACCAGTTCTTTTTTTGTTTTCTATTTTTTCCCTTGAGATAATGTGTCATTTAGAGTGTAAAACTCAGCATTTGAGAAATCAAGTGCATTTTACATGTTGTTTCAAAAATAAATAACCATATATAGCTAAATGGCGGTGTTTTTTGGTAGTTGGGGCATAAATTTGGAATTTTCTACTGATATCTGTGCTATCAGTAAAAAAAAAAAGGCCAGCCCTTAAAGAGATTTCAGGGCCATGATACACAACATTGTTGAGAAACAGAATTGTCATTTCAAATGTTCTCCCTTGTAAAATAATGACCAGGTTCATTTTATGGAAATTAATATCATAATACATCTTGTCATAACCTAGTCCCTCAGAAATCTTATAGTAAATGGAAAACTAGTCATCTTTAATGAAATCCATAATTGTACCTAAATAAAGTCTTCCCATGTTAATTTCTACAAATCATAGTTAACATATTAACACCAACGCAGCAAGATTGATTGATACTTAAATTGATACGTATTGCTTTTACTGTACTCATTTATGTGAGAATAAATGACTTGAAATAAGTAATTCCTTTTTCTTTTAGATACTTTACACTCTATTTCCTTTGAAAACAGTAAAAATATAAAATAAGAATATATTCATTTTTTCAAGTCTGTAGAGTATCTTTGACATCAATTTCTTGATGAGTTTTTAGCCTTTAAGATTTGAGATCTGTTTTATTTGGTTGGTCTTTTACAAACTATTAAATCACACCCTTAGGATGTATATGAACATGGATTTTAAACAGTCAACAGCAATGACAATGTTTAGAGGAAGGGAGAAATATAGATTGTGGTCAACATCATGTGACAAACATGAGAGAGTAAGACATTATATGGAAAAATAGTTATTCAAACCAAAATGGAGTGCGTTGAATATAAAACTGATTGTATCCTGAGACTTACCTATTATTCTTTAATTCTTGTATTTAGAACCTTTGTGAAGAAAAGTGTAAATGTCCACATAATTTACCTACAGAGCAGACCCTTGAAATTCATGACCTGAGAACGCAAGAATCACATATACATTGATACTTTTATGGGACAGAATCTCTTTCATTAAATTATGTCTCTTAAAAAATACTATCCTTCATAAATATTTTTACAAGAGTCTCAGAAAGCTTGCTTTTAAGTCCCATGTTTCCCATCCAGGGCCTCCTGTCACCAATCCACACCCTCACTAAAGCTGATCTCTCTCTAGGACTTTCCCTGTAAGTCAGGTTGACTGCCTGCAAACTGTCTCAGGGATCACTTTTCTTTTTCCATAGAGAGCATTAAATGAACTCATTTGCATCACAGATAGGAATGTCTGCCAAAACCATCATTCCAACCTTTGAGTTATGCCTTTACTTATTTTATGGATTACAATTTAGATGTGAGTAAACCACCAGTTACCATGACCAGCGTGGTTGTGTTCTGGTCTTTAACAAGGGCTCTGCCTCTTGCACTTCCTTTTTTTGATGTCTGAGTTTACGGTCTTCTGCTACGTTCTACAGCTTTCCACTTTATCTACCACCATCTTTACGGAGCCTTCATGCCCAGTCGGCATCCACTCTTCTTTGTGTCCACACTCTTTCATCTATATTGCTGGTCCCATGCTTCTGTTTTGTTATTGTTCTTTTCTTTTTCTCATTGACCATTCTCAGACTGATTCTTCCTTCAAACTAATCTATTCTCTCATCTTCTAAGAGAAACCTCTTTATTAATCTAGGCTTTTCTGACCCTTGCTTAGCCTTCAGTTCTGTTGTGCATTTAGCTGGTAAACTTGTTCCTCTATGTTGAGAGCTAAGACTACATGCCACCAAGTTTATCTTAAGGGATTAGGTGAGAGGAGAGCTGA
Source organism: Balaenoptera musculus (assembly GCF_009873245.2). Classification (NCBI taxonomy): domain Eukaryota; kingdom Metazoa; phylum Chordata; class Mammalia; order Artiodactyla; family Balaenopteridae; genus Balaenoptera; species Balaenoptera musculus. Next base: position 9,247,105 of record NC_045805.1, on the reverse strand, counting down.
AGTCCATCATCATAAATTGGCTAGGACTGCTACTTCCTGTCGAAATGAAGATACAGAGAACTACCATCACAAACCAGGATGCCAAATCCTGTTCTCACAAAGAGTGGGGAACAAGGAAAAAGAAATTCAAATTGAAAAAACAAAAACGTAGCATATAAGATAGGCACAAGGTCTAGTAGGAGTGGGGGGAAACTCCAAGCTGAAGTGGAAGTTCCTAGAATTTGTTTCATTCAAGGCAGATTTTAAATTGCAATATACAAAAAAAGCCCAATATAGAGGCATAAAGAGAGAACGATAATTAATTTGCATTTGGTCGAAAATATCTGTGAGATGCACTTAGGGGGTCTTCTTATTTGCCAGGTTAATGACGCTTCTGAGTCTCATGAAAAACCCAAAGAGCAAATTCCAAAAGAAGTGAAATGAAATGGCAAAATATTACTCCTTTGTTTTTAAGTCAGATTTCATGATGATGAATAGGTGGCCCAGAGTAAATCAAATGGGGAAAAATGACAGAGAAGCTTTCAATTCATAACCTTCTAAGAAACAAGTCCTGAAATGTGTCCTGCAGAGACCGTCACACTGTCCTCTGTGTTCTGCTGTCCTAAATGCCTCAACAGAGAACTTTCTGAAGAATTCTGGCCTCTGGCAACTGAGTCAGGAGATTCTGCATTTCACTGGAGCCGTAGGGGACCCAGAAAGACCTTAGCTTTGCTGTAGTTACATAACCATGATCCATGTTCAGAATTACTGATATGTTCATAAGAAACTCAACTAAATGTGTCACTTAATACTGTTTTCTGCTTTTGAACAATTTTAGCTATTTCCATTTCTGCCTTATCAAAATTTTAGTAAAAAAGATTTTGGTTGAACTATGTATTAGGAATTAATCTTCAAAAATTACAGCATGTGTTACATTTAAAGCACACAAATGCAAATAATGAAGTTCAAAAATGCAGGTCGTTCGTTCTGTCCTATCTTTAATATTTTAGGTATAAACAAAGTTTAATTAATTGCCATTTTGTTATGCAAAAATTGTTTTGATCAAATTACTGAAAGTCAAATTTTCAGTGACCTGATTTTTCCTACTAATGATTCTGATCACCAATTCCAGTATGTGGGGACCCTCCCGGCCCACATCCAAACAATTCTCCAGCACCAGCTGGATGTCCTACAATTCAACCCAATTCTGACACTATCTACCCAGAGACAGCATCAGATCCGACAGGTTAAGGGCTCAGTTCTCCAAGACTGTCCCCCATCCTTTTAGACACACCAATAGCAAGTCCAGGCTGTCACCTGTGCTTCTGATTGGTTATAGATCAGAGGTTCCCATGACCCCCTGCTTGGGTTTGATTAATTTGCTGGGACAGCTCACAGAACTCAAACATTTACTTACAAGTTTACCAGTTTATTATAAAAGAATATAATTTGGCAACAGCCAGATGAAAGAGATGTAAAGGGCAGGGTATGGGGAAAGGATGGGGAGCTTCCATGGCCTCTCTGGGGGGCCACTCTCTCAGTACCTCCACATGTTCACCAACAAGGAAACTCTCTGGACCCTGCCCTCTTGAGTTTTCACAGAGGCTTCATTACATAAGTGTGATTGATTTAGTCATTGACCATTGACTCAACCTCCAGCCCCTCTCCACTCCCCAGGTCAGGGGGTGGGACTGAAAGTTCCAAGCCTCTAATCACGTGGTTGGTTCTCCTGGCAACCAGCCCCAAACCTTAGGTGTGTTCCAAAATCCACCTCATTAACATAACAAAAGACATCTTTGTTGCTCTCATTATGTAGACAAAATATATATTTCTTATATTTCTTATTTTGAATCACACAATGTCACACCTGTTTACCTAGGCATAATAGTTTCACTTTTTCTGGAAGGATACAAAAGTTATGTAGCACATCATAACCAGGTATATATCATGAGGGATATCATTTCAGATTTTTTGTTTTGATTTTGATTGTTTTTAGAATCTTGCTAATTACTTAGCAAAATCTTGTATTGAAAGTTAGATGTGCGCTCAAAGTACATTAAGTTTACTATTTAATACTTTCTAATTTAGATTGCACTACTTGTAACATAAGGGTTCTGGGATCTTAAGGTACCTGACTCTCCTCTCTCTTTTTTTTTTTTCCTAGTATCTGTAAGAGAATCTCATGTACGACAAACTCCGTAGCTGAATCAATTCTACCCAACAGCGCTTTCTCCATGTTTCTCTTAAAATCTAATTCATCAGTTAAGCTGTTGATTGAATTTGTTATATTTTCTTGATAGTCTGGCATCCATTTGCTTTGATTCTTCATACTTCAGTCTTCTAACTCAGTGGTCCCCAACCCCCAGGCCGCGGGCCGGTACCGGTCGGCGGCCTGTTAGGAACCGGGTCGTGCAGCAGGAGGTGAGCGGCAGGCCAGCGAGCGAAGCTTCATCTGCCGCTGCCCATCACTTGCATTACCGCCTGAACCATCCCCCTCACACACACCCGTCCGTGGAAAAATTGTCTTCCATGGAAGCGGTCCCTGGTGCTAAAAAGGTTAGGGACCGCTGTTCTAACTGGAACTCTCCTTCCTGTGGTTAGACTTCCCTGCATACACGGTATATTTTTGCAATAGTATGTGTGCTGTTTGTCACCCTTCCATGTTTCTGGGCCCCCCGAAAAGAAAATAATACATATTTTTTTAAGATTTTATTTTAAAATACCACCTTTCTTGTAAAATTACTACTACTAATTTACTCTGGTAAGTATTTGATAACTATAATTAGACACACATAGCTCAGAAGCACCTAATATACCATTTTATTTTCAGATAGCAAGACAGAATTTTCAAGTAGCATAATGTGAACTGAAATTAAAATACCTGCTTTAAAATTAAATCCCATCTATTATTTGCACTTTAAAATGAGGGAAGTTGAGCATTACAAAACAATTCAAAGTGCATATCTACAAGGAATAGTACACAAAGGTAAAGTAAAGTAGTAGTGAACAAATTAAGCGAGTAACTCCTCTGGCTTTTGCTATAAAATGAGAGTTCTGTAATTTCAGATCACTTAATTGAAAAAAAACAACTCAGTACTTAAATTATTAGAAATTAAAATGGCTCCTAAATGCTGAAAAAAATCAACTGTATGTCTAAACAACATAGAAAAATCATGAGCCTTTTTCTAGGTATTTTGTGGCATCAGAGTTGTTGCTTTTGTTTTGTCCTCCTGATTCTGGGAGCTCTGTAGAAGCAGCAAAGCCGAATGAGCTCCCTTCTCGGGGGCAGGTGTTGGGGCCTACGAGGTCTCACCTGAAATGTTCTGGATTTCTTTGACATTGGTTTTCGACAGCAGAAAAAACTCTCAATTTGTTATCAACCCCAAACAGTAATCACAGCAAAAAGAAATTCAGGATAATACAGTAAATAAATATGTGTGTATATCTATCTATAGAGAATTTGGGTGGGGGGAATCACTGGCATGGCTTAAAAACATGAAAAAAAAAATAACGCAGGCAGAGATGATCCAAGATACGGGGAACACTGGGAAAATTATATTTGGTAATTTCAAACATAAGGATTACTCTTACTCAAAAAGGATGGATTAGAAAAACATGGCTGAAGTTGAAAAGTGAAAGTGGCACACGAAACATGTGAGAATAAGACATCTAAATTAGCCACTGCTGTGTGCTCCCTGAAGCTGATATGCAAATATCAGGCCCCAACTGCGTATCATGATCACTTGTGATGGAAAAGATAATATGAATCTAAGCTGTATCCTCAGGGTTAGGCTCGATTTAAGGAAGCGTTCTGTGTGACAGATCACCACGACCTCGGCAGCTTCCGTGGGTCAGGAGGCTGGGCAAGGCTTTGCTGGGTCCCACAGGGCCCCATAATGCAGCAGTCCCGCCGTCGGTGGCTCTGTGATCTTATCTGAAGCTCTAGGTTCTCCTCAAAACTCTGTTGCTGGCAGATTTCAGTTCCTGTGTGTCCTTTAGTCCTTCTGGTCGGACCCAAACCCTCAACTACCTAACAGCTGCCTGTGGCCCCATGCCACGTGGGCCTCCCCTCCACAAGGCAGTGTGCTTTCTCAGTCACCAGGACAGCACCTCTGCTGCTGCTTCTGTGACCAAGAACACTTGTTAAAAGCTCAGCGGAGAGGTCGGGCTGCCCACAATTAATTCCTGGTCATAACCTCAAGTCAACTAATTCGGGACCTTTATTGCACGTGCAAAACCTCTTTCCCTTTGCCATGTAACACGACATCATCGTGGGAGTGACATCAGCATGGTTGGCTAGAAGTGAGCTACGCATCATGCCCATACTCAAGGGAAGGGGATTCTAGGAGGCATGGGGGTCATGGTGGAAGGTCTGGCTACCTTCGTGTTCCAACAAGGCTTCTAAACTTGAGACTATAGCACTAGGAGAAATCACGTGGTCTTTGTGGAGATGAGAAGACTGGGTTTAAAGAATAAGTTCTTTGATTGCCTGGGGACAAGAGGAGTAGCTAGAGAGATTATAAAAGAGCAAGGAAGTTTTTAGGGGTGGTGGGTATATTCATTATCTTGATTGAAGTGGTTTCATGGATCTACACATGTGTCAAATTTTTTTGTCTCCTTTCACTCACGATAATTACTTGGAGATTCATTCATGTGTGAGCTTTAGTAATTCATTCCTTTTTTATTGCTGAGTAATAGTCCATTGTATGGATCTGCAGTAATTTATCCATTCACCTCTTGATACACACGTGAGTTGTTTCCAGTTTTTGGCTATTACAAATAAAGCTCCTAGCTACATTTTAAAAAAAGTTCTTTGGCTAAAATATTTTGCCCTTCTGCAGAAATAGGGTGAATTAATAATAGCAGCTAACATTTGTGAATATTTATCCTAAACATCAAGTTGATGTAAAGTTGAATGCTTAATGTACACTGACTCAATTATTCCACCCAATCCTACAGAATAGATTTTACTGTTATCCTAGTTTTACACATGAAGAAACAGAGGAAAGAAGCTTAAGAGCTTGTCTAGGTCATCCAGTTGGTCAGTTGATGCTAATCAAGACATACATATATTTAGTTCACATGTACTTTTTCCCAACCATACATGATATATTAGAAATTCTCCTCCTGGCTTCAAATCAATGTCTATAGATTTGCCTTATACTTGACACTTCTTTTCAAATACACCTATGCATTCTTAATATGAAAGTGGATTCACAAGAGGCCTTCGTTAAGTTGCATTATAAAATTAGACACGGAACTTTTACCTCTTTTAGTTTTAAACTTTGTATTGTATCTTCATGCTACTTATTTAAAATAACTAAACTAACTGAACATCAGAATCTCAATTTTTAAATGCATAGAGAAGTGTTGATGAGAATTTCAGGAAGAGTTACCATTTCAACCAGCTTTAACCTTGAAGAGACTTTTTTCCCTTCCAAAAAAAAAAAAAATCGTTTTGATTATTCCAGGAGACAGAGGATATTTCACTTACCCGTTGCTAAGGTCACACAACCTCATTGACAATGAAAATCTGTATTTCTGTCTATTGGAAATAAAACTAGTAAGGCTTCAATTCCTGACAGTGATGAATTCAAACACTGAGTTCCCAGATGCTTGCTCAGAGGAATCCGTCCATCTGCAGAGATGAGGTCTCCTCATGTGCCGCTTTAAATGACATTGGTCTCTAGTTATTACTTTCTTAAAAATCCAATTTTTTCCCTGTGACAATTCTGCTAAAATATGATAAAGTTACAGTTAGTGACATGACCAAACAGATTGCACTCCCAGAGTACATAAATCAACTCTCTAGCGCTCCCACCACGGATCAGAGTTGAGTCCTAAAAATCATTCTTTTTTAATAATTTGCTTGGAAAGTGAGGTATGCGTATATATACCCAATGGAGCTTCTGGGGCTTTTTGCAAGTATTTCATTCCCTTCCACCAAGGACTTGAGTTGATCCGCCAAAGTCACTGTTAATTTTTCTTGATTCATTGAGGATCACCCGTTCACTAGTGACCACAGCAGCCTTCCCTGATATCTGAATCACCAGCCAGGCCTACTCCGTGCACCTGCTTCTTCAAGAGGAGAAATAAAAATAGACCTTTCCTAAATTAAAATAGATTTTGTTTTATTCCTAAAGGACTATTCTTTTATATACATAATAATAAAGGTGGGGGAGGGCAAGTTTAGATGGCCTTGTTAAGAATGAGATGGGAATTTAAATGTGTTACAATCATGCCACTGTAATAACTAAATCTCTGGAGTGCTGGATGCCAGACGCAGCACTTTGAGTCCATTTTCTTGGTTCATCTTCATGGTTCTCTCATAACCTTGCTGGGATGCAGTGGAAAGTTCTGCTCAGTCAGTGTAAATTAAATTACTCTAATTTTTACTTACAGTGTGTGCCCTCTTTATAATTTTCAAGGGCACATTCTTTTTTTTATTTTATTTTATTTATTTATTTTTGGCTGCGTTGGGTCTTCGTTGCTCTGCGTGGGCTTTCTCTAGCTGCGGCAAGCGGGGGCTATTCTTCATTGCGGTGCGTGGGCTTCTCGTTGCAGTGGCTTCTCGTTGTGGAGCACGGGCTCTAGGCATGCGGGCTTCAGTAGTTGTGGCGCACGGGCTCAGTAGTTGTGGCTTGTGGGCTCTAGAGCGCAGGCTCAGTAGTTGGGGCGCATGGGCTTAGTTGCTCTGCGGCATGTGGGATCTTCCCGGGCCAGGGTTCCAACCCGTGTCCCCTGCACTGGCAGGTGGGTTCTTAACCACTGCGCCACCAGGGAAGCCCGAAGGGCACATTCTGAAACAGTGCTCCAAAGTAAGTATTACTGTCATTTCCGTTTTGCAGACAGTGGATCTGAGACTCATATAGACGAAGGTACTTCCCAGAGATCAAGCACCTCATGATAGAGTGCAGACTGCATCCCCGTTCTGCCCACTGGGGGCTCTTTTCTATAACTTTGCTGTCTGCCATTTTTGTTTACAGTGCATGCCATGATATCCTATTATAGGTTATTATTATTTTTTTTACTATTCAAATATTTGGTTTCCACCTAGATGTGTTGACACAGAAGTCTTTGTAATTTATAGTTCTATTTTTTTATTCAAAACCAATAAACCAATTAGTAATTTAAATTGATATGAATAATCATGTACCAGTTTTTAATTTTTCATATATTTTCCTATTTTTGTCATATCTGCTAGGTTTCATGTGCACAGGGTCTGGGTATAATTTGCTATTTTTATCCTTGAGTGGCCGTTATTTTGAATTACTCTGAATGGAGCAAACACTGGCTTTAAATTCCTTTATCTTTGCTTACAGTTGCACATAGTAGGCACTCATGAAATACTAAAACAGTGTCCTCAAAGGATTTCTCTCCTATTAAGGAAAAGTAGTATAAAAAGAGAATTTTTAACAAGTCACAAAAGTATTGTCAGTAGAGCAGACTATTTTGTGTTAATTGCAAAAAATGGGAAAACAAGACTTCCAAGGAAAGTAGAAATTTACAAGCCACCAGAGTGAATAATGGAGATTTGATTCCATTAAAAAATGGCAGCTTAATCACTTATTTAAATTTTGTGATTAAAAAAAAGGTGCTGAAATGAAAAATCACTATGACATTCATCTGCAAAATGTGAGTAACAATAATCCTTGTGGCCAAGGGTTATTTTAGAAAGCTAATTGATTGAGTAAACTAATGTTGACTATTGGTAGTTACTTCCAATTCTTGGAATGCTTTTGGTGCATTTAGGAAATTTTATGTTTTTACTTTTCACATCAAGTTTGTGAAACAAACGTTATTCATATTATATTCCCATTTATGATAATAGCCACCTGGTACTGTATTTTTGAGAACTGGTTCATTTTACTACTTTTTAAAAGATAATTTTAAAACCAAGTATTAACTAACTTTTTACTGTTTTCTCAATTTGAATCTGAACACTTTTTTTTTTTTTTGCTCATTTCTCGTTAGCGTGGTTTTGATTTCAAATTCTGTCTTAAATTGAATGTAATTTATGGGTGTTCTAAGTAGTAGTAGCTATAGTCATCAACATCATCTTTATTTATGTTCCATGCAGGCAGGAGACATGTGTGTTACTTTTACTGCTGTCTCTAGGATCTACAACAATCTCTGACAGAGACGCAAGATTAGAACCTGGTTCTTCCTAGAACTGAAGTTAAAAAATAGTTGATATTGGCAATGCACAGTGAGGGAGAGAGAGTTTAACATCTGCTTAAAGTTGAGTGATCAGGATGATAGTAACACCAACCAATCATAGGGATTTTCTTTCATTTAAGTGTAAACTAGTAGTAATACTGACATGGTTATCCAAAATCGAACTTAGGGTGGGTGTACTGATAGAATGTTCTAGAATGAGAAGTGGACAATCTCACTGGAAGACTTGAAATTAGTTTTGAATCTCTAATGGAGACACTGACAAGCTAGATGATCCTCCAACAGAGGCTTGAATAATGGTGATACTTAGAATCATGCCATCAAGAAAAGTTTAAAAGAAACCAGAAGTTGTTCAACAAGTAGAAGATTTGAGTTGAATTGGGCAGTGTTAGGTGAAAAAGTTGGGGATAAATAGTCTGTGAATATTCCAGTTACATTCTGTGTTTCAAATGTAAGAAGTAGGACAAAATATGTAAGTTAGAGGGAGAGACTTTTTAGCTCAATATAAAGATTAATAATGCAAAATAAAGTAAAGGCCGATTTGGGGGGAATAGTGGCTTTCCCCCTACTTTTGGAGTATAAGCTGAGGCAGGATGGAGACTCCTGTGGAAAAGGCATAGCTGTAGCCAGAGCTGTTAATCCAAGGGCCAGGACCCCGCGAAACACTGCTAGATGTGCACAAAGTCACAGCACATCATAGGGCTTCAAACACAGACCATGCACTGAGTGGTACATATTTGCAAATTTTGAATGTTATATACATGTTATTAATACAATTTGCTTAAAGCGCAAAGAAAATTTGCGTAGTTTGGCATTACATATTTTAATCAGTGGATATCTAAATTAGAATTATGATTGTGGGTTAAAACAAACAAAGAAACAAAAATACCTCTAAAAGTGTCAGCCCTAAAAAATTGGAAACCAACTCTAATACCCCTTCTAATGCTAAGATTTGGTGACTTTTGTGACCAGCAATTTAATTGATGTATGAACTATGTGAAAATTTACAGGAGTATAGAAACCACTGCGAAACACAAAAGAATAATGAAAAAGTATTGGGTAAATACAGAATTTGGTCTTTACTATGAAAGAATGTCAAAAGGTTTGAGTTTGTTTGTGTTTTGTTTTTCTTCCCATATACTTAATAAAAAATGTTGGCTTTAGGTTGGGAGCCAAATAGTGGAAGTCTGGTTAAATCAGTCAGAATGGACATTCGATGACGCTTTGATTTGCTGGCTGACGTGTTTTTAATTTAATATTGAGGATAGTTCAAAGTCAAGTTCATGAGATATTTAAAACTATGCAATATAAAACTTCTCCAAGCAAAAAGTTTATTGAAATTCTATTGTATTTCCATTATGTAGATAAAAACCCAATTTCAGCCATTCTATCGATACATTCTCTCATTAGAGTGATGAACAGTAACAGGTAGCCCAGCGAAGTCCTTTTTTAATACCTGGTTTCACATCAACTATTAACAATTAGCATTTGTCTTGAAATGTCACCCCAACTCTCATGAACTAAAGAATTGGGGTCACCGTTTAGTAAATACACACACACACACACACACACACACACACACACACACACACACTTTATCCTGAAATAATGAGGCACATTTGCATTTTGATTGAGTGATAAGCATACATCTCCACTTTTTTTTGCATGTATGTAATTTTTTTCATTCAATCAATAATTTGTTGAATGCCTACTGTGTTCAGGAAAATAGGCATTCTTGTTAAGACAGTAATATAAAATACAAGTTTATGTTGCTTATTCATAAACTGTTATTCTCCCTCAAAATATTTGTGCACTACAGTTTTCAAGGATATTTCTGTTAAAGGGACAGTAAGATGCTATTAGGCATTCTAATCACCTCCTTGAGCACTGCCATTCTGGAACATCTGTCTCACCATTTGGCTAATAGATGCCGTGTCTTTTTCCCCCCAAGATTCACAGTTCCAGAAGCGTTTAGTTCCTTCATGGAGCCTCTTTGATGGCTTAGGCATGTTGAGAAAACATTAAGTAAAGGGGAAGCAAGCTGTTCATAACAGGTCTCTTTTATAGTGAAGAAAGTGTTCATAAAAATGGATGTAGAGCTATAATATCAAAGAAACACAGGGTCCCTGGGAGCACAGCTTTGAATGACCCTGAAATGCATCTCTTTCAATGTCTCACCCCGTGTCTCCATCTCCAAGGACCCATGGCAGACCGCAATCACTGTGTTTGTACTTGTAAACTCTACTGTGGCTTTTAGTACCTTGAAAGGCTCATCTGATCCTTAGAAACTTCTTCCCATAAATGAGTCAAAAATGTCCCTTTCCTTTTACTCCTTGGACTGCAATTTCGCCACCAGATCCTCTTGGGACAAATCTAAACTTCCATACAAATGGCAGCATGCACGTGTTTAAAAGCAAGCAAAGGGCTTTACAGTCACCGTAATTTCATTCCTTATAATAATTTCCAAATAAAGGCAGGTGAGAGATTTAGAAACAGAGCCGTAGTAGTTCTAGAAAGCAAGCCAATAGGCAGTGATCTCATGGTGTGAGACTAGATACAATATTAAAATTAAGCTGTGTGCTTTAAAAACTTTACATTGGTATCTCTATCTGATGTTGTTGAATTTTTAAAAATGCATTTATTTGGTAATTTCTGTGCCATTTAACTTTTTAAGCAGGGACGTAATGGTGACATTCTAGTTCTCATGGAAATTTGGTTTTAAGGGGAGATAAGTAAAATCAAGAAAACAGATATGGTAATAGAAGTGAGCAGGGGTGCTAGGGTTATGGGAGAGCTAGTATAAATAGGGACGATCTCTGGGGTGATGTGCTTGAGTTGTAGCCTGTCAAAAAGAAGCCATCCCCAAATAACCTGGGAGCACAGAACTGTCCTCAGAGGGAGCAGCTGTTGCAGAGGTCCTGAGGGAGAGCTGAGCGAGGGACTCAAAATCACACACACCCACAAAGACACACACACTACTGTAATGTGTGTGGAGTATGAGCAGGTCAGGATTGGAGGAACTGGTAGGAGGAAAATTCAGAGATACAAGTGAAGATCAGAGCACATATTTCTAGAAAACTCTCCTGGATCCTTCATCTGATAACAGAAACAACACCCCAGAAAGGGTAAGTAAATCATGTGAGGTCACAAATCTAAGCAGTGGATCATTCATGAGATGATTTCACTAATGGTAATTTCTCCCACTCGATTGTGAGCAGCAAAGAAAGAGGAACCAGGTCTGGTTTTGGCTTCACTATGTATCTTCAGGTATTAGGTCAGAGTCTTGGTTAGTAGGGTTCAATAGGTATTTTTTAAGTAAGTGAATGGATGAATAAATAATGCCTATTTAAAATTTTAGTTTTAAAAGTATTTGACAACCACCAATCTCTTCTTTGTTTCTCTGAACTTGGCATTCTCAGATTACACATAGTGGGATTATAGTACTTGTGTGTTTCTGTCTGATTTATTTCACTTAGCATGATGCCCTCAGGACTCACCCATGTTGTCGCAGATGATGGGATTTCCTCCTTTTGTATGGCTGAGTACAGATGGGTAATTGCCAGAGATGGGGGTTGGGGGGTGGGAGAAACAGCTGAAAGTTGTCCCAAAGTACAAACTTCCAGTTGTAACATAAATAAGTTCTGATTTATAATTTTGTGTTAATTTCTTCTGGACAGCAAAGTGACTCAGTTATACATATATATATATTCTTTTTCATATTCTTTTCCATTATGGTTTGCAACAGAAAATTGAATATAGTTCCTTGTGCTATACAGTAGGACTTGTTGTTTACCCATCCTATGTATACTAGTTTTGTATCTGCTAATCCCAAACTCCCAATCCATCCCTCCCCACCTCCTCTCCCCCTTGGCAACCACAAGTCTGTTCACTATATCTGTGAGCCTGTTTTTGTTTTGTAGATACATTGATTTGTCTTGTATTTTAGATTCCACATATAAGTGATATTGTATGGTATATGTTTTTCTCTTTCTGACTTACTTCGCTTAGTATGATGAACTCTAGGTCCATCATGTGGCTACAAATGGCATTATTTCATTCATTTTAACAGTTGAGTCATATTCCATTGTCTATATGTACCACATATTCTTTATCCATTCACCTGTTGATGGACACTTAGGTTGCTTCCATGTCTTGGCTATTGTAAATAGTGCTGCAATGAACATAGGGGTGCACGTATCTTTTTGAATTAGAGTTTTGTCTGTATATATATGCCCAGGAGTGGGATTGCTGGATCATGTGGCAACTCTATTTTTAGTTTTTTTGAGGAACCTCCATACTGTTTTCCATAGTGGCTGCACCAGTTTACATTCCCAACTGGTGTCCTTTTAAGAGAAGGAGATTAGGACACAGACACACACAGAGGGAAGACCATGAGAAGATACAGGGAGACAAATCAAGGAGAGAGTCCTGAGGAGATACTAATTTTGCTGGCATCTCAATCTCTGTTTTCTAGAACTCCAAGGAAATAAATTCCTGTTGTTTTAGCCATGCAGCTCTTTGTTATGGCAGCCCTAGCAAACTAATGCACATTACAATAAAAACTATGCTCTGATGACTCCATGGAGCTCTAACCACCATTATTAGTGATGTTATTAATAACAAGAGTATCACACTCAATTCTAGGGATGTCAGGCATGGTGTCAGTTTGGAATACATAATGCTTATTCTATATTTCATGATGTAGTCATTTATTAGAGAGCATGATTGTACTGTATTTTCTTTTTTCATTCCCAATGCCTAACAAATGCCCCAGAACACTGTAGACTAGTAACTTACAAACTTTTTTTTTTCATAATGAGTGGAAACTTGTCTCTGATTGAAATCACATCAGGAATCCCAAATATTAAAAAAAAAATAATAAAAGCTGGTCTGTTTGAAGCAAGGGTGATGTAAAACCTGTGTTGTATTAGGATTCTCTTGGAAAAGAGCCAACAAGATGCATGTATGTATATAGAAAGATTAATTTGGAGGAATTGGCTTCCATGATTTTGGAGGCTTGGTAAGTCCAAATCTGCAGAGTAGGCCAGCTGTCTGGAGACCCAGGGCAGAGATACTTTTTGAGGAGGTGGAAGGAAAAGGCCTAAGGCAGTAACTATTGATATCAACACTCAAAGTATCAATAATAAATATGCAATGTCCCTGGTATGGTATATAAATTTGAATAACTGTATATCCATCTGTGCACTTTCCAAGTGGCAGAAAAACCAACACCTGGTTACACAGGTTAGAGTAAAGCTTGTGGGAACAGAACTCTTTATACCAACAGAGAAGGAAGCTTGGTTTCTTGGCCTGGGAAGGATGCAGTCTGAGAGGGTGAAGACGCAGCTAACAAGCAGGAGAAAGCCACCCAGGACTTGCAGGGGACACACACCTCACTCTTCCAGCTCAACAACAGGCATCCCTGTGTCTACTTACGGTAGTATTTTCTCACAACCCACAGAGAAGCCCACAAATCCTAGAATATTAAGACTTTTAAACTGGCTGGCCAATCATTTCAAACATCAGTTTTTGTTATCTTGGGGGTCTACTATGTTTTTTTAAATTTTTTCTGTGTCCTCGGGGCCTCAAGTCATGGCTCTGCCATTCATCGTGAGACCTCAGGGGTGCATCTCTGCACACTTAGAAAGGCTTGCCCGTCAGGGCAGAGACCGTCATTAACCATCAACATTCCTGCTACTTCGATGTCTCAGACCCTCCAGTGGCTTAATATGGCATCCAGCCTGGGGCTCGGATACAGACATGACTGCTGGTTGCAATCTAATTTTCTTCTGCCATTGAAAAGATTCATCTATATGATGAAAGAATATTTCCAAGGGTTGAATAAGTTTTATGTCTACGCACATCTGTCCTGGAATAATTGGCCAATGTTTTCCTTCACCATAGCCCATGAAACTGATGTGAGGGGATTCTTTCTCTTGATGACTCTGCCTTCAATATATGTATTTAATACAGAATGGGAGTCTGCTAAATGCTGACTCCATGTTTAAAAAAAAAAAAATGCCCATGGATATAAATTCACCCAACCTGGCCTCCAAGAAGGGAATAACTTCATTTAAAGTAACTGATTAAGGACTTGTTATTGGTTAGATTTTCCCTTACAGAACTTTATTTGTGCCAACATTAGTAGATTGGGACTTAAGCAAGGTGATATCTCATGAAAGAAAAACTTAAAGCACTGCTTTAGTCAACTTGTTAATATTTACATTTTAACTATTTTATATTTTAAAGTTTGCTTATGAGACTGTTTAAGCAACCCAGTAAACTGTGCAAACTTTACTACTGAGCTGTGAGAAGAACTTCAGTGTTTCAGTATTTCTGGGTTACAAGACTGTATGACTTTAATTGAGAAGATGCTGTGATGTAATAGTGACAATAGCAGCATCACTCATGAGTGAAAAGATCCTGAGTTGTCACGCGTGGCACTGTCCGAGAACAGTAGTTTGAACGCTATTTCTCTTTCAGTAGCAAACGCATTAGCATTCTAAACATATCCCGTGCCAGTTGAGATTTTAATTTGTCAGAGACTTGTTTCAAAGGAAACCCATAAGCAGCGCAGTGAAAATGATACAAAAATAAAGACATTTGAATTTTCCATTTCTGTAGTGAGCAGAGGAAGATTAAAATTAAACATTTTCCTTCTGTCCCCTAAAATTAATTTTTAAGCGTCTACATTGTGTGTTTTGGTACCTTAATGAGATATTGACAAGGAATCCCCTGGATCTTTCCATATGGAATTCTAATGTGGTTCTGGTCACTGTTGGGGCAATTCCGAGAATCATTTGTCTGGATCAGGAAGACAAGTTTGCAACTGCTGTTAATAATTCCAGAAGGAGACAGATGGTGCCTCCCAGAACGAACATGGCTCTGCACTCCAGGGTCAGCTCGCCCGAGGAGCATAAGTAACTAACTTCACTCAAAACTTCTTTTTAATTTAACTTTTCATACGCTTTTGGGAAAACCTGTCACTCATCACTGTGCAGTCTCCAGAGAAACTGGTTTTCTTAATTGTGAAAGCATTCGAGAAATAATATTTAATTTTTCATTCTCAGTTCTCTTAGTCATTCGATATTTGGCTTTCTTGATTGTCCCTCACCCAGGTCTTGATCACCTACCAAGCTCACTCAGAGCCAACGGGCAAAAAGAGGCCGCTGTGTGCATCTTTGCTTCAACCCTGTATTGTCAATTTTATAACATTTCTTATCATTTGACCATAAGCCGTCCATGGTCCACTTTATTATTAGGCTAGATGGAAGTGAACCTCCTAAAACATGGGATCAGATGAAAGCACAGACATTATTCTCTCTCATTTTAAAATCAAGGAAATGGGCACAGAAAATTAAAGTGGTTTGTTGAAAGTCAAATAGTTATTAGCAGAATTAGACTTGGAATCCAATTGTCTTGGTGAAAAAGAAAAAAAAAGAAAAAACATGAACAAAACTTTTATTTTTCCTTGCACAGATTTTTTTCTTTAAGAGGAAAAGCCTTCAGGTTCTCAGTCGGTCTGTGTAAATAGATGTGCACACATCAGCGTCTTTTAAATTGGTTAAACTTCATAGGCTAGTCAGAGCTGCTCCTTATAAAGAAATTATCCCTTGGTAAACTAAGTTTTGGAAACCACTTATTCAGTATTCCTCTCTTGGAGATGTAATATGACATAATTACATTACATTCAAATTTCTGACGAATGCTACAGAAAGAGCTGATTTCTTTTTATCCTAATGTTTATTGAGCTTATTTGATACCACCTTATGTATTTCATGGAATACCTTTAGTTCTTCATTCTACACATACTTATTAAGCATGTTTTATGTGTGAGTCACTATTCTGAACACCTGAGGTACAGCAAGGAAATATTGATAATCCCTAACTTCACATAATCCTATTCTAAGGCAGGTTGGGAATATACAAGACAGACAAACAAGGACAGCAGGATGGAGACAAGGTTTCTGCAGAGAACCCGGATTCCTAGATGAGACGGAGGTTGACCTGTCTCAATCTGGCTATTAGATCGACGGCCATGCAAGGCCTCTCTGAAGGGATGACATTTAGACTAAGTTCTGAGTAACAAGAAGAACCTGGTTATGCAAAGATCATTTCAGACAGGAAATTCTAGAATATAAACTCTGAGAGGGGCTTGCCCATGCGAGAAACAGAAAACCAGTGTAGCTAAATAATGGGCGAGGTCACGGCTGCCACTGTGGACAAAGGGGGTCAATGATGTGAAATGGGGTCAGAGACAAGGCAAGATCTCATAGGGTTTTGTAATCAAGAGCAGATAATTTGGTTTTAACCCGAGGAAGCTGTGTGACGATGCTCAGGACGAAAGTGATATGATCTCATTTGTGTTAAACAAGGTCTTTCTGGCTAATATGGAGAAAGCGTTGCAGGATGATGAGAAATGTAGAGAGCCCAGTAAGAAATACCTGCACACAGGTCCACAGTGAGATGATGGTGGCTTGCACTAGGGCTGGGATGGAAGATGCGGAGACTGTGGTTGGGATGGAAGAGAGGAAAACGGGAGGACGCTTTCCAGAAAGAGTAAGACTTGTTATCTAAGACAACAGGGAGGTATCTAAGACAAGAGGAGAAATCAAAGATAACTAGGGTTTGAGAAAGGCTGATAAAGATCACATTTTTGCTGTGTTCATGTGGGATTTATTTATTTAGAAAGTATATTTGAGTTACAATATTAGTTTCAGGTATACAGCATAGCGATTCAGTATTTTTGGGGATTATACTCCATTAAGTTATTAGAAGATAATGGCTATAATTCCCTGTGTTGTACAATATATCCTTGTTGCTTATCTTTTATACATAGTAGTTTGTATTTCTTAATCCCATACCCCTAATTTGCCCCTTCCCCTCCCCTCTCCCCTTTGGTAACCACTAGTTTGTTTTCTATGTCTGTGAGTCTGTTTCTGTTCTGCATATACATTCACTTGTATTATTTTTTAGATTCTACATATAAGTGGTGTCATATAGTATTTGCCTTTCTCTGTCTGACTTATTTCACTAAGCATGATATTCTGTAGGTCCATCCATTTGCTGCAGAATTTCATTCTTGTTATGGCTCGATATTGCTAAGTATTAGTGAAATGCAAATCAGAACAACGAGGTATCACCTCACACATGTCAGATGGCCATCATCAAAAAGTCTACAAATAACAAATGTTGGTGAGGATGTGGAGAAAAGGGAACCTTCCTCACTGTTGGTGGGGATGTAAATTGGGGCAGCCACTATGGAGAACAGTATGGAGGTTCCTCAAACTAAAAATAGAGCTACCATATGATCCAGCAATCCCACTCCTGGGTGTATATATGGAAAATATGAAAACACTAATCTGAAAAGATACATGCACCCTGATGTTCATAGCAGCACTATTTACAATAGCCTACGTATGGAAGCAACCCAAATGCCCATCACCAGGTGAACAAATAAAGAAGATGTGGTATATATACCTAATGTGATTTATTTGGTTTTTATTATTTTTTAAATTCCTTGTCAGAGGCTGTTGGAATCTGACTATGTTAACACAGTTTTCTCAAAACTCACTATTCTATGCAAATCTAACAGATTCTTAATTATAGATGCGTTATAATTGTGAAGGCTGTGACAGGTGTTCAAAATCAAACATAAGCACATTGAGAAGAGCCATGAGAACTTACACAGCATTACAATTTATTTCTCCTGAAAGCAAGTGTGTCTTTTCTAGCCAGGAATGTCAGGATGGTATCCTGGTTAAACTTGGGTTGTCTTTGTAAATGTTAAGTGAGTTTCAATTAGGACATTCCCAGGTACTGGCATATGGGCTGGTAGTATGCTGTATAGGATATAATTAAGCACTTTGTGGCATCACTTTTTGCCCGTTGACGTGCAGTACATCACCCACAAATTCAGCGTTGTAAAGTCTTGCCAAGCATGAGGGTGTTACTCTGTATACTAGGATTCTAATTTGTGTAGCAATGTCAAGACAGATTCTTTATTTTCTGTTTTAAATTGTACCTCCTGTATTGTTCACTTTGAGAGCTCCTGGGGATAGAACTTCATCAGAACTGCTGTTCTGTACCAGGCCGTAAGTAATTAGCAGGCCAGCTTTTACAGCCGTACGTTTGTATAGCTGGTGACAATTTATACAGCAGCCTTCCCCCACTCGACTATTCATTATTGTATATTGGAGCGGTGCAAGTATGTTGACAAAATTCACAACCAAGTTGATAAATTGGGTTTATCTGCTATTCAAAAACGATGCTTTTATTTGAAGAGGTTTTTATAGAAAGCTGAGTTCCATATGAATAGTTCATTTCATTGATGTAATTGAAATTTTATCTTGAGCTTTGATCTAGCAGAGAACATTTCAGGAAGATGACAGTACCTTGGGGAAATCTGGAAGTCACAGAGGAATTACAAGTTAAAAATCACATCCTGAAAGACATGTTTTGAACTGCAAAAGTAATAGTTTAATGTGTTTTTTTTTCAACCAGATACAAATGATCTCTAAATACAGGTACTACTGAAACAGGTTGCCTTTTAAATTAATGTCTTTAATTATTCATGATTAATTATTTCTATTTATACAGAGCCTTTGATTCCAATCACCTGTGGTTCGAATATAACTTTGCAAGGGTATGTGCAGTTCATTTTGGCTCTTGACAGAAAATTCAGGACTCTCTTGGTCTGTTCAGGCTGCTATAACAAAGCACCAACAACTGGGTGGCTTATAAACAACAGGGGTTTATTTCTCATAGTGCCAGAGGCTGAAGTCCAAGATCAGGGAGCCAGTGGGGGATCTGGGGGTTGGGGGGTCTTCCTGGTTGAAGATGGTTGACTTCTCCCTGTGTCCTCACTTGAAGGAGTGAAGGAACTCTCTGGGGTCTCTTTTCTAAGGGCACTAATCCCATTCATGGGGGCCCCACTCATGACCTAATCACCTTCCAAAGGCTCCACCTCTTAATACCATCACCTTGAGGGTTAGAATTCCCATATATGAATATGGGGGAACACAGACATTCAGGCCACAGCAAAAATAAAAGGCAAGTTTGTACCTACTTTTTGAAAAAAGGTAATACTTCAGGAACATAAGAGCGGGATTACATTAAGGATCAAAACTATGGCAGCAGATGTAGGCTTTCTTTTATAATTGGCATATCTAATGTAGAGAAGATACTGTTAAAAATAGTTACATTCATGATTCGGTTCTCCTAATATTAAGCCCTAACTTTAAAAAATTTTTAATTAATAAATAAATAAATTTTACTTAATTGATTGATTGCTGTGTTAGGTCTTTGTTACTGCATGTGGGCTTTCTCTAGTTGCAGCAAGCTGGGGCTACTGTTCCTTGCGGTGTGCAGGCTTCTCATTGTGGTGGCTTCTGTTGTTGTGGAGCATGGGCACTAGGCGCATGGGCTGTAGAGTACAGGCTCAGTAGTTGTGGCGCACAGGCTTAGTTGCTCCATGGCATGTGGGATCTTCCCAGACCAGGGCTCAAACCTGTGTCCCCTGCATTGGCAGGCAGCTTCTTAACCACTGTACCACCAGGGAGGTGCCAAGCCCTAACTTACTTTTTTTTTTTTTTTTTTTCTAACTTACTTTTAAAAATAAATTATGGAGTGGTCTAATTTCATTCTTTTACATGTAGCTGTCCAGTTTTCCCAGCACCACTTATTGAAGAGGCTGTCTTTTCTCCACTGTATATTCTTGCCTCCTTTATCAAAGATAAGGTGACCATATGTGCATGGGTTTATCTCTGGGCTTTCTATCCTGTTCCATGATCTATATTTCTGTTTTTGTGCCAGTACCATACTGTCTTGATTACTGTAGCTTTGTAGTATAGTCTGAAGTCAGGGAGCCTGATTCCTCCAGCTCTGTTTTTCTTTCTCAAGATTGCTTTGGCTATTCGGGGTCTTTTGTGTTTCCATACAAATTAGAACACTCCCTAACACCATACACAAAAATAAACTCAAAATGGATTAAAGGCCTAAATGTAAGACCAGACACTATAAAACTCTTAGAGGAAAACATAGGCAGAACACTCTATGACATAAATCACAGCAAGATCCTTTTTGACCCACCTCCTAGAGAAATGGAAATAAAAACAAAAATAAACAAATGGGACCTAATGAAACTTCAAAAGCCTTTTGCACAGCAATGGAAACCATAAACAAGATGAGAAGACAACCCTCAGAATGGGAGAAAATATTTGCAAATGAAACAATTGACAAAGGATTCATCTCCAAAATTTACAAGCAGCTCATGCAGCTCAATATCAAAAGAACAACCCAATCCAAAAATGGGCAGAAGAACTAAATAGACATTTCTCCAAAGAAGATATACAGATTGTCAACAAACACATGAAAGAATGCTCAACATCATTAATCATTAGAGAAATGCAAATCAAAACTACAGTGAGATATCATCTCACACCAGTCAGAATGGCCATCATCAAAAAATCTACAAACAATAATTGCTGGAGAGGGTGTGGAGAAAAGGGAGCCCTTTTGCACTGTTGGTGGGAATGTAAATTGATACAGCCACTATGGAGAACAGTATGGAGGTTCCTTAAAAAACTACAAATAGAACTACCATACGACCCAGCAATCCCACTACTGGGCATATACCCTGAGAAAACCACAATTCAAAAAGTCATGTACCAAAATGTTCATTGCAGCTCTATTTACAGTCCCCAGGACATGGAAGCAACCTAAGTGTCCATCGACAGATGAATGGATAAAGAAGATATAGCACATATATACAATGGAATATTACTCAGCGATAAAAAGAAAAAAAATTAAGTTATTTGTAGTGAGGTGGATGGACCTAGAGTCTATCATACAGAGTGAAGTAAGTCAGAAAGAGAAAAACAAATACCGTATGCTAGCACATATATATGGAATCTAAAAAAAAAGGTCATAAAGAACCTAGGGGCAAGATGGGAATAAAGACAGAGACCTACTAGAGAATGGACCTGAGGATACAGGGAGGGGGAAGGGTAAGCTGGGACAAATGAGAGAGTGGCATGGACATATATACACTACCAAACGTAAAATAGATAGCTAGTGGGAAGCAGCCGCGTAGCACAGGGAGATCAGCTTGGTGCCTTGCGACCACCTACAGGGGTGGGATAGGGTGGGAGGGAGATGCAAGAGGGAGGAGATATGGGGATATATGTGTATGTATAGCTGATTCACTTTGTTATAAAGCAGAAACTAACACACCATTGTAAAGCAGTTATACTCCAATAAAGATGTTTAATAAATAAATAAATAAATAAATTATGGAGGACCAAGTCAGAGATCGTTCGCCAAAATCCAGGTGTGGGCTGCAGTGAGAAACAGGACTCAGATGTAAGATCCAAAGAAGGGAAACAATGGAAAAAGCGTGACTGAGCCAGAAGCAGAACTTAAGCCCCTGGGGTGGGGGCAGGTTCCAGTCAGCCCAGAGGATGTACTGTAAGGCCCACATTAAAAACTTGGGAGACAAAACATCTGAAATGTTGGGTCTGAAATAGCTTTATGGTCCCCTGACCATAAAGACTTGAAAGGACTGAGCAAAACAGAGCCACCAATGAGGAAGGGCTATATCCTCCTCTTAAATTGTATCTGGTTGCTGTGTTCTTTAATCAGCAGTGCGTTTCCTTGGGAACCTCCTCAGAAGAAGGAACAATTCTTGTAACTCATTTCAAGCCCCAAATTCATACAGTCTCCACCTCCTCCATGACCTAGAGTGTAACTATCTTTGTGTGATCCTTGTTTGGCTGACCACAGACTACATCCTTTCCTCAGAAACCATGTCCAGCTCTACCCGCCTACAAAGGGCTTTAAACGAAGTCCTTCCTCATCACACTGATGTGTTGATTCTCAGTACAAGTTCCTGATGACTCCAGACTTACAGCTGTCTAGCTTGCATGTTACAAGAGGTCTATGTGGGTCTACAGTTGAAAGACAAAATGTTGGCCTTTGGAAAAAGAGATAGAGATAAAGAATGTTATAATGCTGAAGGTCTAGTTAAAATGATGGATTTAATCTTCCTCAGAATCCATCAAAATGAATTCTTGTGAGTCTGGTTTTGTCACTTGGTCTTAATTACAGACTCATTGTTCAGTAAGGCAAGATCAGAAATTATGGAACCCTATTTCATATCCAAATTGTGGATATGGGTTTAAATGCCATCAAATTCTATACAATCTGGGTTAGGCCTGAAAATGGTGACTATTTCAACAGTTTGTGGCGCTCCAACTGCCTCCTCTGCTTCAGAGGTTATTTTCCATAACTAGCTTCTGTATCTCTGAGAGAGCGCTTGATTCTCTACATAGCAGACTTGCTCCTCAGAAGCTTTGAGGACTTTGTGATTTAAGTTCCAAGTATAAACTGTGCACTCCCCCCTCATCCAGGTAACAAGGCCGCATCATCAACCCCACAGCCATCCCTGCCACGGCATCCCTCCGAGGACTTCTCAAATGCTCCCCATGTGACTTTGTATTCATTTACTCTCGCTCTTACTCAGTGACTAAACACTCTTTAAAATCAGACCCACAGGTCCTGGTAAAGAGAATTAGGTACCTCCCATCCCATGTAATTCCTTCCAAAATACCTTCCTCAGAACTGCCTGGCCTAGAGGAATAAAATATACCCATGGGCCCCCATCACAATGGCTCCTCACAAAAGACGGAAGCAGACCGGTATTTTTAGTACCACATTCACAGTTTTGAAACCTAAAGAAAAAGTTACATCAGTATTAAATAATAGGGATAAAAAATCAGACCCGTCATGGTGGTGGCTTTTCTAGTACCAGGCTACCAGCACCAGACTCTTCAGAATTCTTATTTGCTTAAAACCTGTGTCCATGGCACCAGTGATTCAGTTGGCTTGTCCATCAGTTTAGACCTGAGAGCGACGCTGTCCAGTACATTGTGAGCTGCATTCACCATTTAAATTTTCCCAGTAGCCAAATTAAAGGGCATGAAAAGAAACAGGTGAAATTAATTTCAATGGAAAATTTATTAACCCAGTGTATATGAAATATTTAACATGTGATCAATATAAAAAAATAGTACTGAAATATTTTACATTCTTCCTACTAGTTCATTGAAATCCATTCTGTGTTTTTACAAAACATCACATCTCAAGCGTTAATGGCCCTGTGTGGCTCACAGCTGCCCTACTGAACACTGCAGCTCTAGGGAGGAAGAAGAAGGCCCATAGGATTATAATGTCTATTTATATTTCCTACTGGAAGTTTTACGGCTCTGAGCTTTGCTTGCTGCCACTTGAAAAACACTGTCCAGAGTACCTGGAAATCTCTCAGCATTCGTGGGCTTTTGTTGTGCCCATTTGCTTAAAACATAATTATGGAAAGGAGTCGGCAGGGTTTTTTTTTAGAATTCCTCTTTCAGATAAATCAACTCTGTCAGACTAAATTAGGCACAGTCTCCCACGCTACAGATATTTCAATTGGAATATTTTATTCTGCTGGTGAAGGAGCTATTTCTTCAGAAATACAGCACCTGAGAAGACTGGTGTCACAGTCACACTTTTATCCCCACAAACTGTCCAACCCCAAAATGAAGGCAAAACAAAAGGGCCTTCTGGTAGGTGCATGGAAATTAATGGACTTAAAAAATTAGGTCATTTGAAGTGTTCGTATAAAGTTAGTAGAAATTAAAAGGTGGGTATAAAAAAATATATTTTCCACATCAATAAAACTGAGGATTGCAATGGTAAACTAAATTAAATAAATTAAAAATTTTAAAGAGTTAAAATCTCTGATCAAAATCATTTTTAATAAGTTTATGTTTAACTGATCAAGACTGACAAAGTATTTTAGAGGAATAAACATAAGTATATATTATGTATTATATAAATAAGTTAATTCAAAAATGAGTTAAGTGGTTCAAAAATATATTAATTGCATAAGAGGTGTAAAGATAATATACTTCCTTCTTGAAATGTCTGCATAAGAAATATCATCCTTCCTGAAATCTGATATTTAACTTCCCATTAATTAATGCATTAATTAATGCAACCAGGATTAAAAATTAGAGCACGGGATTTCTATTACACATACAAAACAAGGTTTTCAGGAGAAAGATTCTGGACATTTTCTGGCAAAACTGAAACATTTTTAAGTTCTGGACTATTTTATTTAATTCCTTACCTAAACCAGTAACTCAAAACAGTATTGTGAACTGTGATTGCCCTTATGCAGCAAAGATAAATCAAAGGCTATTGAATCACAGGCTCTAGCTTACATCTTTGGGATAACTGTCATTTGCATGAAAGGCTCATGAGATCACAGGTAATTTATTCCTCTTGAAAGCTCTTCCATGACCGTGGATATCATAGAATACTGATGCTGAATTATTTCTTCAGCTGACTCAGACTTCATAACCAAAGGGAACCTAAGACAGCATAACAAGAAAGTTGGCCAGGTAATGGAGTATCAGCAAGTGTTTGCTAGCCCTCTGCAGTGAGTAACTCTAGTTCAAATTCAGGTATCTTAAATCTAAAACACCACAGGCATAACATATTTTTATGAGATTAATCTACGATAAACCCACAGTCCTATTTTGTGAGTAAATCTTTTGTTCTTTGTTCCGTACAAGCCCATACTCAAAGTTTGATACCATACTGAACCTGAAGGATTTTAAGATGGTACTTGCCCAGAAGGAAGTTGTGGAGTAAAGGTGAGAAGACAAAAATGTTGATGCAACTTAGTAAAGCAGGGAAGGGCAGTGGTTGAAGGAAGGTGAGCCACCCAGAGGACACAGAATCTAATTAAGCTGTGTGACTTGATTGAGGGGTGGTAGAGTTACCCATTGGAGAAGGCCAAAGTTGGGAGAACACCAATTCATGTTTATGGGTACCTAGCAGCTCTTTTCTGAAATGTGTATTCTATAATTACACTTAGGAAGACCTATATCATTTTTGACATTGTTCTTTTCTAGATACTCAAAACAATTCAAGAATTCATATCCTTCCCACTTCCTCCTAACTGCAATCAACCTGATTATTTCCAATAGGTTTGGTGTTAAGATTTCAAAGGTGTTTAAGACAAGTGTCCTTCCTGTAGAAGTGCATCTTTAAAGGGCACATTACACATAATCAGTGCAGGTAACAGGTAAATAGTAGAGGCAGCTACGTGGCATGGTGTCTATTCAAGGAATAAAGTGATGCACTGTGTTTAATTCAAAGAATGTTTCAGAAAGATGAAATTTTGAGCTTATCCCTTAAAGGACAAAAATTGTACAAGAAAAACCATGGGGACCATATAAGATATTTCAGGCAGAGTTAACAGCATGAACCAAGGTGCAGAGATGTGAAGCAGCACATGCAAATGCTGTAGTTGTATATGACTAGAGAGGAGAGTGTGAGGGACCAGTAAGAGTTGAATCTGGACGGAGAGGAAAACCATCTGTGTGTTATCTCCACCCATAGCTCAAGGCTTCTTGTTTTTTGGAGCCCCTTTCATGGCTTCTGGCTGCTTGGTGTACATTTTCAATCTCCCTTGTCATGGCGAACTCCTACTCTTTCTTTAGTACTCAGGTCAAATACTATCTACTCTAGGAGCTCCTGTGGATGAGTATTTTGTCTTCTGAGCTCACATAATACACCACATATTTCTACCTTCCCATGCACCACACTGTCTGGCAGTTGTGTCTGTGTGTCTCTTTCCTGACATTAAACCATAAGGTCCTTGAAGTCAGGGGTCATCATTAATGGGTTATCCATCCTAATACTGGAAGCACCCAGGACTTTGCAGAACGTATTGAAAGGCATTCAAATTGAACTGATGAGCATTGGCCAAAATAGAGGTATCATGCTACAGTTGACCCTCGAACAACATGGGTTTGAACTGCGTGGGTCCACTTAGATGTGGATGTTTTTCAGTATTAAATACTACAGCACTACGTGGTCCATGGTTGATCGAACCCACAGATGTGGATGAGTGTATATGTAGGAACCACTTTAAGGAGGGCCAGCTCTAGGTTACATGAGAATTTTCCACTGCATGTGGAGGGTTGGTGCCCCTAAGCCCACTCCACCCTTGCCCAATATTGTTCAAGGGTCAACGGTATGTTCTAAGCAGTGTGGCTTTTTCTGAAGAAAATGAGGAACCACTGAGAGTCCTAAGTAGAAGAGTGGTCCAATCAGATTTTTATGTTTGCGAAGGATGACTCTGATGCCCAGGTGGAAGAGATTGTGAATCCGGAGACAGGGATCAAGGAAATGTAATACTTAATTTTCCAAGAGAAAGGTGATGCCGTGTCAACTCTAGTCAGTTCTGCCTCTGGGATAGAACTCTGGATTTGCGTGTGTTTGTTTCTTGTTGAACCTTTCAATATTCTTTGGAGAGCAGAAAGAGCAGGGATACCGAAAATGAATTTTTAGGTTCAAACTTTGTCTACCATGTTAGATAAATATCTGCTTAAACTTTAGTTTCTTCAGCAAAACAAAGAGGGTGGTTACAGTGACAGAATGGGATAACACGAGGAGAGTAGCTATCACTCTGTGGTCGCTTAATAAATACTAGTGACTTTTTCAAAACAGGTTTATTAAGGTATAATTAATAAATAGAAAACTGCATATATTTAACTTGTAGAATGAATGATGAGTTTTACATATGCATGTGCCCATGATACCATCTCTACAACAAGGTACAGATACATCCAATGCTCCCTAAAGTCCCCCTGTGTCCCTTTCTATGTGTTTGTGGTAAGAGCACCAGCTATGAGATCTGTGCTCAGCAGACATTTAAGTGCAGGGTGCAGTCTTGTTAACTACAGGTGCAGCGTCCTGCCGAAAATGGCTAGAACGCGTTCATCTTTCATAGTGGAAACTTTTCCCAGCAGACCAACAGCTCTCCATTTCTCCACCCAGCAGCCCCCGGAAACCACCGTTCTACTCTGCTTCTATAAGCTGACTCTTTTAGAGACTTTGTATAAAGAGAATCATAAAGCATTTGTTCTTCTGTAACTGGCTTTTCACTTAGAGGAGGTCCGCCAGGTTCATTCATGTTGTCACAAATGGCAGTATTTCTTTCTTATTTTAAGGCTGGATAGTATTCCATTTCATGCATACACCACATTTTCTTTGCCCATTCATTCATCAGTGGCTATTTGGGTTGTTTCCATTCCTTGGCTACTGTAAATAATGCTGTAATGAACACTGGAGTATACACATCTCTTTGGGATCCTAATTTTGTTGACTTTGGATATATACCCAGAAAGTAGGATTACTGGGTCAAATGCTAGTTCTATTTTTAATTTTTTGAAGAATCTCCATACTGATTTTCATAGAGACTGCACCATTTTACATTCCCACCAGCAGTGCACGAGGGTTCCATTTTCTGTACATCCTCACCCACACTTATCTTTTTTTTAAAAAAATAGCCATTCTAACAATTGTGATGTGATATCTCTTTGTGGTTTTGATTTGCATTTTCCAGATGAGTGATGTTGAACATCTCTTCACGGACCTTTTGACCACTTGTATGTCTTCTATGAGAAATTTCTATTCAAGTCCTTTGCCCAGTTTTCAATTGGGTTATTTTTTTTTAATTTTTGCTATTGAGTCGTAGGAGTTCCTTATATATTTTGGGTTTTTATCTCTTATCAGATATATGGTTTAAAAATATTTTCTTCCATTCTGTAAGTTGCTTTTGCACTGTGGAGTGCTTCCTTTGCTGTGCAGAAGCTTTTCAGTGCCATGTAGTCCCAGCTAATTTTACTTTTGTGACTTGTGCTTTCGGTTCTTATCCAGGAAATTATCACTAAGCCCAGTGGCATGAAGTTTTCCCCTATGTTTTATTCTAGAAGCTTTACAGTTTCAGTTTAAAGTCTGTAATCCACTTTGATTTTCATTTATGGTGTAAGATAAGGGGTCCAGTTTCATTCTTTTTTCATGTGGATATCCAGTTTTCCCAGCACCATTTATCCTTTCCCCATTGAGTGTTTTTGGCACCCTTGTCAAAGATCAGTTGACTGTATTTGTGCGGGTTTATTTCTGGGCTCTCTGTTCTGTTCCTTTAGTCTAAATGTCTGTCTTTATGCCAGTACCAGACAGTTTTAAATAATATAGCAGTTACTTTGAGAGAAGGTAATTTCCTCATAATTAAAAGTTTAGAGCCAAAGTGCTTGCCTCTACAACAAAAGGAGACTGTACGTAAAATTAGCGTCAAAAACATTGGGGTTGCTGCCAACTGGATGATGTCTGACCGATGCTGGTCCCTTCCCATCTCCTACACCCACACCTCCCTCCAACCTCTTCCCTTCTCTTCCCTTCTCTTCCCTTCTCTTCCCTCTGCCTTTCCCTAGGGCATTAATCCCGAGTCTTTTCCCTACAACCAGGGTTACTCTCAACTGTGATATCAAAATAGGAGTGATAAAGCAGCCTTACTGTCAACTTTTTGTCCCTCTTCTAAAATTTGTAAACTATCAAATCCTAATCAGAAGGGTGTGTGTGCAGTGCTTATACTGTCTTCACATTTACAAAAAGTGTGAGCAAGAGTGTTACATCATGCAAGGACCTTGCCTTTGGTAACAGTTACATGGGTGACTTAAAGGGTGAGAGAGACAGAGGTGGAGGGCTTGGGATCATGCAGGGCTTCTTTTAATGCCCATGTCTATCCTGACACGATCCCTCCATTGTATTCGTCATCTCACCTGCTGTATTGAAGGCCACGTCTATTGGAGGGCCATCCCTGTTCTCATCAGATGAGGCAAGGTCCCCTACGGTGTGGTCCCTGGCACCCCCTGATTTCCCTCGTACAAAAGATGTACTTTTGTAATATCTCCACACCCTGCAGGTCTGTCCACTTTCTGTCCACTCCTTAAGGGTAAAGCTCAGGACTGTCTAATTTGCTGTTGTTCCTCTACTGCCTAAGAAAGTACTTGGCATATATAATGAGCTTAATTAATAGGGGATATATGAGTTAATTAATAACAGGGTTGTTGTTATGCCTTCTAAGCGTAGACATTTGGAAGTTTCCATTAGGAAAGGGCTTTAGTTCGTTCACACGGGGGATTTTTTTGAACTGTGTGAATGAATCTCAGCTCTACTGCATCTTGTGACTCTGAGTCGAGAGGGTGGGGTATCTTTGGCGCCCAGATCCTGGGGAGGCTGCGTCAACAGTGGGCTACACAGTTTCCCAGAGGAGCAGGCCTGGGGAGGGTGGTGGTTGGGATAGTGGGAGATTCAGAGGAAATAATCACCCCTGACTAGAACTCCAGTTTTTAAACTAGGCTACCATGCATCCTAAGGTTCCACTGATTTGCCTCAGGGAATAAAATGGGGCCAGACTGCCAAGGCCTGGACCTGCATCCCTGCTTCGCACGGATGTACTTGGGCTTCGCTGGACAATTCTGAAATAATTCTTTTTCTTTAAACATAAGTACCAATACAGACCACACCAGAGAAATCCACTTATCTAATACCAGCTTCTGGTCTTACAGTCAACAGGAAGGACTAATGCCTAAGAAGTTAGCTGGGAGGTAAATGTTCAGTACGTATATTGAAACCTGGGCTTGGCACGGACAGATGAATGTGTTTATTAAATAGTCTGAACTCTTTCTACCCTTTTCCGGGAATGTTTTCCACCTAATCCTTTATTCTGAAACTCAGGATACCTTCCAAGAGTAGATAAGATGTTCATACTAGTCTTTCACGTGGAAGTGCTTTCCTAAAATGCCAGAGGGTCTCACCTCCCGTATTTGGTGGCTCTGGATACAGATGATTTGACAGCTTTGGTCCATGACCCAGTGGGCTAAACATCTCTCCGTCACTCAGAGCTCTCCCTAAGGTCACCCAGTCTCAGTAGAACCTCCTCCATCGTCCTGCTTCTCCTTTTCCTCTTGTAACTTTTCAGTCTTTTCCTGCACAGCACTTTGAACGGTTTGAATTTCTTTGCATGTCTATTTGTTGGTTTATCTTTTTCTTGGGTCATGGCCAGAAGGAGAAGGGTCATGCAGAGATTAGACAAGAGATGGGGAAAGTGAAATGCGGCTTAAGTTAGGGGAAATAAATTGACAGTAACCAGAATCAAGTCTATTATTTCCCCTATGTAAAGAGCTGTGATTCTTCCTGATTCAGATATGAAAGAGGAAGATTGTTTAAATTGTGTGTTCTTAGAGCTTGAGCCTGGGTTTTTTACGTTAAAGAAACAAAAACCTAGAGATGGATTCAACTTCAAAGTGGGAGCATTCTTGATACACGAAGAGTAGTTCCGTAGGATCACAGCCTGCACTTGACACTGTTTTATGAAGTACTTAACCAGGCATTGTATAGAAAGTGTCCTAGGATATACATTTGTTAATTGATTTCTTTAAACAATTATTATTTGGCAATATAAATATTGATAATTTGCTGCTTATTATATTAATATGCTCTTTTTTCATTTTTGAAGAACCCCAAAGTGCAAACCTAAGCATCTATTCTAATTCACCACTATTAATAACTTGGGAAGAGGAGGAGGATTCCTGACAGTCATCTGTAACTATGTTAGCTGGTTATGCCACTTCTTCTGGAATACAGACCTAGATTTTAATCGCTGTTATTTAAATTTAGCTCAGAGGCAGGGTGGGAAACATAAAACATGCAAGTTTATCAGGAAGGCAAGAATTCTCCTGAAGAGATATGACCCAGTGAGACCTAATAATGAAGACAATATCTTCCTGAACTTTTTAAGTTTGATTTTATAATGCTTTTATCAAGCAAACCTATTGGAGGAATAAGTGGAATTTCTAGCCCAATGAATTATTTCTCCGTTTCCTCTTTCCATTTACTTTTGATGATAAATTCGTTTAATAAGTGCGGAGTAAAGCTGGCTTTAATTTCACTGCCACGTGCTGGGATTCAAAGGGTAGAATTCCACCTCTTGAGACACGTTCACTGACTTGCTGCTATAGATCAAAGGAACAATGGGCTTTTATGACCTTCCACAATCTGTGTTTGAGAATCTTTCAGTTCAAAGAACCAGAGGCAGTATTAGATGAATCCAGAATATGGAAAAGCCACCATCAGTGATAAGAGGCTGAAAGCCTATATCTAGGTTGTTATTTTGTTAAAACATGATTTCTAAATTGATTATTAGCTCTAGACCTTTTAGAATCATTAATTCTTATATAATTTCAAAGCACTGTTCGTTCTTCTGAAAACATAGATTTTTAAAAAAATTTCTTTTGCTATAATGTTTAAACATGACTATACACGTATTTTAGATTTACCTTTCACATTTACACAGAATTCCAAGGGACTGGCAAGATATCTGTCCATGTCAATTGTATGTACTATAAGCACAATTCATATTAAATTTAAATTTACCATTGTGTAAGTTTTAATGGCCTTTTCTGACCCCTGGTGGGTACACAAAATGAATGACTCCTTCTAAGAGTGGATGAATTAGGGAACTTCATTTTTCTTTCTCCAGTTTTCAGGGATAATCATACATCTTCAGACATTTCCCCCAGATTTTACTGTTTTCTGTGTTCCTATGAAACTGAATAGAAGAGTCATAGGAGGAACTATGTTAAATAAAACAACAGAAACATAAGAGCCACCCGCTGTCATATCTGGGGGAAATACTAAGAAAAACATTCCCTGCTTTGAATCATTTTCTAGAAAATGTCTTGCTCAAATAGCAGGGGACATTTCCTCAAAGTATCTTTGCATTTTCCACTATTGCTTAGTCTGGCAAAGATACTGTGTAACCACTTTTATTATTTTTTTACCATTGTGTTTTAAAAGACTGTTTGATGACTGGCTTCAGAAGTCATGAAAGCTTCATTTTCGTTTTTGTTTTCTATAATTTTGAATAATTAATACAAGTGCCTAGTAATAGATGCTTCTTGAAAGTGCTGGAGTTGGTGTGAAATAATCGCATAATTACAAAAGTATAGAAAAGAGTGGCGAGTAGTAAACTGCAAGTGCCAGTTGTAGGTTCACATGTAAGATAAAATGACCACTCCCAAGTCCCCAAGAACCACGGGGTAACAGGGTTTCCCAGTCTTGGTACCATTGACATTAGGGGTTGGATAATTCTTTGTTTCTGGGGACAGTCCTGTGTCTTGTATGATGTTTATCTGCATCTTTGGCCTCCTCCACCAAATTCCAGTGGCATCCACCCACATACAACCCCAGACCCTCTCTGGACAAGTGGACCCTGAGGGGAGGGCTTGCCAAATCACCCACAGCTGGAAACCAGCGGCCAAGGAAGCGTGTAGAGTGTACAGTCACTGCTTCCTGCCGATCCTGTCACTCTGCAATTTGAAAAGTGTTTACAGCAAAGTTGATTCTCTGACATGGTGTGTAAAAGGAAGAACTATCTCTGGAGTTGAAGGTGTCCTTGATCAGATAATGGGTTCTGCTTTGCAGGAACAGGGCAGAAAGGTCCGATGACTCAGGGTTCACATGCAGAATTTCAGAACTAAGCCTTAGCAAAACCTCATTTCTATTCAGAATGCAAATAAGAGGATGCACCAAGGAGCTGAATCTTGATGTCATGCTGCTACCGTGTTGCCAGAAACGCTGGCAGTAACTGAATCTCGGGGCCGAGATGGTGGATATTGACAAACATTGGTTCTGACGTGTAGTCATTTGTTAGAGCATTTGCAAACACATTTTACAGGATAATAATTCTCACTTCTATTTTATAGCTATTTTTCTTCTGTTGTACAAATCTGTTAACCTGCTGTCATTTTTACTTAGGTAAAGATCCCATGTATCAAATTTTCAAGAGCTTTGTCACAAAAAGGGCTCCAAGAGCAGAGACTTAGAGCAGCAAAAAAGGGGAGTGATCACTTTTTCCCTTCTTTTAAGATATCTGATTGAAAACATAAATTTCCAAGCTTTTAGAGAAGAGAAATATGCTTCAAGTGTAGTCAGTAATGGGAGGCGTTAGTAGAGTGATGTCATTTTCTCTTGCCTTCCTCTCTCTCCCCTCCCCCTCACTCTCAAAAGAACAAATAATTGAATATTGGCAAGCACAGGACTTTTAAACCACTTGGAAAACTGTTTTTAAGTAATACGCCATCTTTCCTGTAGGACACAAGCAGTTAGAAGAATTATGTCTGAAAACTATCTTGAAATTGTTAAATTGAGTTCTAGACATTGTTCTATTATACTGGGGGTGTTTTCTCAACCTAATGCACTGACTGATCCTCATTAAGGTAGGGGACCCATCTTCCCATTCATTCTGGCCCCTCTGAATTCACACAAAATTCCACAGCACATGAGGTGACTGAACACGGTGCTCATAGAATAAATTTACATAATTCCTATGGGGGACTCTAAGGAAAATATAGCCTCCTGTAATGGCTCAGATCACGTATTTACTTCAAAACATTTGCATAACCAAACCCAGCTGCGTATAGTTATCTGATCCTAGTTGTCTTATCACATACCTTAAACTCTTGTGCCATTAAAAGTATTTGCACATTTTCAGATACTTACAATTTGATATGCTGTATTAATGATGACACCACAGTCTCTCCCCCCCTCCTTTTTTAGTTAGAAAGGACATTAAACTGAATTTAAAATGTCATGAATTCCCGAGATGTATTGTGTTAGAATTTTAGTGGGAACACATTTGAAAGTGTCTAGTCAATAAAATAAAGCTAGGTTAAGATAGGATTTTATTTTGGTACCAACCTTTGTGCAACACACGATTGTTGAATGGTGTCACCATACTCCCTTAAGTAACCTAAGAGTTATTTCCAAATTTCCTCCGAAGAAATTGCACTGCCTCTTCCCTTTACCATGACAGATACCTGACATTATCAAAAAGGACAAAAACATTATCATGGCCACAGAAGAACCTGCATGTCATTAAATTGGTCCTCGTTGGCTAATTTGGGAACTGATTGAATGAATGCTTCAAAAGTCTTTGCAACCTCAAAGGAAAGACAGTTAATTCAGTGGCTACTATCGACTGACCCTTGGTTAATTAAAACAGGCAAGAATGTGGAGGGGTGGTGTTTCCTGGGGTCCACGGGGATAATAAGCATCGAATGTCCTTTGCAGTCTCCGCCATCTCTTCCTTTCTTGCCTTTCCACTCTAGCTAGTACACAGATTGGTTAGCTAATGCATTTTCCATTCAGGCCCTATATAGCGTAAATATTTATTCCCTCATAAGCTGAAATTCAACTATACTTGAAATCTTGCTTAACTTTTGAACTGTTGGCCACATATTGGTGTTTCAGTGATCTGAACACCCCTGAGCTGTGATGAAATGTGTCTCACTGTAATCCAGTCACATCATTGTGAAGCATTGTCGTTTAGTGAATATTTAAGTGTGACAACTTCTTAGTTTTTCCTTTAAGTATCGTACCATCCAGCACGCACACTGGGTTCAGAAAATAAACTGACACACACGGTGCTCATTGTGGGCAAAGCTCAGAAATTCACCCTGTGACATTATTGTCCCCCGAAAGGCAACATGAAATTATCTATTTCATTTCTTCTATGAACTTCCTTTACCTATATTTTCTGTGTAGAAGATAAATACTATGTGTATGTTTTCTCTTTGTATCAAAACAATCCACTACTTAAATTTACATATATGTCAAATGAATATGCACATAAACATAAGTGTTCTGGTAAGTGGATCTGTTGCATTTTTTTAAAGAAATTATTATATCAGGGTTCACTAATTGAACCCAGTGACTGAAAAAACCTTGAAATGTTCCATGGAAATTTTTTCCCCACTAAGCATAAGAACCTACCAAGACGATGTCAATCAGTGACTTAAGGCAAAGGTCCAATCACCTCAAACTCTAAGAGAGCATATTCCCTTGACTCTTATCAGAAGGTCTTTTGTTAACACTGTTTAGGTTTCAAATGATCAAAAGCTTCCCCCAAACTGGATTAAGTATAAAACTTAAAAATGTGTGGGATGGTGTAACAGAAAACCCTAGGAGAAGGGAAGCTCTTGGGTGTTTATCATTGCTCAAGCAATGTTGCCCCAGCTTTGTTTCTCCATCTTTTGGCTCAGCTTTTGTTCAAAAGGCTCCTCTCCTCGGCATGAAGCGGCAAACATAGTATTTGCTCTCTTTCAAATACAGCAAGAAAAAGTCCACCATTTTCCTAAGAAAACAAACATCTGGTATTGATTTCTTGGTGCCAGTGATGGCAGTGAATGGTCTTGCTTGGGTCTTGTGACCGATCCCACAGCCAGGAATGTGTGGCAGTGTTGTCTCACCTTAGCCTGGACCTGGAGTGCTGCCTGGAGGGAAGAGAACGTGTTCTCGGAGGAAAGTCAGAGAACTGCTTACCAGAGCATCGTCAGACACTCGCCAGGGGGATAAACATGTCCTCTATAGGTGAAACCATACACCCCCTACAGATGAGTCCAAAGTGAAGTAAACTGTTCTCTAAGATGTTCTTTGGATCTGAACAAGAAAGAATCACAGATACAGGTGGAATTTGAAAGCCTTAATTATCTGCAATTAAGTTACAGTAGGCTGGCAGTTTCCAAAGGTCATAAACCTACCTCTGGTGATCTCTCCCTATGCTTCATAATTAACGCCAGGGTTTTGTACTCAGGTGTTTCCCTTCTTTCTTAAAAGTACTTGGGATATGGGATGGACTCCAAGCTCACAATTCTGTCGGAGATTTAACAACATACGATAGTTATATGCATATACTGACACAGAAGGGTTACCTGAGAACAAGCTTTTGTCACAAACTCAACAAAGCAAAGCAAAGCAGCTCTTTAAAATGTAAGGTTCATCCCCTGTCAGTAAGCTGGAACCATCCTATGGATGTAACCACAGGACTTCATAGCTTCACAGCACTTTCACCTGTATCAACAGAGGCCAAAGGTGCATATCCACGTTTCACAGAAAAACAAAGGGCGGGAAGGCTGAGCATTTTCCCAACACCTCTGGGTAAGAATAACTTCTGCTTACAGCTGAAAGGACCCAGGAGATCATTACCCCACCTCTTGATTTTGCAGTTGAGAAAAGTGAGCACAGCCAGGAAGAGAAATAAGGTTTCCTGATAATGAATTCAGCGTTCTTTCTTCATAGATAAGTTTCCCCTGTTCCATCACAGAGAAGATGCTGCCACAAACTATTGATAAATGAAAGCCTCCAGCCCTCCATCGCTACTGGGTCTGTGCCAGTGATGTGCTGTAACCCCTACATAATCACACCTTTCCTGGAAGGCACCTTCATCCTCACCCCTTCAGTCACAAACTGAAGACCCCGAAGGACCCTTCTCTTCTGCCCATTGTTCTGAACAAAGCAACACTTTTCCTCACTTCCTCTGCCTGAGTCGTGATATTGTCCAAATCCCATTTTGATTTTCACGAATGAGAATCAATTTCTTTATCGATGCTTCCAGATTTTGGCTTCCCTCCCACCTAAGAAATACCATGCACATATGAAAACACCAGAATTCCTCTTGGTATCTTGATGAAAACTTCACTACATTGTCAAAGACAATGACTTCCCTGACTCATCTGACATCTGTTAAGCACTGACTATATTCCTGGCCCTGTAATTGTCACTTGGAGATACTGTTATTGTCATAAAAAACCAGGGGAGAAAGGCAACCAGACAGATATTTAAATATCACAAACATGATAATGAGAATACGGAGGTAATGACATAGAAGGAACAATTAATTTTTCATGGGGGAAACAGAGCTGGTGTAAATATAGTCCTGTATCAAATACGTTGGATGGTCCCTGCATAGGTAAAAATTGGATGGACTCTTGAGTATATTATGATGGGGTTAGAGAGGAGAGAAATGCAAACAGTACAGTAAAGACGACATCATAGGCTTTGTCAGTTTTTATAGAAGCCAGCGAGCTTGCCTTTTCTCATCCTTATCCAGCACCTTGGAGTCCCAAGTCTTTTCCTATTGTCTCAGTACTCCTCTTATAAAGCCCTACCCTGTGTATAGACCCACGGATTTATGGTGGTGGTTCTCCAAGTGTGGTCCCCAGACCAGCAGCATCAGAATCACCAGCAAACATGTTAGAATTTTGGGGTACTATCTGAGGCTGACAGAATCAGCCACTTTGGCCCCAGCAATACATGGCTTAGCCCAGCAGGTGATTCTAATACAGGCAGAAGTTTGAGAACCACTCATTTCTGGGATGATGTCATTGAAAAAGACCTTATAGACCTTATATAGGCTTATACAGACTTATATATAGACCACATAGCCCAACACTGTCATTTTCCAAATAAAGAGCCAGGGAGTTTGTACTAATCACTTTCCGTGTAGAGTTGGACAAAGAGTCATCTTCCCTGATTCACAAAAGAATCTAGCGAGCAAGAGAGAGGTCAGTAATTACACAAATATCAGTAACAATTCTGAATACGAGCCCTAACCAGTGTGTGTGCATTACACATGTGCACATGTACGTGGAGGAACCACGGTACTGGAGAGGAGGATTTACTGCCGTGTTTGTGGAATCGAAGAGGTTGATACCCTGAACCTTTTGGGCAGCAGGTGTGGCCTGAAACAGTCCTGCTTTACTTGTCTACAGCATCAGAGAGGCTCATTTGTTTATTGCAGTGTGCTATCACGTGAGGGAAATTTCGGAAAGCCCTGCTCTAGAGCAGACACAGACCAAACGTTGGTTTGCTCTTCTTCGTAGCATGGATGAGTAAACCGAGATGCAAAGAGTTTCCACGAATTGCATACGGCAGCCTCTGACTAGCACAAAGGCAAGACTCAACCCCGGGTCAGTACTTCCAAGGTTGGACTCTTTTACTACTACTGCTTCCTTTAGTGCAGAGAGAGCCTCATGGCTAAGCCATCCTGGACCCAGAGAGGAGAGGATGGCCGGTTTTATATTTCTTTATCACTTTCAGTAGTCACATGGCCACTACATATACACCCCACCACACTGTGCTTCATCCCTTTCAAGTTAGAAGAGGCCCTCACATGCCTTACGTAGGCCCTGAAGGCTCTTCTTGACCTTTCAGAGCATACCTGTAGAATGTAATCTCCAACTATTTACACGATGTTTCAGGGAATACAGCATGGGAGCAGCTGATATGATGATACCTTGATCAGTGGACCCTTTTCTGATTATTTACTTCTTTTACCCAGAAATCTCCACAGCACATAGAAACTGAATCAAGCAAAGATATAGTGAGTCCAACTTACTAACTAAAGGACACAGCATGGCCGGGAGGCAGGTTATCATATGTCACACAAGCTGTCTGAATCTTCAGGGGCTGTTTGAAGGCAGAGCATATCCCATTGTCCTTCCCAGACCTTGTGATCATCTAAGCCATACCTGTTTAATCACTGAATCATCTATTCTTGCAAGTAAACATCCTCCATAGGATGACCTATTCCATAGCACTGGCATGGAAGTTTGCCCAAGAGAGCTGGAAGTCTGTAATCCCCAATGTTAACTTCAGAATTCTCATCAGGGTAAGGCCTGGATTCTTTTTATTTGGAGATAAATAGCCTCGCTCTACTGGAACCTGACCCTCCCACAGATGTCCCGTTCTGAGATGAAGTATAAATTACAGAAACCAGCTCTCAAGTTCTTGCCATCAAATTCTTGGACACTAAGAGAGTTGAACATTTAAACAAAAGAGGAAGTGCTAAATACCAGAAACATTCTTTAAATAGATCTAAATCTCCTTAGTTTCAGAATTCTCTCTGATAGAGAGAATAGATAGAATTTAATAAGAATAGAATAGAATAAGAGAATAGTGAGAGGGTGGTATAACTATTGCCAATCACGAGGTTCCTGCCTGTGCCACAAATTGAGATGTACCCAGTGTGTAAATTAACCAATGTTGCATATTATTAACCCTTGTCCATATGGACAAAACTTATCACTGTCAACTTTTTAAGGGAGAAACAGATTTTTGAAGAGTCATTCCAATAAGTTTTTGTTGAATAGATAAAAGTTGCTTTTGATAATAGTTTTTTTTTTAATTTATTTATTATTTATTTATTTATTTTTAAACTTAAATAGAAGGATAAATTTTTTTTTTAATTAATTAATTTATTTATTTTTGGCTGTGTTGGGTCTTCGTTTCTGTGCGAGGGCTTTCTCTAGTTGCGGCAAGTGGGGGCCACTCTTCATCACGGTGCGCAGGCCTCTCACTATCGCGGCCTCTCTTGTTGCGGAGCACAAGCTCCAGACGCGCAGGCTCAGTTATTGTGGCTCACGGGCCTAGTTGCTCCGCGGCATGTGGGATCTTCCCAGACCAGGGCTCGAACCCGTGTGCCCTGCATTGGCAGGCAGACTCTCAACCACTGCGCCACCAGGGGAACCCCGATAATAGTTTTATATATCAGTCAAACCTCTGATTACACCCAAAGTCCACAGACCCCCAAATTTGTCTTTACTTAAGAGAGGTTTCAAATAATATAAGAATTAGAAAAAAAGAATATGTTCTTATTTCTCTTAGTGTGAGCATAAAAGAAAACCTTTAATTGTGTATCACGTATCTCTTGGTATATTACATGGTGAAGATGTCTTGAAAAAACAACTTTTATAGGTCACTTTTTTTTTTTTTTTTTTTTTTTAACTTTTGAAGAGAATTTAGATGATTTCAGGGAGACACATTCCTAAGTGACATGGCTGAAGGCTAACAGGTCTTCTATAATCAAACCATTTTTTCCAACAACTGCTGTAACTTCTGTAGAAAAGGCAATTTAAAAATAGAACTTGAGTTCGGGTTGACAGGAAAGCATTTTAAATGACATGGGAATAGGGCTGCATATCTTGTTGGACAAGTTATGCAAGCCATACAGCCTTCAAGAATTATAATTTATTTTTTTCTGTGTGATTACTTGGCAAGACGGGGATTGCTTTTGGACTTTGCTGTGTCCCAGAGAGGGGACAATAATTCCATTTGTAAATGGACCAGCATCCCAGCCAGGGTCTGTCCAGCTTTCTGAAAGCCTGAATGACAACCTAGCTATCTCAGAGAGAGGACTAAAAATAGATTACTGAAGATGATTCCTGTTTAATAAAGACATTAGGATCAATTACAGCTCGGGGAGAAAAAGCCAAAACTTAATTACATAGAGATGTGTAGGTGAATGAAAGCATTCCCGTGTTTACTGAAAACAAAACTGACACACAATTATGTTATTTAAACATAAAGAAATTGTGGCTTTGTAAGTATGTTATTAAAATGTGCAATTAACCAATTAACATATCATTAGTATCTATTTAAGCTCTGCACTGGTAACACTGCGTTCCTGTTTCAAAGCTAACTTGACATTTCTGCTCTAATGATCTTTGCCTTTCATTACACATATGAAAAAAAAAATAGAAAACATCCTCTGCTGAACACAGTGTTGAATTTCTCTAAAGGGCTTGGTAATATTGCGAGCTTAATCACTTTCTATTACTTTTTGTCCAGTACAAATCTGAAATTTTATTTTGCTAGCATGCTGGATAAATTGCTTAAGTTTCTATTGACCGAAGAAGGAAAATGGCTAGGTATTGAAATGTGGGTTTATCAGTGTCCTGGCTTTTTCACGAAAATTTCCAGTGCAGAACGTCACAGGGGAAAATTACAGGTTGTGAATAAAGGTTAAGCCCTCCCTTAGGGATTATACCCTGTTCTCCTTGATTTAACCTTTCCCCAGAGCATGAACAAGGAGTGGTGATTAGGCTACTGGGCTCTGGAGTCAGACTGCTTGGGTGACAAACTTCCTAGTCCTCTTGAATGTTATATCTGGTCTCTAGCAGTTAGATTGTCGTTGGATTAGGTAGGTAGATTATTATGCTATCTGGTAACTAGAGTAAGTATCTCACTTATACTGGATTAAGTTAGGCTATGTAACAGCTATTAATCTGCTACTAGATTAAGATGTTTCTAGTAGATTATGTAGTTAGGTAACTTTCTAAGATGTTTTATCTAGTGTTTAGAAGTTAAGGCTCACTTCTAAGCTAACATTTTGCTAGGTACTTAACCTCAACTAAGCTTCAATTTCCCCACCTCTAAAATGAGAACAATAACATTGCCTATCTTGTTGAATTGTCCTGAAGATTAAATAAGTTTATTAAAGTGCTCAGACTACTGATGCATATGAAGCTGAATCAAGTTTAATTATTAGGATTGGTATTGCTTTTACCGCTATTATGAGGAGCTCTGCACACGTGTACATTTCTCTGAGGTGTGTGTGTGTGTGAACATAGCACACGAGGCCCTATCTTGGTTTCCTTGGAGCAGCCAGTGTGGGAGCTGATATCTTTAAATCAGTCACTGTGAGGCCGTGGCTTTATTTGGTTGTTCTGCAGTTTCACACAAGGTTTTGGTGTCCCATGGTCTCAGGGGCATATTATTTAGCATTTTTGTTTTCAAACTTGGCTACAGAAAAGCTACTCCCCAAGGAACTAAACCGAGTGGTGAGTCAAAGAGGATGGAAACTGGGCCCTCTGACCCTCGGTTAAAACAACCTGTATTTACTCCGGGATCTGAGGGAAAAAGAATACAAAGCAGTCTGTTTTGGCATGTAAGCCCAAGTCTTCTTCGGTAATTGAATATATCAGGTTGTGTTGTGTTGTTTTAATGCCTTCATAAATAAGTATTAGAACCAAAAGGGACATTGGAAACCACCAAACCACCTGATGATTTTTTTTTTTTCCCAATTCAAGTTACCATCTATTGAGCCAATTTGTGTGCAGTAAAGATGCTTCACGCCTACCCCAACCTGCCTGAGCAAGAGTCCTGCCCAGGATCCCAGGATGGAGAGAGTAGATGTTTCTGCAGCAGACCTCCAGGTCCTGGCTGTGGAACAAGCCCACCTGCAGGGACCAGAAGAGTGACCCAGGAAACTGAGGCAGGGAGAAATTTGGGCAGAAAGGAAGCTGAACAAGCTTAAATGCTACCCCTAACATAGGTAACTGAGACCACCTGCAAATCCTGAGTAGAGGGGTTCAAACAGTAGCACAAGCAAATGAGATTCTTAAATCTTAAACAAAGAAGCAAATGCAACGATACTGTGGTACAAATACACGACTTCCGTTCATCCCACTAAACCCCAAGATGGTTGCCTTGCAGACGACACCACTTTTAGCTAAGAAATGGATTCAGAAGGGCTTCACCTGTTTCTTAAAAGCAACAAAACAAAACAAAATAAAACAAAACCTTACTCTGCAGAAGAGAGTGTCTTCTGAAGCTCAGAATTATCTCACAGATTTGTGGGGAGCTGTGGTAGAGGCCACACAGGGAAGCGTGT
Source organism: Balaenoptera musculus (assembly GCF_009873245.2). NCBI lineage: Eukaryota > Metazoa > Chordata > Mammalia > Artiodactyla > Balaenopteridae > Balaenoptera > Balaenoptera musculus. The sequence continues at coordinate 9,204,756 of NC_045805.1, read as the reverse complement.
AGATAGCGTAGCTCTGGCCAGGAGGGGCTGCTGCTTCCCTTGTGATGATGGGGTCTCGGGGGAAGTTGTGGCTCTTTCCCTTGTGATGACGGTGTCCTAGGGAAAACGGTAGTTGCTTCCCTTCAGCTGATGATGTTGTGGGGGAAACTCTGGCCACTAGCCCTGTGATAACTACGTCCTAAGGGAGGTGCTGTCTCTCTCCCTTGTGATGATGGTGTTCTGGGGGCAGTTGTGGTGTCTTCCTTTGAGGTGCTGGCCTCTTAGGGGAAACTGGGCAACTCCAGCCCCCTTTCCACCCATCATAGCCGCTGTGCTGTACCCACAATATCCATCATTCAAATGCTCTCTGCCAAAGTGCTGTTGGCCACACTGTGAGCGTAAGCCAACCCTTCCAGGCTAGGACCTGTGGGCAGAATGATTGTACAGGCACACCTCGTTCCATTGTGCTTCACTTTACTGCTCCTTGCAGATGTTGCTTATCTTTTTCAAATCGAAGGTTTGCAGCAACCCTGCAGTGGGGCAAGTCTATTGGCGCCATTTTCCCAACAGCATTCGCTCACTTCATGTCTCTGTGTCACATTTTGGTAATCCTCACAACATTTCAAGCTTTTTCATTATTATTATATCCATTATGGTGACCTGGGATCTTTGTTATTACTACTATGACTTGCTGAAGGCTCAGAAGATGGTTAGCACTTTTTAGCAATAATTTAATTAAGGTATGTACTTTGTTTTTTAGCCATAATGATATTGCACACTTAGTAGACTACAGTATGGTGAAATCATAACTTTTACATGCACTGGGAAACCGAAAAGTTTGTGTGACTCACTGTATTGTGATACTCACTTTATTGTGATCGTGGAGGTCTGGAACCAAACCCGCAATATCACTGAGGTCTTCCTGAACCTCAGGCACAGAGGTGAGGAAATATTCCCCTCTTCACTACCAACCTGAAAACCTAAAGTCATCATCTTTGATTAATCTATGCCACTCTTCCATAATCTTATGCCAGGAAAATTAGTCTACTCTTGCTTTATAATCTGATGGTCTTAATTATCAAATAGTAAGAATTATGTGGCCAAACATACATTCTTTGTTTCTTGGCTGTTATTAAATTCAAAGTTAAGTTCAATGGCTAATTGCAGTAAAGAATTTATAGAAAACTTGTATATATTTCCCTTTCTCATCACAGTTCTTTTTATTTTCTTTGTATTTTGAATAATGTGTGACTTTACAGTGGTTTCTTAAATGAAAAAAGATGATAGAATTTGCATTAAAAGGAGCATTGGGCCTTTGGTTGCATTTTGCTCATCTCATTCATAAGCAAATGGTATATAGTTGCTGAAATTAATAGAGTGAGCAAATCCATTATTCCATAGTCCACTATATTTTGACATATAGGTTAGGAAAAAAAATACTTTTCTTTTTCTGGAAAACTCAATTTATGTCATCTTTTTTCCTTATTTGTGACCTGTTAATTCATACTGTGTATTTTTGATACTGCTTCTTTGGTGATGCATTAGAATTTCATTTGCGTTCAGAATGCAAAATTTATTTTGGCGTTTTTGAATCTGCTACTTAAACGTTTTGAATTTATATTTAAGGTAGTGGGAGAATGTAAATGTTCTCTGTATCCTTAATATGTCTTCATTTCCACTGTTGGCGCTCAGGCCCGGCCCACATCCTCTATAGCATCCTGACCTGTTACAGTGTTTATTGTGGTCACTCACTGAGGTCTGTTCTCAGCAGAGCTGAGGAGGGATGGTTTTCAAATGTACATCAGATTGTGTACCACCTCATCAAAACTCATCAGGGGCTTCCAGTCTCAAGATGAATAAAACCCAAGATCCTAACCCTGACTAACAAAAGTCAGTGTGATTCCCTACTGGCCTACTTCTAAACTCATCTGGTTCCAGGCTGACATCCTCTGAATCCACTTCGTTCTCCTTTGTGAACGATGTAAGCCTTCCCCACGTAGGGCTCCTCACCAGCCCGTCCTCTGCCAGCCCTGAGTGCTCTGTGCTCTCTGCCCTCTCCTAGTTCACCTTCTCGGGTGATGGTTTTGGGTTTCAGCCTATCTCCTGTGGGTGGTCTCCTTGACTACACCCTCGGCACTGGCTACCCCTTCACTGTCCAGCTGAGTTTCCATTATCACCTTAGCCTTGAACTCTTTTTTTTCCATCCTGGTATGAGTATCTCTACAGAACATTGTAAACTATGAGCTTTAGTCAATAAAGTCCCGGGACTCCACTGTATGCTGCATACTTAGGACAGAAATGGGCACACAGTAGGCACTCAAAACTGAACTCTGAAAGAACAGATGATTGTACGTCACCTTAGGCATGAGTGCATCCTAAGTATTTACAATGAAGTTTTTCTATAAGGAGGCAGCATTTTGGAATGAATATTGCATTGTGATAGGGATGGATTCAAATGCTGCTAGTACCATTTTCTTAATCTTAAATGTTCTTTTTAAAATTTTTATGGATTTAATTTTTACATCATTACAAAAAGAGATGATACAAACTTCACACTAGAAGATTATCATCGATATATATATATTTTTTTTCTGTTTCCAAGTCTTTGGTAGGCCTTTCCAAAACGCCTGTTTTCTTTGGTCATATCAAACTATTTTTAAAGACTACATCATATAATTGCCACTGTGGATCTCAGAAGTGCACTTCACTTGATAGAGAAGGGAAAAGAACACGTCTTTAGTTGTAGCAAAGGGAACAGAGCTTTAAACTTTCAAGCATTTGTATTGCCCTCTTAGGATGTCTTTTAATTAAAATAAATTAAAGGAAGTTTTTGAGAGCAGGATTTGAAGTTTTGAAGTATCGTGGTTAAACTAGTAAAATGACAAATTCATGATTGCTTTATTACTAAGGGCTTAAAATTATGTAAATAGTTGGTGACTACATCCTGCAGTGAGTATATATTTCACTCTTTAAACAGGTAGCAGACTTATTCTGATAAATATATTGCCCACTGAGCCTAGCAAGTGACCTCACATCAATTTCACATGAATAATGTAGATGCTTGTGCATAGGTGGTCAATTTTAATAGGAAAAAAAACATCTAAAATATAATAATATGAAGATTTTTTTAAACACAACATTAAATTTTTTAATATATCTACATATGCGTGTGCGCACGCACACACACACCGATATATAACATAATGGGAACTATTATTAAAAAAAATGGCACTAGTTTTTTAAAGTGGAAAAACATGTTAGAAATCTTGTTATATAAATTTCCCAAGCTTATTTTATGTCTCCACAATGTATATTTTTAAGGATCAACAAGGTATCATGAGGTTAGCATAAGTCAACCTTTAATGCCTTTCTCAATTATGATAGTAACAATTTTTGACTGCTGCAGCACTGAAGAATACTTTGTTTGCCTTTGTTAAACAGATTTATTGAGATATAATTTACATATCTTAAATTTTGTCCAACTAAAATATGCAAATCAATGGACTTTCATATATTTAGAGCATTATACACCCATTACCATAATCTAATTTTAGAATATTTTCATCACCCCACAAAGAAATCTGTTCCCGTTATCACTCTTTTTATTTGCCCCTCCCCCTGCACTAAGCATTATTAATAGATGAAATCATACAATGTGTGGTCTTTTGTCCCTGGCTTCTTTCACTCAGCATAATGATTTTGAGGTCTGTCAATATTCTAGCCTATATCCGTACACCTTTCCTTTTCACTGATGAATAATATTCCATTGAATGTATATGACACATTGTGTTTACCCAGCCATCAGTTGGCAGACACTTGAATTGTTTTACATTTTGAGTATTATGAATAACGCTGCAATGAATATAAGTGTGTACTGGTTTTTGTGTGTATATATGTTTCCAGTTCTCTTGAGTATAAAACCTAGGGGTGAAATTGCTGGATCATATGGTAACACTATTTTTAACTACTTGAGGAACTGCAAAAATACTTTCCAAAACCTCTGGACCATTTTACGTTCCCATGAGCAACGTATGAGGGTTCTGATTTCTCCACATCCTTGCGAACACCTGTTCTCTCTCTGACTATAGCCCTCATTGTGGGGGAAAGTGCTATCTCATTGTGGTTTTTAAGTTCTTTTCCCTAGTGATATTGAGCATATTTTCATATGCTTATGGTCCATTTGTATATCTTCTTTGGAAAAGTGTCTGTTTTTATCCTTTGCCCAATTTTTGTGTTCTATTGTGGTTGAGTTGTAAGCATGCTTTATATTCTGGATGTTAGACACTTATTAGATTTATCAACTGCAAATATTTTCTTCCGTTCTGTGGTTTGTCTTTTCAGTATCTTGATAGTGCTATATCATTTGCAGCAAAAAAAAAAAAAAAAAGTTTTCAATTTTCATGAAACCCAACTTTTAGTCCCCTTTTATTGCTTGTGCTTTTGGTGTCATATCTAAGAAATCATAGCCTACCTTAAGGTTGCAAAGATTTACTTCTGTGTTTTCTTCCAAGATTCTATAATTTTAGCTGTTACATTTAGGTCTATGGTCTATTGAGATAATTTTTGCGTTTGTCATGAGCTAGAACTCCAAATTCATTTCTTGTATGTGGATAGCCAGTTTTCACAGCACTGTTTAGTAGAATCAGAATTTTGAGTGCTTATTATATGTCAGTAATTGCGTTAAATTTCTTATGTAGGATGTCATTTGTTTCTCAGAACAGCTCTAGAACAGTGACATTTTGATGTATTATGAAATTGAGGTTAAGTAACTTGTTCAACATTTATTTTTTATTGTGGTATAATTGACATATAACACTATATTTGTATATATTGCAATATGATCACTAAAATAAGTTAACATCCATCACAATACTTTTTTTTAAAATAAGGACTTCTAAGATCTACTCTCATAGAAATATTATTAACTGTACTCAACATGCTGTACATTACATCACTTATCTATTTTATAATGAAAATCTGCACCTTTGGACCCCTTCATGCATTGCCCCCGTACCTTGCTTCTGGCAACCACCAACCTCTTCTCTGTATCTAGGAGTTTGGCTTCTTGTTGTCGTTGTTTGAAATTTCTCACATAAGTGAGATCGTATGGGTGGGGGTGGGTGTGTGTGTGCGTGGGTGTGACTTCTTCCTTATCCATTTATTCATCAGTGGACAAAGAGGTTGCTTCCATTTCCTGGCTGTTAAAATATTAAGTCAAAAAGATATATGCACCCCAGGTTCACTGCAGCATTATTTTTAATTTTCTTTAGATAAATACACAGAAATGGAACTACTGGATCATATGGTAATTCTAGTTTTAATTTTTTAAGGAACCTTTATACTGTTTTTCATAGTGGCTGCATCAACTTACGTTCCCACCAAAAAGGCGCAAGAGTTCCCTTTTCTCCACATCTTTGCCAGCACTTATCTCTTGTCTTCTCATACATGTTAGAATGGCTATTATGAGGTGATATCTCACTGTGGTTTGGTTTGCCTTCCCCTGATGATTAGGGATGCTGAGACTCTTTTCATGGACTTGTTGGCCATGTGTATGTCTTCTTTGGGAAAATGTCTATTCAGATCCCCTGACCACTTTTTATTCAGAATGTTTGGTTTTTCTTGCTATTGAGTTTTATGTATTCTTTATATATTTTTGGATATTGATCCCTCCTCAGATATATATTTGGCAAATATTTTCTCCCATTCAGTAGGTTGTCTTTTCATTTTATTGATAATTACTTTAGCTGCATAGAAGCTTTTTTAGTTTGATGTAGTCCCACTTGTTTGTTTTGGCTTTTGTTTGCTTTTGAAGTCAGATCCAAAAACATCCTCAAGACCAATGCCAAGGAGCTTGCCACCTGTTTTCTTCTAAGAGTTTTATGGTTTCAGGTCTTATTATACATTCAAGTCTTTAATCCATTTTGAGTTAATTTTTGTGTGTGGTGTAAGATAAGAGTCTAGTTTCCATCTTTTGCTTGTGGCTGTCCTGTTTTCCCAACAACCATTGATTGAGAGACTGTCCTTTCCCCATTTTATATTCTTGGCTTCTTTGTCCTAAATTAACTGACCATATTTGTGTGGGTTTATTGCTCAGCTCCCTGTTATCTTTCATTGATTCATGTGCCTGTTTTAATGCCAATACCATACTGTTTTGATTACTACAGCTTTGTAATACAGTTTGAAATCCAGGAGTGTGAGCTTCTAGGTCTTCTTTCTTAAGATTGACAATATTAATTTCCTCCAGTCCATGATCATGGAATATCTTCTATTTGTGTTATCTTCAATTTCTTAAATCTTTGTTCTGTAGTTTTCAGTGTACAGGTATTTCACCTCCTTGGTTAAATTTATTACTGATTACTTTATTCTTTTTGATATATTCATAAATGAGACTGTTTTCTTAATTCTCTTATAGTTTATTATTACAGAAATGCAACAGATTTTTGTATATTGATCCTACAACTTTACAGAATTCACTTATTATCTAACAGTTTTTTGGTGGAGTCTTCAGGTTTTCCATGTCATCTGCAAATAGTGACAGTTTTACTTCTTCCTTTCCAATTGGGATGCCTTTTATATTTTTTTCTTATTGCTGTGGCTATGACTTCCAATACTATGTTGAGTAAAAATGTGAGAATGGGCATTCTTGTCTTGTCCCTGGTCTTAGAGGAAAAGCTTTCAGCTTTTCACGGTTGAGTGTAATGTTAGCTGTGGGGTTGTCACATAGGGCCTTTATTATGTTTAGGTACATTTCCTCTATACTCATGTTGTTGAGAGTTTTTATCATAAGTGAATGTTGAATTTTGTCAAATGCTTAATTGCATCTATTGAGATAATATGATTTTTATCCTTCATTTTGTTAAAATGTTCTATTACTGATCTGCAAATGTTGAACTATCTTTGTATTCCTGAGATAATTCCCACTTGATCATGGTGTATGATCCTCTAATGCATTGCTGAATTTGGTTTCTTAATATTTTGTTGAGGATATTTTCTATCAATGCTTATCAAGTATATTGGCCTGTAATTTTTTTTTTTCTTGTGATGTCTTTGCTTTTGGTACCAGTGTAATGCTGGCATCATAAAATGAGTTTTGAAGTGTTCTCTTCTATGTTTTGGAGGAGTTTGAGAAGGACTGGTATTAATTCATCTTTGAAAGTTTGGTAGAAATTGCTAGTGAAGCCATCTGGTTCTGGACTTTTATTTGTTGGGAGGTTTTTGATTCAATCTCCTTACTAGTAATTGGCCTATTCAGATTTTCTATTTCTTCATGATTCAGTCTTGGAAGGTTGTACGTTTCTTGGAATTTATCCATTTCTTCTAGGTTGTCAACTCTGTTGGAGTATAATTATTTATAGTAACCTCTTATGATCCGTGGCCTTCCTATGGTGTCAGTTGTAATATCTTTTTAATTTTTGAATTTGTTTATTTGGGCTCTCTCTCACTTTTTTTTTTTTTGGTGAGTCTAGCTAAATATCTGTCAGTTTTCTTTGTCTTTTCAAAGAATCAGCTTTGGGGTTTTTTTGTTATTTTCTATTATATTCTTAGTGTCTCTTTTATTTAGTTGTTCTCTTTGTTATTTCCTTCTTTCTTCTAACTGGGTTTCATTAATTCTTCTTTTTTCTAGGTCCTGGAGTTGTAAAGTTAGGTTGTTTATTTTAGATTTTTCTTATTTCTTGAGATAGGCATTTATTGCTCTGAGTTTACCTCTTAGAACAGTGTTTGCCACATCCCATAAGTTTTTTTTTTTTTTTAAACATCTTTATTGGAGTATAATTGCTTTACAATGGTGTGTTAGTTTCTGCTTTATAACAAAGTGAATCAGTTATACATATACATATGTCCCCATATCTCTTCCCTCTTGCATCTCCCTCCCTCCCACCCTCCCTATCCCACCCCTCTAGGTGGTCACAAAGCATTAAGCTGATCTCCCTGTGCTATGTGGCTGCTTCCCACTAGCTATCTACTTTACATTTGGTAGTGTATATATGTCCATGCCACTCTCTCACTTTGTCCCAGCTTACTCCCCCTCCCCGTATCCTCAAGTCCATTCTCTACTAGGTCTGTGTCTTTATTTCCATCTTGCCCCTAGGTTCTTCATGACCATTTTTTTTTTTTTTGGTTCCATATATATGTGTTAGCATATGGTAGTTGTTTTTCTCTTTCTGAGTTACTTCACTCTGTATGACAGACTCTAGGTCCCTCCAACTCACTACAAGTAACTCAATTTCGTTTCATTTTATGGCTGAGTAATATTCCATTGTATATATGTGCCACATCTTCTCTATCCATTCATCTGCTGATGGACACCTAGGCCGCTTCCATGTCCTGGCTATTGTAAATAGAGCTGCAATGAACATTTTGGTACATGACTCTTTTTGAATTATGGTTTTCTCAGGGTATATGCCCAGTAGTGGGAATGCTGGGTTGTATGGTAGCTCTATTTTTAGTTTTTTTAAGGAACCTCCATACTGTTCTCCGTGGTGGCTCTATCAATTTACATTCCCACCAACAGTGCAAGAGGGTTCCCTTTTCTCCACACCCTCTCCAGCATTTATTATTTGTAGATTTTTTGATGATGGCCATTCTGACTGGTTTGAGATGATATCTCATTGTAGTTTTGATTTGCATTTCTCTAATGATTAATTATGTTGAGCATTCTTTCATGTGTTTGTTGGCAATCTGTATATCTTCTTCGGAGAAATGTCTATTTAGGTCTTCTGCCCATTTTTGGATTGGGTTGTTTGTTTTTTTGATATTGAGCTGCATGGGCTGCTTGTAAATTTTGGAGATTAATCCTTTGTCAGTTGCTTCATTTGCAAATATTTTCTCCCATTCTGAGGGTTGTCTTCTCGTCTTGTTTATGGTTTCTGTTGCTGTGCAAAAGCTTTTAAGTTTCATTAGGTCCCATTTGTTTATTTTTGTTTTTATTTCCATTTCTCTAGGAGGTGGGTCAGAAAGGATCTTGCTGTGATTTATGTCATAGAGTGTTCTGCCTATGTTTTCCTCTAAGAGTTTTATAGTGTCTGGCCTTACATTTAGGTCTTTAATCCATTTTGAGTTTATTTTTGTGTATGGTGTTAGGGAGTGTTCTAATTGCATTCTTTTACATGTACCTGTCCAGTTTTCCCAGCACCACTTATTTAAGAGACTGTCTCTCCTCCATTGTATATCCTTGCATCCTTTGACATAGATTAGTTGACCATAGGTGAGTGGGTTTATCCCTGGGCTTTCTAACCTGTTCCATTGATCTATATTTCTGTTTTTGTGCCAGTACCATACTGTCTTGATTACTGTAGCTTTCTAGTATAGTCTGAAGTCAGGGAGCCTGATTCCTCCAGCTCCGTTTTTCTTTCTCAAGATTGCTTTGGCTATTCGGGGTCTTTTGTGTTTCCATACAAATTGTGAATTTTTTTGTTCTGTTTCTGTGAAAAATGCCAGTGGTAGTTTGATAGGGATTGCATTGAATCTGTAGATTGCTTTGGGTAGTAGAGGCATTTTCACAATGTTGATTCTTCCAATCCAAGAACATGGTATATCTCTCCATCTATTTGTATCATCTTTAATTTCTTTCATCAATGTCTTATAGTTTTCTTCATACAGGTGTTTTGTCTCCCTAGGTAGGTTTATTCCTAGATATTTTATTCTTTTTGTTGCAACGGTAAGTGGGAGTGTTTTCTTAGTTTCACTTACAGATTTTTCATCATTAGTGTATAGGAATGCAGATTATAGTTGAAAACTTCCTTAATATGGGAAAGGAAATAGTCAGTCCAGTCCAGGAAGCACAGAGAGTCCCCATACAGGATAAATCCAAGGAGAAACACCCCAAGACACATATTAATCAAACTATCAAAAAGTAAATACAAAGAAAAAATATTAAAAGCAGCAAGGGAAAAACAACAAATAACACACAAGGGAATCCCCATAAGGTTAACAGCTGAACTTTCAGCAGAAACTCTGCAAGCCAGAAGGGAGTGGCAGGACATATTTAAAGTGATAAAGGAGAAAAACCTACAACCAAGATTACTCTACCCAGCAAGGATCTCATTCAGATTTGACAGAGAAATTAAAACCTTTACAGACAAGCAAAAGCTAATGGAATTCAACACCATCAAACCAGCTTTACAACAAATGCTAAGGGTACTTCTCTAGGCAGGAAACACAAGAGAAGGAAAAGACCTACAATAACAAACCCAAAACAATTAAGGTAATGGTAATAGGAACATACAGATTGATAATTACCTTAAATGTAAATGGATTAAATGCTCCAACCAAAAGACATACACTGGCTGAATGGATACAAAAACAAGACCCGTGTATATGCTGTATGTAAGAGACCCACCTCAGATCTAGGGACACATATAGACTGAAAGTGAGGGGATGGAAAAAGATATTCCATGCAAATGGAAATCAAAAGCTGGAGTAGCAATTCTCATATCAGACAAAATAGACTTTAAAACAAAGATTATTACAAGAGACAAGGACACTACATAATGATCCAAGGGATCAGTCCAAGAAGAAGATGTAACAATTGTAAATATTTATGCACCCAACATAGGAGCACCTCAGTACATAAGGCAAATACTAACAGCCATAAAAGGGGAAATCAACAGGAACACAATCATAGTAGAGGACTTTAACATCCCACTTTCACCAATGGACAGATCATCCAAAATGAAAATAAATAAGGAAACACAAGCTTTAAATGATACATTAAACAAGATGGACTTAATTGATATTTATAGGACATTCCATCCAAAAACAACAGAATACACATTCTTCTCAAGTGCTCATGGAACATTCTCCAGGATAGATCATATCTTGGGTAACAAATCAAGCCTTGGTAAATTTAAGAAAATTGAAATCGTATCAAGTATCTTTTCCGACCACAATGCTATGAGACTAGATATCAATTACAGGAAAAAAATCTGTAAAAAATACAAACACATGGAGGCTAAACAATACACTACTTAATAACCAAGAGATCACTGAAGAAATCAAAGAGGAAATCAAAAAATACCTAGAACCAAATGACAATGAAAACACGATGACCCAAAACCTATGGGATGCAGCAAAAGCAGTTCTAAGAGGGAAGTTTATAGCAATACAATCCTACCTCAAGAAACAAGAAACATCTCAAATAAACAACCTAACTTTATACCTAAAGCAATGAGAGAAAGAAGAACAAAAAAACCCCAAAGTTAGCAGAAGGAAAGAAATCATAAAGGTCAGATCAGAAATAAATGAAAAAGAAATGAAGGAAACAATAGCAAAGATCAATAAAACTAAAAGCTGGTTCTTTGAGAAGATAAACAAAATTGATAAACCATTAGCCAGACTCATCAAGAAAGAAAGGGAGAAGACTCAAATCAGTAGAATTAGAAATGAAAAAGGAGAAGTAACAACTGACACTGCAGAAATACAAAGGATCATGAGAGATTACTACAAGCAACTATATGCCAATAAAATGGGCAACCTGGAAGAAATGGACAAATTCTTAGAAATGCACAACCTGCCGAGACTGAACCAGGAAGAAATAGAAAATATGAACAGACCAATCACAAGCACTGAAATTGAAACTGTGATTAAAAATCTTCCAACAAACAAAAGCCCAGGACCAGATGGCTTCACAGGTGAATTCTATTCAAACACTGAGAGAAGAGCTAACACCTATCCTTCTCAAACTCTTCCAAAATATAGCAGAGGGAGAAACACTCCCAAACTCATTCTACGAGGCCACCATCACCCTGATACCAAAACCAAAGATGTCACAAAGAAAGAAAACTACAGGCCAATATCACTGATGAAGATAGATGCAAAAATCCTCAACAAAATACTAGCAAACAGAATCCAACAACACATTAAAAGGCTCATACACCATGATCAAGTGGGGTTTATCCCAGGAATGCAAGGATTCTTCAATATACGGAAATCAATCAATGTGATACACCATATTAACAAATTGAAGGAGAAAAACCATATGATCATCTCAATAGATGCAGAGAAAGCTTTTGACAAAATTCAACACCCATTTATGATAAAAACCCTCCAGAAAGTAGGCATAGAGGGAACTTCCCTCAACATAATAAAGGCCATATATGACAGACCCACAGCCAACATCGTCCTCAATGGTGAAAAACTGAAACTATTTCCACTAAGATTAGGAACAAGACAAGGTTGCCCACTCTCACCACTATTATTCAACATAGTTTTGGAAGTGTTAGCCACAGCAATCAGAGAAGGAAAAAAAATAAAAGGAATCCAAATCGGAAAAGAAGAAGTAACGCTGTCACTGTTTGCAGATGACATGATACTATACATAGAGAATCCTAAATATGCTACCAGAAAACTACTAGAGCTAATCAATGAATTTGGTAAAGTAGCAGGATACAGAATTAATGCTGCATCCCATAAGTTTCGATGTTGTATTTCCATTTTCATTTTCTCAAAGTACTTTTAAATTTCTCTTTTGATTTCTTCAGTGACCTATTGCTTGTTCAGTAGCATGTTGTTTAATCTGTACATGTTTTCACTTTTCTGTTTTATTCTTGTCATTGATTAGAGTTTATTACCTATAGTGAGAAAAGATTCTTGATATGATTTCAGTCTTCATAAATGTGTTAAGACTTGTTTTGTGGTCTAACATGTGATCTGTCCTAGAGAATGCTCCATGTGCACTTGAGAAGAATGCATATTGCTTTTATTTTTATTCATTTAGTTATTTTTAACATGTTTATTTCAGTATAGTTGCTTTACAGTGTTGTGTTAGTTTCTGCTGTATAACAAAGTGAATCAGCTATATGTGTACATATATCCCCATATGCCTTCCTTCTTGCATCTCCCTCCCACCCTCCCTATCCCATCCCTCTAGGTGGTCACAAAGCAGTGAGCTGATCTCCCTGTGCTATGCAGGTGCTTCCCAGTAGCTATTTTACATTTGGTAGTATATATAAGTCCATGCCACTCTCTCACTTCGTCCCAGCTTACCCTTCCCCGCCCCCATGTCCTCAAGTCCATTCTCTATGTCGGCATCTTCATGGACTGTTCTGTACACATCTGTTAATACCATCTAATTTAATGTGTCACTTAAGGCCAGTATTTCCTTATTATTGTGTCTGGATGATCTGTCCATTGATGTAAGTGGGGCATTAATGTCCCTGACAATTGCTGTGTTACTGTCTGTTTCTCCCTTTAGGTTTTTTAATACTTGCAGTATGTATTTATGTGCTCCTATACTGGATACATAATATTTACACATATTATATCTTCATTTAGACTGACTCCTTTATCATTATGGAGCAATCTTCTTTGTCTCTTATTATGGTCTTTGTTTTAAAGTCTATTTTGTTTGATATAAGTACAGATTCTCCAAATTTCTTTCAGTTTCTGTTTGTGTGGAATATCTTTTTCCATCCCTTCACTTTGTCTGGGTGTATCCTTGCATCTGATGTGAGTCTCTTGTAGGCAGCATATAGATGGGTCTTGGTTTTTTATTCATTCAGCCACTCTGTGTCTTTTGATTGGCAGATTTAGTCCATTTACATTTAAAGTAATTATTGATAGGTATGTACTTACTGTTATTTTGATAATTGGTTTTTGGTTGCTTTGTAGTTTCTCTGTTCCTTTCTTCTTTTGGTTTCTACCTTTGTGGTCTGATGACTTTCTGTAACGGTATGCTTAGTTTCCTTTCTCATTATATTTTGTGTATCTACTATAGGTTTTTGCTTGGTATTTACCATTAGGCTTACACATAACAACCTATATTTATAGGTGTCTATTTTAAGTAGATAATGACTTAATTTGAACACATTCTAGAGCTCTACATTTTTACTCCACACTCCCCACACTGTTTTTGATATAATATTTTACATCTTTTTATCTTGAATATCTGTTAACTAATCATTACAGTTATACTTTTACTACTTTTTTCCTTCACACTAGCTTTGTAAGTGTTTAATCCACTGCCTTTATATTTACCTTTGCCTGTGAGCTTTATACTTTCATATGTTCTCTTGTTACTAATTAGTGCCCTTTCGTTGCAGATTAAGGAAGTCCTTTAAATATATATTGTAAGGTCAGTTCAGTGGTGATGAACTCTTCTACTTTGGCTGTCTGGAACACTCTTTATTTCTCCTTCAATTCTGAATAATATCTTGGCCAAGTAGATTATTATTGGTTGGAAGTTGTTTGTTTGTTTTGTTTTTGTTTTTCCTTGTTGCACTTTGAATATATCATGCCACTCCCTTTTGGCCTGCAGATTTTCTACTGAAAATCTGCTGACAGTCTTATGGGGGTTAACTTGTACGCAACATGTTATTTTTCTCTTGCTGCTTTTAAGATTAATTCTTTAACTTTGGCATCTTAATTATAATACACCTTGGTTCATGTCTCTTGGGGTTCATCTTCTTTGGAACTCTCTAGGCTCCCTGGATCTGTATGTCTGTTTCCTTCCCCAGGTTAGAAATTTTCAGCCATCATTTCGTTAAATAAGTTTTCTGCTACTTTCACCCTTTTTCTTCATTTGGGATTCCTAACTGTGAATGTTAGTTTGCTTGATGTTGTACCATAAGTCCCTTAAGCTATGAACACTTTTTAAACTTCTTTTTTTCTTTTGTTTGTTCTATTTGGGTCAGTTCCACGGCCCTGTCTTCCAGATCACTGACCCTTTCTTTTGCTTCATTTAGTCTGCTGTTGAACCCCTCTCATGTATTTTTCAGTTTAGTTACTGTATTCTTCAGTGCTGTGTCTTCTATTTGGTACTTTCTGATATTTTATCTCTTTGTTAAAGTTTACACTGAGTTCATCAATTCTGTGACGTTCAGTGATCATGTTTATGACCATTATTTTGAGCTTTATAAGGTAACTTACTTAATTATATTTTAAGGTTTTTTTCTGATTTTTTTATCTTGCTCTTTCATTTGGAACATATTCCTTAACATACATATTCCTTAAACATACTTTATAACCTAGGAATCCCACTCTTTGCTGTTTCCCCATGTGTAGTGAAAGTATATGTCCACACAACGTTGTGTACAAGAATATTCATTTCAGACTTGTTCATATAGCCCCAAACTGAAACAACCCAAATGTCCTTCAATGGAAAAATGGACAAGCACATGTTGACATATTCATACAATAGAATACTACCCAACAATAAAAATGAGTTACTGATACACTCAACAACATTAATGAATCCTTCAAACATTATATGGAGAGACAGAAGCCAGACATAAGAGATGTATGTATGATTCCATTTACATGAAGATAAAGGCCAGATGAAGTCAACTTATGGTAATAAAAGTCAGAAAAGTTGCCTACGGAGGGAGGGGGTGAGAATTGAATATAAGGTGCAAAAAGAAACGTTATGGGATATGGAAATGGTATATGCCTTCATACATGGCATTGGCTACACTTGCAGGCATGAATCATTTGTCAAAAATCATTGAATTATACAACTAAGTTATGTGCATTTTACTGTAAGCATATTCTACCTCAATTTTAAAAATAATTACTTTATAGCAACTTGGGCTCTGAAAGTAGAAAGGAGGGTTGGAGTTCATGGGACATTTTAGGTTGAATTGTCTTTGGATTTCAATTGTTATATTTGGCTGTATTTTATTTGTATGTTTTACTAACTATTCACTCTAATTTTATTTCAAATTGTCCCTTATTAAAGTAGAAGGCTACCTTAAAAAGGGACAAATTGTCCCACAAAATGTGCTAATTCATAACAATTGTTTATAGATGTTATTAATTCAATATTAGCTTGAATGAGAAACATTTTTAGGTGTAGGAAATTTACAGTTCACCTTCTTTACGTTTTAACCAAAATAAAATCTTCATTTTCAGTTTCTGAAATTGAAATATGTACTCACTTGAACCTTGGAGAACTGCCAGTTTTGTAGGTAGAAAGCAGTGGAATGTTGTCAGAGTTGTACGGTTCAACCTGATGTGTTTCACTGATACCATGAAGGTGAGTGAAAAGAGATTTCAAAACTACGATGGACATAAAGTTTCATATAGTTGTAACTACCTATTTGTTACAAGGTTTCATTTCTTGTAGAAGATGAAGGAAGAAGAGAAGGGGTAGGAGGCTATTATAAATAGTGAGTCAGCGATGCTTGGTAAATGGACTCAGGATATCTGGGGAAGAAAAGCTGGGTCGAAAAAGATTAAGAAAAGAATGGGAACACTTGATAATTTCACCTTCAGAATTAATGTTTATTGACAAGTTGGTTATCTCTGTAGAGATTTATTACCTTGATTTGGGGGTGACCATCTGGACCTGGAGGATACAACCATCAGATATCGGAGGGAGGGGTGTTGCCTAGGTTTACATCCAGGCAGTAAGCCTTTCCTTCTAGGATAAATAACTGAAATAATCCTGCAAACACACTCATTTTGCAAATGAAAAAAAAAAAAAGGATTTACTATTTATATCAAGATAAATAAATGCAAGTCCTTTGAAAACAGGGAAGGAGTATTGAATACTTATTGTAATCCCATAATACACAATATGACATGATGCAGAGTAGCTGATGAAAAGCTATTTGTTGATTTAATGGTTATAGGTCCTGATCCAGTGCTCAGTACAGATAACACGGTTATAGACTATCAGGTGACTCAGAAAACTACATGGGTGAAATTTCAAGATCAAGAAGAATTTAATATAGTCGACATATACTTATCCAGTCTAACATTTGACTGGGCACAATGGTTTAAGTCACCGCGATTCAGGATATGAAAGGAAACAGCTGCAGGCTATGATCACCCCCATTACACAGGACAGGATTTTCTAGAAGAGAAGAAAATCACTCCCTTTAAACCAGTGATTTTCAAGCTTTAATGTGCAGAAAATTGTCTGGTGGGGATCATGTGAAAAGACCAGCACCAGTTCTCTAGGCATGATTTGGGCCTGGCATTCTGCATTGTTAACAAGCCCCCAGGTGAAGCTGATGCTGCTGGAGCAGCGCCCCTGTGTGAGCAGGGAGTCTTGAGACCATCCCTGCCTGGGACTGGCAGGGAGTCAGTGGAAGGACGGAGGGAGAGCCTTTACCTCTGGTCCCGTTAATCCAGATCTGGGGGAGAAGATCAGGAGGGTAACAACTCTTCCAAAGCCCAAATTTACAATTTGAAAAGTGTTCCATCCCTGTTATTACTGATAGAGTGATTCCTGTATGCAGACCCTGACATTTGTTGCCCCAGGGATAACAGAGGAGGCAAAAGTCATGGTGTCTGTCCTCAAGTTCTTGCTCTCTTTCCAGAGAGATGATCTGACAAAAATAAAAAATATACAAGGACACCAATTTAAAAAAAAGAAAGAAACATATTAAGTTGCCCTGAGTCATGAATCACGAATGGTTTACAAATGCTGAGCGATCACCAGAGCAATTGAGGTGGACACCTCCCAGTGACATTTGAGAAGGTTTGATATGACAGTTGCATTTTAAATAGCTGGGAAGTAGCTGATAAGCCTTAAAGAAGGGGGTATCATGTGTGAACGTCCAGAAGAGGAAGCAAAGGAATGAAACTAGAAGAGCCGTGAACCCCTGGCTGGTGTGAAGGTGTAGCGGGGTGGGCGTGATTAGAAGTGAAAGTTATTATAGGGACAGTGGCAACGTTCTTGAAAGTGGATAAGTAAGAAACGTATGGGTTTCTGAACAGAAAAAGAAAATGACATGATTTAAATGTCAGTCATGGACACTGGAGCTGGATGAAACAGATTGGAATGAAAAGTCTAAAAATAGAAGAACAGCCTGAGAGGCTGCTGCCGTCACCTGACACTGATGATGGCCTGGAATGGGGCTCGGACCACAGAGGTTCAGAGAAATAGGGCTAAACAGGAGAGGCCGAAGCCCCCTGCGCCCTAGACAAAGGGGTGGGTTATCAGGGTCGTTTCAAGTGTCCCTTTCCCCACTCTTCTGGGGTGCTTTCTTCCATCCTCAGCACTCCCATCTTCAAGGCTTCAGTCAAAGAGTGAAATGATGACCCACACGTGATGTAGGATAGATGGTCTTAAGGCCTCTTCAGAGTAATACTGGGTTGGCCAAAAGTTCGTTCGGGTTTCCCATAACACACAGGAAAGCACCAGTGGGATGAGATTCAGTAGTAAAGTCTCAGATACTTCAGGAGTTCTCCAGGGAAATATTTGAGGAGATTTGGAATTTCATTCCATCCTACAGATCAAATGCATATGGGAATTGTTTCCTTCTATTTACCACAATGTGTCTTAAATTCTGAGAGGTAGCATTGACTTAATGAAAAATGCATGACTGAAAGTCATGAAAAAGCATTGACTTAAAAGTCCAAAAATGTGCATTCTGCCCACATCTTCTCCATTACTTAGCTGTGTCACTTTTCAAAAAGGTTTAATGATTGCAGGTATCAGTTTTCTGTAAAGTGACAATTGATAACTAACCTATTGGCCTTTATGTTTGCTATGAAAGTCATTTGAAAGGTAGACTAGAGGTAATAGAAGCAGTCTTTTCTAAAGTTACTAGTCTGAAAAAAGATCAGTCATGATGCAGTTGACAATAAGCAGAAGTTTGCAAAAATGCTTAGCTTTTTAAGGAAAATGTAAAGCCTTCTGTTCTAACCTTGTGCAGTTGTGCATTTGTTAAGACATCAGGCAGGCAGGGACCACTTTAACGTTCATAATGATAGATGTGGATTCAGGAATTATCCATGTTGGGTGTTAATTAATCTTATAGGATCATGGTATCTGGTTAAGAAGACATTCACTTTGTTTCTTTGAATGATTTTATTTTTTAAAAGCGGCTTGGAGTTCACAGCAAAAATTGAGGGGAAGGTGCAGAGACTTCCCATATACCACCCCCCCACCACGTACATGTATGGCTTCCCCCATTACCCACACACCCCACGAGGTGGTACATTTGTTACAGCTGATGAACCTATACGGACCCATCATCACCACCCAAATTCCATGCTTTACCTTAGCGTTCACTCTGGGTGATGTACATCCTGTGGGTTTGGACAAATGTATAATGATGTGTATGGGTTGTTATATCATACGGAGTAGTTTCACTGCTGTAAAAATCCTCTGTGTTCCACCTGTTTTCCCTCCCCTCCCCAGGAAGTCATTCTGGAAGAAATCAGAGAGCTTGGGTTAAATTTGAATGGTGTGCAAGCTAGTCAACTTTTAGTAAAGCAGAAGTAAACAAAGGACTTAGAAATCAGAGAAGAACAAGAACGTGATGCTGTGTCTGAGAGCTAATGAGCTGAAAAGCATTTTGAGAAGTTTATTTTAAAATTCTTCATTCCTATTTTAGGAAAGTTTTTAGGTTAGTCAGTTAAAAATGTGTGCATGACAAATGCCTGCTAAAAACCAACACAAAGCTGAGAGGCTACAGGAAACACCCAGAGAAATGAAAACGAAGTCCATACTCATGGACTTTTCCACAGATTTTCTGTCCCAGATTTAGTTTTTCACATGTTAGTGGACATTCTCCAATGAAATTTTACTCTACCTAAATTCAAGTATCAATACATAAATTCATGTTCACTAATTAAAGCTACTTTATAGTATATAGGATGGAGAAAATTAGAGACCTAGAAAGTCTTTTTTGTTTTACTTTCCAAATACATTTAAATGTTCCTAAAATATAAGAAATAATTCAGAAGAATACATTTGCCATTAACCCCACATTTCAGAGTTACAGTGTTGGCCATCAAACAGATTTTATGAAATTAATTTCTCATTAAGTAGTGATAAATCATATTGGAAGCAATCCTGCTTTCACTGGAGCCTTTACAACCTGAAGGCATTGCACTCCTTTTGTCTGTAATTGAAGGATATTTTTGACCATCTATCCTGTGAGCTAAAATAACAGGTGTTAACTGTTGCTCTCATTACCTGACAGTTTTGACACATCTGTTCATTAGAGACACATTTCTGCCTCAAAAAGTAGCTGCCTGGAAGAGTATCTGTTTTAAGATTCCTCCACATCTGTTCATGGCTTGATAGCTCATTTCTTTTTAGTGATGAATAATATTCCATTGTCTGGATACTCTATAGTTTGTCAATTCACCAACTGAAAGACATCTTTGTTGCTTCCAAGTTTTGGCAATTATGAATAAAGCTGCCATTAACATTTATGTGCAGGGTTTGTGTAGACATAAAATTATTTGTATAATATTTATCATTATAATTATTATATTTATATTATGTCCAAAATTATTTTAACAAAGTAAGAATATACTAATATTAACTATATTTACTTATATGTAAAGCCTCATTTTCTCTAAGTTTCCTAATTATGGAGATTAAATTCCCACTCAGGGATCTGCATAGGTTAAAAGCATTCAATATCCAATCGTGTATGAAATATCGAATGTGAATATTAATATCATTAGTAGATGACCAAGAAACTGGTTAATACATACACACCTAGATACGCAAATCTGCCACATTTATTTGTTGATGGTAATCAGTGTGTGTGTGTGTTTTTTAAGAGTCATCATAAGGATAAAAAAAAGCAGGGATAATAACTTGTTTTGCCTTAATTTCCAAGTATGGGGTGAAGAGGGATTCTGGGAGAGTTATAAGCTTTGGTGGAGTGGACGGGGGAAAAAAAGAGCCCTACACTGAAGAAAAGCCCACAGCCTGTCATGAGATAGAACTAGGGAATATGAAAAATAATAATAGTGCAGATATTCATTATCTACTGAGGCAAAATTGTGAAACTCCAGTTCCTATGAACCCATGTTACTAATGAAAATGAATTTTATTTCCCCCTGTCTTCTGATACCTTTCCTTAGAAACTGGGCAGTTACTCAGAATATTAGAGGTTTCTAGATGAAAGCTTTCTGAGAGAACAGACATTGACCTTTCACACAGAGGTAGTAATATTCGCAAATGTTCCCTGTATCCCTGCCCCCAGTAGGCGATGAGCTCTGTGCTTCACACATACTGTCCCTTGTGGTACTAACAGCAGCCCTACGAGATCCTGCTGGATTCATGAGGACACTGAAACTGCAAGAGGTAAAGGGAGGATGTAAGTGGTGGAGTCGGGATTGAAAGGCAAGCTGAGCAGGTACAGAGCTGAGGCACCTCCACACTCCAGGACACTGCTGCCCCCACAGGGCTCCTTATAACAAGGGACACTTACGTACTATCACCAATATTGCGGAAAAAGCCTTAAATGATACACAGTAAGAGAGAAACAGACTAATTAGTGATTAATGTTTTGTTATCGCAACAGCTTTGTTTTAACTGCAGAAGAATTTGGAATGACTTAATATCATGTTGTTTGGCTTTCTTTTAAATAATAAAAGGTGTGCCTTCTTGAATCAACAAAACATTAGGGGGAGATGAGGTAAGATAGGACACCAAGGCAAAAATAACCAGACCAAGGTTAAATGCTGAGAAATCAAATAAGAACACAGGAAAGCCAAGAATCCCCGAGAAGAGGGCAGAGTCGCTTGGTTTGTTAGGCAGCCTCGAAGACAGACACCGACGATCCCTGCTTCCTGGTCTTCACTTCCCTTGCAATCTTCTCCCTTTGGGTGTGGACTGGACTTGCTAACTCACAAAGAGTAGAGTACAGTAGAAATGATGGGACATCCCTTCTGAGATACTAGGTTACAAAAGACCAGTTTCCACTGTGCACGTGCTGTCCCTTTCTCTCCTTGTCTCCCTTTCTGGGACCACTCACTCTGAGAGGATCCCGGCGCCAAGCTGTGAGGCAGCCCTGTGCAGAGGGCCCGGGTGAGAGAGCTCGGGAGTAAATCCTCCCCTAGTCAAGCCCTGGGGAGACCTCAGCCCCTGCTGACACTTTACTGCAGCCCTGTGGCAGACATCACCAGAGCAGCCGCTTCTAGATTACTGACCCTCAGAAACTCTGAGGTAATAAATGTGTGTGTTTCAAGCTGCTACGCTGGGGGGAATTTTGTTAAACAGCAATAGATACGTAATACAATTGGGAAAGTTGATTCAACTTTTGCTACAGTGACCAAAGAGGTCAAGTTACAGAACAAGGTACCTGTGCATTTGTGCGTTATATACTATTCTATTTTAGTCAAAAAACAAACAATCCAATATTAGGTATATATACAAAATATTTGAATATATGATAAGGGAATTCATATTTAAACTATCCATTTGGGCTTGGAATATGGCTCAAGAGAGGATATTCAACACGGTGGAGCCGAGGCACTGCAGGATATTTAGGAGTCTTTATTGATTGGTTTTCATTTAAATTTTATTTATTTTTTAAATACATATTATCTACACAACCTACAGAATTTCAAAGGCATAGCGCTTGCACATACTGTGAGAGCTTTCTCTCCCACCTCTGACCTCTATCACCCAGTTTCCCTCTCCGTGAAACCAATGATCTGCGTGTATTTTGTGTGTGTGTATTCCACAGGGAGATGTTTGTGTCTTTTTCCTCAATCACACTCTATGTATGCAAGCCTTTAAACACCAATTACATATTGGATATATTTCCTTTTATGCTTTAACACTAAAACTGCAACCCCTGTCGCCTTGCCCAATGAGTGCTTCCTATCTTCCCTCTTGCTATATAATTCTCATTGGCACTTATCATAATGTATGCATTTTACTTATATTATTTTCTGTTTCCTTGACAGAATGAAGCTCTATGAGGGTAGAGAGTCTTTCTTCATGTTTTGTTTATTATTATATACCGAGTATAGTGTCTGGTATAAATATTTGCTGAGTGAATAAACATTATACTTCATCATATTGATTATATTTTATATTAGTGTTTTTTACTTACTAAAGGCAGATTGTTTTTCTTCTAGTTTAGTATTTTGATGCATATTCTAACATAGTGATTTCCAAATAATTTTGTTAATTATTTAAAGCATTTGATTTTCTATAATGTAAATTATTAGAATTAAGCTGACCTGTAGTTGTAAGTGAAACACATTAAAGAAAAAAATATGAATGCAATTAAGGTCAATATAAATTAACATCTTTTAAGGTACTTTATTTTTGCTTTGCTTTATTTTTATAAGAGAGAATTTAGCATTGGCTATTTTGTTTCAGTTTTACAGTTTTTAAATTGAGAGCAGTAGAAATCATTATGAATAAAAGATAAGGTTATTGTAACATTGTGAAGCTGTAATTCATTAGAGCCTTCATTTCCATCAACCTCTCATAGTTTAAAGCTGATTCTTCTTTATACTAGTCCAATAAGTGCAAAGAAACGGGAGGGGGTAAGTTAACACTTATTAAAATGTCACAGCAAGCAAATCGTCCCGACCATATTTAGGACAAAATAATCCAAATATTCTATGGCAAGGGAAAGGGCATTGCTGTATAATCAATATTTTTTTTAACCTTTAACCAGAAACACCAGAAAACTCTCATTTAATCTTGTAGAATCAGAACACCAAGAATAATATCAAAACTGTCAAATATTTTAAGTTTAAATTTAAAAGATTAAAAACTCACCATTACTTATCAGAAAGAAAATCAGTCTTAAAACCAGTATATACATATTAGATGTGATATTTTGGATATTTGTTTTATATTTATGTGTGTGAATAACATTGTGTGTGCCTGTGTGTATGTGTGTCTGTAAATCTAGTTAGCAATTATCATGTTTTTAAATGATGGGAAGTGTGGTTGACAACAAAAATGTTTACAAAATAATTCCATAGGCATAAATACTTCTTTATTATGATATTTATCTAAAGTTTAACTTTAGAATGTCTTTAAAATCTGTCAGTTCTGCCATACCATCCACTGATTTGTTTTAGTTTAACATAACTTTTAAAAATCCAATCATCAGATTTTTCAAAATTAAAATTATCCTTTTTGATTGAACAATTACAGCATCCAGTTTTTCTTAAACTTACCTAGTTCATTCGTGGAGATTTGTGGTTAGAAAAGTATAACAGAAACGCAGAAAAAGGTAAATAAAGTATCTATAGATTTAATTGCTTATTATAAGTTATATTTCAATTAAGCTACTGAGAAAAGAATATGGAAACAATATAGTAAAATGGAAAAGAAAATCAAGGTAGTAGATACAAATAGGACAGCCGGGTATCACACATGCTATGATGCAAATGCCACCGTGATTTCCCTGGACTTTTAATATTTTGTCTCTTAATGCTCTGGGTTCTTTACCCATGCAAAGTGTAGGAAAAAGTATGTAGGTGGCTGTAGGCATCTGCAGAAGCAGTCCTAACTTTTTAAAAACCAAGAACTGCTGAATTAATTATATCCTTTCGTTAAAACCAAGTGTAATATGGAGCAGGATTCTATTATTCACCTGCATTTAAATGTGTTCCTGATTCGTTCATAGGCACAGACTCTCTGCAAAGTTCTCTCGTCAGTTTTGTCATCCACCAATATAAGTGGATGATATTGAAATAAGGAGGAAAGGAAATAACAAGGTTAAAAATGGTAATAAAGGTGTGTTGAAAGAAGCTATATATATATATTTTAAAGTTCTTTGGGTTTTTGTTGTTTTCATTAAAATGGAATCTTTTTTAAAAGGCCTTGGAACAGGGCATGACCTCATTTGCCTGCCACTCCTATAAAAGCGGCTTTTCAGTACACAATAAAGTATTGTTAACTGTCGTCGCAGTCCTGACAGGTACATCTCCAGAACTTACTCATTTGCTTAATTGACTCTGTGTACCTTGATAAGATACTTTCTCTTTAATAAAAGAGGTATTTGTCTGTATACAAATACAGACAGAATGGTTGTTACCCTCTAAAATTCTCTATTGAGAGAACAAATGTTAAAATAGAAATCATCATCTAAGTAGAAAATGTATGTGTGCCGGTGTGTGTGTGTGCATGTGTGTATATTTGGAAAAGTCTTTTTTGCAATACATTATTTTAGTTTCATGTGTACAATATAATGATTCAATATTTATATATGCTGTGAAATGACCACCATAGTAAGTTGAGTTAACATCCATCACCATTTGTAATTAAAGAATATTTTTTTTTCATGTGATGGGACTTTGAAGATCTACTCTCACTGATTTTCAATTATACAATATAGCAGTAATAACTATAGTTACCATGGTGTATATTATATCCCCATGACTTACTTATAACTGGAAGTTTGGACCTTTTGACTCCCTTCACCCATTTTCCCTACCCCTTGTCTCTAGCAACCACCAGTTCTCTGTGTTTGAGTTTGTTTAAGATTCCACATATAAGTGGTATTATATGGTATTTGTCTTTCTCTGTTTGACTTATTTCACTTAGTGTAATGCCGTCAAGTGCCGTAATGTTGTTGCAAATGGCAAGATTCCTTTCTTTTTTAAGGCTGAGTAATATTCCTGTGTGTGTGTGTGTGTGTGTGTGTGTGTGTGTGTATCTCACACCTTTATCCATTCATGCATTGATGGACACTTAGGTTGTTTCCGTATCTTGGCTATGGTAAATAATGCCGTGATGAACGTGAGGGTGCATAGATCTTTTTGAGTTAGTCTTTTTTTCTTCAGATAAATACCCAGAAGTGGAATTGCTGGATCCATATCATAACTCTATTTTAATTTTTTGAGGAACCTCCATACTATTTTCCATAGTGGCTGCACCAATTTATATTCCCACCAACAGGGCACAAAGGATGCCTTTTCTCCACATCCTCAACAGTACTTTTTTTTTTGTTTTACTTCTTGCCTTTTTGACAACCAGTGTCACAGGTGTGGGGTGATTTCTCATTGTGGTTTTGGTTTGCATTTCCCTAATGATTAGGGATGTTGAGCATCTTTTCATGTACTTGTTGGGTATCTGTATGTCTTCTTTGGGAAAATGTTTATTTAGATCCTGTATTTTTTAATTGGATTGTTTGTTTCCCTGCTATTGAGCTGTATGAGTTATTTATATATTTTAGATATTAACCCCATCAGCTATATGATTTGCAAATATTTTCCCCATTCAGTACGTTGCCTATTTTGTTGATGGTTTCCTTTTCTTTCCAGAAGCATTTCTTTTTAGTTTGATGTATTCCCACTTGATCATTTTTGGTTTTGTTGCCTTTGCTTTTGGTGTCAGATCCAAGAAATCATCCGTGTAACCAATGTCAAGGAGCCAACCACCTATGTTTTCTTCTAGGAGTTTTACGGTTTCAAGTTTTACACTCAAGTCTTTAATCCATTTTTGAGTTAATTTTTGTGTATGGTGTAAGATGGAGTATAGTTTCATTCTTTGCCTGTGGCTGTCCTGTTTTCCCAACACCATTTATTGAAGAGGCTATTCTTTCCTCCCTGTATATTCTTGGCTTCTCTGTCATAAATTAATTGACCATATATGCAGGGGTTTATTTCTGGGCTGTCTTTTTTTAAAAATTTTTTTTAACATCTTTATTGGAAGGGCTGTCTATTTTTTGTTCCATTGATCTAGGTGTCTGTTTTGACTACTATAGCTTTGTAATATAGTTTGAAATCAGGGAGCATGGGGCTTCCAGCTTTGTTGTTCTTTTCCAAGATTGCTGTGGCTATTTGGGGTCTTTTGTGATTGCATACAATTTTAGAATTGTTTGTTCTATTTCTGTGAAAAGCACCATTGAAATTCTGATAGGGATTGCATTGAATCTGTAGATTGCTTTGGGCCATGTGGACATTTTAACAATATTGATTCCTCCAATACATGAGCATGGAATATCTCCATTAATTTGTGTCAGCTGAGTGGTAGTCTGCTGAGAACTCTCTGATTCTTAAGTTCTGTGAGTCCCAGGAACTAAGCCCCCTAGCCTCCAGAGCCAGGCAAACAAGGGGTGTCCCTTGGGTCATAGCCACAAAAATCAGGTCACCAGACATAAAAACAGGTGCACCATACATGTGTAGAAGCTCCCTTCTGGGAGATACTGGTGTGCAGGAGTGCAGCAGAGGTGGCTACAAAGAGGGCACTGCCACAAAAAAAAAAAAAAAAAAAAAGAAAGAAAGAAAAAAAAAAGAAGATGCTGGATTTCAGCAAGACACAGGTAGAGCAGGAAGATGGTGCCCTTCAGCTTCTCTCACTGGAGATATCCCAGCAGGTCCCTGCCCCGCAGAACAATGCTTTAAAATTAACAACTGAGTTTCTTTCACCTAAGTCTGGGTGCTTTTCAAAGGGCTGCTTCTGCACTGGGCACTGGGTGGGTGAATCTCCACGTGAGCCCTTTAAGAGCCATTTCTCAGTTCACCACAGCCTCCGGGTCTTGTGGGCAAGAGCCCCATTGGTCTTCAAAGCCAGATGTCTCAGGACTCATTTCTCTGGTGCCAGTCTTAAAAGTTGGGGTGCCCGATGTGAGGAATGAACGCTTTGCTTCAGGGGAGCAGCTCCAGGTTCTGAGTTCCCTCCTGATTGTGCGTTGCCGAGCTGGAGGTGGGATCTATGCTGAGATTTTGTCTTGGGTTTCCATTTTTGCTTCCATGTGTTTTTGTCCTTATCTGCCTGGTGTGAGGGGGTTACTTTGCCAGTTTTTAGGTTTTTGCCAGAGAAAATTGTTGCATATGTAGCTGTACATTTGGTGTGTCCATTGGAGGAGGTGACTTCAGGATCTTCCTATGTCACCACCTTGAACTGCAAACTCAGAAAAGTCTTAAAAATCTCTGTGGCCAGGTCTGACATTTCAACTCCCCCCTGTGAGAAGCATATCCTGGAGGTGAAGGGTGCAGAGAAAAGATCAACTATAGGTATTTTTCCTGAGCAGGACCCTGCAAACCAAGTGTCAAAACTCAAAGTTAATGTCAATTGGCAGGGACTGCGCTGTCTGTCTGTTAAGATGTGTTGGTTTCATACAATAAGATGGAAAAAAAAAAAAAGTGTGTTATTTTGTCTTTAAAAGGAAAGGTATCTTATTTGAACACAATTTGTGTAAATAAAAAAATATAATTTCCCTATTAAAGTGTATTTCATTCAATGTTTATTTTTTACACTTAGAGCAAAGTTTTCTTCTTAAGTTGGTTTGTGGGAAATCATCTCTGAGAAAGGATTTGTGTTGTTTGGGGTTGGTTCCCTCCCTGGGGGAGTCCTGTAGATACTAAAAATATTTATGAAAGCAGTGCTGGAGCATTAAAAATCACTGCTATCGTGGTGAGGATAAGTTATACATGCTCTATGAAATGATGATTCCGGAGAAAGGGCCAAGATTTCATATAAATTTGTACTTTAAAAAAAAGAGAGAAGCAATATGTATTTTAAGGTTTAACCTATGTTTACAACCTAATGAAATTCAGAGGAAAATAAGTTTAAATGCATACAAGTAAACTGATTCACTTCTTTACAATATTATATTACTAATAGGTGTTAATTAATTATAGTGTTAATTACCAAAGGGAAAATCTTATCTGTTATGTGAGTTCTGGAATAAAGTTTTCATACTTGTCACCTCTCCTTAGACATATCATGAAAACCTAGGAACTTAAAGGTTTACCACTAATTTTAGCTAAACATCTTTGTCCCTTTCAAAGCATCACCCACTCATATTTATTTAAGAAGACACTAACAAAGTTGAGGGTTTCATAATAAATCTTATTAGGGCTCTGGCTACATTTTGTATTTTGGGTTTTAAATAAACGGTTTTCTTGAATGTCAAAGGTTTTAAAAAGTAGGAATAAACAGGGGACAAGCCCCCCTCCCATTTCTTTGTCTCTTACCTAAATGTCAGACTTACCATTTTACTCATTCCAGATATGCTGCAAAAGTGTTTGTTTAAATCCATGGTTTTTAAACCTGACAACTCATTAGATTGTGGCCCTTTTAGAAATTATGGATGCCCATGCTCAAGTCCACTCTTACTGAATTAGAATTAACTTGTTTAATAAACCTGTTTTGGAGGAAGAACAGTCATGCCATTAATTGGCTTAACCCACTGTCCCAAGTGTAAGAAACAGCTCCTGAAAAGGTGCTACAGGATGTCTTTTTACCTTGTATAGCTGATTATTTTTTTAAGAACTGCAGCATGAAAGGGTGATGCATTAGAAAGCTTTCATCTGGATCCACATGGAGAGAACAGGTAGGTAAGGAGAGGCTCTGAGGTCAGTCAATAATCTTCAATAGACAACACGAGGTTCTGTCTCAAGCAGGAGGCTCGGTTATCCTTAACGTGATCTTTTCTCTCCCTTTGCATTCCTTTTCAATGCAAAGGAAGATATGGTTTTGGCTTTCAGAGATCTTAGGAAAAGGAAAATGGGAAAAAGAAAACCATAGCTGTAGAATTTAAAAAGAATTTTTTAAGAGGTTGAAATGAAGGAGGTCTAGATGTAGAGGTGGGATGATGAAAACAGCACTCACAGTCTCATTCCTACAGCCCTGATCTCATCAGAGTGAACTTCACTGTCAACAGGTCTATTTGAACACTCAAATCCAGAAGAACATTTTTGAAGTAAGGTAATCTTATGGCTGGTGTACTGAGGAGAGCACTAGAGTGAGTCTCAGATACAGACAGTTGTTGACATTTTTAGCTGCAGCTTGGTCTTGTTTTGTAGCAAAGGCTCAAAAACAGGACAGAAAAATTTGCCCAAAGGAAGAGCATCTCTGGAATTCTCAAGTTCTCTTGCTCAGTTAGACATGCGCACGTCAGCTCTACTGATGCACCTTTCCGGGTCGTTTTACCACTAGAGGAACAAACGTAGACACTTGGGTGTCCTACTCTGCCCCCGGTACTGACATTTCTAAGGGTATTTGGTTTGTTTCTCATAATGCAGCTTAATCTGTTTAAGAAGACCTTGATATGTAGGGTTTTAATACTAAGTCTAGGGACAGTGGCAGATGTTAACCTTATTAAATCAATCAAGCCTCACAATTAAAGTTCAGCTTATTGCAGTTTAATTAGCACTGTGGCTAGTTAAGAGCCTACGAACAAGATCGTATTCCACCAAACATTTATACTGACATTTTGTACATTGTTAAAGAATCCTCAAAAAGCCTGTCCAATAAACTGAGAAGAACATTACTCATTTCTGGTGGACTTTAATGTTAATTGCTTAAAAAAAAAAAAAAGTGGAACACAATGAACTAATAATAGTTATAAAGGTTGTAGATGCTAAATTGTAACTTTCAGTGCAGACATAATTTATTTCATGTTTTCTACACTATTACTGGAATTCACTATTTTATGAAATTGAAAAATGCTTTTGAATTTCCTATTCCAATGAGAACACACCTCTAACTAGTAAGAAAAATGAAATTTTTAAAAAAGTACATGCATTTTTCACTTTCTGCTAATATCCTGAAAAACGGTGTAAATATTCTGTATGCATAGAATAGGAGAAATATTTTATTTAAAAAATTTGTGATAAAGTGTCTTGTTAGAAAGAAGAGAAAAACAGCGTAATTTTCCTCCAGGTTATCAGAGTCATACATCTGGGTTTTCACATAGTATAATAATGAATTTGTCTAAAAGGCACCTGTATGGTAAAACCTCAGTAATCGGCTTCGTCTGCTCTTGGAACAGAAAAAGAGATGAAACAAGATTTAGTGTATGTTATAGTAAATAACACAATGTAAACTAACATAATATTACTGTAAACATACTTTGCTTTATTACTTTTAAAATGTGTTTATTTGCAAACTGAAGGTATTACTAAATCACTTGAAACCATTTTAAACTACATTTTCATTTAGTTCTCACTAAATATGTAAATACCTAATGTATCAGCGTGACTGTGTGGTGGGGAGAGAGAGAAGGGTTTCTAGCTGCATCTGTGATTGCCCCGTCCTCCCCGCCCACTCCCACCACTAACATTTTTGAGGGAAAATAGTTCTGGAGCCCTTTGAGAACAGAAGAGACGAGAGTCCGGTACAGCATATGATACTTCGGGAAATATATTGATACGTACAATGTTGCTATTGGCAAGAGACTGGTATTTCCCATACTCGGGAGATTTCAGCAAAAAGTTAATTACTTCTGAAAATGTTTGGCATCCAATTTATGTTTCTTTTGTACACATTAGAATGCTGAACAAGTCCTAAAGTAAGGAAAAAGGTCAAATTTATTCAAGTTTTATACTTCTTCTTATATTAGGTCTTGTACTTAGAGCCAATTAGTCCAAAATGGATATGCTGCTGTGTCCTAACCCAATTTGTCTCCTTCAAGAAAGCTTCGTTCATCACCTTTGCTAGGCCACCTGGTGTGTGCAGGTGAAAACTTCAAAGAAAAATGAGGTTGTGGTCCAGGTGTACAGAACTCAGGCAGCTGGAGGGAAACTCACCACAGCCCATGAAGCCGCAAAGAACAGGAGCCTTCCTTGCTCTCTGCACAGTCTAAACAGATGCTATGTCCAAATCTAAGTTTACTTTTTATGAGCATTTTTGAAAAGTCCGTATTTAAAATGATTACAGACTTTACAATGAAGATGGCCTTGGAACACTCCAGACACAATCAAACAGAATCCTGGCTAAACTAGGATCTTAATCCTATTAGAATCCAAGCTAATCAGTGAAGATGAGCTGATTGATAAGCCTACTCAGAATAATCAATCAGCTGCTCTTCATTGATTTAACGTGCACCCAAGTGCCTAGAAGTGGGACTGCACAGTGGCTACAAGAGTTAACATACAAATAAAGATGAAGAGATGTATATTTAATCCTGCACTAATTTTCATGCGTCCACTAATCACTAATGGACAGAGTAGTCACTGAGGGGAAATTTCTACCATTTTCAAAATGAGTATCGTTTCTCTCAAATGATTTTAAAATTGAAGGGAAGCTGATGACGCCAGGCTAGATCAGTGATACCTTCATTGCAAGCTTATTTCACCCCGGGGTTGTGCCAGCCTGGAGCTGTGTGAACTTCCAGACTTGGTATTGATTAATGACTCCGGGGTGGTACATTTGTTTGGGTTTTCCAAGAAGAATGATATTATTAGGAGAGTGAAAGAGGGATGGAAGTAATATTTACTAAACATTTACCAGGCGTTCAGATCTAAGCTCAGTGATGCATCACATCAAGTGGAATCCAGACTTAAACCCCAAAACTGAGCCTCATTCATGTTTTTATTGCACTGACTTAATAATTATAGTCTACTTATATCCAACATTTAAAATAAAAGAAATGCATTTTCCTCTCTATGTCAGAATTAAGAAGTTAAGAAGAATATAACCTTATTTTTCTCTAAATTCTAACATAACATTTCTTGTTTCTTCTATTAGAGATATTAAGGGAAAATAGAGTAATTAGTTATTACATGGAAGGTCCTCAGGTACTATATTCTAGCACATTCCACAGGAGCATAGAACTTGAGTTACATTAGTAGTTACTCTCGGTTATTTAATGTGATAGATTTTCATATGTACTAAGAACTGCAGGACTTCCCTGGTGGTGCAGTGGTTAAGAATCTGCCTGCCACTGCAGGGGACACGGGTTCGAGCCCTGGTACGGGAAGATCCCACATGCCGCGGAGCAACTAAGCCCGTGTGCCATAACTACTGAGGCTGTGCTCTAGAGCCCGCGAGCCACAACTACTGAGCCCACACGCCTAGAGCCCGTGCTCTGCAACAAGAGAAGCCACTGCAGTGAGAAGCCCACACACCGCAACGAAGAGTAGCCCCCACTTGCCGCAACTAGAGAAAGCCTGTGCAGCAACGAAGACCCAACGCAGACAAAAAAAATAAATTTATTAAAAAAAAAAAAACTGCAGACTTTTTCCCTATGTTCACTCTTTTTTCTTTATTAAAACATCATGTAAGATACGACTAATGAGATGTGATTTATTCTTGTACAGCAGGAAACTCTCATAGAATATTACCTGAATTCTAACTTGCACAGGAAACTTCATGATCCATGGTTTAAAGCGCTGGGAAACTTCAGTTAATACCAGTTCTGGTCACTATTCATATACTAACTTAGAGTCACCTTGGTATATCATGTTGTCCCAATTTTAAAACTGCCAACTGTAAAACCCAGTCTCTAATTATAAAAGAGCTGATCAAAAGCCTTCTCTAATGAACTCCCAAATGTATTCTGAGCATTCCATAAGATCTCACATGTAAATTTTTTGAAAGCGTGAAGCATATGAAATGTTCAATGAGAATGAGTATTAATTCCCTGTAACCCTGGGTTAGTAAAAGTAAGGCTCCAAACCTGCATTTCACGTCAGTGCAAAATAGTTCAGCCATCCAGTCAATGAACTCATGTTTACAGAGCTTTACTATGTGGGAAAATTATAATTACAGAGCATATAACTTTCCTTCCTGGCTCAAGAGAAAAAAAATGGCAGGCTAAAGTTCCTGAAATCACTGATGTTTGGGGGGAATAAAGCACACAAGTTTATATAAAGGTTTATACAAAGCAATGTAGTCAAAACAGAGTTTGTGAAATGTGATTGGTAGGATGGTGTTTTGATTTGAGCTGTGAAACAGTGAAGGAGCTTAAAGACCTCGTGGCCTGGCCCAGAGGTGAGAATAAGCAAATTGAGTGCAGGGGACTGAGAGGGTTTGTTTGGCAGAAATGGAGGGGGTCTGTTGAGGAATGACCAGAGATGACCGATGCTACTGACCTGTCTCCTTTCCTTGAGTCATTAACTGGAAATCAGTGTGGGCCCCTGGACCACCAGTGCTGGGGTGAGCTTGCTGTCACTGGGGGTTTCTTTGCAGGCTGCTTCCCTTAATTATTTGGAATGGCTGGAGCTGAGGAGGTTTCCTTCAGAGTCAAAAGCACAACAACTGGAGACTTAAATGTGCATTATTGTTCCCATCTCAACAATCTATACGGAATACAGAGTTAAAATGGAGGACCTTTGTTATCAACATGATGCTTCAGGTAAACCCAAGTATTTTCATTAGTCACAGAGTTACCTAATATATCTTTGTTTTTACACAAAGTAAAATTCCTCAGGAGAGAAGTGAATTATTCAGTGTGACAATTGTGTATCTACATAGTCAATATTCTACCATTCTCTAACACATTAATACTTTTTTGCTTCATAAAAATAATATTCTTGGCCAGGGGCGTATGAGGGTATAGACTAACCTAGAATGGAATTTTCCATAAATGATGAAATGATTTTTATTCTGATGTAGTAAATATTGAGCCAACATTCTGACAGAATACGTTAATCTCCTAAGATGCGTAAGTTGTTGAGAGCTTATTGAGTCACTGAAAAATAGTTGTTATCATTTGGAGAATAAACCAATGCAGTATAGTTTGTGAGTGACAGATGGTACACAGGAACCCCACAGAAAAGTACTGTTTTGATTGAAGTAGTTTTGCCTTGAAAAAAGACTTTTAAATCTTTGTTTCAAACAAAAAAACTAGAGACGTGTAGATGTATAAGTAACATATAAATGCAGATAAGCTGTACCTTGTTTGCTTTATAAAATATTACTTTACAAGTTATTTTAAATTTTCTATTACGTTTTAAACATGAAAGAGTTCTATCACCCGTCATTTAAGTAAGCAGACAATAAAATGAATTATACATATAGAAGAAAAGACTAGAAAACAGACTCTGAAATATTAATGATAACCATTTCAGGATAAAGATATATATATATATATATATATATATATATATATAATTTGAATATTTTTGAAAATCTTTTTTCTTTCAGTGTGAGCAATTATGTTAGCAATTGTGTAAGAAAAAAACTAGTTTGAAAAATCATTATTGAAAAAGATAATGAAAAGAAAATGTAATACATATATGGCTAAGAGATTAAATGCATTTTTTTATTTTTACAATTTCTAAGATATAATTTTATTAATATGGCAAAACAATCATGATATATTATGTAAAACATACATAATTTAGACAGGGAACAGTCTAAAAAATACCGCAAAATATTTATAATTGTAACCACTGGGTAGTAGGATTTGGGGTGGTATTTTTCTTTTTGCTTATCTGTTTTCCTAATTTTTCAACCCTGGTTATATTACTTGCATACTGAAAGTGAGAGATTGTTGAGGTGCTCACATTACTTTAATAACTTATCAAATTCTGTATGAAAAACCATAGCCTGCTTTACCTCATTAACTTAAAACATAAGGAATAAACAGAAGCTTTGACACAATGTAAGGGGAGCAGTGAATAGAAACAGGTATCTAGGTAAGAAAAAATTAGATCTTGCAAAAAGTTTAAAAAATAACTGAGATTATTGAATAACAGATTACTCAACTAGAGAGAAATTACTATTTACCAATTATATAAAAGATGAACACATATAATTTATGATGACCAGCTGTTCTCCATCTCTATGGAAGACTGAACTGAAAGAAAGCAAAACAATAAAGCAAGCAAAATATCCAGTATATTCGGTAAGATTTAAATTTTGTGCCCATGTGTGTAGGTGTGTTGGGTGGTGAGGGAGAGAGAGGGTGATGTCTGTGTGTATATATGTATGAAATGGAAAACAAAAACATAGGACACAATACTGCCAATCAAGGTATAAATTTAATTTTCTTCTCCGTGTTTTCTGTTGTTTCAAGGAATCTCTAATATTACTTTTATAATAAAAATGTCATATTAACATGTATTTTAAAGCATTATATAGTGTAATTAAACACTGAGCATGAGTCCGTCTTGCTGAATTTACTAAATCCTAAAATTCTTTTAATCAGATGCTATGAAAATGTCCTATGTCATCTATAATCTTCTTCCATATTGTTTAATGAATATTGATAACTGTTTTCAAGTAATTTTATGACTTCTCAAACGTTTAAAAATTCTAAATATTTCTGTCCAAAGTGTAAAAATTGCTTGATTTTCCTATCAAATGCACAGTTGAGGTATCTGATGGAAAGGAGTTCTGATTTAAATGTACATGATTTTAACGTGTTTTCTCTCCAAACAGTGGGCTTCCATGGACATTTTTATTAACTACCAAATTCTGTTAATAAAAAGTATCTGGCAATTCATGAAGAAAAGACAAAAAAAACGTAGACACCCTTGAACAGTAAACATGAAGATTTCAATTAGCATTTAATGAGATTTTTTCCAAATATTGTTTCTTATGGCATAGCTAAATCTTTCATACAGCAGTACACAATTCTGATTCAAAACTCATAAGAAGGAAGTCTTATAAACAAGGAGAAGGGTAAATTTAACCACCTCCTTTAACCAAAGCATTTTTTTCAGGAAGCGGTACTATAAATGCAAAGACCAACAGCTGCTGATGACAGAATGGCACCAGATAACCTCAATAACCTCAAACGTGTTGTCTTATTGTTCCCATAATTTTTCTAAGCAATGCATTCAAGTTGTTTGATGAGACACATAAAATCCAAAGTAAAGTCATCCATGATTTAGAGTAATAGAGGAATTGATTACATTTATCATCCTCTAGCCTCTCAAAACTATGACTTTGCTGAGGACCAAAATAAAACTATAATTTAGATGTAGCCTTAGTGAAATACCAGTGAAACTACCATAGTATATTGACTTCAGTGTGTCATTGACAGTGGTGTTTCTGACCAAAAGATTGAGAATGTATCATAATGATATCTTGATTTGGTTTTATTAAACAACCACATCCATTTGTGGGATATTATTTTACTATAGCTGAATGATTGCCCTCATCGTCACATACTCCCAAAATGTGTCTCAAATCTCACTTAGTGTTTAAACAATAAATACAGGACGTCAGATAGGTATTGGCATTTAGAATATGCGTTGCATTAAGACCTTAAGAATTAAAAGGGGATTTGCAAGTTATACAGTGGAAAAAGTTAAATTGAGGCTAATCAGTAAGTAGGATAGTCAGACAAATGTTGTATCAACATTTGGAGTAACGAGGAACCCACCTCACCATTCGATGGATTGGCACACTAAACCTACATTCACCGTGCATCTCAAGGTTAAAGGTTATGGTCCCTAATAGTCCATTTCTAGCCAGGGCATCTGTATTAACATAGTGAAAGCTGACCAACTGAACCACTTGAGGAATTGAGTATATTTTTAATATGCTGTTTATCTTTGAGCTGTAGTTTTCAACTTTAACAACAAGGAATTTATATTCTACATTTTAGCAAAAATGTTTCTGTTGTCTACAGGGAGGCATGAGTCTCTTGTCTTGGCCGCCATCTTCCATCTGTCCCTACGTGTCCAGCCTCCAATAGACCTGCTCCATTTGGATTTTGAGTAAGAATGCATATTAAAACATTGATGCTAACTGCATAAAAACAAGGCTTAAAAACTACCAATTTTGTTTTTTACTTGGTTTTAATCTTTGCACTAAAGATAATTTGGAGCATTTTAGTACTTGCTACTGCTTTATCATATAAAGTATATGGAAGACAATTTATTTTTTTCCGATAACTGCAGAACTACAAGTAGATAGAGTACTCTGGGATTCGATAAATTCCATTTTTCAGAAGAAGTCAGATATTTGTCTAAGTTTATGAGAATGTGTCTTAGAAGTTCCCCAATAATGGTTTCTGGCAAAATTATCAGTGGGTGCTAAAATTGTAGGTGACAATATTATGGGAAATGAAATATTTATATAGACTCAATGAATATTTATATAGACTCAATGAATGTCTCAATAAAGTACTTATTAGTTATGAAAAAAAAATAAGTGGCTTTTCAGTTGAAATGTTTGGCAGACACCACTTAACCTACAGTTCAAAGTTAATATCACAGGTGATGGGACAAACCTACAGCATGTGCTTCGTGCAGTGATGGACTGAGTAGGACGTGATACCAGTTCTGAGCGTTTCTGCCCACACCCCCCCCAAAATCAGCTAAATCTAATTACAGGGACATCATTAGACAAACCCAAATTGAGGAACAGTCTATAAGATAACTGGCCTTTACTCTTCAAAAGTTATCAAGGATATGAAAGATACAGAAAGACTGTTTCCTATTAAGGGAGATGAAAGACATGGAAACTAACTAAAATGTATGAGGTTGAACTGAATTCTGGAGAAAAAGGAATGACGTCCGTGAGATGATTGGGAAAGTTTGAATTAGGTCTGTAAATTAGGTAATGAAATTGAATCAATGTTAATATCCTGATTTAAATAATTAGATGGTGATTATGAAAGATATAAATCCTTGTTTTCACTCTTAACAGTTCAGGAAAATAGAACAAATGATGAGGTAAATTTGATAAAATATTATTTGGTTAATCTCGGTGAAGAAAACGTGGACATATGCAACACTAAGCCTGGAATAATTTCAAAATGAAAAGTTTGCATCAAATTGTTCTATTATCATTATTGTTGCTGTTATTTTGTTGTTTATTATTCCTTTCAGAGAGAGGGCATAGGGGAAAAATCAAATCTGTGCCCTGGATAATTAACTTTTGTAGAATGCCGTATTTGTTGAAGCATGATTTCTGTAACAGGATTAGATATACTCCTATTTATGCCTGAGGACTGACAACTGAGTGAGTGAGGGATCCTGTTTTGTATTTAACTGATGCAAAGCCTTTCCGTTTTTTGAGATGTTTTCCCCCCCTGTAACTTTTGATGTTGTCAGATCATTCTATATTAGGCAGAGTCTGAATTTTAATCAGAACACATATATTCAAGCAAATGAAAACTTGCTACAGATTTTGAAACATTTTGTGTGTGAATTCCCACATATGTCAACAAATTCGCAGACAGATTTTTCCTATAAAATTGGTGGGTTTTTCGAGGGGGTGGAAAATAAATCTATGTTAAAGATGCCTTAGGGCATTTGTCTATGGTTAAAAATAATCTCAAATATTTTCTTACGAATTCTGAGATGTTCTTCTGTTTGTTGTTGCTTTCTCCCCGCCCCCCAAAAATTCACAAAAAACAACTTGGTCTCCAAATTGGCCATATCTTTGACACAGCTTCAGTTTTCTAGTTTGTTCCTCATAGCCAGTTTTCCCCCTACCTTTCTTATTTTTCGACATTGTAATGCTAACAAAAAAGCATAATAATTCCTGGTGTCACATTTACCTACAAATCAAATATAAAGGGTTAGATTTCCAGGAGATTTAAAAGCTCCACAATCCCTCATTACCAAATGTCTAATTTGAGACTCAGAAAACATGAAGCAGATTGTCCAAAGTAATTAAACTAAGTGTTTACAAATGATAGCCAATTTGAAGAAAAATCTTCACTAATTTGTCTATGATAAAAGACCAAATGGTGACTATTTGCTTTAGAAAACTGCTTTTATTGATAAAAGATTAATGTAATCAGAAAGATAACTTCTGTATCATATGGGTAAATTGAAATGATCACTAGCTTCCTAAGAAATTACATTTAAAAACCGTATATTCATGGTAATGTTCACAAATCCATACAGTATAAACTAAAGGCACTTTTTTTTTTTTGCAGAAGTGATATATTATGAATGACTTCAATAGTCTAAGGGCTGAATTTTTTCAATTATTTTCATAGTCTATATCTTCTATGCATTTTCTGTATTTCAAACTATAATAATAGTGAAAGCCACCGATTGAGAGAACTTTGAGAGATAGGACAAGTTAAAAAACAACTCTTCAAAGAATTAAAAATGAATATCACCATTAGGCAAACTAATATACCAGTTAATCCACCATATTAAGTAGGCTCAATATATTATGTTAGTTAGGTGAAATGACCAGAAGCCCTGTTTCTCATCAGCATTTACTGCTAATTTCCTGTCCTTGGGGTACTAAGGGATGAAGAAACAAGAAATGTTCTGGAACAGGAGATACACAAGTGGATGAGAAGCAGTTTTAATCTTCACCAGCTAACATCCATGTGAAGTAGTACAAAAGGTAAATATTGATTTTAGTCAATAACTGTTTCAGAAATACTGCTGTTAGGCATAAAAATGTCCACACAAGTTGTGGCTCCTACTACAGCTATGATGATCATTTTTACTAATAACTCAAATGTATTGAAAGGCCACTGTGTTTCAGACCCTTTTCAAAGCACTTTATAGCAATTATGCTCATAAAATGCTATGATGTAGGTATTCCTTTCACCTTTATTTCAGTACTAATGCAAACACTAATTATGCTCTGTAGAGGGCTCTGTAGCTTGTACTCAGTAAGTGCTCACATGCACATTATCTCAATAGAACTCTTTGAAATAGGACTATTACAGAAAATAAATGAGAGAGGTTTAGCAATTTTTCTAAATTCATCTGGTTGCAAGTCGTGGCGATGGTGAGTCTTGACCTTGTGCAGTGTCCACGGTAAAGAGCATGGTTGAAGAGTTTCATCCCTTCGGTGCGGATGTTGAAAGGATTCTCTTTTCCTTATTGAATTACCTCATAGTTTTGTCAAACATCATTTCACCATCTATGTGTTGGCCCATCTCTGGACTTTCTCTTCTGTTCCACTGAACTATTTGTCTATCCTTTCACCAATTCCACACCACTTTGTTCTTCCTTTTAAAAATAACTTCAGCTATTCTAGACCCTCTGCGACTTCACATCAATTTTAGAATCAGTACATCAATTTCTACATACGTCAAAAAAAAGAAAAAAAGGAAGAAAGTCAAAAAATGAAAGCCAGTCAGCCTGTTGGGCTCGTGATTGAAACTGTGTTCATTCAACAGACTTTCTATAGGTAAGTAAATTTACATCTTAAACATTCTGCCTTCTGATCCATGACCTCATCTCTTCACCCCCTTCCATTTAGGTGTTTATAATTTCTCTCAGCTATGTTTTATAGTTTCAGCACACAGTCTTGCACATATTGTGTTAAATTTATTCCTAAGGATTTCACATTTTTATGCTATTGTAAATAGGACAGTTTTTTAAATTTCGTATTCCAATCATTCATTGCTGATATTGATTTAAATTGTGGCCTTGTGTCAGGCAACGTCTTTGCCGTATTACTTACTAGTTCTACTAGCTTTGCGCATCACAGTGGTGATGACATCATATAAAGACATTTTTACTTCTTTATTTCTAATTTCTATTTTTTTCCGTGTCTCATAGCCCTGGCTAGGATTTTGAATAGAAGTTGTAAAAGTAGGCTTTTTTGCCTTGCTCCTGATCTTATGAGGAATCCATTCAGTCTTTCATCAGTAAGTAAGAATTTAGCTATGAATTTTCTGTAGATGCCCTTTAGTGGGTTGAAGAAGTTTCCTTTAGTATCTAGTTAGCTGAGAGTTTGTACCATAAATGGGTGTTGAATTTTTGTCAAAAGCCATATCTACATCTATTGATAGGATCATGCATTGGTTTTCATTTTTAGTCTGTTAATATTGTGAATTACGTTGATTTTCAAATGTTAAAGCAGTCTTGTTCTCCTGGGATGGACCCCATTTGGTCATGATAGC
This sequence comes from Balaenoptera musculus, assembly GCF_009873245.2. Lineage (NCBI taxonomy): Eukaryota > Metazoa > Chordata > Mammalia > Artiodactyla > Balaenopteridae > Balaenoptera > Balaenoptera musculus. Next base: position 9,163,648 of record NC_045805.1, on the reverse strand, counting down.
ATATCATTTTTATACATTGCTGGATTTGATTTGCCAAAATTTTGTAAAGTGTTTCTATTTTTGTTGAGTGCAAAATGTTTTCTTAGGTGCCTTGTGATAACTACTTTGACCCATGGGTTATTTAGAAGCTTGTTGTTTAATTTCCAAATACCTGGGGATTTTCTACATAGGCTTTTATCGATTTCTAGTGTAATTCTGTTGTGATCAGGTAATATATTTCTTATGATTTCAAACATTTTTAATTTATTGTTTTTCAATGACCCAGAATATTCTCTATCTTGGTTGAATGTTCAGTGTGCATTTCAAATGAATGTGTTTTCTGCTGTCCTTGGGAGATGTGTTTTATTTATTTTATTTTATTAATTATTATTATTATTATTTTTTGGTTGTGTTGGGTCTTCGTTTCTGTGCGAGGGCTTTCTCTAGTTGGGGCAAGCGGGGGCCACTCTTCATCGCGGTGCGCGGGCCTCTCACTGTCACGGCCTCTCTGGTTGCGGAGCACAGGCTCCAGACGCGCAGGCTCAGTAGTTGTGGCTCACAGGCCCAGTCGCTCCGCGGCATGTGGGATCTTCCCAGACCAGGGCTCGAACCCGTGTCACCTGCATTGGCAGGCAGATTCTCAACCACTGCACCACCAGGGAAGCCCGGGAGATGTGTTTTAAAAACAGCAATTAAGTCATGTTAGTTAATAGGATTGATTAAATTTCCATTTCCTTATTAATTTATGGCTACTAGTTTTACAAATTATGGAGAGAGGATTGATGAAATTAATTGCAGATTTATCTGTTGCATTTTTCAAGTCTTTCAGTTTTTGCTTCATTTATCTTGCAGCTCCATTAAGTACACATGCATTGAGGACTGTTACATCCTTTTGATGAATTGACTCCTTTTTCGTTATGTATTGTCCACCTATATTTATAAAATATTCCTTGTTCTAAAATCTTTTTTGTCTGATATTCATATAACAGCTCCAGCCTTCTTTGGCTAGCCTTTGAATTATGTATCCTTTTCTGTCTTTTTAGTTCTACCTCTCCTGTGTCTTTATATTAATGTAGATTTCTGAATAGAGTGCATATAGTTAGGCTTTCTTACAAATAATAGAGTGCATATAGTTAGGCTTTCTTACTAATGATGGTTTTCCTTTTCAGTTGGGGATTTTTGACCATTTAATCTTAATATATGTATTAATACAGTTAGGTTTAAACAGACCAGCTTGTTTCCAATTTTTCCTCTATATTCATTTTTGTTTTCCTTTTTGTCACCTTCTTATGGGTTAATGCATTTTTAAAAATCCCGCTCCATTATTCAGCTATTACCTAAATCTTACACTTCTAATGCTACTATATTTTACTGGTTGCTCTTGAGTTATCATATACACTTTTTATCTTACTAGACCCTCCCTTCAAATTACGTCTGATGTACAGTGTGAGAACCACACAAGGTATATTTCCCCTTCTGTGTTGCTGTTGTCATATGCTTTGTGGTGCATATGTCATAGACACTAAAATACATTCTTTTTATTTTCGCTTTAAACAATCATTTTGTAGTCAATTATCTGTTAAAGGGCTTAAAAGGAGAAAGTATATTCATATTTGGTCACATTCCATTTCAAGAGCTCTCTGTTCCTTCTTGTAAGTTTATATTGCATTCGGTATTCTTGTATTGCCTGGACAACTTTCTTTAATATTTCTTACACTGTACATCTGCTGCCTATGAATCTTAACTTTTTGGAAAGATATTTTCACTGGGTATAATAAAATTGACAGCTATTCCTTCCCCTTTCTGTACCCTGAAGATCTGGCTCTATTGTCCTCTGGATTGTACAGCTCTTCTGAGAACAGGTATCATTTTTATGTTTGTTCCTCTGTACATACTGTGTTTTTTCTCTGGATGCTTTTACAATTTAGATTCTATACCTGGTTTTCAGATGTGGCTGCAGAATGACTTCCTGTGGTTTTCTTTATGTTTATTCAGGTTGGTGTTGGTTTTGTTTCTTGGATTTTTGCATCAAATATTTGAATATTGGTTGAAATTTTTTCATATTTTTTTGTGTCCTCCAACACCTATACATTATATATTAGATCACTTGATTTTGTCCCACAAGTCAACAAATGGTCTAATATCAGTCAGTTGTGGTTTTGTTTTTCCTTTTCTCTGTGCTTCATGACCAGGATAGTAAGAAATGTGATAACTTCTGGGGAAGTGGCAAAATTATTATGGACAGCAGAACTGTGGGAGAGAGTAGCCTAATCATGACAATTAAAATGTGTCCCAGGTGTGAACTAAGCAACAAAGACTAAATGGAAAAGAGGAGGGAAGCCAGAGGTGGGAAAGCAAAGCATAGAACAGAATAACCTAACAGTTCTTTAGAGCCTGCAGGGATCCATCAGTGAAAGACGATCTGCACAGTGCCCTTTAGAAACAGGAATAATGATTATGGCTTCCTCATAGGACTGTATCAGGCTTACCGAGTTGATACATGTACAGGGCTTAAAACAATTTCTGAAACATAGTAGGTTCTGTATATTTTTTTGCTAAAAAGTGAAAATAAAAAGGCATATGTAGTCTGCATTTTAGCAGCTGTTGTGGGGTTGGAATTGAGGAGCGTTACTAAATGGGTGAGGAATGGACTTAGCTCCCCTGTGGAGAGACAGAGATCAAGGACCTGCGAGGTAAGGGAGAGATGTTAGGTTCTGCTGTACATTTTGAATGTAATCCCTCTTGCTCAGGAAAGGGGGATTTTCTCAAACATTTGTATTGCTTTGTAATTATACTTGGATGCTGGACAGAGATTTGTAAATGTAATCCTGCTTCAGGAAACAGCTCTGACTTATTGGTTTCATGCATTTATTGCTGAATACTTTTAAAAAGCACAACATTGCTATAGAAATGACTGACAGAAGGACTGATCGGTTCTATCTTATCAACTTATCATGAAGAAAACAATGATATATGATAGTTAATTAGGTGGAACATGTGTGTATCTCATCAACACAACTTGTACCATCAAATCTGAGTTTTAGTATCCAGTTGTCAATTTCATGAGACAGTTCTTACGTGGAACGCTCCAATTTTCCATGTTTTCATTGTTAAGAAATGAACAAAGAAAGGCATTTCTTTAGAGAACTGACTGGTATAAAAGCAATAGTAGGATAATTGATGAGGGAATATGGGAAAATGTTTATCAATCACTAGGGTGAGAAATTGTATAATTAAAATTAAATCTGAAATAGAATTTCCTAATTTGTAAAATGAGTTTACCAGTACTGGTTTTTAAATTATTACATCAGGTCTATAGATGCTCTTAAAATTTAGAGAAGAGGCATCAATATTACACAAATTAAAAAGGTTAATATTGGGCTTCCCTGGTGGTGCAGTGGTTGGGAATCTGCCTGCCGATGCAGGGGGCATGGGTTCGAGCCCTGGTCCGGGAAGATCCCACATGCCGCGGAGCAACTGGGCCCGTGAGCCACAACTACTGAGCCTGCGCATCTGGAGCCTGTGCTCCGCAACAAGAGAGGCCGCGACAGTGAGAGGCCCGCGCACCGCGATGAAGAGTGGCCCCCACTTGCCACAACTAGAGAAAGCCCTCGCACAGAAACGAAGATCCAACACAGCCAAAAATAAATAAATAAATAAATAATAAAACTGCTAAAAAAAAAAAAAAAAGGTTAATATTACTCTGTTACAAAGAGAAAAGCTTCCACTAGTGAGTTGGTTCACTATTTTGGGTCCCCTGGTGCCGAGAACTTGATTTAAGAACGTGAGGGTGGGCTTGTCAGGTCGTTTCAGGCACAGGGGAGGGAGGAAAAGCTACCCTGAGACCGTTTGAGGGTCTCTGCTCTAGGCACTGGGGCTTGATTCCATTGGGATTTCTGAGAAGTGTCCCAAATGGCCGCCCAGATTATGCCCCCAGCAGATGGAAAGCTGAGGCATTTCTTCCTTGACTGGCTGAGGGTTTCCCTGGGGGCATAACCTCCCTCACCCAACCCCTCCGTAGAGGCCTCGTGAGCTGCTGGGACAGGATGTGAAAAAGACACATGGTTTGGCCTCAGGTGGGATGCTGGCAGAGGGGCGTGACCTGCTGCCAGGGTCCTTGGGAGATGTCCTGGGGGCGCTGGATACGTCTGCTGGGAAATGGAAAGGAAGCCTCATCCGTCATACCTCTAATAGTAATCAGAACCCTGGTATTGAGCTTCATTTATATGTAAGCCTGCTTATCGGACAGAGGACAACTCTAGAAGGTCCTCAAGGTCACAACAAAACACTGTGAGGTCGCCCATCGTGCAGTCAAAGAAATAAGCTGATGAATTTGTAGCTTGATATTTAAGCAACAATGATAAAGCTAAAAGAATTGATTCCCAATTCTCTGGTTTCCAATTAGAAAACCCACCTGGCTTTAGCTAGTCTGCACAAAGGCTGAGAATTCCAGCCAAGAACAGAAAACTCTCCAGTAGAGATCCAAGCTGCCTCAAGGTAAGAAGCAAAGAGGGCAGTTTTCTCTCTCTGAGGAGTCACTGATGTGGCTGCCAGCATCTAAACAAAGCCTGTGCCCTCAGTTCTGTGCTCTCTCAGCATGACAGGGTTGCAGTACAAGTATGTCTCTTGCCTGTAGCAATATTGCATGAAATATTGAACCACCATTAGGTTGCAACTCTGCAGGGAAACGTCTGATCTTTTCCTCTGTCATGGTTAAAAAGTTAATGTTTCTCTACCACTTTAATAATGCATTACTGAGCACTTCATTCCTTCCTCTGTATGTAATTAACATTTTCAATATTTTTAGTTTTTACTCCTCACTAACAAACAGTACCCAGTAGAGAGAAATTCTGCCATAACAAGTTTTATAATAATAAAATATGATGCTAAATGGAATATTCCTTTAAAACAATTTTCATTATATTACTTTCAGAAAAAAACAATAAAACTAAGGCAATCTAATATTCACAGTAGATGCTGAACAAAGAAACCCCAATGATTTCTTTTTTTTTTTGAATCATAGAACAATCACAGCAAGAGCATTATTCACTGAAGCCTTAGTTTTGACCTGTCGTGAGATGTCTTTAAAGTATGAAATTCCAAGTATTACTTTCAATATTTTTAAATCTATAGGAAGAAGGGAAAGTCTCAAAAGACTTGACAGAACTTTTAAGCTGAAATCCTGCTATTAGGTGTGTGGCTGGCAGGGAGTGACACAGTGGTTTCAGTTCTAAAGTGGGCTGTGAATGGATTGGGTCTCCTCCTGGCTCTTTACCCAGTCCTTGAATGGCGAGCTGTCTTCTGACGTACCGGCTGGTGTCATATGCACAGAGGAGGAACACAATACATACATCTTAATGAATGGGATGGATATGGGTTGGTTAATGGCAACTTAAGTCTATGTAGAATGCTGCCCTTTCCTCCACTTGTGGGATTTTAACCACTGGCACAGCAAGGCCTGGACTTGAGTCCTAGACTAAGCATCTAAAAATGATAAATTATCTATCTATCTAAATTGAATTTGTGACCAAAGATAGGAATAATCATGCAAAACATCCAGGGTGATGCAGCTACTCTAAGAGACGGTTGAGGAAATGTTTGAGGGGAAGTGTGTGTGTATATGGATATGTATAAAATAGGGTGGCTGCACAGGCTTGTTGCTCCTCACCAGCACCCAGATTTCTTGGAGGTCAGAAGGCCACCAAAGAGAACTGAAGGGACGTGTTTCCTGCTCTCTGCCCCAGGATTCTGGCAAGAGATCCCTATTCAAGGACACCCCCCCCCCCGCCCCAGGGGCACATGCAGATCCCCAAGTGCTAAGCACACACCGCCCCTTCTCTGCCATGAGTCCTTTCTGTTTTGTTACAGGCCTCTCCCAACCTTAGCTGGGAGTCAGCATTGGTAAGAAAAACCCAAAACTTGTGCTATCCTGACACCTTCTGGGAAACAAACGAAAGGCTTCTAGTTAGTTAGCAATCATCTGTTGAACAGCTAGAATCAAAGTAAACAAAGTCTAACCTAACTAGAAAGGAACCGGCTTCTTCAAATGAAGTAGCAGATGAACAACTCAGCAAACACCATGGAAAATCATGGCAGTATGGTATAATAGAAAGAAAATGACAATTCTCCAGCAACTGACTTCAAAGATTCAGACTATTATCGTCTAACAAACAGATAAAAAAGAATTCAAAACAGCTGTTATGAAGAAATTCAGTGAGCTACTAGAAAACTCAAAGGCAATGCAATGATCTCAGGAATAGAAATGAACAGAAGTACTTTATCAAAGAAATTTACATTCTAAAACAGAACCAAACAAATTCTATACCTGAAGAACTCAAAAATGAAATGAAGAATGTGTGAAAGTGTTGGACATAGGGCAGATAACAACATGGAAGAGAGAATAAGTGATCTAGAAGATAGGGATTTAGAAATGGTTCAGGTGGGAAAGGAGAGACTTTGAGAGTTATCAGATTCCACTTAGAAAAGCAAGAATAATGGGTAGGTATCCCTGAAGGAAGGGGCTGGGACAAAAAGTTTACTTAAATAAATAATTAATAGCTGAGAACTTCCAAAAAGTGGAGTAAGAACTGGACATCAACAATACACCTTATCTCAATGCAAAAACACCTTCTCCCAGACACATTATAATGAAATTCTGGAAAGTCAGTGATAAAGTCAAAGTCAGCCAGGAGAAAAAAGTAACTTAACTTACAAGGAACCTCCCCTCTCCCCAACTAGACTCACAGCAGAAAATGTATAAGCCAGGAGAGAGTGGAATAACATATTCAAAGTATTGAAAGATAACACTTGCCAGCTAAGAATACTCTATCTATCTGGCAAAGTCATCCTCCAGATATGGAGAAGTAAAGGCTTTCCCAGACAAAAGCTGAGGGAGGTCACCCCCACTAGACCTGCCATACAAGAAAGATTGAAAGGAGCACTTCAAGCCAAACAAAAAGTCAAAAATTTGAATAAGGTGGGAGAAGTAGAATTTTTGAAGTGTGTTAAACAATTATAGCATAAACATCAAAGGGAAAGAGCATTAAAAATATACTACAATTGGATAACAAATTCACAGCATAAAAAAATAATTTGTGACATTAAAAATACGAACATTAGACAAAGGTCATTATACAGTGATAACAGGGTCAGTACATCAAGAAGATATAACACACACATATATATATATTCCCAACACCAGAGCATGGAAATATATCAAGCAAATAATAGTAGATCAAGGGAGAATTTAACAATACAGTAACAGGAGACTTCAATACCTCACTATCAAAAATGAATAGATTGTCTAGACAGAAAATCAATATGGAAATGATTAACTATACTTTAGAACAAAAGCAGTTAACAGACATATAGAATATTCCACCCAACAGAATATACATTGTTTTTGAGTGCACACACAACATTCTCCAGGATCATATGAAAGGACAGAAAACAAATCTGTCCTTTCTCAAATTCAAGAAAATTGAAATCATTCCAACTTTTTTTTCTGACCACAATGGTATGAAACTAGAAATCAACAAGAGGAAAGTGAGTACAAATATGTGTAAACTAAACAACACACTTCTAAACAACCAGTAGGTCAAAGAATAAATCAAAAAGGGAAATATCAAATCTTCCGGGATGCAGCAAAACTAGTTTGGAAAGTTGATGGTAATAAACACATGAATTAAGAAATCAGAAGGATCTCAAACAACCTAACTTCACACCTCAAGGAAATACAAAAAGAACAACTTAAGTGAAAGAAACAATAATGATCAGAACAGAAATAAATGAAAGGATCAACAAAATTCTTCAAGAAGATAAGACTCAGAAACAAAAGAATACAATTGATACTAAAAATATACATCCAATGATATGATTATATATATAGAAAAATCTCAGAGTCAACCAAAGTGTTGGAACTAATCTACAATTTCAGTTAAATTGCAGGATACAAAATCAACATATATAAATAAGTTGCCTTACTTTGATGAAACATTTGAAAAATAAATTATGGAAATTATCCCATTCATAATAGTATCAAAACCAATAAGAATGAATTTAAGCAAGGAAGTGAAAAATCTATACAATGAAAACTAAGACTTTGCCTAAAGAAATCAAAAGACATACAACAAATGAAAAGACATTCCATGTTCATGGATTGGAAGATTTACTATTGTTAAAAGATCCATAGCATGTAAAGTCATCTATAGATACCACTCAATCCCCCTCAAAATACCAAAAAGCATTCTTCACAGAAATAGAAGAACCAATTCTAAAATTCATATGGAACCACAAAAGAATAGCCAAAGTCATCCTGAGAAAAAAGAAGAAAGGTATCAGCTTCCTGATTGCAAACTATACTACAAATCCATGAGAGTAAAAAACAGACACATAGAACAATGGAACAGAATAGAAACCCTAGAACTAAATCCAGGCATATATGGTCAACTATTACTTGACAAGGGAGCCAAGAAAATCCAATGGGGGAAAGGATACTCCCTTCAACAACATAGTGGTGGAAAAACTGAAGAAACGCATGCAGAGCAATGAAATTGGACCTCTATCATGCTACTCACAAAAAATTACCTCAAAGACTTAAACATAAAATGATATGATAAAACGTCTAGAAGAAGACATGGAGAAGAGGTTCCTTGACATTGGTCTTGGCAAGGAGTTTTTGGACATGACACCAAAAACACAAATTGGACTACATCCAACTCAAAAGCTGCTGCACAGCAAAACAGTTAAAAAAAAAATGAAAAGACAGCCTACAGAAGGGAAGAAATTTTTTGCAAACCATGTATTATTACTAACCCCCACATATAAGGGTTAATATCCAAAATATATTTTGAACTCCTACAACTTAAAAAAAAATTTGATTAAAAAGTGGGCAGAACTAAATACACATTTTTTTCAGAGGACATCAAAGTGGCCAACTTTGGCATATGAAAAGATGCCCAACATCACAAATTATCAGAAACTGCAAATCAGAATCATGAAATATCATCACCTCACACTTGTTAGAATGTCTATCCTCAAGAGGGTGAAACAACAGGTGCTGGTGAGGATGTGGTGAAAAGGCTGGACCAGTTTATATTCCCACCAACAGGGTATAAGGGTTCTTTTGCTTTGGAAAACAATATAGAGGTTCTTCAAAAAATTAAAAAACAGATCTACCATACAATCCAGAAATTCCACTTCTGAGGTATGTACCCAAAGGAAATAAAAACAGGTTTTCAAAGAGATATCTGCCCTCCCATGTTCACTGCAGCATTCTTCACAACTGCTAAGATGATAGGTAAACAACCTAAATGCCCCCAAAAAAATGAATGGATACAAAAATATGTGGTATATATACACAATAGACTATTTTTCAGACACAAGGAGGATATCTTGCCTTTTGCAACAACATGGATGAACCTTGATCACATTATGCTTAAGTGAGATGTCAGAGAAACACAATTACTTTATGATATCACATATATGGTATTTAAAAATGTCAAACATAAAAAACCAGAGGGTCAAATGATGGTTACCAGGGAATGGAGAGAGTGTGGGGATAAGACTGATGTTGTTTAAGCATACAAACTTAATGAGTAGTAACTAAGCTGTAGAGATCTATTCATTATACTATGCACTAAAGACAACAATATTGTATTATGATAATGCAATGTGATAAATATCACTGTCATGGCAATCATAATAGAATATATAAATGTATCAGAGTAACATGTTGTATACCTTAAATCTACACAGTTAAATATATTCAATGAAAAAAGAATTTAAAGAAAAGGCAATTAAGAGAATGATACATGAATAAGTAGAGAATATTGATAAAAAATATAAAAAGAACCAGTAGAAAATCTGGACCTGAAAAATATAATAGCTGACATGAAAAACTCTGGAAGAGTCCAACAACAGATTTGAGCAGGCAGAAGAAAAAATAAATCAGCGAACTTGATTATAGGGCAATTGAAACTATCAACTCTGAGTAGCTGAAAAAAATAAGGAACGAAGGAAAATGAGCAGAGCCTAAGGGACATATGGGGCACCATCAAGGGTATCAACATATGCATTATGGAAGTCACAGAATAAGGGAGCATGAAAGGAACAGAAAAAATGAACTAATGGACAAAAGTTCCCAAATGTGGTGAAAAACATATACATCCAAGAAGCTCAATGAATTCCAAGGAAGGTAAATTCAAAGGGATGTGCACTAAGACCCACTGTATTCATGGTGTAAAAAGACAAAGACAGAGGATCAGCTTGTCTCAAACAAGGAATCTTCAATAACATTAACAGAAATCATGGAACCCAGAAGGCAGTGGGATGATAAAGTGCAAAAAGAAGAGGGGGGAAAAAAAAAACCAGCTACCAACAATGAATTCTATATCTGGTAAAACTGACCTTCCAAAATGAAGGAGAAATTGAGACATTCCCAGATAAAAGAAAGCTGGGGAATTTCATTACTAGTAGAACATCCGTAAAGAGAAATGGTAATGAAAGTCCTACACTTTGAAACAGAAAGACTCCTGATATTAACATAAAGCAATATTAAAAAGTGAAGATCTCTGGTAAAGGTACCTACATAGGTAAATTAAAAAGCTAGATTTACTGTAGGTTTATTTTGAAACTCCTCTTTTTGTTTTCCATATGATTTAAAAATGTAAATGCATAAAACATGAATTATAAATCAATGTTAATGGCACAAAAACATACTAAGATTCAATTTGTAATCATAACCATGTAAAGGAGGGGGACAAAGCTGTAAAAGTGTAGAGTTAATATATTTTATTGAAGCTAATTTGGTATTAATTTAAACAAGATTGGCATAATTTAGAATTTTAATGCAATTACCATAGTAACCATTAAGAAAGGAAAGAAAAATATATACAGGCAAGGAAATTAGTAGGGAATCAAAATGGTGCACTAGAAGAATATCTCACAGGAAAATAAAGCAGTAGTGGAGGAATTGAGGGACACAAAGTAGATAGATAGAAAACAAAGAGCCGAATGGCAGAATTCCTGCAATATTAGTAACACTTTCCATGTAAGTGGACTTAATTCACCAAGTGAAAGAGAATGGCAGAATGGGAAAAATTTATCTAATGACATGCTGTTTTCAAGAGATTCGCTTCCGACCTGAAGACAGCAATAGAATGACAGTAAACGTATGGAAAAAAAAATATACACCATGCAAATAGAAATCAGAAGAGTTGCAGTGACTACACTAATAACAGACAAAAGAGATTATTAAGGTAAAAATTGTTGTAAGAAACAAGGGCATTATTTATGATAAAAGGGTCAATTCATCATAAAATAAAACAATTCCAAACTTATACTAACCAAAAACAGAACACCAAAATATATAAAGCAAACTTTGACAGAACTTAGAAATAGTTCTACAAAAATAGTTCTACTTCAATACTCTTTCAATAATAGACAAAACAGCTAGATGGATAATCACTCAGGAAATAGAGAATTTAAACAACATTGTAATTAATCTGGCTAGCCCTAAAGGACACACTACCCAAAAACAGCAGAATAGACATTCTTCTCAAGTGCACATGGAACATTGAGCATTTCCATATTTAGACCTTGAAACAATTATCAACAAACGCTAAAAGACTGAAATCATGAAAAGTATCTCCTATAACCATAATGTAATAAAGTTAACAAATCATAATGTAATAAAGTTAACAAATCAGTTAGCAGACGGAAAACTGGAAGCTAAGCTACCTACTCTTAAATAACCAATGGGGCAAAGAAATTATATTAGGGAAATTAGAAAATATTTTGGCACAAATAAAATTAAAAATACAATCTCCCAAAACTTACGGGGTGCAGCAAAAGCAGTGCTCAGAAGGAAAGTTAAAACCATAAATTACTCCATTCAAATAAATACCTAAGTGTACACCTAATGGAACTAGAAAGGGAAGAGAAAACTAATGATCAGGTCAGAGATAAATGTAATAGAATATAGAAAAACAATATAAAGAAACAACAAAATCATGAGTTAATTCTTTGAAAGGATCAACAAATTAACAAGCCTTTAGCTAGACTTAGGAAAAAAGACACAAATAATAAACATCAGAAAAGTGTGTATATTATCAATCTTACAGAAATTAAAAGGATTATAAGAATTCACTATGAAAACTTGTAGGTGAACATATTAAATAATCTAGAAGAAATAGACAAATCCCTAGAAACATACTAGAAATCACCAAAACTGACTAAAGAAGAAATAGAAAAATTTAACAGTCCTATAAAACAGATGGAATCAGTAAAAAAAAAACATGGCAACAAAGAAAAGTCCAGGACCAGATGATGACATGGGTGAATACTACCAAACATTTTAAGGAGATTTAACACCAATCATGCTCAAAAATCTTCCAAAAAATAGAAGAGGAAATACTTTCTAACATTTTCTATGGGGTCAGCATTTTGTTAATGCAGGAAAATATACCACAAACTGAACCCAACAGCACATTAAAAGGATTCTACACCAGAACCAAGTGAAGTTTATCCTAGGAAGACATGGGTTATTCATGATAAGAAAGAAAGCCAATGAATGTAACACACCACATTAACAAAGGAAGGAAAAAACAAAACCAAAATTACATGATCATCTCAATAGAGAAAAGGCATTTAACAAAATTCAACATCATTTCATTATAAAAGCACCCAGAAAACTAGGAATAAAAGGGAATATGCTTAATATGGTAAAGGGCCCTTATGAAAAACCCACAGCTAACATAAAACTTAATGGTGAAAAATTGAAACCTTTCTCCCTAAAATCAGAAACAAGACAGTTTTGATGCTTACTTTTACCACTGCTATTTGACATTGTACTGGAGGTCCTATCCAGAGTAATTAAGCAAGAAAATATAATAAAAGGCATCCAAATTATAAATAAAGTAGTAAACTCTATTTTCAGATGAAATGATTCTATATATAGAAAGTCCCAAAGAATACACACACACACAAACTACTAGATCTAATACACAAATTCAGCAAAGATGTAGGATGCAAGATCAACATACAAAATCATTTTGTTTTCTAGACACCAGTGATAAGCAATCCAAAAAAGGAAGGTTAAAAACCAATTACATTTACAATAGCATCCAAAGGAATCAATATCTACAAATAAATGTAACCAAAGAGATGATAGAAGACCTGGATACTGAAAGCCAGGAAGCACTGCTGAAAGAATGATGACTTAATTAAATGAACAGACATCCCACATTTATGGACTGGAAGACAATATTGTTAAGAAGGCAATCACCCTGAAGCAATCTGGTAGTTCATCCAACAGTGCAACATGGAATTGCCATATGACCCAGCAATTCCACTCCTAGGTATTTAGTTAACTGGAGTGAAAACGTGTCCACACAGAAGTGTGTCCATGAATGTTCATAGCAGCATTATTCACAATAAGCCAAAAGGTAGAAACAGCTCAGGTATCCTTCAGATACATAAATGATGGCATAGGTACAAGGGCCTATTATTCAAGCATGAAAGAGGGGGATGAATTACAGTCCTGATACATGCTGCAACTTGGGTGAACCTTACAGACATTCTGCTAAGTTAAAGAAGCCAGATCCGAATGGTCAGAAATTCTATGACTTCTTTTATTTGAAATATCCAGAATAGAGATAGAAAGCAGATCTGTGACTGTCAAGGGATGGGGTGAGGGGAGGGGGGAGAATGGGAGGGATTATTATAAAGGTGAATGGAGTTTTCTTCTGGGTGATAAAAAAAAAAAAAAATTGACACTAGAGAGAGATGGTGATTGCACAACATTGTGAATGTACTAAATGTCACTGAACCACACTCAAATGTTTAATTGTATATTATCTGAATTACACCTCAATAGGAGAAAACTGCTTGATTTTTAAGCAATAATCATTAAATAAATCAAAATGGAAAACTGTCGTGAATGGAGGGGAAAGAAGAACAAAATGCAGCTCAAATCTAATCCAATCCAACTCAATGAAAGCTGAATTCAGAGAGCAATTTATAGCCTTAAATGACTCAGTAATGAAAAAAAAGGAAAACCCTTTTTTTAATACCCTATTAAGCAATTAGAGGAAAAAACAATTTTTAAAATTAGGGGAAAATAATTACCAATGATAGAACTGTGATTATTGCAAAGAATATAAAACAAAATATAATAAACTCAAAATCTGTTTCTTTTAAAAAAATCAATATAAAATAAAATAATCATGGAACCCCACCAAATAGCATTTATAAAAATAAATTCCAAATGGATTCAAGACTTTATGTAAAATCCTCTCAATATTTTAAAATAAAAAAATGATATGACTAATAGAGGGGTTAGAAAAATGTTTTCTACCTAGAATAAAAGAAAGATAAAAATTCTCTAACTACAGAAGAAAATACAGATTATTTGCATAAATACTTTATACATTAAACATATGTATAAACATATATAATGCTATAGATATAGATGCTCACATGTAATGATTATATAAAATGTTTCTATACAAAAACACTTTGGTGCAGAGAAGAGGCCATGAACACAAGGAGAAATAGGCATATCGGCAGAGTTTCAGGGATCCATGGGGAAGAAGATGGCTTGGTTCTGAGTGGAGTTTTACAGCTTCAGGCATCTCCTAATATAAGTAACTGGAGTTGCTAAATTAGGCCACAGCCTCAAGCGTACAAATGCTGATCTTTCAGGTCTGTGTTGAGTGTGGCATGTCACAGCCCAGCAGGTACCTCATCTGAAAGCTGGGGACCAGGCTCATCCTGGGAAGTGATGGTCAAGGGCAGGAAAGGTCACCAGGGCCTGAAGAGATTCTTCCCGTCAGACCTGGCACCACGTGATGGCCAAGGCTTTTCCAACCCCCCCACCCCCGGACCTTCAGAAACGAATATCCATGACACGTGTTCTTTTCTTCTCTATTTCCATGAACTGAATTTTCTAGATGGTTCCCACAGTGAGGTACTGTTCAGGCCCCAAGCCTTTGCCTGTTGACCACCATCTAGGGAAACACCACACAAGGAGACTTGCATGGTTTGGGTGGAGCCTTAAGGCAGAAGGGGCCAAGGCACCTGTTCCTTCCTTCTCACTGCCAACCTCAGCATCATATGCCCTGGATGGTTCCTCAGTGAACTGGGTGAATCCCTGCCACTTTCCTACTGTTAGCGCCCATCATCTGAACCTCTCTTCCTGGGAAATTTGTGGGCTCTTGGGAAGAGTGGGGAACTGTTAGTATTCCCTTACCTGTGACCACCTGGTGGGAACACCTTAATGAGCCTCTAGCTGCCACAAGAAGCCCTCAAAGATACCACTAACAATATCAATTAATACAGATGGATGCAAGCAGTATAAATACTGAGAACAATTCAGTGTGTCCACAGTGAAGCAAAATTACAGAGAATTAATATCATAAATTAAAACAAAAAGAACACTTACAACCAGGAAAAAGAAACACATCCCAATAGTAAAGTGAGCCAAACATGTAAATAAATAATATTTATGGGGGAGCACATGCAAACACACAAAAAATGGGATAATGCAAATTAAAGATCTCTCTCTGTAATATATATATACACATATATAAAAACATATACAATACAAATTTAGTAGATTGGCAAAAAATTTTGTGAAACAATCTGACAGTAACTAATAAAAGTGAAACAAACCCACATGGTGAGGTGAGGCAGTCCCGGTAGTGGGGTTCTCTCTCCCATGGGGAATGTACACTTATTACAATATTAGTTAAAATGACAAAAAATGGAAACAAAGGGAATTCCCTTACACAGAATGGTTGAAAAAATTGTATCTGATATGAAGCCAAAATTGTATCTGATATGAATGACAAAAAATGGAAACAAAGGGAATTCCCTTACACAGAATGGTTGAAAAAATTGTATCTGATATGAAGCCAAAATGATGAGTTAGAATCACACATTTTGCATTTGTGTGGTAAGAACACAATGCGAGATTTATCCTTTTAACAATTTTTAAGTGTGCAGGACAGTGTTATTAACTGTAGGTAAAGTGTTGTACAGCAGCTCTCTAGAGAGTATGCATCTTGCATAAATGAACCATACCTCTGGAGAGTTATGCTTTTTGAGAGGACAGAGTGACATTTGCCGATTTGGAACACAGTGATAACTCAAGACCAGATCCTGGATTCATACCCTGTGACTCTGAGCAAGTTTCTCTCCATTTCTCTCTCTTTTTTTTTTTTTTTTGCAAAAATCCATAGAATCGTATTGCCTGGCTTGTAGAATTGTGGGTAGGATTTGATAATATAAGCAAATCACCACAAAGTGTGCCTGGGAAGGGCAAACATCAAATACATTCATAGTTTTATTTTTGTTGTGAAAAATACAACTCTCATTCTGAGGCTATTTAGTTTCAAATGAATGAAAAAAACCAAAACCCCAAAATGCACTGAACACACATTAACACGAGATTTTGTTCTTTGCTTTCAAACCTCATGTCGAGCCAGGCAGGAGGAACATTTCACCACCACACATCTCAATGTTGCCAACCAGGAGATGTGAATTTTAACACTCTCTCCTATTAAGCATTGTATAAGAAGTATTTAAATAAAGCCTTTTCCAGAGTGATGGAGATTGCTTAATATTTGAAATTCATTAAGTATTCCATTGAAGGCACAATGAGGGAGACTTCGCTGAACTGAACCAATCAGTCTGAATGAAGCCTTCACACTAGAACCTTGAGCTTGTTAAAGCATCCTCTACCTTAATCCGCTGAAATAAAAGCTATAGATTCCCCATCTCACGAGTTCACAGACTTTCTTAAGTTGACACTTAGGTTCCATTTGAGACACATAATACAAAAAAAAGGAAATAAACTTGACTCTTGTCCTACATGTTATTTTCTCTACTTACATTAACAGCCTGTCAGCCAACAGCAACCAAATCGATAGAGGATTTGGGGCTTGAACAAAGTGTTTTGACATTACACATGACAATTATGCCACTTCTATTACTCTATTCTGTTCCATACAAATATCAATAAATACAGTCGCTTTTCCTGATGATATCAATACAGTGATACACAGGGAGAGAAAATGGGATGGTGGGCGTTCCTGAGTAGGGACATCAAAACTCTTTAAGAACTACCAAAGACTAAGAAAAAATAGTATCAAAATATGTTCAAACCCACCTAATTGCATATATTACATATGTGAAGTTTTTGTATATAAGTTGCATCTCAATCAAGTTGTTAAATTAATCAGAAAATATTAATATATGGACACCCAGCTAATTAATGACACTTAGAAATAGTGTCCCTGGTTGATTGACTTGAGAAGGTTTTAATATTGTTTAAATGTCCATACTACCCAAAGCAATCTACAAATTCAATGCAATCCCTATCAAAATTCCAATGGCATTTTTCACAGAAATAGAATAATCCTAACATCTGTATGGAACCACAAGAGATCTCAGAAAGCCAAAGTAATCTTGAGAAAGAACAAAGTTGGAAGCATCACACGCCTTGATTTCAAAGTATATTACAAAGCTATAGTAATCAAAACAGTATGGTATTGACATAAAAACAGACACATAGATCAATGGACCAGAATAGAGAGCCCAGAAATAAACCCATGCATATACAGTCAATTAATTTACAACAAAGGAACCAAAAATACACAATGGGAAAAGGACAGTATCTTCAATAAATGCTGCTGGGAAATCCAGACCAGTATCTCACGTCATGAACAAAAGTTAACTCAGAATAGATATAAGGCTTGAACATAAGACCTGACACCATAAAACTCTTAGAAGAAAACATAGGTGGTAAGCTCCTTGACATTGGTCTTGGTGATGATTTTTTGGATTGGACACCAAAAGCAAAGTTAACAAAAGCAAAAATAGACAAGTGGGACTACATCAAGCTAAAAAACTTCACAGCAAAGTAAACCATCAAAGTGAAAGGTAATCTACAGAATGGGGGAGAAGAGTTGCAAATCATTTATCTGATAAGGGGCTAGTATCCAAAATACATAAAGAACTCCTACAACTCATTAGCAAGAAAAGAATCTAACTGAAAAATGAGCAGAGAATCTGAACAGACGTTTTTCCAGAAAAGACACACAGATGGCCAATAGAGCCATGAAAAGATCTTCAACATCACTAATCATCAGGGAAATGCAAACCCAAACCACAATGAGAGATCACTTCAAATCTATCGGAATGGGTTTTATGGAAAGAAGAAACAAACAAGAAACAAGTATTGGCAAGGATGTGGAGAAGAGGGAACCCCTGTGCACTGTTGTGGGGAGTGTAAATTTGTGCAACATAGAGATTCCCCCAGAAAAGCACAAATAGAACTAGCATATCACCCAGCAGTCCCACCTCTGGGTATTTATCCAAAGAAAATGAAAACACTAACGTGAAAGGATAGAGCCACCCCCAAAATTCATTGCAACTTTATTTACAATAGCCAAGATATGGGAACAACCTAAGTGTCCATCACTGGTTGAACGGATAAAAGATGTGGTATACACACACACACACACACACAGGAATATTATTCAGCCATAAAAAATATAAAATTTTGTCACTCGCGACAACATGGATGGACCTTGAGGGCATCATGCTAAGTGAGATAAGTCGACAGAGAAAGACAAATACCATATGATCTCACTTATACATGGAATCTAAAATAGAAAAAACCAAAACCAACCAAACAAAAAACAAAGCTCACAGCTACAGAGGACAGATTGCTGGTTTCCAGGGGCAGAGGGTTGGGGGGGAGGGGTAGGTGAAATGCGTGAAGGGGATCAAAAGGTACAAGCTTCCAGTTAAAAAGTCAGAGGAATGTAAGGTGCAACATGGTGACTGCAGTTAATAATATTGTTTTGCATATTTGAAAGTTGCTAAGAGATTAAATCTTAAAAGTTCTCATCACACAAGTCCTGGACTGAAGAACTTTGCACAAACTTGTGGGTATCAGCTATAGTTAAATGTATGTAGCACACACTGTCCCAGGCACTGTTCTAAGCAGTTTATATATACTAATTCACTCAGTTCTAAACATACAAAACCATGAAGTCAAGCTATTATTGTCCCCATTTAAAGATGTGGAAACAGTCTGAGAGAGGCTGGTCACTTGTTTTCGTCCCAGCTGGAAGCGATGGAGGTAGAATCTGGTCCTCAGAAGTCTACCTCGAGGGCCTGTATTTTTAACTACCACGTAGCACTGATTTATCCTTTTGATGGCCTGACTTTCATCATCCTCACAAACTTTTCACACATGCCTAAAGAGAGTATATGAAAAGGAGATATGTTGAAACTTACTAAACATGATGGCTACTTTTCATTTGAGTACATAATATGTATTGAACACTGTGTCATGTACTTTGCATAAATATTTAATTCCAACGACAAAACTAAGAGGTTATTAATATTTTCATTTTCAGGTAGGACCACCGAGAATGACGCTACTTGGAATTACAGTGCAATGTGGCACAACCTACATTTGAAATTAGTTCAGTGCAACTCCAAGCTTAAGATTTTAACCTTCAAAGAATAGGCTTGGAGGTCACTCCAGCCTTTCTGGAAGGAAGGGAGAATGTTGGTGGTTTCACAGGAATCGGTGCTCCTCGAAATATTATTTCCGCATTGCTAGTAGCACTAAAAATCCCTCTAATATCTAAAAAGAGCTGCGCCTTTTCTCTATGAAGGGGAAACCAGGAGACTGCTTCTGTTTTCGGGGGTCTGGGATAGGAATGAAAGCCAATGCGAGCAACACGTGCATGGGTGGAAAGGAGAATAGTGGGCCCATCCTGGGTGGAAGAGATTACAATGGGGACAAAGTCACTGGTGGGGAACCCCTGTGTGCCTTTGGGGACTCTCTCCTCATATTCCTTATTCCAAACTTCCCACCACTCCTTTGTCCCCTGTCTATGCCCCTCCACCACCAACCTGTTACATCCCTGCTCTGTTTGTGACAGAGAAGAACAGACCCGACTCCACGTTGGATCTGTTCCTTTAGCTGTGACCTCTGTGCTCTGTCTCCTGTGCTTAGTCATGCTGGCTCTGCACTTTGTAAAGGAACCTTACCTATAGCCTGAAATACACATAACAGCCCTTTCTCAAGGCTCTGCCTCCCAGGCTTGATCTTTAAAGGCAAGATCATTCATTAAAGGCAATTTCCATTCATATAGAGCTAAAAAGTTGCAGAACAGAAAATAACATGTGTCTTGTTACAGGTTTACAGGAACATTTTGACCAGACCTACACAGACAGCAGCAGGAACAAAGGATTATCACACCCCCTCCAGGGTCTGGCCAGCACCAAGGAGTCTGCAGCAACCAGCCACGCCATCTACCTTTCTAGTATAGAAGAAGCCTGAAGTCTCACCCTGGTCAGATAGTTCTTTGGGACACTAGTCCGCCCGCCTGCCGTCTTCTCGGTCTGCTGGCTTGCTGAATAAAGCCGCTGTTTCTTGCCCCAACACCGTGTCTCTGGATTTACTGGCCTGTCATTTGGCGGGCAGTACGAGCTTGGACTCAGTAACACGCTAAGGAGCTAGAACCTCTTCCACAGGGAGGAGATAGAAAAACGGGGCCAAACAAAGACTAGATGTGTGTCTCACATTCACAGTGGGGACAAACATACCTTTTTCCCCAGAGACACATCGTTTTTGTCACTCCTTTCATTCCATATGTATTTATGAGTGTCTCCCACATACCAGGCACTGAGGCCAGTGACACACACACAAAGATATATCACAATTTCAGGGTTGGAAATCGAAACATGTGGACCATAGGGGTTCTGGGGTCCCAAACAACAAACCAACTTGCCTTTCAGACTCTCAGCAAGCATTTCAGAAAGATTTTTTTTTCTTTTATTCAAATGCTCATGAATCTGAATTGCCTGGTATACACCTGAGAGACCCAGTGAAGAATCTGTGTTGAATCTGAATATGTATTTTCCACGCCAAGAAGAACAGCACTATGAGATTTATGAAGAACAGGGGGAGCTTATGGGGGAGTGGGGGATTATACAGTCCTGGCAGGCACACGGGCTGACTCGGGGCGATTGCCAGATGATAATAACTTCTTCCATTTGGCCAGAGGAATACTTCTTAAGGGAGCAAAGTATCACTCTGTACGGTGTAAAATCTCGAAATAGTTTTGTATGCTTTTCTTTCTTTTTGCTTCCTTAAACACTTGAGATGAAAACCGTGGAAGACAAAACTGTTTCTGATAGGATACCGTCCTCCAAAGATTGAAAGTGTCACATCAATATTGCAACACAAGTGGTGTCAGCAAATGGAGCAGAGTTTGTGCCTGTATACAAGACTTGACATAGTATCTAAATTTTTAGTTACTGTGTTTCTGGAAGGGAAAGGGCAACATGGCAATAACTCTGCAAGCAAATTAATGAGCATTCTGTCCCTTTGACAAGCAACTACAATCATTATATGGGAGGAAAGAAACAACCTAACTCAGAAATGCACATGCAGACTTTCAGAGAGATTACACTTGTTTTTATATTAAGAGATTTTATATTACAGTGTTGGTTATTGATGAAGAGGTAGCAAAAGCGTTTTTGCTTTTGAAAACTCTTGTCTATTTTTTAAGCTTGCTTCTTGAGCATTAACTTTTTAGTTGTTTCAACTTACAGAAAACCAGAAAGGAGGCAGAAAAAATGCAAAAACCTGGGAAGGAGGTTTAGATTTTTGACATACCTATTTTGTTTCTGAATTGAATTATCATTAAAATTGTTCCTATTTACCATTAACATTTGTAGAAATGTGTTCTCTGGTTGTAGATTTATTATTCATTTACTTACCTATCAATTTATTTTTTTACCTACTCATTCTTTACCCATTGGCACCCCTGGCTTTGGAATAATTTAAAGGGGGCTTACAAAACATTGTAAAACAAGAATTAGAATAGAGAAAGAAAAAGATGGAGGAAATGGATCAGGACATACGTGAGGGTCAGAAATGAGGCTCTTACACGAGCAAAGATTCTGTATGGTGGATTTAGTGGGTTTCACAAAGCACTCTTATGCCCCACTGCAAGGAGAAAACATGGTTATGATGTTATCTGTGATTCACACCAGGAGGATAACAGATAAAAGGTAATTAGATAATAATCACAAAGGCAACAGATATCCACTGAACTTAACAATTCCAATACCCAATCAGTTAGTCAGCAGTATCGCTAGAGCTGTGATCCTGGTGTAGGACCCATAAGCTCCCCCTGTGACCCATCATTCTCCAGTGTGTCTCTTGCCTTCTTCAATTTGGGGTTGTTTCATCCATGTTTCCCAATCCCTACCTCCTTAGCACACCTTGTGCTTCTCCAACTCAGCCCTTAACAATATTTTGTCATATACGTCTACTCGTTATGACCTATTGCCCCTTCAAAATTCAAAACTATAATGTGAATGTAAGAAATCACAGTGAATCTTTTAAAAAACTGCTGAAAAGGACATTTTCAATAGTTTTTGTGTCTCTTAATGTGAAAATAATTTGACCTGATGACCCCGATTACTGAATATTATTTACCACTTAGTTAATTTATTGGGGGGTGGCATGTCTTTACCTATTAGACCACAGTGCTAGTTCAGCAGGTAAGTTCCCTCATGCTATATACCTGAAGGGAGAACGTTTTGAATCTACAATGGAAATATGTTCACATTTGGGGACATGTTCGGTTTTGTCATGGGAAGAAGTGCAGGAACCTGGTAATATTTTCTGGTTTCTTTACAGACCAAGTGATGCTAAGACAGACTTCCTGTGTTATGATTTATACAGTGTCCACTCTGCCTTTCTTCCTGTCATCATTTGTCAGATGTCTGGGTGTGTCGTGAAGCCCTGTAGTAGCATTTGATCATATGGCATTGGCACAACTGTGAAATAAAATAGGCTCTGTTAATGATTATGGGTTTTTAAAGATATTTAATCCCTTGCAAGGGGCCTTCTGGGCACCTCAGTAAACACATCTATCTCATGGTGATCATCTCATTAAGCAGATGGGCTGGGCTGAGTGGGAAGTATACAGATGGCTCAAAATGGAAATAACAGAACCACTTTCCTATGACTTACACCTTTTTTTTTTTTTTTTACAGTGTATCTATCACATGTTGCCTTTATTTATGAATTTTCATTTCAGTCATGGAATGTAATAACCAAAACAAATATTTTTTTCTCTCCTCAGAATCAGGGAACATCAGTATACTAAGTGTCATCTAATAAGGGATTTCGCAAATGATATTCTCCAAATCCTTAAAATGTATTAGAGTTTCAAAATATAATGTATACTTTCCCCAATCATTCTACAGCCTAAAACTACTGTGTGTCTAAAATGCCCCAAGCACAAGGTTAGGCATTCACTGTATATAGTAAGGAGTAAATGTTCAACATCTGGGGCAATTTTTAATTGTCTTTAGAGACTTTCATTCCTATAAACTACCAAGAAAATTTAAAGATGAAGATTAAGCCATACCATTTAGAAAATTATTTGTGGACTTGAAGGATTTTATTATCGACAAAGCAAAAAACTGATGGTAAATATTTTACTTAAATATTAATTTAAATATTAATATATTGAAGTATTTAATTAAGAAATCAAGAGGCTATGATAAAAGCTCATAGAGAAATCATTTAATTGTTACTGTTTTTCATTCATAAAGAGATTTAAAAGAGTGGCTCACACAACTGTGGCGCTGACATGGTTGAAATATGCAGGGCAGGCATATTTCAGCCATGGAAAATGGATAACCAACAAGGACCTACTGTATAGCACAGGGAACTCTGCTCAACATTATGTGGCAGCCTGGATGGGAGGGGACTTTGGGGGAGAATGGATACATGTATATGTATAGCTGAGTTGCTTTGCTGTGCACCTGAAACTATCACAACATTGTTAATCGGCTCTGCTCCAATATAAAATAAAAAGTTACAAAAAAAAAAAAAAAAGAATTTCTTCTTCTTTAGGAAACCTCAGTCTTTGGGATGGAGACCTTCAACTGATTGGAGAAGGCCCACCCACATTATCCAGGGTCATTGCCTTTACTTAAAGTAAACTGACTGTAGTTTTTAATCAAGCCTATGAAATACCTTCACAGCAATATCTAGATAAATGATTGATGAAATACCTGAGTGCTGTAGTTAACATACATAAACTTATCTGGCTAAGTTAACATAAAACTAATTATCACACGTAGTGTAGAACTAACCAATGTAGACAGATACTATATGAGGGGTTAAGTATCACATCAGTAGATTTTAAGCCATAGATGCTGATGTCAGCAAACATCCAATTGAATATTTCTGCTTCCAGTTCTTAACGACAATTCTGTTTTTAGTGACAGTAGAACATGCATGGTGATGGGGGGAGGGGTCTGTGCATGTTTATCCAGTGAGCACTGATTATTCATATAGGATTAGGGTTACTTTGTAATAACAACACTGTAATAAAACGAGAGCCATTTATACCAAATATCTGTCTGAAGCATCTTAAACTCCTCTCTCCTGCCTCAGACCCTCACAGGTGATAAAGGGGTAACACCACCCTTTAGGGTGGTTTGGACAATTCAAATCCTTTCCAAAATGTATTACATTATTTTGAAAACTGTAAATTGTACTAATCTGCACTTCACACATGAGAATTCAGAATTCAAGCAAAACTGAACATAAATCTAAAAGCTACAAAAACTCCATGAATACGTGGATTGCACACTATGTCTCTTCTCGCCCACAGAAGAAAATTCCCCATCTTTGTTAATATAACACATCATTCTCTCTGCTTCTCAGCATAATACTCATTCTCTTGATTAAATCAAAATACTTCTCCAGGTAAATCACTGGAGAAAAATGTTCCTAAGTTATTTAGTCTCCTCAGCATTACAGTTTCAGAATATTTCCCCAAACACCAAATTTTCCCAGATATTCATCTTTGACACGATGAAAAATGCCATTTAAAAAGTCTAGCCACACAGAAGACCTAAATAGACATTTCTCCAAAGAAGACATACAGATGTCCAAGAAGCACATGAAAAGCTGCTCAACATCACTAATCATTAGAGAAATGCAAATCAAAACTACAATGAGGTATCACCTCATACCAGTTAGAATGGGCATCATCAGAAAATCTACAAACAACAAATGCTGGAGAGGGTGTGGAGAAAAGGGAACCCTCTTGCACTGTTGGTGGGAATGTAAATTGATACATTCTATGGAGAACAGTATGGAGGTTCCTTAAAAAAACTAAAAATAGAACTACCATACGACCAGCAATCCCACTACTGGGCATATACCCAGAGAAAACCATAATTCAAAAAGACACATGCACCCCAATGTTCATTGCAGCACTATTTACAATAGCCAGGTCATGGAAGCAACCTAAATGCCCATCGACAGATGAATGGATAAAGAAGATGTGGTACATATATACAATGGAATATTACTCAGCCATAAAAAGGAATGAAATTGAGTCATTTGTTGAGATGTGGATGGATCTAGAGACTGTCATACAGAGTGAAGTAAGTCAGAAAGAGAAAAACAAATACCGTATGCTAACACATATATATGGAATCTAGAAAAATGGTACAGATGAACCGGTTTGCAGGGCAGAAGTTGAGACACAGATGTAGAGAACATACGTATGGACACCAAGGGGGGAAGACTGTGGTGGGGTGGGGATGGTGGTGTGCTGAATTGGGCAATTGGGATTGACATGTATACACTGATGTGTATAAAATTGACAAACAAACAAACAAAAAAACTAATACTAAACTTTCTTTGGGTGATTTGTATGGAAATATGTTAATATAAATGTTTCAGACATTACACGAAATTTCTAAAAATCTTATATGTTCTGGTATAATGTTATAAGTCATAATTCTAGTTATTACTTTAAAATGTATATCTCAGAAATAACTAAATTTTCTTGTCAATTGCATTATTATGAACTTTCATCAAATCTTTAACTGTGGTCATTTTTAAGTCTTTTCTCATTTACAGACAGTTGTGGGTGTACTCTGATGCTTTTGCAAAAATGTTCCTATAAAAGGGTTTCATCTTCAAGGAATTCATGGAAAAGACTCTGACAAGTACATTTTTCTGGTAACTGACTATAGTGCTGAACTGAATAAATAAGCATTTTCAGAACTCTAATGGAAAACTGATGAATTCATAAAAGTGCTAACAAAAGATCAAGATGAAAAAAAATTAATTACATGGGACTGAGTGAACTGATGAGGATGATTATAATTTTTGTGACTTTCTGTTTGAATAAAACAAAAAAAAATCCCACAAAAGGACTCAGAGGCAAAAAATATACAAATCAATTTTCACTGCAAAGTAAAGGAGCTGTTACAGTGGAGGATTACTGGACTGAATATCAATATTATGACATAGTATTAGTGTGTTTCGTGTTTGGTAATTGCAATCATTGTTGCTTTTGTTGTGGTCATCCATTTACAATGCTTGGTGTCAGTTGATTTATCTTTTGTAAAAATAAAATACAGTGTGTGTGGAAAAAAAAAAAAAGAGAGAGAGAAAAGGTTAGAAAGTCTTACCCTATAATTATACTAAAAATGAAGCCGATTTAATAACCAAAAAAAGGACTCAGGACTAAAGCTTTATTATACCTTTTTTAAAAGTAACGTTGTTTGAAACCAAGGTAAGCCTACATTTATTTGTACCTCAACACTTAGCCTCTAAATAAATTTTGAATTTAATCTGTTTAGCTACACTACGATAACTGATTCCAAGAGAACATGCATTTAATTATCACTACATATCAGAAAACATTAAGAAAATATTTAAGAAGTGTAACCCATTATAACTAACCCATAGGTCTAAGTTTGGAAGCAATTTAGAAATGCCTTTCAAAAGTTTATCTATAAATTATGTCATTCCATTAATTTTGCAATCTGTATAAAAGATGCTTTGTGGTTTAGTCATGGAAGGGCAGGGTTTTTTTGTTTTTCTTAAAGAAATTTAAATTAGTGGGACTGTTTCATCTTAATAAACAGGTTTGATTATGGAAAAAAAAAAAAGTCTAGCCACAGATTCTTTATTGTAAAGACTCTGGTCTTGCTCTGTAAGAACACTAATCGATCTACTTTTACCGAAGATGTCAATAAAAACGCTTTGAGATTAATTCACTCTGGCACCATTTCTAATATAAAATCTATTTGTGGTAGTCTCTAAACAGATAAATAATAATAATAATAATTGAAAAAAGCAAATGTCAGAAAGAAAAGGTAGTGGTGATACTTGTGTGGATATTTCCTATGTAATGTGTCAAGATTCGACCCCTGGTCTTTCACGGAGGTGTCAATATCAGTGATGATGAATTGGGTTTTTAGTATTTGCTCCTGGAAACAATATTAAATAAACAAAAGCACCATTATGAGAAGCAGAAATCTTCCTCTTCTGTCTTAAAACAGTGACTTCTTTAGTCATCGCTGAAGAACACATGGATTGTGTATTTATTTACTAAAAAAATTTCTTTTTTCCTTGTCTGAGACACTTACCAAAGGAACAGCGGTGCTGCTCAATGCAAATCTCCATAAGGATTCATGTGGTTTTGTCACCTTCATGTTGTGTTCTTGGCGATCCTGGGCAGCTGAGAGGACACTTGAGCTTCCCTTCCCAGAGCTCCCTGGAGTCAGGACCGCCCCTGCGTCCCGCCCCTGCCACTGCATCCGGTCCACGCACCTGCTCCATTACGTTGGTTGAATGAACACCCATCCTAAATTGGGTTATTTTGCTTCTGGGAAAGTTTTCTTCCGTTCAGAGACAGACCTCTCCCTCCAGATCTGGTCACTGCTAGATCCTTCTGTTGTGAAATCGCCACCCACTTTGGACTCAGAAGACTTTTGTTCCAGTATCCACTTTTCAGGGTGGTGACTCCACGTTGGGTCTGAAGCCGCCCAGGGTGTTGGTGACACACACAGTGTCATCCGACAGGCGTGGATTCCAGTTGGAGCTGCATCACCTCTTTGCTGTGTCACGTGGGGTGAGAATATCCATGCCCCTCATGTCCACTTCCTCTTGAAACACCAAGGGTCCTGATCACACCAGCGTCAGTGATAACAGGCTGACCGCGTAGACAGACGTGTAGGGCTCCTGACTGCACACCGTGGAGAGCAAACAGGTCCGTGACGCGGAGACACAGGAATCGGTCCTCCCGCAAGTGAGAGCGAACGGAGATGAACGCAGATGCAAAGCGGTTGGCCTAGAGGAACACGGCCAGTGACAGGTGGGGATCAGAGTGGATGGTGGGGATGGCGGTGGGTGGACTCACGCAAATTCTCTCCTGATCAGACTACAGCCCTTGGGCACTCTAAGTGGCCTGTATCTGCATTACAATAATCCGCAATTATTTAAATATTGAGGGCAATCAGTTTCCTTTTACATTTTACATGCTACAATGAAAGAGAAACAATTTCCCTTACTTTGTATATATTAGGCTACACAGTCTCTGAAGTCAGCGTTTGTTTTTATTTATCTTTATTTTTTTCCCTAAATATTTTGCTCAGTATTTTGAACACTGTAGTTTTTTTTTTTTTTTTTATAAATTTATTTATTTATTTTTGGCTTTGTTGGGTCTTCGTTTCTGTGCAAGGGCTTTCTCTAGTTGTGGCAAGCGGGGGCCACTCTTCATCGCGGTGTGCGGGCCTTTCACTGTCGTGGCCTCTCTTGTTGCGGGGCACAGGCTCCAGACGCGCAGGCTCAGTAGTTGTGGCTCACGGGCCCAGTTGCTCCGCAGCATGTGGGATCTTCCCAGACCAGGGCTCGAACCCGTGTCCCCTGCATTGGCAGGCAGATTCTCAACCACTGCGCCACCAGGGAAGCCCCTGAACACTGTAGTTTTAATCATTATTTAATAAATGAAAGAATGAACACATTAATGAATGGCAAAGCTGCCATATCAGGGGCTCTCATGCAGCTAAGCCAGTTAAATGTGTTTGGAGAAACTGGGGTATTTATTTAGTAATACGTTCATGTCCTGTACCGCATGGTTCTCAATTAGCTTGAAAATAGCTCACAAGTCCCATTACCCAATTTAAGACAAATATCTCTTAATTTAAAATTGTGCATTGGAAATATTTGGGGTTTAAATTTTAAAATGTATTCTACTTCAACATATAAAATCCACAATAGTTTAATTTAAACACATTAAAATATGCTGAGTAAACAAAAAAAACGAGCTTTAAATTTAATAAAACATGGTGAATGGTTTCACTTAAAAATTAAAGCTATATGTGTGTAGCTTAATATATATGTTTCTATATATAATTTTGATGTCAAAACAAAAGTGATATGCATATAACAATAGTTTATTGTATATAATAGCAACCTAAGTTAGACTGAAACTTAGTATTTTGTAGTCAATACTGCATAAAACTTCTGTTTTTAAACAAAATTAAATAGAATCTTAAAATTTTAGTTTAAGAATTGAAGGTCTATGTGTTAATTTATTCCTGGAAGAATTTCTAACTCACTCTAGCCTTCATTTTCTCCCTCTTAAAAGACGTTTGTTGAATTTCAAAGGTATTTAGTCAAACAGAATGACTTGAGCATTACTAGAATACACAAAGAAACTTCATGCTTTGCATAAATTATTGTCATTAATGGCACTGCATGAGGTCGCTTGCTTGAATAACTTTTTTGTCAATAGTAAAAAGAACTTGCTTTCAGAAGAGAAGTTGTGCTGAAAACTCGCAGAGGAGGGTGACAACTCATTTTCATCTTAACAAATAAACATTAAAGTTGTTTTTTTAAAGACCATGTAAATCAGAGTAATTTCCTAAATTATACTTTTTGCTAATATTCCCTTTGAGATTTAGAGCTTATGTACTAACATTCTTCAAGCAAACTGGTGACTTCAGGAAAAATCCCATAGTCACTATATACAGTGGGTCTTCCCGGGACTTACGTGACTATTTGCACAAGCTAATTCACATGCATTGGCTTTAATTCTGATATATCATCTAGAGCAGGTCCCCTGTTCTGACTCAGGCCTCGTTAGCCAGTGGAAAGAGAAGCAAATGCTTTGCCCGTGGTGCTCCAGCTGGGAAAGAAAGAAATGGGCGCCACCAGGACGTGGATGCACTGGAGAAGTCCTCCCGGTTCATTTCCTTATCCCTTCAAATCCCAAATGTGACTCTCGAGTTAGCTGCAAGAAAAACACTCTCTACATTTATTATGTTTAGGATTTCCCTATATGTTCATCTTAAAACTGACCATAGTTATTAAAGACAGGACATTTTTAGAAATCCGTTTCAAGGTACCTGCAAAACATCCTGGGTCTTTCACAAAACACTAATGTACTCAAACATTTTTTTGTTGAGAATCCCTGAAGCTCACAAATTGAGTCATGTGGTTCTTTACTAGTAGGGTTTCTACCTTTAAAACAAGTGTGATTATGCCTCATCCATGCTTTGAATCAGTGAAGTAAAATCCTATTTTACAAACAGTCCTCTTTGCTTTGTTTGTTCTCAACATGTACCCATGTGAGGTCATCGCAGACAATCTATGCTATAGTTTTTTTTTTATTTATTAAATTGAGATGCTAATTTCTACTTACATACTGTATGATTCCAACTATGTAATGTTCTGGAAAAGACAAAACTATGGAGACAGTAAAAAGATCAGTGGTTGCCAGGGGTTGGGGGGAGGAATGAATGGGCAGAGCACAGAGGATTTTTCGGGCAGTGAAACTACTCTGTATGATACTATAATGGTGGATACCTGTCATTATACATTTGTCCAAACCCACAGAATGTACAACACCAAGAGTGAACCTTGATGTAGACTATGTACCCCTATTAGGTAACAATGATGTGTCAATGTAGGTTCACTGATTATAATGAATGTACCCCTATGATGAGGGATGTTGATAATGGGGAGGCTGCATGTACAGGGGCAGGTGGTATATGGGGAAATCTCTGTATCTTCCTCTCAATTTTGATACGAGCCTAAAACCACTCTAAAAGATTGTCTTTCAAAAAATTGCACTTTTGCTGAGTCATAGAGCCTGAAGGTCATGGAGCAGAGAGCTTTCAATTTCAGGCCTTACAATTAATTACCATTTTTATAAGAAATAAGTGCTTTTAAGATCTTTTAAGAAGGCATAATTTAGGGAAGAATAAAATGCTAACATGAAGAATGAATTCAATTTTAGACAGAAGCGCGGGATACTAATTAGAGAATTATTCTAGAATAAAAACAATGGAGGTCTAAGTGAGTAATGGGTAGGGGCTAGAAACGTGTCCTTTCTTGAAGAGGCTCTTATGCACCTTACATATATGATCTCAGTTAATAGGATGGCGAAGGAGAAAAGGCCTAAGACACGGCAGTGTGAAATTTGCCAGGTTGCCCTCCCATTGGCTAAATGATTTCCCTTCGTATTTAATCAGTATCGTACAGATACAAACAAATGCAGGGAAGCGTAAGTGATGAGTGAAGAAGAGAGAAAGCAAGAAAATCTGTCTCTGTCAAATTTATAAACATCGAGGTATTGCAACTTTTATACAATTTTGATTTTTTTCATTTCTGCTACTGGTATACCAGGAGGAATAGAAGACCTAGTTCTAGGGGATAAATAATGGGTTTGGATATTTTTAGGCTTATTTTATCGCTGGTTTCTCTTCTATAAACACTGGCTTGCAGTATTTGGCATGTACGACTCATATTCATTATTTTTTCAATTAGTCTGCAAGGTCCTTGAGGGCAAAGACCACGTGTTGTGTTCCTTGGTGTCTACTACCTCAGCTTGCGTGGTGCCTGGCAGGCTACAGACATTCACACACACACACACACACACACACACACACACACAATTGGATTGGTAAGTCTGTAAGTGGATCTCAAGATATTACTTATCTTCTACCTGAATCAAGTCTATACAGATAATAATTTAAGCTGTATCATGTCACATGCAACATATTTGATGTATCGTCTGTTTTCAATTTGAGTTAAATGGCAGTGAATTGAATTAAGAGGTTGGCGGTACAACAGAAAATGACCCAGAGATAATTTAGGTTCTCCATCCAATTCTAAAGCAGTGAGGATCCGTCTCACACTCTAGTCACCTGGTGAATTGATGAAATATTCTCAAAGGCAGTTTGGGACTGGGTGATCCAGGTATCAGAGCCAGACATGAGAAAGTCATTACACAAAGGAACAAAGGCTATAATTCTTATAAAAGAATAGAAAATAGCTTTGTCTATTTCCATCTTCTTATTCTTTAAAACTTCTTTTTAAAGTTATTTTAATTATTTTATTTATTTATTTTTGGCTGTGTTGGGTCTGCGTTTCTGTGCGAGGGCTTTCTCTAGTTGCGGCAAGCGGGGGCCACTCTTCATCGCGGTGCGCGGGCCTCTCACTATCGCGGCCTCTCTTGTTGCGGAGCACAGGCTCCAGACGCACAGGCTCAGTAGTTGTGGCTCACGGGCCTAGTTGCTCCGCGGCATGTGGGATCTTCCCAGACCAGGGCTCGAACCCGTGTCCCCTGCATTGGCAGGCGGATTCTCAACCACTGCGCCACCAGGGAAACCCCTCTTTAAAACTTTTAAGTTTCCCTTTCCAACTTCTAGCTTGAGTGTCTGCATTGCTTTGGGCTTTTCCACTCCAGATATTTTTCTCTTCTAATCTCATGCTTTCTGCTTTTCCCCCCTGCACTCCTGTTCTCTTTGTCCGTTTCCTTACATGAGTGGAGATGGCTGTACACCGCTTCTTTGTGCCCCTGAACTTGGAGATGTGGTGTTGCTGCCTCGCAGCCCCCAGGGTGGCCTCCTGCGCAACCTGCCATCGCCTGATGGGCTGAGTCCCTCATCCCAACTCTTCGTCTGCTCAAAGGAAGGGACAGAAGGAAAGCGGTCAAGATAGATGTGCTGCTGACCTGGATGGAGGATTAAAAAGGAATCAAATAAACGAAGCACATGTGAGCTCAGCAAACGTCACCAGCTCGGTCTCTGTGTTTAGGATCTGATAGTTTACAGGAACATGAATTCCTTTTATGGGTGTCACTCGCCTTTCACTTCTCTCTCTGCTTCTAGCCAACAACTGTGCTTTGTCAGTAGACAAAGGGTTAAACTCCAAAGGGAGGTGAACATGAGACGTTGACCAAAAGGTGAAGCCAACAAAGATCAGGAAGGAAGAACGGTATTTAGTATTATATGTGAGTTAGCTAGCTTTTTACGTGAGTCTAATCTGTTTCGGCATACGTCTTTCGAGGGAAGGAAAGGAACGTATTAATGAAAGCATTCCCTTTTCTCGACTAAGAATTTGCCAGAACATTCTTTCACACTTTATTCTATTCCCCAGCTGTAGGTAGTACAGGTATTGCCTGGACAGAGGGCTATGAGCCCCGTGCTTCTGAAGAGGATGCTCCCTGTGGAAACCAAATGAGGCTGAGGTTCTCCTTCCCTCCTTTGTCAGCAGGCGGACACACCTGTTAGCCAATAGAATGCTTTTTTTTCTATAAGGATCTTTTTAGTCGAATGTATCTTGCATATAAAGCATACTTAGTTAACCAACATACTGCCTAAGGCCATTGTTCAGATGGTAAGAAAGTTTTAACAATTATAGAGACAACAGGTCATTTGCTATGGAAGATGGCTTTCCCTACACAGGACGCAGAATGATGTTTTACTATCTTAACTGCTACCTTCTCTGTGTACGTACTCAGAGAAATAAATGCTTAGTTAGTGTCAGCCATTGTGGATACATAGTATTTATACAGCTTCAACGATGAAAAGAGTGAAGATGGGTGGGAGGATTTGGAATTATAAGAAAAAAGAAATAGAAAACACTGATCCAATGGGTGTCCATATTTGGCCATTAATTATATTTGACCACACAGTGTCTTTTCTTTTCAAGTAAGAGTCATATAATTCAGATTTTAAGCAATTTGTATTATAAAAATATTATATTCCATAATGTTTTATTTCAAAATTTTCAAGGCCTGAAACCCACCACTCTTCTTTACGCAAAACCTAATGCAGAAATGCAGTAATAAAAAAAAAAGATTGCGCAGCAAACGGAACTATCGACAAAACAAACAGGCAGCCTGTGGAATGTGAGAAAATATTTACAAACCACAGACGCAATAAGGGGTTAATAGCCAAATTATAGAAGGAACTTACACAACTCAGTAGCAGAAAAACAAATAACCCAACGAAAAATGGGCAAAGGTCATGAATAGACATTTTTCTAAATAGACATCCAAATGGCCAACAGGTATGGACTTGAGGACACGGGGAGGGGGAAGGGTAAGCTGGGACGAAGTGAGAGAGTAGCACTGACATATATACACTACCAAATGTAAAAGAGATAGCTAGTGGGAAGCAGCCGCATAGCGTAGGGAGATCAGCTCGGTGCTTTGTGACCACCTAGAGGGGTGGGATAGGGAGGGTGGGAGGGAGACGCAAGAGGGAATAGATATGGGGATATATGTATATGTATAGCTGATTCACTTTGTTATACAGCAGAAACTAACACAACGTTGTAAAGCAATTACACTCCAGTAAAGATGTTAAAAAAAAAAAGTGCTCAACATCACTAATCATCAGGAAAATGCAAATCAATACGACACTGAGATATCATCTCACACCTGTCAGGATGTCTATTAAAAAAAAAAACAGGAGATGATAAATACTGGCAAAGATGTGGGAAAAAAGGAACCCTTGTACACTGTTGGTAGGAATAAAAACTAGCACAGCCACTGTGGAAAACAGTATGAAGCTTACTCAAGAAATTAAAACTACAACTACCATATAATCCAACAGTTCTACTTCTGGGTACGTATTCCAAAGGAAGCAAACTCATTACCCTGAAGAAATATATGCACTCTGATGTTCATTGCAGCATTATTCATAATAGGCAAGGTATGGAAACAACCTAAGTGTCCATCGATGGTGAATGGATACAGAAGATGTGAGATACACACACACACACACACACACACACACACACACACACAGAGGAATATTATTCAGCCATAAATAAAGAAAAAAACCCTCTCCATTTGTGACAACATGGATGAACCTAGAGGACATTATGCTAAGGGAAACAGCCAGACAGAGAAAGGCATACTGAATGATATCATTTATATGTGGAATCAAAAAGAAATCTTAAGTAAAACTCATAGAAACAGAGAACAGAATGGTGGTTGCCAGGGGCTTCAGGGGTGGGGGAACTAGGGAGAGGTTGGTAAAAGTTTCAGCTACAAGGCGAAGATTCATAAGGAACGATGAGCTAACGTATAACATGGTGGCTATAGTTGGTAATACAGTATTATATAATTGGAATTTGCTAGGAGAGTAGAAATTAAGTGTTCTCAAGGAGAAACCTGTAAATACGTGAGATGAGGAATGGGTTAACTAACCCTGTAGTGAATCCTGTCACGACACATATGCATACCAAAGTCATGGGGCACACTGTAAATACATTACAATTTTACTTGTCATTTATACCTCTATAAGGCTGAAAAAATGATAGTAAAGGTAAACACAGAGCAGGTCGGGCTGAACATGGGGAGATGAGGAGAACGGATCTTCCCAGTTGGCTCCACGCCCTATCACCCGGCCTCCTGTTGCAGCTGCACAGACTGCATGGAATTTAAAATCCATTCACCTAAACTGTAGCTCACGCCTTCGCTTCCATACAACACGATGGGCCGTATTGGTAACCAGCGGTGTGTAAGACCCTAGTCTGTAAGCTCGTGTTTGTTTGAGTTTTAAATCCTTGTAAAAGGGGGTTAATCAGAGGAAATCTCTATACATGGGCAATGGCAACCATCCTTACTTCACTGTAGTGTTGTAGAGCTTAAATAAGATGGTACACTGAAAGCACGCAGTGCCAAAGTGAAAGAAAAGGGAAGAAAAGGGAAAATAGAACACTTACAACGCGTGGTGACTACTGGCACTTACTCCCTAGTTCATGGAAGTACTTAGTGACTGAGAATTATACATAGTTTCCTACTTATCGGGAATACATATATAAGTAAGTGTATATATACATAATAATATAGTTACTATAGGAATATATCTGAATATGTATATAAGTATATATATACATATATAATGATATAATTATAATTATATATATAAGTTATTGGGTATATACGAATATGTATATGCATAAGTATATATACATATATAATTATAATTATATATATAACTGAATGGGAATATATAAATAGCTACATATGTAAGTGTATATATATATATATACATATATAATGATATAATTATAATTATATAACTTATTGGGAATATATATATGAATATGTATATATGTAAGTGTATATATACATATACTGATATAATGACAATTATATATAACTTATTGGGAATATATATGAACATGTATATATTTAACTGTATATATATACATATACAGTGATGTAATTATAATTATATATAACTTATTGGGAACATATACTAACTATATACAAAATTATATATATAATCTGTGTATATAACTGTATATGTGTAGTTTTATACACATATATTTTTACAAATACATAAAACCTGTATATATATATATATATATATATATATACACACACACACACACATATATATATACAGATTTTTATTTGCAGTAAACTATTTTTATTTGGAGTAAAATGGTAGCATTTCTTCACAGGAAAATTCCCAGGGAACTTCAAACTCTGTCTCCTCCCTAAAAGCATATAAGTGCATTGTATATTGAACATATTTACTAGGGAAGGACTTCGCAAACATAGAAGCAACACTGTAAAAGAAGACAATCACTTTCTTGCTTCCAGACACATTTTGCTTCCTCAGTCCGCGATGCTCTGACTATCCTCCCTTAGGGGGAACCTTTCTAGACTCTGGATCGAGTAGCAAGGAGTGCGGCACATAACCTAACCTCATCACAGGTCCAAGCAGCCTGGGAAACACAAATAAGCAAAACAAGCTGAGACCTCTCTAACTTTGATTTGCACAAAGCAGTCACAATAGTCAGCATGATAACAGCCTAGGCAATGGAAAACTAAATCCTAGGTTTCTATAACGTCACCTTTTGGCATCCAGAGGGAAAATGGTTAAAAACTGGCTTCGAAACAGTCATGGCCATCTCGTATTTCACAGCCCAGGAGCCATGACAAAGAGGACAGAAGATCATTTTTATGACGATGAATTTTGAACTTCAGTAAACAGAAAGACAACCTCAAAAAGAGTGAGTACAACCATCTCGGCAGTGGAAGCAGGCACGTGTGGGTCCTGCTGGTCACGTCCTAGCCCTTCCCAGTATAATGCAGAGGCCCCAAGAATCGCTACCTCTATGGCAGTTAGGAAATAAAAATCCTAACAAAACTCTGTGTGCAAGGTCCATGGAGACTAAGGAGAGCCCCGCTCCTGAGGAATGTAGCAAAACTCTTTAATTCCAAATTAATTCCAGATTAATTCCAAATTGCTGGATTGGGTGAGCTCTAGGAAGAAACCACATCTGAAACGAGGAGCTGGAGGGATACCAAGAAACTCTGTCTCTGAAAATTTTTTTCCAAAACATTTTCCTTTAAAGCTTTAGAGCTCCTATTCCAGAGACCAATTTTTTCAGCGAAGTGTTTTTCCCCTAGTCAGGTCCTATTTTAAAACAGAAATGCCACCACAAAAGGAGTGAACGCCCCCAGGGAAAGAATTTCTCAGAAGCTTTCTCTGTGCTAGAATGGGCATCTCTGGGAAGCTTGTGATTCTTCCCCAGGTGGAAGGAGTAAAGGGGGAAGCTCCGAGATGAGGACACAGGTAGAGACCAGCTGGCGGCCAAAGCAGGGACAACCAGACCTTGACCTTAAGCAGCTGTTAATGAGTGAACACAACTGCAGCCCTTTCTTCGCTTGAACAACACCTACGTACTCTGTCTGCACATGCAGTGGTTTTGCAGCCCTGAGCTAGTCTAAGGGTGTCCCAACATCTGTCTCAGAGGCTGGGGTAGATGTCACCACCCCCCGCAACCAAGTGCAGAGAGGGCTGACACGGCCCATCCTGGGTCGCCAGGACAGCAGGATGACGGGCGGCCACAAACACAGCTTTGCACTCTCACCCCGGGCAGAAGCAACTCCTGACGCTCCCGCTAATTCATTCACCGTATCCCTTAAAGAAGGACTTAAATACTTTCAATAATGTCCTTTAATTAAGTCTCTGCTAATTTTAAAATGGAATGCTGTGATGTTTTCTCATCTTAAATCTCCTTGAAGTTTCTTAAAGGCCAGGAGTCAGCCTTACATTTCATTTGCTTTGCCTGCAAGTAACATCCACTGCAAATAACACATGCTGTGTCCAGGGTTGTCACTCCAGAATATGAATCTAGAATCCGATGCAGGTGAACTTTACGTTTCTAGAAGTAGAGCCATCTCTACTCCTTGATTTTGCTTGTGGCTGCGCATCCTAAAGCATTCCTAACCTCAGAATATATTTTCTTTGAAAACTCAGATAAGGGCGGTGACAACTGCTCGCCTCTGCCTCCAGTACAAAGTCACATCTCAGACGTCTTCCCCTTTTGTATCCTCAGGACGCGTGTCGGGACCAGGTCCACAGGGCAGGACCCTCATCCTCCCACTGTTGCCAGAGCTGGAGGGATGGTGTTGTAGCCCAGCACCCACAGCGGATCCACCGGTAACCGGATGCTTGAAGAGCACGAGGACACGTCAGCCTCACAGCCACGTCGCAACACAGGTGGTGGAAGGACTGAAACTTTGTTCCAACCTAACTTGGTCTAAAGTTAAATCACAATTTAAGTGACGGCTACATTTTAAAAGTCTGAATGTTTTTGGTATGACGACATGAATGGGTATTACTGATATATCAAACGATGATTTTGACAGTAAAATAACCATCTGAACTTGGTGTGAAAGAATCCTATATACTGTCATTTTAATTCATGGAAGATGAAATCTGACATTCCCCCAGGAGAAAGGGGGATGTTTAAATGAAATGTTCATCAACAAGAGAACTTCTGGAAAGTTGTCAGACTAGAATGCAGAGAGTTAGGTAATTTTTTAAAAAGCAGCTCCTTTTATTCAAACAATCTCACCTGGCATTTTGTCACTCAGGAAAAGTTGTTAGTCAACATGTGATTGAGTTATTTGACAAAAATGCCATTTCCCATTTACTGTACTATTCATATTGAGTTACTCAACCACTAAGTAGCCTGCGTTAGATGCAGCTCTGAAATTAAAGACGTGTTTACACGGGAGGTCTTGAAATTTTCAAACATGCTCGAAAATTATGACTTTTTTTGTGACAGGCAGTGGTCAAATAGGAAGTTGTCAAGTTGTGTGGGTTTTCTCTTACAAAATCACCGCTTGCCCAGAGCACCTCCTAACTTAATCAAGTAGGAAGCCCAGCAGAGTGAAGTGGGTCCTGAACCCTGAAATCTGCTTTGTAAGCATAGATGCACTGCAGTGAAGACAGCAGCCCAGCCCAGGAGAAGATGTCGCTAGTAGCTCTTCTGTGACTAAGCAGGAGACCGGAGTCCTGAGTGATGGAGCAGTTCCGGGTCTGCCCGCCACGAGGATGTGGCCATGAGAATCCTCGGGTCTGTGCTTACTCAAGAAGCAGCTGCAAGAAAATTCACCATCGTTGACATTAAGGACTCCAGAAATACAATTAAGGACCCTGAGGCCAGATTTTCATGTTTTGCAATTGAAATGCTGCTGTGGACCCAACCAAACTCTGAGCAAAAGGGAGGAAGGAAACCTTCCAGGGAAATTGTCAAGGAAATGCTGGTCCGTTAGCATCAAGTGGACCTCTACAGGCTTCAGCTTCTCAATTAGCTTTGGGAATGTCCAATAAAACAGATATTTGTTATGTCGCTGTGGTCTGGGCCCAGTTGTGGGAGCTGGCTTTTGGTGGCAGTGAACTGTGTCATCAAAGTATTTCTGAAATCACAAAATGGTAATAAATACTCTGTTTATGCTGCCTTCTGGCCCAGTGGAGAAAAACAACACTGGATTTCCTGTCCACGTTTAGAGAGCTGCGCATCTTTAGTGTTCAGGACTCTGCTTGTGCTTTTTTCTCTCTTCAGGTTCTGATTTATATTCCCCTCAGCTCCACCAGGCTCTCGTAGTTTCCACAGGCTGCAGCTGCCCGTTCAGATGTGTGCTGTTTCTAGTAACATTCTGAAAATACAAATGATGACTGTGCCCATTAATTTTGCATAAGATCTTTCTCAAGAATTTTTTTTTTTTTTTTTGCTCTCTTTATATGCTTTGGGATTTGACGATTCAAATTACACGTTTAGAACTTTAGATAACCTATTTAGTAAACCAGAACTCCCAGTCTTAGGACTGAATTTTAAATACGAGGCAATCAGACGCAATGAAATATTTTTAAAGAAATAATACCACCATTTTGTGTGGTATTTTTGACTTTTAGGGTAATTTTACTTCTGTGTCTTCATGTAAACCTCCAGATAATCTTATTTTATTTTAAAAATAAGAAAAGAGAGGCCGAGAGAAGCGAAAGGGATTAATGCCATGCTCTCACTTTGGAGGTCAATTCTCGTGACTAAATGAATAAATTACTGTATTTTCAACATGCTACCAAAATAAAGGCATTTTCTTATATTCAATAAGGGAAATCATCAAAGTGGACAGTAGAATTCAACACGGAATTATTTCTCTGACTGGAGCATGAATTATTTGAACTTTTAGCTCTCCTGTGTATTCACTGCCTAAATTCCCGTAGATGTGATTTTTTTATCATTTCCTTGAAGAAAAAATTATCACTTAAATCATATTGACCTGTTTTTCTTGTTTTTTTGTTTGTTTGTTTAAAGTACTGGTTACATAAGCTTCTAGCACAACCCAACTTTAGAATTCTAATTTTTTAATACTGTCACTTCTTTCTAAAATTTCACTTACTATTTGCTAAAGTAAAAAGTAAAGTCAGTTGTGTGATTAAGTGACTCTCAGTGCAATCTTAGATCTTTGTCACCAGTTTGCCTGGATCCTTCTGTCTTTCCTCCTTGGAATGGGTTTTGCCTCTGCCATTCCTTAGGAAGGAATACGGTTCCGAAAGGAAGTGTGATCACACATTGCCACAGGGCTCTCTTGCATTATTCTTATTGATCAGACAACATTTATTTTTAATGTATTAATAAGCCATGTATTTAAGGCAGTTCACATTTGATTATAAAAATAGCAACTGATTATAACCAGGGTTAGCAGGGATTTTTCCAGCAGGTTCTTTTAAACACTTCTTATGGGAATAAACACAGTGTCAGTTAAAATCAAGACACATATATATATTAAATGTCTTGGCAAGTTTTCAGAATCTATCTCATGGAAAAAATGGGCTATTCACACATACATGTTGCATTTATTTCATTGTTATGTGATATAGCAAAGGAAAAAAAATCCCACCGAAATATGAAGTAGGAAAACCAGCTAAATGACCAAACTAAAGAACTAGTGAAAAAAACAACAGATAAAAAATAAAACTATTCACAATGATTAAGTGGAAAAAGCCGGTTAATAATGTTATTGACCGTATGATTAACTGTTTATTTTTCTCTTCTAACAGCATATTCTAATGAGATCACAATAAGAGTTATTTGATGACAAATATTCTGTTGGTTTTACAGCAGTTAATTCTTTCTTGCAAGCATACTGCATTGGCAGGTGAAAAGTATGGAAATAAAATTCTAATAAATCCCTGTATTTTGCCTGAAAATATGCAAATTATTACTTTTAATGAAGGTTTCTGCATCCAACCGTGGCTTATGCAGAGCTGTTTGTGGAGCGTGGAGTGAGGGCCCAGCCTTTGTCCTGAACTTGCTTAGAAATTTCTCTCCTGCACCCGGATTTGCATGTCCTTCCAAAGCCCACACTCTGCTTGGTGCTAGAGAGACTGTTTTCAAAAGAATACTTAACTTTTACATATTTACCTATTTTTGTGACCTGTCATACTCTACTAGTGAAGCATACGCATAATATTAAGATTATATGAAAATATGTGACAATATTCCTGAAGTTGTTTATTTTTTAAAAATAGCATGCACCCCAA
This sequence comes from Balaenoptera musculus, assembly GCF_009873245.2. NCBI lineage: Eukaryota > Metazoa > Chordata > Mammalia > Artiodactyla > Balaenopteridae > Balaenoptera > Balaenoptera musculus. Next base: position 9,121,645 of record NC_045805.1, on the reverse strand, counting down.
ATCATTCTTGTGTAAGTAGAAATACACTACTGAAAACTATAAAACTCTCTCTTGTCATTCTATAATTTAGAAGAAAAAAAAGTAAAACTGAAAAGGAAAACATTGTATCACTACAGTTATTTCTTGATTTTTTTTTTATTCTTTGATTTCTTGGAAATAAAAATGTGATAGGAAGTGTTCTATCATTTTCCAGGGCTAGTGACTATTTTATTGATAAACTCATATAAATCAATGAATTTACCATAATTTGAGATTTAGTAGCTAGTTCCCAGAAATCAGCAATGGTTTTGTACAGAACCACACACAATTTTTTGTATGTGTGTCTGTGTATACACAAGCATGCATACACACATTTATTAGCTGAAAGTCCAAAGTCAGAAAATCTTTCGTTAATAACTTTAAAAAAAAAAAAATTATAAATGCCTTAGATAATTATTTTCCTTGAGTTTTAATTTAGAAGCCAATCATGCTTTGGGTGTTTCATTTCTCTTCCCCTTCAAGCATTACTTCTCTGATGAGTTGAAAGAAACTGAATCAAATATACAGATTTCTTAAGTGGGGGAATTAAATATGTATTTTATTTTTATTTGGGCCAGATATTCAAAAGACTATTGCAAATAACAGCATATAACCACCTATTAAAATGTGGTAAATTTTTTTTTAAGTTTGGGCAATAAAGAAGAAAATGTTTTATAGTATTTATAGATTTAGTCCTCTCAAAATATTTAAATATTTACTTTCATAACTCTTGACAATCCTATTTCTTTTCATAATAATAATAACCCTTGTTCATGATAAACTTTCAGTAATGGGTGAAAAAGCAGTTTAAACTGCTTATGAAACAGGGTGTGTCTTTAAATGTGTTGGCAATTCAGTCATTCATGAACAACTATGTATAGAGTATATAAGATAATTAACCTATATTGCCAGATTTAAAGTAAAATCAGCCTGATACCATGTTAGTTTAAATTATTTAAAATAATATATCAGATTGATCAGCTATTATAATAAAATTATCTTGATTAGATGGAACAAATCCCAACCAACATCTGTTAAGAACCCAGAATTTTCTTTAACTAAAATGTTGATGCTGGACTAATCTGTAGTGTTTAAAATGAGATATGTATTTTAAACTATTTTAAATCTTATTTGGCAAATACATAGCTTCCCATTGAAGTTTATTTCATAACCTTAAAAAAAATACTTTTAATGATTTGAAAATTATGATACATGTTTATATGCAACATATGTGATTGGCCTACTGCCAAATTGTGTCATGATTAAAAATGTAAACTTATAAAATAGTTTATATAATTGCTGGAAGTAACTTATTGATGAATATAAACAAATTTGATTAACAGGAGATAACCAAAATCAGAATAACAAAAAGCCAATAAATAATTATTTAATAAAGACTCTTCTTCCTCCCAAAGGGTATTTTCAAACTCTAACGAGGGGCATGCTTACTTCAAATTTGCTCACAACAGTTTTACGGCACAGTGGCAAGAATCTTGGTCTCGAAGAAGGGTGATGATCTATACACTTGACAATCTAGCATTTTATTTAACATCTTTAGCCAAGATTTTAAATTGTAGAATAATGACTGTCTCATAGTTTTCATGAAGATTCAATATCATATTTTATATATTTATTATAATAGACATAGAATGTGCTTTATAAGATGACTATGATAATTAAATATTGGGGCTTCTGTCATGATGGGCAGGTGAAATTAACCAACCCACAAGCTGATAACTAACAACAGCCTTTCTGAGAAATCTTTCTTAGAGTCTCTACATTCAAATCCTGTCCAATAGTTTGCCTTTCTTCCTTCAAAAACTAAACATTACCCAGATGTCTTTCTGGTTGTAGCCACGCAGGGATGCCCCAAAACTAGCCCCTGCATCCAGAAAAATCACTCTGCTTAACTCCTATGTGTATGCTAATCACTCAGCTTCTAGTAGCAGTTTTGTTTACATATGACTAAATACTTTGTCTATGCCATCCATTCCTTTGCTATTTATTAATATTATTAGATAGAAACAACTATATGAGAGAAAGGATTGTTGCAAATTTATTTTGTTTTTCCCCTTTGTTATACAGTATGATTTGGGAACTTCAACTGAAAAATGTTTGTAGACATCAACGACGCTCTGTGCCTTTTAGTGACATGAGCTAAATCGGACATTTCCTTTTCTAACCATTAGATGGAACCCATTCACTCCCCCTATAAAAATTCAGTTAAAAACACCTACTAAATCACAGGGGATTGACTGTCAGGGCAGGAGGGAGGAGGGAGGCTCTTCAGCCACAGGCTGCTGCTGTGATGTCTTCTCCCATGTCAGGAGGGTGGCCCGTCCTTTACCTGAAAGAGGCTGCACACCTCATGTGACTTAGGAAAAGGGTTCCCGGGAATAAAACTCCTGTGGCTTCACAGCAGTGCTTAATAGTACTGATTTAGGAAATGTCCAGGAGATGATTGATTTAAAGGCCATGGTTGGCACCCACGTCATAATATGCAAACTAAAAAAAGAGGGAAAATCGTGGCCACGTAGTCGGAAGCATTCCCTGATAACGTACTTTCGAAAACTGCTTGTCTATTTTTATTTTTACTAAAAGCCATATTGTTCATATATAATTTCTAGTTATTGTAGCCCTTTGTTATTTAAATAATAAAACAACACTGTGTTTTCCTTAGTTGCAATATTAATGGAAATGTAACAGCTTCACAGATATTTGCAGCATGTTTTACCAATAATTAACATTAAAAATAATGAGAATGAAAGTGGGAGAATTATTTAATATGTACTGATAGAAATCTACACTTCACGTGTTAGAAATTTTTGCCTGAAACTAGTAAGAACCTAATAGAGAAAACATTAACTATAGGGTAGAAATTCTATAGCAAAGATGCACAACCCACAATTTTAAATAAGAAATGACTTGTGCTTATTTTCAATCACTTATGTACATGAATACTTTAAACATGATTTTTTGTTTTGATTTTTTGTTATTAAAAATTTATCTTTTTAGGTTACTCTTACCTGTCAGAGTAAATTCATGAATTTTTCTCATATGGTCAATGCTTCTTTAATTACTAAACCAGAAAAGTAAATATTACCAGGCTGGTAAAGATGCTTAAGTTACTTTCAAGTTGTATATTATTCATTAGCATGAAACACATCAGGGCAGGATTTTCTACCCTTTTATTTATTAATGCATCTGTTTCCAAGGTCTAGAAAAGCGACTAACACATGAAAAGTTAATACATGTTTGTCGAATAAAGTCAAATTATACTATTAAAAGCTCCTACTGATCTTATCAATATTATCCATTAAGGGCAAGTAAAACAAGACAGGATTTGCATAAGCAATAATGACATCACTACAATGTACTTTTACTACCACCGTGATTGCCTTCATCAGCTGTGGTCAAGACTTCCTTGAAAGTCTACTGCTCCAAGATCTTCTATCAACTCCTTTACTCTCCACAAGAACCTGATGAGTCCCTACTCTTAGTGTTATCTTAAAGATGATGAAAATGTCTCAGGAAACACCTTCTCTGGCACAAGGGTTTGAAGCACTATATCTGCTTTCATGCCATTGAAGCTCTTCCTAAGACATCCAAATCTCTAATCTCTATCCAAATAGATTTTCTATACCCTACATGTTCACACTGCATACCTTTTGTCATTGTAAGATAACAATGAATATTTTTGCCCATAAATTGTTTGTCAGTGTTTTGGATTAATTTCTTTGGATAATTTCTAGGACTACTATTTAGGGTAAAATGGTATACACATATTTCACGTTCTTGCCAAACTCCTCTCTAAATAGAAAAAATTAACTCCTAGAATAGGGGATTATGTCATCATATTTTTGAGCCTTTAATAATCTTATAAAAATCTAATTAAGGGACTTCCCTGGTGGTGCAGTGGTTAAGAATCCACCGGCCAATGCAGGGGACACGGGTTTGTGCCCTGGTCTGGGAAGATACCACATGCCGCAGAGCAACTAAGTCCATGCGCCACAACTACTGAGCCTGTGCTCTAGAGCCCGTGAGCCACAACTACTGAGCCCGCATGCCACAACTACTGAAGCCTGTGCGCCTAGAGCCTGTGCTCCGCAGCAAGAGAAGCCACCGCAAGGAGAAGCCCGCGCACCGCAACGAAGAGTAGCCCCTGTTCGCCGCAACTAGAGAAAGCCCATGTGCAGCAATGAAGACCCAACACAGCCAAAAATAGACAAATAAATAATTTACCATAGTAAATATTCCAAAATCTGTAATAAATTATAAAAAAAATCTAATTGGGCAAATATTTTACCTTTACTTTTGTTTTCATTGAAATATGTGGTTAATTAGTGAAGTCATTATATATTATATACTATGAAATAAAATTATCACATATAAATATATATAAACTTAGGTTTATATAAGTTTATTTATAACAAGTTTATATATTAATACATAGATATACAATATGTAGAGAGAGAGAGAAGGAGAGAAAGATGTATTTACACTCCATTTTGTGTGGTTTGTTTATTTCAATTCTTGGATCACTTAACTGTACCCTTGTGAATTTTTTTTCTGGGTCATGTGCAAACCCTTGGACTATTCAATATGGTCAGACTGCATATTTAGTGTTGGAGGCCAGTCACTGCAAACCCTCATATGTAGGGAGAATTCAGAGCCCAAAAAAGAGTGGAGGCTGGGCTTCTATGGCAATAAGTGTCCAGTGCAGGTGAGTACTCTTGTGTGAGTGGGAGATGTTCAGTCCATCGACCCTAGTTACAAAGCTAACAATTAGCAGACTTAACACCGGTACCTGCATCTGATATGTTCACCACCCAGAACCGATATTCTAAACTATTCAACAAGTGAAATATTTATTTCTGATTTTAAAATGTAACAGCTTATCTTCTTTCTCCAGATTAGAGGGGGATATACAGGCAGGATTTTTACTTCAATTGCTTTCCTTTCTTTTTCTCAGCTTCACTGAGGTATAATTGACTTTCACAGTGAGTTTTATACTTTCATGTGTTTTCCCTTTACTCACAGCATCCTTTTGTTTCTTCTTGAAGACCTCCTGTAACATTTCTGGTAGGGCAAGTCTAGTCTGATGAACTCCTTCAGCTTTTGTTTGTCTGGAAAATTTGGACTAATTGCTTCCAAGCACTGGTGCAACTCACCTGAATGGATCTCCTTTTAATTCTTTCCTGTTTCATTTGTGTCTCCCCAAATCTCACACTTTCCCTGCTACTTGGAACACTGTCTTACCAGACTATTGTCTTTACTACTATCCTTTTCCACTTCACTTCATTCACGGCTTTTCCCATAATTTCTAGGTATTTGCTTTTTCATATGTTTGTAGATTACAGACTCTATGAAGGCAAGGGCATTGCTCACAGCCTAGAAAAGGTATGTAAAAACTCAAATGGAATGAATTAATCAACGATCTTAGTCTAGGTAGATGGTCTCTCCAGATAGAGAAGAAAACAGAATTAATTCGAGCTACATTAACCACTTACCTAAATGGTTGAACAGGGATTTGTCTGACTTCAAAGCCCTTACTCGTTTCACTATGTTAAGAAAACTTTCTTTTTATACTATTGTTTAAAAATACTTTTACTTTTAGAGTCTAAATTTATGTCAAAGCCAAATATTACTAGGATTTCTCCAGATACATGCCCAGGAGTGGGACTGCAGGATCATCAAACCATAATTTGAAAGGATACATGCACCCTTATGTTCACAGCAGCACTATTTACAGTAGCCAAGACATGGAAGCAACCTAAATGTCTATCAACAGATGAATGGATAAAGAAGATGTAGTATATTTATACAATGGAATATTACTCACCCATAAAAAAGAATGAAATAATGCCATTTGCAGCAATATGGATGGACCTAGAGATTATCATACTAAGTTAAATAAGCCAGACAGAGAAAGACAAATATCATATGATATTGCTTATATGTGGAATCTGAAAAAAGGTTCAAATGAACTTATTTCCAAAACATAAATAGACTCACAGACATAGAAAACAAACTTATGGTTACCAAAGGGTAAGTGGGGAAGAATAAATTAGGAATTTGGGATTAACACATACACACTGCCATATATAAAATAGATAACCACTGAGGACCTACTCTATAGCACAGGGAACTATACTCAGTATTTTGTAATAGCCTTTAAGGGAAAAGAATCTGTAAAAATATATATGTGTATGTATAACTGAATCACTTTGCTGTACACCTGAAACTAATGCAACATTGTAAATCAACTGTACTTCAATTAAAAGTAAACAAACAAATAAATAATATTTTAGGAAAGAACAACTGGCAAGTACATGGGTTTTGTTCCCAGTTATACTTACACAACAAATATGAAAGTTTTATTAATTGATGGGGCTTCATTACCCACTTTATACACTCTCTATTGATTTTACACCAAAAGATAAAGCTTACTGAAAAATGGAATGTGTCCCATAAGAGATCAGGGCAAATAATTAAATGCATATCCTCCAAGGAAAGTGACACATAAAAGCACATTTAGTTTCCAAATTGTTTAAATATATGATCGTCTTAGTCAAGAGATTTATTTCTCAAAGAGGAGGAGAGCAGTTGATAGAAAGTATTGTATCTACCGTGAACAGTTCCTGATGATCTATATGGGCACTTCCTGCCACACTTGGGTTTAAACAGAGCTCTTAAATACAGATTAATGTTCTGCAATATCAAAATGAAAATTTCACATTTCTTGCTATTTTAGTTAATAGCAAGATAATTATATTAGTTGGCCAGTACTTTACATATCACCCAGACAAAATAAAGGTCAATGAATGAATCAGGAAATATGTATTTGAGGGTGTGAGAGTGTGTGTCCGTAGGTCTATTGGGAGTGGCTTATAGGGGATTGCAGTCATCTTTGTGTCCGTTTTTTTCCCACTTGTTTTGTTGTTTTCACCCTATTTTCTATGTTACAAAATCCTAAGATGAAACTTCCACAAGTAAACTTATTCTGAGCTCTCAAACTGAAATGATCTATTAATTCCTCTGAGATTACAGTTAATATTCATTACATTTCTTATGATTACTTATCACATTCTACCTATTATAGTAAGTAATTCCTACAAGATGATCCAACTAGATCATGGGTTCCCTGAAGACAAATTATGTCTCATTCCTTTCTGGACAGCCTGCCTGCCATATGTACCCAGCACAGCAACCTAAAATAGAAAATGAAAATAAATCTTGCTGAAGCAAGAAATGTATAAAGGGGTGTGTGTGTGTGTGTGTGTGTGTGTGTGTGTGTGTGTGTGTGTGTTTCTTCTTCTCTGAATTGTTTTGGGTATCATGCACTTGACTTAAAAAAATTACTTTGATGGACACTCACAGGTAATCTGCTATTGAATTTCACATTCTCCTGTTCAGAACATCAAATATTTTTATTCTTCTGGGACCCAGGCATAAAGTCCCAGGTTAAATTTTATTTTCAAATTTCATGCTAAAAAATTGAGAGAAATTTGGAAACTTCCCTTTGCTGCTAATGAGAGTATGGTAAATTACCAACTTCCTCTTTCTGCCACAGATGCCTGGAAATTAAAAATTAAATATTAATTTTGGTCTCTACCATTCTATTCATCTCCATTTATAGTTAATTAATTCACTCCTCCTGGCTTTCCTTTTCTATTTCATTATATTATTCTGTGTTTTGCTCAAACAAGGCAATGGAAGTAATTTGTAAACACGGGTTATGGATAAATTCAATAAACAAAAGAATGGTAACGGATCTCTGGATCCATTTCACCCACATAAAGGCACCAAAAGCTTGCGTGGACGTCTGCCTCTTATGTTCACCTTATACAGTAGCTTCCCCAGAAAACACATAGTACTTGAACAAGTGCTGAATGAGGTGGCTGTAAATTTGAATTTTTATATCAGCCAAATTTGTCATCAAACCACTGCATTCTGAGAACCCCCTATGGGAATAACAAAAGGAACTGCAAGATCTGCCCTCAAGAAAAGCCTCCTCTCTAGTGAAGAAACAGTTCAGCTCCAGCAAAACTGTGATTATTAGTGGGACAAATCCTGTACCCTGGGACCCCCGGGGGCTGGGATAAGTTGGTAATCACTGAACATGGAAAACTTCAGCCGCCCCATAACCTCACATGCCCCAAAACACCAACTGTTTGCACACTTCTTTCTTTACTTCAGTCTTTTTTACCTCTCATTTATAAAATATTTATAATTCATAGATTTATTCAACACATATTCTATTTGTACTCTTGGGATCCACCTACCGATAAAGACATTATGGCAAGAGAGTCAAGAATGTGTCCATATTTGTAAATATTTCAATACGCTCAGCAATGCAGCAATGCAATTTGGTGAAGGGTTTGAAAAACATAGATCCTCCTAGGGGCTAATGAATAGAATTGGGCATATTTGTGCGAAAGTAATTTGAATGAAAAGTGTTGTCTGCCTTGCTCACCCTCTTCGCAGTGGTATCGAAATGGTTCTTGCCCAGCTGGGCTCTAATTATCACTAACTGAACGCTCTGATATTGGTGTAAAAGATGTATCCCCAGTATACTACACGAGTGCATTACAGTACTGATGCTTTTAAGGGAAAGCAGCTTCCCTTTTTGGGGACATCCTTTATTTACTGAGGTCTAGTCTACTCTTGATCACCTTCCCAATGCTCCCACTAGCTTTAATGAAAGGAACACAATATGGGAACAGTGAGTGGATAGGGAATTAGTGTCATAATACGCATTTGATTGCAAACCACAGGTTCCACTGCTTTTAAACTGTCTCCTAGAAGCGTGGGCTTTACAGCAATTAGAAGAGGAGAATAAGAAAAATAATATTGTGTAACACCTGGGCCACATGATGTCTCTTCCAGATGTACACAGCAGTATGTGGGCAACACAGAGCGACATTACACGGCTCTACTTTACCCATTTAAATATGGTACCCTTGTCCCTCATCAGACTTTATAACTCCGGTCGGGGTGAAGCACACACAGACACAGGTACCGCAAAATCTCAATAATTGATATTATGTTTTAGGTCAGGAAATGTAGGACATCTTCTCTTGGAGCAGACTGCAATATCTTCTAACGTATTCTGAATATTGTGTCAGGGGTGCCAGGCAAGTATTATTTGATGTTGATTGCTACTACAAGATGCGAGAGAAATACTGATGAAAAGTTGAGGATGGCTGTGAAGGCTAAAGGGAGAGAGAGGGAGAAAGCAGGAGATATGGCTGTTAAATTTGCTTTTAACTCCAGGATATGGTGTGTGTTGCAGACTGAATGTTTGTGTCCCCCCAGAAATTTACATGTTGAAGGCTTAATGTCCAATGGGATGCTTTTAGGAGGTGGAGCCTTCAGGAGGTAATTAGGTTTGGATGAGGTCAGGAGGGTGGAGCCCCTGTGATGGGATTAGTGTCTTTGTCAGAAGAGGAAGAGACCAGAGCTCTCCCCTCATCCCCCCCACTCCCCTGGTACCCATGTGAGGACACAGGGAGAAGACAATCATCTACAAGCCAGGCAGAGCGCTCTCACCAGGATCCGAATGGGCCGACACCTTGATCTTGGACTTCCCAGGCTCCAGAACAGTGAGCAACAAATTTCTGTTGTTTGTAAACCACTGAGTTTATGGTACTTTATCCTGGGAGACCAAGCTGACTAAGACAGTGTGGAAAAGTACCTAAATTTTAGAGGCTGTTTGAATTGCAGGCAGTCACGGATAAACCTAGTAACCACAGAGGCATATTCCAAAAAGACCATTTGCCTCTAATAAGGTAAATATATATTCTCAGCCAACGCTGCCAGAGGTAAAACATCAAAACTAGGGAGAATACCTCACGGGGATCTTAAACTGTTTATGTTACAGATGGGATCTTAAACTGTTTATGTTACAGATGTGCCTCAGTTCTTTTAACCCCCAGGTTCATCAAAATCACATCTTCTATTCCCAATGGGTTACTTTTCTCCTTTCTACATTTTTTAAGTATAAAATTGGCTTCATCATTGTCTAGCGCTTTACAGTTTATAAAGCATTTTCTGATATATGATTTAATGCCAACCCTTTTAAGACTTGTGGGAGCTATGCATTGTGTTATCAACCATGGGCACGTGTGGAAACATCGTCGTTAGTGGAAAAGTGAGCTTGCCCCGCACCAAGCACATTTTAACACTATCTTAGATCATAATTAACATGTACCAGGAAGAGGCTGCAGGACGTGCCTGGATTTCAGATTTAACATGGGCTCTTACATGTTATGTGTTCCAAACAGCATAAAATAGCTTTCCCTGTCCGTGGTCAGGGACATCTCAGGATTACTAAAGCATCTTTGGTGGAACTTTCCATCAAGTGGCTCTGCCCCTCTCTGCTTGGGTTTTGCTTCCCCATTTGGGGTTGTGGGTTCTCATTCTGTTCGGGGCTTCAGCACTGTGATGGAAACGACCTCCTCCTGCAGCTAATTTCTTCCGTTTCTCACTCCCCAAGGATACCTTTTGCTCTATTATGCTAATATTATCCAGTTTATTTTTTCTTTTTCAAATAAAATTCACTCAAGTTTTTGCCTATCCTTTTCAAAATGTGGATAGTTGCGTATCTTTTACTCTCCCTAGGTTTTCCTCTAAAGGACCGAGGCGCCTCATAGCTGACGACCCCACTGCTGCAGGGTCATGTTCTCTGCAAATCCTTTCCCGTGTTCAGCTGCGGGTAGTCTTTTCAGGCTGAACTCCCATCCCTGCAATTTCCACTGGGTTTTCCACAAAAGATTGCATCCTGGCCCTCATCTGGATTCACACGACTACCCATACGCAGGGTTCCCTGAAATGATCACATGCAAACTACGGCTTCCTCACAATCAGAAATGCCCGTCCTACTAGTTTATTCCAGTCCCTTGCTATTTGTATAACACGTGCCGAAATGTCAGCAGACCACCAGCAGAGAGTTGGTGTGAAATTTAAGCTGGACGCACCACATACCTCAAGAATATGGAATCCACAACATTTTCCCCAGTAGAGAAAATGCAACCTTGTTTACTTCAATCTTTTCAAACTCTCTTCACAACACACGGCTCACATTTAACATTTCAAATTTGATAAATGAGACCAGTAATGTCCCCTTCAGATTGCTTTTTAATGATTTTCTCATGCCATAATTCCTCTTTTTGATTCTAAGAGTCCCCTGAAGAAAGACTATTAGGTAGTTCATTCATACACTGGATAAACATGCTGTGGGGAACCTTTGATCCTACACACCACGCACTTGGCAAAGACAGGAAGAGGAGGCCTTAGAGCCTCCTTCTTTAATGGGTCATCAGATTCAAGTGTACTCCTACCAAAAATGTTTGATTTCATCTGCTAGGCTTCCTGTAATAGAAAGCTAGTTAGAGTGAACCACGATCTGCGCTAAGGTTCGAGTTTTCAGGTTTACATCCTGGACCTGCGTTTATGAGTTGTATGATGCTGAGTGATTTACGATATCTTTCTATGCCTTTGTCTCCTCGTCTGCAAATGGAGATCATAACTGCACATACATGAAGGGTAGTTGGTAGAATTCAGGGAGCTAATATACGGGAGGCACTTACAACAGTGATGGGTCCACAGAATCGACACACGGATCATGATTACTATGATTGAATACTCCGTGAGGAGCAGAGTATTGATTCAGCATGAATTGGTTTGCATTCTTTAGGTCTGGACGACCCATTTAGAAGGTCACCCATCATTAAGAAGCACTACTTTTAAAAAAGATCCTATTAAAGTCTGCGGGGCAAGGTGCTGTCAGAGAGGCCAGATGCCAGCGCACCACTGGGATGCCTCAGAGGCTGGAGCGCAGAGGGAATCATGCACACCTGGAGGAAGATGCCCCCCTCCCATCTGGGAGAAGCCGATGGTAGAAAAATGGAGAAAGAAGGAAAGAGGAAGGAGCAGTGGGAAGATGCTGATAGCAACAATGACGGTGACCATCGTGACCTCAGCACTCCCAGGGCCAAGGGCAGAGCTGAGCCCTGAACATCTTCCCTCCTCCATCCCCACAACCACCTGGGAAATTCCACTTTGCAGGTAAAGAAACGGGCCTTAGAGAGGGGAGCCATCAGCCCAGGAAGACAAAGCTTGATAAATGGTGGACCTGGGATTCCGGGCCTGCTGACTTCTTTCTCTTGGAATTTCCAGCAATTCAAATGGTCTCAAATATCTCCTGTTTCTTCCGACGTTTAAAATGACCTAGACTGTCATCAAACGTTCACCTGTGTATTAAGCCATCCATGAAAATAGGCTTGTGGAAGTACATGCCCAAACCTTGGAACAGAAAACTGCCCACAGGTGCCACACCAGCCCTTGTCAATGGCGAGCCCCATTTTTATTTTTGAATTTGTTTTTTTTTCTTTCATGGACTCCTTTTATCACAATGTTCTAAAACAGCATCCCACCTTAGGTCATGGTACACATTCTGAGGAGTGCATTTTCATTACAAGTTCCACGATGATAGGCCGTTGCTACTACAGTTAGATTCTTCCCTTAGGGAATCTTTGAGCCGTCTCTCAGGATAGTCAATTGCAGCTCCGGAGTGTGGAGCAGTCACAGAAAATTCTGGTCCAAAACTATCAAGGTGCACTTGTAAAACATGATCTATGCAGTGAAACGATACTGAAAAATCAGTGGCAAGCTTCACTTCAAACGCCAGATTGATGTTCTTAGTAAAATTGCACACTTGTACCCCATGTACTGAGCCAAACTCCGATCTGTTGCCAAAGGGAAAACGTAGGCTACAGATGAGTAGTTGTTTTCCAATTTGGAATATCTAATTTCAATCGGTTAGTACCTCTGGTTATAAGATGATAAAGCTAGATAGAGACACATTAATATATGTTTCTATAATGGAATATGGCATTAAATAATGACTATGGTTTTTTGAATCCTAGCACCCTTAAATACAATATTATGATCTTTCAAGTAGGTACATTAAGAAAAAAAATTGCTATAGCCAAGTATAATACTTTGATTTTTTTGTTGTTGTTGTTAAAGAGAAGAAAAATATAACTAGAGCTTGATTTGAACAGACTGCCAATTTTTTTCCCCAAAAAACCAATGTATTTTCTTGGTTCTGGGCTCAGCATTTATAGCATGTGTACCCACATATACAAACGTTCGTCCATGTGTGTGTTAGACGGCGTACACAAAAAAGAAAAAGAGAAAGCAAGAGAGAAAGAGAAAACTTGAATCAATGTTTAGAAAATCAGTACTTGATTTCGGGTTTTAGTTCAATTCATGGTAACTCTGCAAAAATAACACAAATCAGAATTTGGTGATGACAGGCAAGAGATGGATTATCCAGATCCAGAAATAATAACTGACCTCGCGTGGTTGCTCTGACCGCATTTTTCTTACTGTGTTCTTGTTCTTAGCTTTCAGAACAGCATAGCTTTTATGTTACTCAGGTGTGACTTGTCATGAAAAATCACACCATAGATCCTGGACTCCTCTGAATTTCAGGGTATGGAGGGATGGATGTCAAAGGAACCTCCCTGCTCCTTCCCACAGCTGGTGGTAAATTAGAAAGTACCAAAGAAGCACCAATGGGTTATAAATTAAATTCCTGTTTTATGCTTTAGGATATTCCCCCAGCGCGTACAGGGCACATTTGCTGAGAATAAATGATTTTTCTTGCAGGCATATCTGTTTCCATTCATTAGGGTTACATGTTACACTGTTTTTTCTTTTCTTTTTTAATAGAAAGTAAATATATGCATACCTTCTTGTCTGGTCTAACACACATGTATACACACACACACACTTTTGAATGGCATCGCTGCTTAAAAACTGCCCACTGCAAATGGTTTAACAGCTAAAGAAAATGTGCACGTAATTTACTTGCTTGCTCTCCTTCTGAACACCAACAGTTTCCCTGTATGGAGTGGTGACCTCCTAGTACTTGAATCTCTTCACAACACTAATCTGTAGACACACAAAAGCTCTGTGAGGGAGATAGGAGAAATCTCACCTCAGCCTCTAAGAATTATTTCCTCAATGCTGAGATCTTTCCCTGCATCTGTCTGGCCCCCAGATACTTTTTCTTTTCCAATTCGTCGTGCTTTCCTCCTTGGAACATCTCAAACCATTTTGCATAAGCTACAAGATTTTTCTTCTTTACTCACTCTAGCCTAAAAGTTTCCCTCCTTATATTCTTAAGTCAGATGCTCCCCCCGGGGTCTTCGCTGTCTCTTGAACTTCTGATTCCTTTCCTATTTCCTTCTACCAAGAGCCCCCTCTAAAATTCAGGATCACACAGCTGGGAGCTACAGGCTGATATGAGCAGGATCCTTCAGCTCATTTTGGACCAGCTGCCTTGGAAGATCTTTCAAAAGCATTTCCATTTTGAACCATCCTGGTACTCTGCAACAGCAAGAGGAAGAGGCGAGTTGGAAAGGCCCCTGAAACTTCCCTTGTTCCAGCTGAGAGTATCAGGGTTTCTTCATAAGTCATCCCCACGTTTCTAAAAGTTGAGTTCCTTGAAACTCTTCTAGAGCACTGATTAAAATGGAGACCCCTGAACACAGCCCGACACCCCCAAACTTTCCAGCCATGAGTCCTGGACATTTGAATTTTTGAACTGAAGTATGTATAGTTGATTTACAATGTTGCATTAGTTTCTGGTGTACAGCAACATGATTCAGAGATGTATACATATATAAAATATAAAAAAGAATGTATATATACATTCTTTCTATATTTTTTCCATTATGCTTTATTATAGGATACTGACTATAGTTCCCCGTGCTATACAGCAGGATTTTGTTGCTTATCTATTTTATATATAGTAGTTTGTATCTTCTAATCGCAAACTCCCAATTTATCCCTTCCCACCCCCTTTTCCCTTTGGCAATCATAAGTTTGTTTTCTATGTCTGTGAGTCTGTTTCTGTTTTGTAAATAAGTTCATTTGTACCATATTTTAGATTCCACATATAAGTGATACCATATGGTATTTGTCTTTCTCTGACTTACTTCACTTAGTATGATAATCTCTAGGTCCATCCATGTTGCTGCAGATGGCATTATTTCATTCTTTTTTATGGCTGAGTAGTATTCCATTGTGTATAAATATGTACCATATCTTCTTTATCCATTCATCTGTCGATGGTCATTTAGGTTGTTTCCATGTCTGGCTACTGTAAATAGTGCTGCTATGAATATTGGGGTTCATGTGTCTGTTTGAATTAGAGTTTTCTCCAGATGTATGCCCAGGGGTGGGATTGCAGGATCATATGTTAGCTCTATTTTTAGTTTTTTAAGGAATGTCCATACTGTTTTCCATAGTGGCTGCACCAATTTACATTCCCACTGAACAGTGTAGGAGTGTTCCCTTTTTTCCACACCCTCTCCAGCATTTGTGATTTGTAGACTTTTTAATAAGTTTCAAGCTTAAGTGGAAAGTTGGAATATCTCTGCATTGCCATTTGCAAAGTCCACTGCCAGACTTTTCTGGCTTTCAATAGCTCCATTATTTTCCTTTCTCTTTCTACCCCTGTGATCATACAGTCTTATAAATTCTGTGTCCCGCTCACAGAAATTTGTAATTGTTTAATATCTCTCATTTCTTCTTTTCCCAATCTATCTAATACATCAAAATCACCTTTATTTTCCTGAAGCAGTGTTTTTCTTATATTAGCAGATATTAGGAATACAATAAACATTTTATCAAGAAACAATAGGGCTTTGCAGATAAGATAATCCATACCATTTTTCTAGATTCCACATATATGTGTTAATATACAATATTTGTTTTTCCCTTTCTGACATACTTCACTCTGTATGACAGTCTCTAGGTCCATCCACGTCTCTACAAACGACCCAACTTTGTTCTTTTTTATGGCTGAGAAATATTCCATTGTATATATGTACCACATCTTCTTTATCCATTCCTCTGTTGATGGACATTTAGATTACTTCCATGACCTGGCTGTTGTAAATAGTGCTGCAATGAATACTGGGGTGCATGTGTCCTTTTGAATTATGGTTTTCTCTGGGTATATGCCTAGGAGTGGGATTTCTGGGTCATATGGTAGCTCTATTTTTGGCTTTTTAAGGAATCTCCATACTATTCTCCATAGTGGCTGTATCAATTTACATTCCCACCAACACTGCAAGGGGGTTCCCTTTTCTCCACACCCTCTCACATATGGATACCAAGGGGGAAGGGGGCTGGGATGAATTGGGATATTGGGATTGACATATATACACTATTGATACTATGTATAAAATAGGTAACTAATGAGAACCTACTGTATAGCACAGGGAAACCTACTCAATGCTCTGTGGTGACCTAAATGGGAAGGATATCCAAAAAAGAGGGGATATATGTATACGTATAGCTGATTCACTTTGCTGTACAGCAGAAACTAACACACCATTGTAAAGCAACTATACTCCGATAAAAATTTTAAAAAAAAAGAAAAAATAGGGCTTGCCATCAAATATTTTAAGTTATTTCTTATTGTTCTGTGGAAAAAATGGATTGCTTTAGCTCATATCATCGACTATCTCCTGTGCTTTGCCATATCTGTACTTTTAATTTTGCACATCCTGTGTCTAAAATAGCCCCAGAAATTTTGTGCCCAGACCCTTTCTGTTCTCTGGGTCTGTGTCAAATCCCAACTTTTCTGTGAAATGTTCTTTGATGACCTCACTGGGTAATTATTTCTCTTTCTTCAAACTTTGCTCTCTTTACCCTGATTGCTCATTTGTCATGTTTCATACACAGCTTGATAATCACGATGGATACAGTTTACTGAGCATCTCTGTACCACAGACAGTGATAGGTTTCTGACCTATATTTTAATCTTCACCCAGCAAGATAAGTATCATTAACCTCATTTTACAGTCGGGAAACAAAAACTCTGGGAGTTTGAATAACGAATCCAAATTACCCAGCTACAGAGAGGAAAAACACAAATGTTAACCCATCATCTCTCTCACTCCAAGGCCAACTCTCTTTCACCAATCTGAGCTGAATAACTATGGATTTTGCTGACACAGCAGAAGAGAAGATTCTGCAGATGGAGAAAAGGGATTGAAGGCATGGCTACAAGAAATAGCAAGTTGGAATAAAGTCACTATCAGCTTCAAGTGCAAAATGGAATGTAAATGTTGCCAGGGTTCAGATCAGGACAGTACCTGTAATATATCAAGAAAAGCACAGCCTTTCCTGAGCCCATAGTCCCAGGTTTTAATCTATATCCCACCAAAGATGAGCGCTTCATAGTCACATACGTTTGGTGAATTGCAACCTCTAACTGACCTCTGAGCCACGTTGCCCAGTAAGGTATTAAAAGACTGAGAATTTTTGGCAAAGGGACCTGTTTAACTTTTTAGCCCAATGTCCTCCAAAAGAGTTCAAAACAATTTTATTTTCAATGTACAACTATTAATAGACGGGAAACATGCTAATACTGCTGAAAATAGTTGGAAGCCACTGAAATACTGTGTTTCTTTCTCTTCTGACCCTCTCTCTCAGTCCCAGCAGTCAGCGCCACAGCTGAGCTGGTTCAGCTAATTAAATCGGAATCTCTGAGGAGTGGCGCCAGGCAGTTCTGATGTGAAGCCCAAATTGGAAACTCAATGCTGAACCCAATCTTTCCGAATCTGCCCCATTCTGCACCAGCAGCCCATTACAAAATTATAAGATATATTTCAACAAAGAACAGAGAGCTTATATTATCATACTCTGAAATATAACTACTAAAAAGTTTTCAGTTTTCAAGAAAACTTGAAATTATTATTAGTAATAATACTTTTTCCTCCACCTATTGAGGTATAATTGTCAAAACTGTATAGCGTTAACATGTACAATATGATGCTTTGATACACATATACACTAAAAAATACAGCATTTACTGCAATCAAGGTAATTAACATATCCATCAGGGTACACAGGTTTTTTTTGTGTGTGTGGTGAGAACTCTTACCATCTATGCTCTTAGCAATGGAAAACAGTATGGAGGCTCCTCAAAAAATTAAAAATAGAACTAGCATATGATCCAGCAATCCTAATTCTGGGTATAAGACCAAAAGAAATGAAATCCGTATCTCAAAGAGATATCTGCATTCCTGTGCTTGTTGCAACATGATTCACAATGGCCAAGATACGGAACCAACCTAAATATCCACCTATGGACAAATGGATAAAGAAAATGTGATACACACACACACACACACACACACACACACACACACGCACACACACACAGAGGACTACTACTCAGCCATAATAAAGGAGGAAATCCTACCATTTGTGACAACATGGATGGACCTGGAGGGTATTATACTAAGTGAAATAAGTCAGAGAAAGACAAATACTGCATGATCTTACTTATATGTAGAATCTAAATTAAAAAACCAAGTAGAACTCATATAACCAGACAATAGAATGGTGGCTGCCAGGGGCTGAGAGTAGTGGAAACAGGGAGATTTGGTCAAAGGGTACAAACGTCCAGTTGTAAGATAAGTTCTGAGGATCCAATATACAGTACGATGACTAGAGTTAATAATACTGTATTGTATACTTGAAACTTAATTAGTTATTATTGCAATTATCTTATTGTCCACTCTCTGCACCACCCACAAACACTCTAGACCCTCACTTCTTGGTCTGGTCCACAGACCAGGGGCACCCACATCACCCAGGAACTTGCTGAAATGCAGAATCTCGGTACCTTCCTCAGATCTCCTGAGTCGTAATCTGCATCAAAAGAAGATCCTGGGTGATTCCTACACACAATAAAGTTAAGAAGCATTGGACTTGCATATATCACAATTTCAGGCACATGTTACGCCCTTTAAAAAGTTTGCTAAATAGATACATATGTACTTCGGTACAAATTCTATGGTTCTCACACTATATTTTTACTAAGTTGTAGACTTTTAGTAGTATGATGACCTGGGGACTTCCCTGGTGGCGTAGGGGTTAAGAATCCGCATGCCAGTGCAGGGGACACGGGTTGGAACCCTGGTCTGGGAAGATCCCACATGCCGCAGAGCAACTAAGCCCGTGTGCCACACGTACTGAGCCTGCGCTCTAGAGCCTGCAAGCCACAACTACTGAGCCCGCATTCCACAGCTACTAAAGCCTGCGTGCCTAGAGCCCGTGCTCCGCAACAAGAGAAGCCACCGCAATGAGAAGCCCGCGCACCGCAACGAAGAGTAGCCCCCGATCGCCCCAGCTAGAGAAAGCCCGCGCAGCAACGAAGACCCAACGCAGCCAAAAATAAGTAAATAAATTTATATAAAAAAATAGTATAATGACCTGGATATATATAGTATTTGGATTTTCAAAAAATTGAATGGTGTATATGGACAATATCCCTGAACGTTAAAAATGATTTACTATGGTGGAACACATTGCCAAAACACAAACAGGGGTCAGCATCTGGTTCTAACTCTTCTTTCAAAGCAATATTATGGCTGCAGTTTTATTTTCACAGAGGTGCAGAGCAAAGATAAGACACAGGTTTGAAAAGTTCAGCACAAAAGAAATGATGCTTTTATAATTAAAATACTGAAGGTTATTTGCTGAAAATAGCCTTTTAAAACTAAATACAGGTTAAAAACAAAATTATGGGTTTTTTTTAAAAAAAAGATTTTAACTTCAACAGGTTACTGTTGTGTTCTAAGGTAGAATTCTGAAGTCTCTACGGCGTTGTTTCTTAGAGCAATAAACACGCAGCTAGTTACAGAAATCCTGTACGTTGCAGGCCTTCTGCTGAGCACTTCACAAGCAACCCCTCATTTGCTCCATTTCACAAGCCTCTGAGGTCCTGTCAGGGCCATTTCCATCTTACAGACAGGGGTCTGGGACTTAGAGGAAACCCACTCTGTGCCATCAACCTCACAAGTTGCAAAACCATGACTAGATCCCGAGTCTGAATCAGTAGGCTTGGTTTAGCTACTATTCCAAGCTGCCTGCTTATGGAAAGAAGATGGAAAAATTAGAGGTCACAGGCCACCCCTGCCCCAGCCAGATGAGAACAGCCTCACAGGACGGCAGGTCCAGCTCTGATGACAGATAGAAGGCCTGGCTTCTCTCCTAGCCACTAACCCCAAACTGTAGGGCAAGGCACGTGATCTTTCTAGGATTCAGTTTCCTTATCCAACCAATAAAAGGATCACATTAGGAGATTTCCCAAGTTCCAGCTATTTTAAAATTTATAATTCACAAAAATAAAAACCTCCAGGATATATACATTTTTAAAGAAATGATGGGCTATAATTGTCTAAAGGGTTTCAAATCAGAGTGACTTAAGCTCTTGTGTTTATTAAAGTCCAAAGATGGGAAACGTTCCTGTTTCCAGCCACTGCTCACAGACAGGACTCACCAAGCTCACATGGCACGTGCCCATAGGATGAAACCCGAGTAACAAATTGTCACATTTGTCAGAGACGAATTAGACTGCACAAAATTACCTTATTCTCCTAACCAGTCCTCCATTAAATTGTATAAACTTTAAGAAGAAAGGGAAAATTAGATATTAAGAGTTTGGGGAGAAAGTTTAAATGAAGATATCAAAGTGTACAGCTGGAATACCATGACGTACACATCCGGCTGATTTGGAGAATAAATGAAAGCCCGCAAGCATTATCGGAGGATGGCTAAAATAGAGTTGGCACAATGGCCTCTTAAAAGGCAGTGTGTTTTTAAAAGGGAAATTTATTTAAAAGCGTTAATTTAAGTGTAATTTTGCTTTCTGGAAAAGACCACATACAAAAAGAGAGAGGTGTGACTATAAAAAACAAAAACAAGAACAAAACACAAGTATATTGTATTGTGTGAAATGAATTTATATTCCTAAAGGGGAAATTTTTCCCGCTGCCTGTAACACTGATAATTTACAGGAAATGTAATCTTCAGTAACATCAGGTGAAGTGGTTGGGCTTTCCTATGACAGGAGAAATATCACAGCAGAGTTGAGGTTTCTGACATGTGGTATCTGCCCTGACTTGGTAAAGAACCACACTCTGGGACTCTCTAATCAGTTCCATCTTCAGGGACCAGGAATGCTTTTTCTTTTTTCTCTTCATCATCCCTTGGTCTGGTCTTTTTGCATGTAGTCCTGGTGTAAAATACTACATTTTATCCACAGCTACCACCATTAAATAAATCATATAAATTTCCTATGTTCAAAATATTTATTGATGAACATAGTTTAACTTCATCAACTGTATATATTTGAAATTCTAAATACTGATTTCAGCCAAAATGAAAGCTACCTAAGATGAACTACTCTGATGGTATTTCAGACATCTGTGAAGAAATATGGAAATGAGACACTTCTGGGCAATAAAATGGCACCAGGGTACCTACTAAGAAACCCATCACAATCCTTAGGAGGGAGATTGCAGGGCACGGAAGTCTTCACCTGGGGTATGTTTGGGTGAATGGGGGATAGAGGATGTGGGAGACTGAAAATAGGCAGAAGTTTCTCCTGGCCCATCAGAGACAGCCTCCTTTTCTCCTCAAGGCAACTTCCAGCAAGAAAGACTCTTCCATCAGCACCTACTACAGATGGTACATTTCAGGTGAAAAGGGAGGGAAACAAGTGCCTTGAAAAAGTACACCTGATTGGAAGCTTTTCGAAACACAGCCTGCCTGCTTGGCTCAGCTGCACTGTTTCCAGTGATTCCTTTGCTGCCCGTTGGGGTAAAGAGTCCTCAGGCAGCTAGCTGCCAACGGGAGAGGGAGAGGATGGAAAGGAGGTTTGCGTAGGCCTTGTGGACGGGGTTGGGGGGGGGGTCACCTAATCACGTAGGTAACGGAAGTGTCATCTGGACGATGCATGGGAAAGAATGTCTCAGACCAGGTTACAAATTCCCTGTTGCATAGAATTGGCTGTGATCAGACGAATTTCCTTATTGAGTTTGGAGGGTTTGGGATGATCGGGGCTGGTTATTATTTTCCCACCACCTCTAATGTAAATGAGTCAAAGTTGTAGATGGGAAGCCTTCATGTTTACACTGTTGACAATGTCTTTACGATATGCCCCCTTTTAGAAGACTTACAACATCCATTATTGTATTTATACTCACAACTATACATGACAAGTAAGTTAAGATTTATTACCTTACCTTATACCTAATAACACAGAAGAAGAAGACTGTAAAAGAAGGGGTCATGATGTCACCACCATGGAGTAACAGGACCAGATCTAGACTTGAAGTGGCCTCATGCTTCCCTTGGTGTCCAACGAGGCCAGACAGAACTGCAGTCATTCTGGGATAATACTGGAGTGTAACATACTTCTTTAATTTTTAATAATAAAAATTTTAATAAAAATATTTTATTTACTTTTATTTTCCTGACTTAAAAACAGTAAAGAAATATCATCTTGATATATTTAAATAAAGGAAGAAATATAGCTTGGGGCTGTCTCTGTTTCAGCCCCTGCTCTGCCACCTGGTAGCTGTGTGGTAAGATATTTAACCTTCTCTGAGTTCATTTTTCTCGCCTATAAAATGGGGATAACAGTATCTCTAAGTAGTGGCAACTGATTACATTCGCCTGGTACATAGCAATACTTATTGAATATTACTATTCAGTGTAAGGTTTTTTAAGAATAATTCATTATTCAAGGAAATTTTTAGAGAAAGATATTTTGAGTACAAGAGGGGTTTAGGAAAGGGGCTGTAATAATATCATGTTAATTATGGCCTTAGGCCTCTGCATAATATGTAGAGGTTCAAGAAAAGTAGAAATTCATATACTGTTATATACATATATATACACACATATGGTATTTGTTTATGTTATGCTTGCTCCATAGAAAATGCTGAGGTGCAAACATTCCAATAGGTTTGTGCAACGTAATTATTAAATTTAAATTTAAAACGGAAAACATAAAAGAAAGAAAACCAATTATTTCAGTCGGTGATCATGGGGCCGTGCTTTATGGCCTCCTTATGCCTGAAAAACGCCATCGTCTTTCAAAAAGAGTGTGACCACACTGTATTGTTAACGTGAGCGAGGTGAAGGTTATGGAAACGGAAAGATGGAAACAGTCGCCCCGTGGAGGTGGCGAAAGAGACGGAATTCAGTGCCATGAAGGTCCTTGGACTGAGTTCTGGAGCAGAAAAAGGGCAGCAGGGAAAATTCAGATCAGGTCTGTAAGTTAGTTAGTACCAGTGTTAATTTCTTGGTTTCCACGATGATACTAGGGCTGTATAAGACGTGATTGTTAAGAGAAGCTGGGCTGGGTGATATACCAACTCTCTGAGCTGGTTTTACAAGTTCTCTGTGAAATGATTTTAAAATGAACAGTTAACAAATAAAATGAGGAGAGATTGGAAGGGGTTTCCTTTCTTGTACCCGGGGCAGGAGAGCAGGACTGATTTCAGGGCGTCTATGCTCTGTGCACGCCTCAATAGTCCGTCCTCATTAGAAATTAAATACACACCAAGTCAGTTATCAATTAAGTGACAAGCTGGATAAACATCCTAGGTGTTAACTGACCCTTCAAGGGTTCTTTGAAGCTCACTCAGCTTCGCCAGTTCCTCTGAAGTTCTGTTTTGGCTTCAGTAAGTCACTGATTAGATTGGTTTAATGGTGAAGTTGTGCCTGGTTAATGGGAACAAAATAAAGTGTAGTTACAAAACTACTTTTTGCTCTCTTATATGTAATCTTGCATGGCCCAGACAGGCAAAGGGGTAGAGTCATGTTGGTTAGTGAATGATTGAACTCAAGCCTTAAAAAATATCATAAAGTAACAGATTTTCTATTGCTATAAGAAGTCTGCTCTAATCTAAATCAGCCAAGAAGCATTGTTGCATTGATGATCACTGAGGTTTTCCAGGGAGGCAGATATATAACTGTCTGCCCCACTGGTGGTACTTCTTCGAATGCTCTACCATCCATATGTTAATTTAATGTTGGTTAAATTGGGCCACGTGGGCGTTCCCTGTGGAGGCTGGTTCCTGAACAAGCATGCAAGAGACACAAACGTGCTATGGTGAAGACAGGGGTGCATTCAGTGGGGCAAAGTGAGGGGTGCTTGCCGGGCAGAGGAGAAGGCCAGACTGGAGGGCAAGGTGGGCCAAGCTCTGAAAAGCCTCGAATGACACGCTAAGGCCTTCGGGTTTTATTCCGATGGCCCATGGCTCAGTCGCTGAAGGTTTTTAAGAAACTGATGCATTTAAGTAAGTTTTGGGGCATATTTTAAACGCATTTATTATCCCTTGTTTTCTTTCCTTCTCTACCCTATACACACACTCTCTGCCATGAAATGGGGTAGATAATTATTCCCAAATATGAGTGCATATTTTGAAGATAGTAAATGCTCTCTTCCTCGTTTCTTGTCAAGACTCTGTGATGTTCCTAGGAACATCCCTTTAACCATCATATCTTAATTTACAAACCTTAGTAACTTAACTCTGAAATAAAATCAATTTTCTGCCTTCTTGATACTTCCAGAATTAGGAGTTAGATGCTACCCCATCAAATCACTTCAGAAAGTAAGAATGTGTGGCTAGCTTTACTGTTAACCAGGTTTTTTTAACTGCAGGAAAAAACCGTAATTACTGGACCACGTTGCAAAGACAACTAGGCATGACAGCGCTCTCTGATGTACACAGAGTCGACTAGGCTTAAGTGACGACACCCCGGCCACGTTTAATACATGGATAATTCTGGGACTTTACATCATCCACCACTTTTAGACTGCCTCTGCTGTAGCCATGGCAACCCTTACATAAAACATAGCTGAGTTGGTAATTTCACTCCAAATGAAATGAAAATAAGGCTAATCCTATTATTGTTCTTAACAATTTTCCAAGTAGCTTCTTCTCAGAGTGCCCTTGCTTGTATAGTCTGTCTTTTAAAAATAGATTATTGGAAAATTATACGTGTGTGTGCACTGTCTCTACTCACAGCCATTAGCACTGTCCTACTGCCGCTGCCGTGTAACCTTGTGCCTGAAAGGAAGTGCATCCACCTACACGGCCGCTTAGTATTTTTCTTGCAATTCGGGGATGGGTAAATCTTTTAAATGTACCGGTTTAGACCATGAAACATTTCAGAGGCCGTCACTTGACAAGTTACGGTTAAATAATACTCTTTTGAAGATAAGCCCTATTATGCATTTGTATAAATCTGAGAAGGTAACTCAAGCGATCCTGTTTTGTGTTGTAAATGTGCCCGGTGTGTGTTTCAGTAATGATTTAGGAAAACCATCTTTTCCTTTTCTGCCTCCACTGAAGAGCCTTCTGTTGAATAGGGGTCCTATGCCACGTCAGGATCTTTCTCTTTATAACTGTGATAAACACTCAGTGCCATCCCTGACATTCTCCCTGTCGTCCCTGACTTTCCTGATGCAGCGTGTGTGCTAAATGGCTTCTCAAGTGGCCCATCTCCCCCGCTATGGTGGTTGTCTGCCCAAGGCTTTAGGATCCAAAGTGCAGTCCTGAAACAGAGAAAAGGGAACTTCCTGACGGGCCATTAAGCTCAGACCTGGGTTCTTCCATTGGGGGGACGGTCTTACAGTAAAAAGAACACACAGTTTGGGTTCAGGGGCCTTCAGATCCAGCTGGAGCTCTGCCAGTACTCCCTCAGCTTTGCCATCTCTTACCCTTCGTGCCTCTCAGACGCTTCATCAAAAGAGGAAAAATATACTAATAACTACCCCACGGGGCTTTTGTGCCAAGCCATCAGGAAAATACAAATCATCAGGAGGATATAATGTTCACCACAACTCTCCGTCTGATAATGGCTGTTGAAACAGAGAAATCACGATGAACCAACAGGCAACCCATTTTATCAGACCAGAAGGCACCCAGGGTCAAAGTCCCACGGACAGCTTTTCCAACAACTGCCCAGTTCTTCCCAGCTGCTGCTGGATCATTGATCTTGGCGTCCTGGCAAACACGGGGAGATTTCAGACAGCTGGAAAACGTCTTCCAGTCTGAATCCAAACACCAGGAAGACACAGGGCAATTTCTCTGGCTGCCACGACAATATTCTCTATGTCACGACTGTGAGTTGTTGCTATCAGGCCCCGCAGGTTGCCGTGGCCTCACCTGGCATTTCCGACAGATGGCAATTTTAGCACATTCAAGACCCCGTCCGAGCACATTTTTCTGAGTCTGGTATTGAAGTAGGAGGGGACCCGCGTCGGGGGAAAGGACCGATGGAGATAAAACAGGGAGGAGGAGAGGATGCAAAAGAAACCAGCGGGGATGAGAAAAGAAGAAACGGGCAAAACCAAGTCAAGTAACATCGTCTCACTCCTGGGGACCGCCTACTGAAGACAGGTGAACCGAAGGAGGTCTCCCTGCTCGGGGCGGTCACGTGGTGTGGGAATGCGCCGCAAGGCCTTCTGCGAGGCTCTGCGCCACTGGGACTGGCATCTCTGCTCAGCATTCCTATTTTTCTTTCGGACTTGGATATGGACATCCAAGTTTCCTTTCCTACATAAACGGCATTTGTTTGGCGAAAGCCAACCTTGACCGTGGAATCTACAATCATCCTCCGATATGCCTACTTTTTTTTCTCTCCCCCAGCCTGACACCTCACCATCCAGGTGATGCCCATCATCTCTAGAATCTCTCACAAGTAAGGCCTTTACCATGAGTCACTGGATTTCTGAGAAACCGTCACCATGTAGTTTTGCATGGCAATGATTTTCTGGAAACCAAAACAAGGTGACTTTAGAGCTAGGAAGGTGTTGCATCACTGAATCTCCTACAGTGATACACAGAGAAAGGCACTCAGTAGATGTTGAATGAATTAATTTAAAAGCTCATTTAGGATAGCCCCTTCTTATACAAGCAGTTAAATGATTTGTCCAACGTCACAAGGATGGTTTGTGACAGAACTTGGAGCAAAATCCAGGACATACAGCTTTCAGTTTGGTATCTGTTTCCACTAACTCTGATGTTACAAAAAGGTAGATAGATAATAACATAAACCAATCCTTGAGTCTTTAAATTGTATAACATGAAATAAGCAAAAGGGTAACCTTGCCTGATCTAAAAGTATTGTTCAGATCAATGAAATTAAAAACAAAGATCACAGAGGCAGTGGTTATTTTTCTCTTAACTGAAGTAGCATTTAACATAAGAACAATAACACTAACGAAAGGAAATGACTTCAACTATAAATATGAATCCTCTGCTTTGAGTTTTGAGCCTTGGAAAATAAAATTCAATGTTGCTAATTGTTTTAAAACATAAAACCGTTTATGACGTTTGTCAGGTTTGATAGTTTTATCCTTCAGTCTCTGTACTGAAATACAGACTTAAACCTATAGAGATATTCAAAATCATTCATTTCATCTCCTCCACCAATGCATAAACAGCCAACATTTCCTCTATCCCAACTTAATTTGAACATACATATTGTCAAGTTTCATTATTGTTCAAGACCTGAAATAGATAACAGCTGCAGTTTTTAAAATGCTAAGAAACTGAAAAATTAAAACAAAAAAAACAGTTCAACCCGTAACAAACAACATAATTTAAAGTATATCCTAAGTCTTTAAACATTTATTCTTCGAATTCTCCCTTTTCAGTTGTACTTATAGACACAGCTAGAGCTGCTCTCACACAAGAAACACCATACACCAGAGACTGTAATGGATTTGATCAGGTTTTCTTCTGTTAACCACTAGCACACACACCAGAGAACTGATCATCAGATGACTGGCATTATCTATATATCGGGTTAGTATTTATGGTTTGCCTGTGACCCTCATAGGTGGTTATATGATTTGGTGCATCATCTCCAGGGAGGAAAAGACATACACAATCACACATCTGCAGCAGAGGCGACAAATGGCTGGCGACATGACATTTTAAAATCTCCACTGTCTAAAAATATCTGTTTACACTGAATCAGCTCCAGACCAAATCCAAAACTAGCTTAGCTCACTTAGCTGCCATCTTCTGTGTTGCTTTATAAGAATCCAAAATGAGGACATGATACGTTCCAGTGCCCAAGGCCAGATAACATCTCCAGCTCCAAATACCAGCACAAAGACATCTTAGAAACTTTGAAGTCCGTCACAATATAGATGACATTTTAGCAGCCAAAAGAGCAAGGCAAGGAAAGAACACAACTTTCTGAAGTCTACTGTGGGAAGTGGTAAGGACATTTCCCGTCCAGTACTCACCATATGGATGGCGCTTCTGTCCCGCTGATCTCTAAGAAGTCGTATCCTTCTTCGAGCTGAAAGTCAGTGAAGACTAAAGCAATGGTGTCCCCGGGTTCTGCGAGGATGGTCCACGTGCAGTCGGCGTTGTTCTCGTACTCTGAAGGGAAGTAGGGGCTGGAGATGCTGCTGCTTGTGCCCCGTAGGGTCCCGCCACAGGCCCCCTCAGCTGCAAAGGACAGAAGCAAAGGAAGCGTACTGAAAATGGTCTCATACACAAGCACCTCCACAGAGTGTCACTCTCCATCAGTGACGCATGTTTTCTGAACCCCGAATAGCGACACGCAATCTGACAAAGGGTTTCTCCTGGTTTGTTTAGTTCTACAGAAAGACTTAAAAAGTCTACCCATTACATCGCATTGTTAACTGAACTGCCACTATAGAAAGACGTGAAATTGTGTCTTTTCTAAAATCTGGAACGTGCAGTTACTATACACCTGACGTTCACAGACAGCTTAACCGTATTTTCAAAGGTTTTCTCTGCATCTTGGAAGACGGAAATAAGTCGGCGACACTGTGAGTCTTAACAGTATGTGGCCATCATTTCTTCATTTTTTGAGAGCTGGCTTGAAAATACAGCGATCTTAAAAGAAGCAGTTGCCCTAATCTTTATGTCCTGTAGAGTTTGGAATGTGCACTTGGTTTTGAATTTCAGATAAGTTCTTGAATAATATGATAACAGAGACACATCAACTCATAAAAAAGTTCTGAGTAGGAAATAGTTGCGTGAAAACTTAAAATGGATTATCTTGGAAAAGTGACAAGGAAAAGGTCAGTAAGATAAAATACATTTAGGATACAAATTAGCATTGGAATAAATATTGTTTTGAAGAGAAATGGATCCTGTAACTTTTTCCACAGAGTAAAAAATAGATGGTATTCAATTTATATAATCATCTATTACAAAACGTTATGTACGTAGTAAACTGTATGTATAGGGTAGATAAATATTTGTGAAATGACATGATTTAACACAAGTCTGTAAATACTGTCCCTCCCTTCCTTCTTTACTATCAGATAATCCTAGCAAACAGTATACACTTGGCCCTCTATATCTGCAGATTCAGCATCCATAGATTCTACCAACAGATGAAGAATATACAAAAAAATTCCTAGAAAGTTCCAAACAGCAAAACTTAAGTTTGCTGCATGCCCACAACTATTTACATAGTATTTTCATTGTATTAGGTATTATAAGTATTCTAGAAGTCATTTAAAGTATACAAGAGGATGTGTGCAGGTTATACGCAAATATGATGCCATTTTATGTAAGGGACTTGAGCATCCAAAGATTTTGTTATCTGCAGTGGAACCTGGAAGCAATCTCCTGTGGATACCAAGGGACAATTGTATTTAACAATTAGGGACATCAGCGCTACAATTAGAGTGATAGACAAAGTCAGCCTGTTACCAAGATGGGAAATTTGCCTTTGGCAGCTTGTGGGACTAGACAGACGAGATCACTTGGAACAGATATTTACATTGACTACTGAATAAAAAACTGTGTATATAAGCATATCACACTTATATATAAAAAGTTAATACACACACACACACACACACATATAAACTTAAAAGTTTTCAAATCCAATGCTGTGGTTGGGTGATTAAAATGAAATATATTAAATCTGACAGCGAAGACTGCATAAGTGGTTTGTAATTCAGCTGGCGAGCAAACAGCTCTCCTTCCCAAGTGTTAGAGGAGAACCACTCATATCAAATTATTCTGGATTTCTGAAACTGTAACCTATGCACTGAAGCATTATTTATGATTTAGAAGACCTTGAAACAGGTATATTTGTGTGCATAATACACTCTAACCATAAAATAAGAGTGAAGAGGATAAGAAGCATACTGGGTTCTTGGGGAAAATATCTTGGTGACCTTGACCGAACAGAGGTGACGCTAAACCTATCTGACAAGAGTATGTATGCACAGGTACCAGACATCAACCACGGACCTCGGCTGTAGCTCTAGGGCAGGGCCCTGGAGTTCCTCCCCTGCAGCCTTTCTCCCTCTGGTCGCTCAACTGTCGGAAGATCTGAGGACCTGTAGGAGGTGTCTACTGAGCTGGGGTGACATCGTGTTTCCAGGGGCTCCAGGAAGTGGCTATATATTACCTGGTATAGGAATATTTTATCAGCTGACAGAGCTGTGCTGGTATCTGCAAGCTGATATCAGCCGTGATCTCTCAGCAACACATCTACCTTCTGTTTAAAAGGGTGGTTGAACTGGATTAACTTCCAGTGTCACTTCCTTTGATCCAATGACTCTAAGAGTTTAGACACTAAGTATCCAGATTTTCCTAGGACTTCAGGTGAGGGCTTGAGCAGGTCATGGAGGACCACGCTTGAACGGCCTAGCGAGCGAGTTCTGTACTCACTAACTCCAGAGGAGCCTGGGGTGCCCATCACAGGCGCAGCCAAGTGGTGCGATTTTATGGTTGCTCTGTTGGGACTAGGAGTAGATTGTATGAGGAAGACAAAAAGAATAGAAAATGAAACTGAAGAGAAAGAAAATTAAAAAGTTGGCAGAGAACAAAAACTATAATTCTTCCAAGGCTGCAACCACCATTGTGTTTTCTCTGGTAGATATTTTAATGACCACAGAACATTTTTAAATGAGTTACAGTTAGAATTATGTCAGGCTAAACAGATGCAGGATGTATTATAATTCTTAATGCAGCATTTCAAATAAAATATTACAGAACACTATCAGGTGGTCTGATGATATCTTCTTTGATAATTAAGCACATAAAACAAAACAAAACTAATTCATACCACTCATTGGATAATACACTTAATAAAAAACTGTACAGAGTGAGGTAACATGTGTATGTGTGTTTGAATATGTCTGTGTGTGTTTGACAGCAACTGCAATGGTGCTTCACATGTTTTTCCAACAAAACATTTTAACAGGTTTAGCTTCTTCCCCAGTTTTGTAAGATAATTTGTTTTCTAAACTATAACATTTTACACGTCTAAAATGTAATAGCATGTGAGGAAGGGTAATATAAGCCCCGTTTGAGACTGGGAAATACACTCAGGAATAACCCAGAAACAGTGAGGGATGGAATGTGGTGAATAAATTCTCCGCCTTCTCTCCCCTTGGTGGGGAAATTTTAAACTGTAACTTACATGGAGTATCAGATAAGCCCCAGAGAGATTTAGTACCAATTACCACAAGACTAACCCTATTAAAACACACCTCAATGGCATTCTTCACTTTCCTGCCTTACTTCCTCACTAGTTCACTTTGCTGCCTGAATCACCTCCCAAATACATTAGCTGCACTAAGTCTGGATCTCAGAGTCTACTCTCGTGGGACTGAGGCTAGGATAATAGAGGTGTCATGGGTACTTGATAGGACCACAGGGAGCCCAGATATTTGGTTAAACATTATTCGAGTGTGTCTGTGAGGGTGAAGACCTGAATAGAACAAAAAGGTGGATTAAGAGAGAATTCAGTCTCTTGGATTGACTGCCTTCATACATGGGCTCGGACTGGAACTTACACCCCTGTCTCCCCGGGATGCAGCTTGCTGACTGCAAGTGTTAAGACTCAGCCTCCAAATCCAGTGAGCCCAGTCCTTTAATAAATCTCTTTATATTTCTCAAAATCTCCAAAAAAAAAACCTCTCAAAATCATGTATGATAGTTTACTTACTTTTGTATCTCACCATATATTATTTTTGAAGTGCCCAATAAAAAATACTGACGATAACTGAACTTTACTAGAGCAACTGCTGGTATCTCGATGGACCCGAGGATGAAGCTGACACTTCTACGACCTTAGCCTTGGGCTAAGGCCATGGGTTACGTCAGCTGGTCTTTACAGCATTATGCAATAGACTCTACTGTGGTTCAATATGTGTTTACTGATTTTGCTTTTGTTGTCATTTGTAATAGTAAGACTAGTGTAGCAGCAATAGTAGTAGTGACAGTTCAGAGTTCAGAGATAAAAATCTCTCAATCTAAAGGCCCCAAGGAACGTAGAGACACAGTATCATATATCCCTGTCCTAATTTTTAACGACATCACCAATTTCCAAGGCAAAATTAGGAAAATCTGAGATATCCACAATCATAAAATATTCACTCATATCTCTTTTTCAGTTATCTACTCGGGAAATGTACATGAAGGAAGACCCTGCATTTTCTAGGAGGTACCTACACCTCATTATTACAGGTGTCTCCTATAATAAAGAGCAGCAAGGAGAAAGCAAATTCCTTTTTAAAGTTATTATAAAGAGATAACACTGAGATCGTGCTTCTCAACCTCTCCACCACTGACATTTGGGGCCAAATAATTTTTTGTTCTGAGAGGCTGTCCTTTGCATTGTAGAAGGTTTAGCAGAATCCTACCCTGTACCCACTAATTGCCAAGATTATCGCCCCCATTGTGACAGCCAAAAATGTCTCCAGACATTGCCAACTGTTCTGTGGGGACAGAATTGCCCCTCATTAAGAACCAATTATTTAGATGAATTTAATTAGTGCTTTTCCCAGTTCTTTTCACTGGTATTATATAGATCCTTCTAAACAAGAGGAATTAAAACCATATTAAAATACTGTGTAGTATTCTTTCTTTAAGCCGAGATAAATCATTGATTAGATATTTGACCTATTTAAACTTATTAAAACATAGGAAGACTATAAATATTTCCCCTTAGATAATATGTTTATTTAAAGTAATTTAAAAGAATTCGAGTTGCTGCAATAGTATTTGAAAATACTCTCATTTTGGTACACTTTACACAGTTTTTTGATAAAGAAATTAATTAGGAAATAGCTATTAAATGTTCCAAACTGAAATATGTTAACTCTTTAGAAAAACCGAAAAATCAGTATAGATATAATAAATTTAATGTTGTTTTTATTTAACATATCTCTAACACTAGGATTAGTATTTTGATGGAAAATATGTGTGTGACAAATGTAATTTAAATTATTTTATATGACAAATTATATTTTTAAATACATAAGTTTATAATTTCTGAGATATGCTTTCACAAGGCAGGCCTCACTGGTTATAAATCAGTAACATTGCAAAAACATAGTAACTAAACAATTTAACACTTTTTCTCTAATTATTCATAAATAAAATACTAAAAACAAATGCTTTACTTGAAAATTAGATAAAGAGGTCTCAAAACTAGAGATCGTTAGCTAGATTTATATATATATATATATATCTAACATATATATTTTACATAATGGCCACAGACCTTTGGAATCATCTCTTAATTCTGTTTACACACACACACACATACACTTACAAGCACACACACAATAGTACTGAAAACTAAACGATCTTCTTACTTTCATCTTTTCTCTGGAATTTGTTTCACTCAAATTAACCAGACTGATCCTTTTAAAATTTAACCTGAATCTTAAAAATTTCCACTCAAAACTGGTAAACTTTCCGTATCCCCACTTGGAATAAAATCAAACCCGACCAGGACCTGAGAAGCCCTAGGTGATCTGACCCAATGCCCCCATCTCACGCCCACTTTGGCTGGCCTCTGTCCACCCCACCTCTCCTGATCCCTCTCTAACCACAGCCTGCTAGGACCACAGCCAAGTGTGTCCCTGCCCCAGGGCCTCTGCACTCACTGTCCTGCCTTCCGGTCTGTTCATTAGTCCCCTTCCTGGGTCCACCTTCTCTGACCTCTGTGTATGAACTGGCATCTACTTTGGACCACTCCCTGTCTCCTCATCCTGCTCTGTAACTTCTTAGCACTTTGCTAAGGGCAAAGCATTGAACCATAAGCTTTGTGAGCTTGCCTTTGCACAGGTCTGCTATTCCTAGCAGGCAGCCTGGAACTCAGTAAAGTTTCTTTCTTTCCGCCCCCACCCCCCACCCCCGGCTTCATTGTGTGAATGACTCAGCATTTCCTGTACATATACCAGTTACCTGGAGCCTATACTCAGTCACCTTCAGTAGGAAAAATGGGACTACAGTAATATATATTTCTGGGCCTAAGCATGGCATCAAACTATATCATTTCTAAGAGTAGAAACAGAAAAGTAAGTTAATTTATTTATAGAAATAGGAGGCATTTTCAAGCATGAAGTTGAAAAAAATAATACTCTACTAAAAACAACAGCAAGCCTCTAAGGAGAGAGGTATTTCAGACAAAAATTCATTGCCAAGAAGAAAGTTTCATCATGGTAGCAGACCAGGAGGGGTTTAGTTGACTGCTTGTTTTGCTTTGTTTGTTTTCATCAAGTACCTAAGCCACAAGTCCAGAAATATTATTTTTATTCTCAGCAGAGCAGTGGGGAAATTTCAAGAAGAATTAAAGCCAAGGCAGGCAGAGAAAGCAAAATAATCAAAGCAAAACATTAAGAAAGGGAGATTATGAACAATCTTCCCGGAAACTGAAGAATTATTTCGAGCTCCGTAAACATCTGATGTAAACTTAAAAACCACATATAAAAAGTAAAATGTATTAAAAAAAAATAAGTAACCATTAAAATAAACTAAATAATTCTGGCCAATATTTAAATAATATAGTTATATGAACATAATGTAAGCTTCTTTTATCCCTGGATGTTCACAGCAGTACAAATGTATCAAAAATTTTACTTTAACATTAATTTTGCTATATCCAGAGGAATTTTTTGTCTGGAAGCTGAAAAATTGGGGGGATCTAATTAAGTAAATGCTATTTAGAATTCCATCATCTCCCCCCCACACACCTTTTTTTACACATTATGCAGAAAGAAAATGAAGATAGGTTCGAAACTGCCAGGTAAATGCTTGACTGCAAAAATTAGCACACAAAATACTTCTTAATAAAATAATGCAAATATATTGAGTCACTTCACTCTGTATTTTAAAAATTGTGCTCCTAGGACATCCACATGTAGGACTCACAGGTTCCAAGTAGCAAATAAAGTCAAGTGGTTGGGCTTTGTTCCCACACCAAATGTCTATCAGAGCAATTATTTCTTTAAATCCGTGTCCTATATTGAATTTTCACAAAATCTTGCATTTGGAAAAAAAAAACATTCTATAGCTTAAAGAAGTTTGAATGCCATCAAGTTAATCCAAGAAGCAGATAAGGTTTTTAATAAAAGATGTGTTTGAACCTACTGATTTCTGTAAGTGGGCAAAATAATTCTAACTGTAAGCAGAAATCAGAGTGCACTATTTCCCCTAAGGAATTTCAAAACTTTTCAAAATTTTCATCCTAAACTGTAAAATTATTATAAGCGTTGCCTGGGTATAAATGCTGCTAGGAATGTATCTTAAGGGCATGATTCAAAATACAGAATAAAACATTATTTAGAGACATACTTTGCCATATTTATCATAAAGAAAAATTGAAACCAACTAAATGTTTAACAACAGATAAATCATTAAATAAAGTATGTTGCACCCAAACCAAACCATGCAGTGTTTACCGAGCATCTGTAACATTGCTTCAACAAATTCCTGACCTAGAATATTGAATTTATAAAATGCAGGGTATACAATGGGTTGTATAGTTTCTTCTCAATTTTAAAAATTATATGAAAAACATCCAGGAAAGAAAAAAGAAATGCACACACATTTATAATGTTCAATGTCTAATACTAGGCAATATTCTCTAATATACCTTCCCTAGGGCTGTGTAGAATATTGGTACCTACAAGTCAGACTGTCTGGGTTTGAATCCAGGTTTTCCCACTTTTGTGTCACAAGTTCTCTTCTCTGGGCCTCAGTTTGGTTATTTATAAATGAAGATAATAATGGCATCTATTCACAGCGTGGTTGTGAAGGTTAAATAGATCAACAGCTGTAAAGTGCTCAGAACAATATGCAGGCAAATACTAACGACTCAGTAAAAACAGCTATTATTCTTTTCTCCAATTTGGCATGCAGTGATCACTCAATGATAGTTTAATTATTCTGACCATTTTATCACTGCTTTGAGTAAAACTGCCCTTCCAAGTCTACACACTGCTTTCACCAGGAGTTGAGCAGCTGCTTCAGAAGGAGGAGAGGGTCACACAGAGCCCAGTAATCAGGAGGCAGCCTTCTTCCCCAGGTTTCCACTCCTCCAGGGGCTGGAATGAAAGGGGGCCCAGATCTTCTGCTACTGTTCTTGTAGCCTCAGCACCACCTATGTTACGCCTGAGACCATCAGGAGGTTAACCTCTTACATCCTTCATCCTTAGGTACTGAAGACACTGGAAGAAACGCTGGTCTCCTAGGTCACCTCTCATCCCCTCAGACCCTCATTCGCTCAAAGATGTACAAAGCTCACGTGTCTGACCCCTACCTCTCCCAAACTCTTAAAACCCTTCTGCTAGGTCCTCTGAAACTCAAGGTCAACTATCAGCAAAACTTCCTGCGTCTCAGCCACTTCTGAGGTATCCCCTCACTTCTTTCTCATGGAAGCCGGCTGTCTTCTGAGAATGTTGCATCATGAAATCCTCCCCAAGGTCAATGTTCAGCATCCATAGCCCAAGCGCCACTGTCTCTAGAGCTGGACTACATGCCCACCAACACGCATCTCATTACGACTTCTGGACTACTTTTGTTCTTTCCCCAGCGTGGAGTCTCTCGGCCTCAGAATCCAATACCTTCTTCCCTGGAGTCATCTACAACATCCCTTGGGCAGCCCCATTAGTCCTTGCAGATTTTTACTTCTGGCTCACTATCAGTTTCTCCAGCTCTACATTTGTCTTGATTCTTGCTGATTTCGATATCGACTTAGATCATCTTCTGAATATTGGCCTTTCAGTTCATTCGGCCCCTCTTCCAGAAACCTAACCCCCCCCAAAAAACAAAACAAAACAAAAAAAACCTAACCCCACACAGTCATTCATTCCCACCATCACCCTTCATCTTCTCAATACCAATAAACGATCACTTTCCAGAGCTGCAATGTGGGGTGTCCCATTCTCAGACCTCCACTTTCTATATTTCCAGGTCACTGCCTCAAATACCTTAACTTCAATAATTCTTTGACACCGATAGACCTACAGTTCCCTGATCTTGACATTTTTTCACTTCCTTCCCCTCAGGCCCCTCATGTCCCCATTCCTCCCCTTGCCATCCTCAGATTTCATGGCCATCATTTCAGTCACTCCCTTGTGTCTGCCATAACTCCACTGTCAACACCTTAGACTCAAATCAGGGCAAATCCACATTTTCTCCCATGGTAAACATGGCTGGAGAAAAACCCAAAACAAAAATACATTGATGGGTCTAACTTTAAATTAAGGACCACATCCAAGTTGGCTTTCAAT
Organism: Balaenoptera musculus; assembly: GCF_009873245.2. Classification (NCBI taxonomy): domain Eukaryota; kingdom Metazoa; phylum Chordata; class Mammalia; order Artiodactyla; family Balaenopteridae; genus Balaenoptera; species Balaenoptera musculus. The sequence continues at coordinate 9,084,189 of NC_045805.1, read as the reverse complement.
GATGACATTCCTACTCTGTTCCCTTCATCCACTCAGTCCTCTTTCGGGGGGAATGACCATTTTGTACCCTCTTCCTCATCCACCTGCCAGCATATCCTACCACATCCTTAATACTACATGGTGATTTTGTTTCCTATTTCCCTAAGAAAATAGAAGCAATCAAAAGAGAAATTTTACAATCTATTGACACCATATTTGATCACCTATCTGCTTTTCTGCTCATAAAATTTCCTTCCTATATGAATGGTAAACGTTCTTAACCTAGGGTTAATTCCGTTTGTGCTCTTGCTTTCACCCCTGAACAAGTTTCTAAGCCAAACCTCCCAACAAATGATCATTTACCCTTTTTACTGGAGAACTGCTCTCAGCATACAAACATGTTATAATTTTCCCCATTCAAAAACTTTTTTAAAAAGCAACTATCTTTTGATTCCACGTCTATTTTCCAGACTCCATATTGACCTTTAATTTTATTTATAAAAATCCCTTTCCCAGAAACACATCTCAAGAAATGTACATAATTGCAATCTTTAATTTCTTCCCATCCTCTACTGAACCCACTTGAGTCAGGATTTTGTCCTCACTGGTCCACAAGAACTGCTCTTCTCACGTCAGCCACACCAACAAATCCAATGGTCAGTTCTCAGTTCTTATCTTATACAAGCACTCAACAACATCCCACAGGTATCCATCTCCTCCTCCTTGAAGGACTTTTCTCAATATACTTTTTTTTTTTTCTCAATATACTTTTAAAACTTTCTTTTATCTTGAAATAATTGCAAATTCATAAGAAGTTGCAAAAATAGTCCAGGGTGATTCTGTGTACCCGTCTTCCATTTTCCACCAATGATTACATCATACAAAGGTATAGTATAGCAACAAAATAAAAAAAAAAAATGACACTAGTACAATGTGTACATATGCTTTTATTCACTACTACTTTATATACTACACACATGGTTGCCTCTAATCTTACTGACCATTTCTTCTCAATCTCCTCATTATTTTGATTCCATCTCCCAGTCCTTGGTGTAGTGCCCAGGATTCAGTATTTGGACCTCTTTTCTTCCTAACTGCATTTACTACCTGGGTGATCTCATCTAGTTTCAGTTATGTGGATGTAAATATGGTAAATATGTTGACAGTTCTCAAATTTGTAGTTCAATTTCAGATCTCTCTTGAATTTCAGTTTTTTGTATCCACCTGCCAACTTGGCATATCCATATGGATGTCTAAATAGCATTCCAGACTTACTAACCCCCAAATCATATTCTTGACCTTTCCTTTTCCAAATCTGAAATTCCCTAGCTTTCTCAGTTTCAGTAAATAGGAACCCCATTCTTCCAGTGGCTTAGATAAAAATGGTGTCATCTATGACTCTCCTATTTCTCTCATATCCTGTAACCACTGCGTCATAAAATTCTACTGGCTTTGTCTTTAAACTGTATTCTTTTTTGTTTGTTTGTTTGTTTTGTTTTTATAGCAGCTTTATTCATAATTGCTAAAACTTGGAAGCAACCAAGATGTCCTTCAATAGATTAACGGATAAACAAACTCTGTTGCATTAATATAATGGGATATTCAGAAAACTAAGGAATTGAACTACCAAACTACAAAAAGACACGGAATAACCTTAAATGCATATTGCGAAGAGAAAGAAGCCAATCTGAAAAGGCTGCATACTGTATGGCTTCAACTATATGACATTCTGAAAAGGTAAAACTATAGAGACAGTAAAAAGATCAGGGGTTACCAGGGTTTCTGGTGGAGGGAGAGATCAACAGGTGGGACACAGAGGATTTTAAGGGCAGTGAAGCCATTCTACATGATACTGTAATGGCGGATATATGGCATTATGCATTTGTCAAAGTGTATCAATATCATTTCATCAGTTGTAACAAAGGTACCACACTAATGTAAGATATTAAGAATAGGAGAGACTGTGCAGGGGGCAGAGGAATTAGTATATAGGAACGCTCTCTAGTTCCTGCTCAAGTTTTCTGTAATCTTAAAACTGCTCGAAAAAATGAAGTCTATAAGGTTTGTTGTTTTTTTTTTTTAATGCAATGATAAAGAATAAGAATGATAGGATAAAGAATGCCCTGGGTCAGAGGCAGGAGGGAACCTACTATCCAGTAGGTCTTCAGAGAAGTCTCTCTGAAAAGTTGACCCTTCTAAGCTGTATTCTTAACCCAAATGCATTTTGCAGCCTTCCCTGCTCCTACTGTCTCTCAACATGACATCATCCCTCACCTTGAAGACTGCAGGGGCTTCCTAACAGGTTTTCCCACTTTGCCCTTCCCACCATATACTCTTTGCTCAACAGAGCAGCCAGCGTAAGGCTCTTACGTTCAAAATGAGATGATGCCACTTCTCTTGTCAAAACCCTCCAGTGTCTTCCCACGCTGCTCAGAATAGAAGCTAAAGTCTGTATGATGGTCCACGGGGCTCCCAGGATCTTTCAACGCCCATCTTCTCTGACCTTTTCTCCCAGATTCACACACTGTCCGCTCTGCTCCACCATACTGGCTGCTGCGTTATTCTCCACTCACCCTGGGGTCACTCAGGACCAAAACCCTGGCTGTTTCCTTGATCTGGACCATGCTCTTGCCATTCTCATACAGTTTAATCTCTCACCTCTCCGAGGGCTCCAAATAATGCTGGTTTAGCCAAAGGTAGTGGTTTCCCAGGACATGGGGCTTCCGGTGCTAAAACCAGGACAGTCCAGGGCAAACCAAGCAACTGGTCACCACAGCTCAATCAAATGTCACTGTCTTAGTGAGAGAGTCTGTGAACACGTACTACGATTGGATATGTGACATCTTTGTTTTCACTCATTTTTTTTTCGATTTATATGGTCTACCTTTACCCATTAAGATATTCTCATGGCGGTTGGCATTTTTCTTGTTTTGTTCACTTTGTAGCCCCAGCGAAGAACTAAGGTAAGCGAACTACAGCCTGTGGGCTACACACAGCCCAGTATCTGTTACTGTAAATAGAGTTTTACTGGAAACAGCCATGCCTATTTGTTTAGGTAGCGTCTATAGAGACTTTTGCTCTAAAATGACTGACTACAGTAGCGGAAACAGAGACCATATGACTTGAAACACATAAAATATTTGCTATCTGGCCCTTGACAGAAAAAGTCTAGTGACCTGACTGTTAAATGTATCTGACATCTTGTCTCTCCTGGACAAACGTTTCTTGAAAGAACAAATGAACAAACACAAATAGACAGCAAATATATTCTACTGGAAATTTAAAAAAACAACTTTGGGGCATCATTTTAATGCTAGTAAATTCTCAGCAAATTAAAAGGAAATACTAACATCAAAACCAAGAGTAATTGTAGTGAAAATACTTGCGGCATAGAAATTTGTTCAGCAAATATGCAAAGCATAAATAACATTCTGAGAATTCTATCCTTAGGAAATAATCAAACAGAAGAAACAAAAGCAATGTTATATGTACAGAGACACTAATTATAGCATTATGTGTAGAAGCAAACACTGGAAACACTCATTATGTTCAATTATGGGGAGAGAGAGAACTATTACTTTGTATAATATTGAGGATATTGAGAAGAAAATGCTGTCAATTAAAATGTTTATGACTTAATACCAATCTTAAAAATAGAAAACAATGCACTATGCTCTATGACTTTAGTCTCTAAGAGCTTTTCAGAGGATGAATTGGCCTCCTTCGGTCTCCATTTTTGTTCCATTCTAGCTCTTCAATGATAATGATTTCAATAATAATAGCTATTATTGGTATTAAGTATTTCAAGCATTTCATTTAAACTTTACCAGTCCCATGAAATTAAAAGTAGTTTTAATCCAGCTATATAATATATATATAATCCAAACTGAATCATTTTGCTCTGAACTTGAAAGTAACTCAACGTTGTAAATCAACTGTACTTCAATTATTAAAAAAAAAAAAAAAGTAGCATCAATCCAATTCAACAGGTTCAGAACCAGAGGTTTTGCAGACAGCTTGTCGATGATGTCGAGCTAGTTAGTAAGAAAGCAGGACCTTGAATGACCAAGTCCTCGCTATTAAACACTTCCTTCACTGCCTGTCACAATGAATGGCATTTAATTGGACATGTGTTTTTTTGGGCACTAGACAACTTCAGCCCTGCAACCTAATATGGTACTTACATGGAAAAACAAATCATGGAAAAATACTGTAAATTGATCCACAAAATGATTTGTATACAGGCATTTATGACTGTGCTTTAAACCAGTTCCAAGATTGTATTTAATGAGATAATATATATTAAAAAAAAGTGCTTATCAGAAAGCCTTGTATCATAGTGAAATGCAAACCATGTAGACCAGATTTACTATAATAATGTTGACATATGTTTTCGATTTTTTTTTTCAATTTTGGTTAAGACTTAGAGTTGGTTATTACACAGTATGCAAGAAAAGTGCTGAAAGCTAAATTGTCTAAAGCCATTCAAACTTTATTTAGATCTGGGTTTCTTATATGAAGACTACCTCATTCAATCTCACTTTGCAATGCTTGGTCCTGACAAGAAAGATCATCTAAGATTCATTTTACAATGTTACCTCTGTAACATAACTGATAAAAACCCAGCTGTGTTTTAAATATCACAGAATTGATCGGTACCCACAAAAAGCATGACTTCTCTCCCTTCTCCTCCCCTCCAGCTACATGTTCTCCCAGTATTTCTCTTCCCCATCATCACTAGTGGCAGAATGTCTGCAATTAAACACCCTGAGTGACATTTCATAAAGCGCTGGCAAGTGCCATATTGTCATTTCCAGTCACATTATGTAAGGCTTATCAATTAAAGAAATTTGCAGCTTTAGGCAGTTCCAAATGAAACACTGACATCCATTATTTACCATGTTTTATTAAAGGTATTGCTGAGACTGCTCCTGGTACTTTATTTGGTGGCATCTTTGCAGGCTAGCTCTCAGTCATCCTTCCAAGGAAATACAACTGTCCCGAAATGCATAAAATCCGTCAACTCTTTAAAAAAAGCAAAACAGCTGCCATATCCTACACTCTTTAAAACTCTCAAGTAATAGTGACACTGTGTTTTGACACTTGTAGGTGAATATTTATCTTAAATGCTTTTGTTGAGACAGAGAGAAACAAGGTTAGAGTCTGGGTGAGTAAGCAGCTTTAGTCAATGATCATAACGCACTTATGGTTATTTTTCAATGGTTTGCAGATCATGCTTCTCAATAGAACAAAAGGAAAAAAACAAAAACACCTCTCCTTAACCACCCCAAGCAGGAGGCACTAAGTGAGAACGGCCTTTACCACCTACTGTCTCTGCAGCCCTGGACAGGATCCCTCACATCTCAGGGAGTTAGATCCCTCACCTGCAAACTCTCAGTATTAATATTAACCTTGAACACTTTTGGACGCAATAACATAAACGAATGTATGCCAAGTTCATAACACAACACGTGCCGCAGAGATTTGGTCTAAATAAAATGCTTAGCCATGGTATTTCTACTTCCCCCTTGGCTTTCCTTCTTTAGTAATTCATAGCGGCTGAAAAAGATTCTGTTGGTCAAAAATGGAAAATAAGGAGGGAAGAGTTACTGGCCAACCACGTCTCAGGGAGCTTATATCTGGTCTCAAGGGCCTCCTAACACCACTGTGCCTGGAACCAGTACCCTGCAGGTTCACGGAGCCCAGATGCCAGCACCATCCTTCAGGCCTCACCTTTCTGCCCCCAGATGAGAATCCCTGGGAGGACAAATTGGCGGTAGGGAAGGATTTAGGGTTGCGACAGAGAAAGAGGAAAGAGGACCAACTTCATGCAAAGAGAAGCCTTCCCCAGAGAAGGAAGACCATCTGACTTGGGAAAATGGACCCCTGCTTGCCTCCTCTGCTCCAAGATTGACTTACTCTACAAAGAAACAGCTGCAGCAAGTCATATGTTAGCCTTTAAAATAAAACGAGAAAGATCCTACAGCCAAACAGCTCTCTTTGGGCTTAAGGCTCTCTTGAGCTGGGTTTATACATCATGTTTTTCATCTGAAAGCCCTGAGGCTGTTGCTGGTGGTAGCTCCCATCAAGCCCACAGAAAACAGTTTTAGCTGGTGCTTGCTTTGAACCACAGGGTTCTGCAGAAAATACTGAGATTGGCAGTCACTCTTCCCTGCCGGCATCTTACTGCCCTTATATTTCTCTTTTTAGGCTCATAATCTCTGAAGGGCCTGCAGGTCTGCCAGACACCTTCTCCTGCATTGCACAAGGAGCAGGTGGAGAAACGGGAGGATGCTGGAGACCACCAACTTCCATCTCCCCCGGAGAAAACCAAGGCACACGCTTCACCCCCAGAAGCAGGACATCCCCAGACAAGCTGTGTTCTCTCTGCCCCTTCCCAGATTCCTCAGGGCTCAAGCACCAATCCCTCAAGAAGCAAATGTTTGTTTGTCTAATCCAACTTCAAATATTTGTTCCCCAATGAAAATGTAAGTTCCTTCTTTAAAGGAACCTATTTTTTTTTATTCTCACAAATTAAAAGGGAACGAGCAGGGCATTGCAGGGCCCAATGGCATAAGACACCAGGTCCAGATTCCAACTCTCTCATTCACTACTGTGTGACCTCAGAAAAGTCACCTCACATCTCTGTGCCCGAGTCTCTCTGACTGAAAAACAGGATCAATGATAATACAAAACTTGCGGGGTTATTGTGAAAGTTAAACACAAGAATATTTGTAAAGCATGTAAATGATGTCTGACATTTGGTCATTGCTACAGGTTTAACTGTTATTATCATCACATCTTTTTCTTAAAAATCTACAATTTGAGTGACCAAGCTGAAATGTCTATCATTAGATAACAGATGCTCCTCCATGTGTTCCTTATTAAAAATACGTTGAACTTGATTGATTAATCCCTTAAGAAAAAGGTTGATTGATTAGTCCCTTAAGGAAAAGGAATCTAGAAATAATCTCCATCTGACTATTACCAAATCTACACTTTCGATACTGTCATGCTATTTATATGCATATGTGTATCTACACACACGCTGTATATGTGGTTTTAGTCTCCTTATTGCAGTCCAAGTAGTGACACATAAAACACAATGACCTGTCCTGACACGGACTCACCCTTTAGTAGGCACTTAGCTGGCTCTTTGTCTGAGTCTCTATTCATTCGGTTTCTCTTCTTAAATCAGCCTGGTGGGTTTTTTTTTCCCCCAAAGAATTTCAGTAATGCAGAAAAGCCATTTGTTTAAGAGCTACTAGCACTGAGATCCTATAATCTATATGAATTGACTTTCAGATTTTTTGCCATTTGTCTCCAATCACTTAAATCTGAAATCTGAATTTGCTTTCAAAACTGGAGCGGGGAGAAGATAGAAACAGTAATCATAACAGCTAATACATATAGAACTTCACTGTGTCGAGTTCTCTGTTAAGGATTTTATCTGGATTATCTCATTTAATCTTTACAACAGACCTGTGAAATAGGTACTATTACACAGGTAGGAAAATTGAGAACTGAGAGAGAAAATAACACTGCACAGCCCATAAACATCATGCTCTATCACCTGTGCTTTATTCACCTTCTTTATGTGTTAAAGACTTTGCAGGATGTTTTGCATATGTCATTTCACTTAATCCTCATACTAACACTGAGAATATCATCTTTTCAAAACATTTGCTTTTCTATTGACAATACTGTGTAGAAATTGGGTATGTGGTCTCTGTAGCTAGGTTGCCGTATGAACATCTTACCGTAGTAGTTTACAGATGGAAAAGAAGTGTGAGAGAGGAATCCAATGTACTTACAGTAACATAGGTCATAACCGCTAGGTCCCAGAATTGAATCTAGTTTATTTTCGCCCTAGAGTCACTCTTATTTTTATTCTTTTATACATCTGGAGCCACACATGCACAAAGCTGTTTTCAATTCTTTGCCAACTCCACTAGCTAATTAGCCTCTCCTTCAAAGTTTCCCATAATCTTCATTCATTAGATCCCAATATCATTTCTTCCCAAAGTAAGATAGTATCTGAAATGAGATTCCTTTTGAGAAATCTTTTTGGATTACTGGAGAGCTAGGCTCACCGTGATCTTTTGCTTAAAAGTAATAGTAAAAATAGACTTCTCCTTTCCGATACTATTCAGCTCAGATCTGTTTCAGCAATTGCCGAGAAGTTAAAGGGGAGACTTCCAATCAGAGAATGGCATAGATGTGTATATTTCAGACCCATTTTCTTATGAGTCCTTATCATAAAACTACAACTGTATATTGAACTCTACATCATAAGTGAAAGTGACATGTTCTCACAGCACCAGAACTCTGCATACATTAACAACTGTTGTGGAAAGAAAAAAAGAAAACTAAAATTCTTCTGCTTGCTAAGTCTGAGCTGTCTGAAATAGTAGATACTAGCATACATAGCTAATGAGAACATGTGGCTATTTCACCTTGAGAAATGATGTAACTGTGAAATACACACCAGGTCTTAAAGACTAGGGAAAAAGTGCAAACTACTTCATTCATGTTTTATACTGATTATGTGTAGAAATGGTCATCTTTGGACTACGCTAGGTTAATAAAATGCATTATTAAAATTAAATGCACCTGTTTCTTTTTACTTTATCAATGTCGTTATTAGGAAATTTTAATTACATAGTTGGCTCCCACTTGTGGGTTGCATTATATTTCTAGCGAATGGCACTGATCTAAATACTGAGGAACTGGGAGTTTTTCTTGGTTAGGCGTGTGGCAGCTGAACAGCCCCGAGCCCCTGCCTGAATGATGATGGTCACTGCCCCACCCCAGCTCCATCACACAGAAGAAGGATGCTCTGAGTTACAACCTAGCTCATTCTGAACGTCTTTGGCTTTTCCCCATGCTGTATGTTATCCTTCTACTCCAAAAGGTTATGAATATAGTATCTTCCCTCAAATAATGTTTCACTTGTGGATGCTTTCTTAAAGACCTGCTTTTTTTCTCTCTCTCTTTTTTGACATATGCCTGGAAAACTTATTACTTTTCTAGTTTGGAATATTTTTTGTCAAGCAGAAGCCAATAATATGCTTAAAATAATGAAACGATGCTTTAACAATTCTGGGAGGAAATGGTTTCCATATATAATTTTATACTCAGCTAGACTGGCCATCAGTACGGATGCAGACAGGGGCTATTTGCAGGCACGCTAAAGCTCAAAGGGTTTTCCTCCAAAGCAACCTTTCTCAGGAAACTATCTGAGATGAAACAAAGAGAGAAGAAGACAGGATTTAGAAAATAGTGAACAGGTTGAGTGGAACAGTGAAGAAGTGTCAGAAACACTGCCTGATAACAGACCTACAAGCCAGTGCTGGACCCTCTGAGAGAACAGGGAGAGGGAACCGATGGATTTGGGGAAATGAGGGCAAAAGGGGTACAGACAAGGGGACGAACGCACAATGTGCTGAGGGTGGTGATGACTGAGATTTCAGGAACCGCAGAAGACAAGTGTATGCAAAATACAATGCAATCTGGTTTACGTTAGAGAAGTAAGTCAGTGACCTTCAGGAAGAAGAATAGAGTTCATTCCCAGCAATAATTCAAATAAGTATAAAGTAGAAGATATTTGAATTATTGGGATGAAACATAAGTTTTATAAATCAACAAGGGGAAAAAAAATAACTCAAAAATTTAGGACAAGTAGAAGGCAGTCACGGCATAGGCCAGCCATTTACCAAATCTGCTTTTTCTTCTTCCTTTTCTTTTGAGCTTTCCTTGCAGTTAAGGACGTCCACACGACTGAGTCTAACCAGTGCAGTATACGCGTGGGAGGCCTGCCCGTAACAACCCCAGGCTCTTTCCTCCCTCTGCCAGTGGATGGAGACAAAGCTGCCAGCCCTGACTGAAAGCCAGACACAAAAGCCCCCAAATCACCGCTAAATCAGAACCAACCACCGGTCAGAAATACTCATCTGGGGTTTAACACGAGCAGACAATAGTAACATTGGAGCCTGCTAATGTTACATTAACTAAATAAGCAGAACAGGAAAGTCTTGGTCCAAATGTGGAAAAAAAAAAGTAATTGTGGCATTATTATGAATAATTGAGGCTAAGAGAGAACTCATCTGCTCTGAACTCTCTTTGAGTGGCACAGGGATGAAGATGTCGGAACAATATGTACACAGTTGTAATAACACGAATGTTGTTTATTGCTATCCAGCCTTCAGGCAAATTAAGAAGGACTTAATTACGATCATAGAATAAAACGTACACGTTCACAACTTTGATCCCGCAAAAGTGCTATTACAGCTGAGAGAACATAGAGGAAGGAAAGTATTAGAACATTTACTGGAAAGAGCAGAGGCAATGATAGTCACATCTTATACAGTGCACAGGCGAAAGATGCTGTCAAAAATCAAAGAAATAAGGTATAAACGGTCAAGTGCATTATTCAGATTTATAATGTTTAGAAATCTGAATTAAATTGGAAGAAACAAGACATGGTGAATGGAGTGATAAAATTACAGTGACACTCAATTTAAAAAGTTTAAAAAGTTTTAACTTGATAAAGCAAAAAAGAACAGTATAAGCATATATAAGATAATAATGACAAAAATGGTTAAATTTTATTGAAATGTCTATAGCCTAAGAGTATGGGTGTTTCAATAGGATGTTCCTTTTCACTATAATCCCTTCAGTATTATTAAATTTTTAAATTATGTACAAATGCTACTTAATCAAATTTAGTAACAGTTTACTTAAAACTGAGAAATTTAGGACAGCTGTCTTGCTACAAAGTTCAAGTCATAAACCAACATATGTCAACACAATTGAAGCTTTATTTCCTTACCTTCAATACAAGACTACTATTACTTTCCCTGCATACATCTCAAGGTGATTTGAGGTATACACGGGATCATACATTTGTGGGTTTCAGCATATTTACAAATTGACATTGCATACGTATGATTTTTAGATGCCTTTCTATGGTAGTTCATATGAGTCATGCACATAATGTTAATACAGGCTAATCTATGAAGCGTAGAATATACAAAAATAAGTTATTTAGGACAGCCTGTAAATGGGAATGTCCAGAGCTATGACTTCAGGGATCTCAGCTCTGCGGTAGCTGCTAAGAATTATTTTCTGAAGCATACTTTGCAAATACAAAGTGCTCCATCATTGAAAGAATTAAGGCATATCAGAAAGTAATGTTCGGGAAAGGGGGAGCAGGCATCTCTGGCTAAGGAGACTAGTGTTTGCTTAGAGCTGGCTTATTTCAGGCGGCATATGCCTAATGCAACCATCCTATCATCTTTCCAGAGCGTAAAGGAGCCTAGCCTTTTCCAGGACCAGAGATAGCTCATGTCCCCAAACGTATATACATTTCCTATGTGATTATATCCATGGAATAAGACAGTTGACGTAAGATCACACTAACGCTTTCAAAAATGAGATCCAGAATTGGAGAGCTGGAGTGGATTGAAATGCTCACTGAAGGGACCAAAGGGAGATGGTTTAAGAACAACTCCCCCACCTAATGATGGACTAATGTGAGGACAGGACCACTTCTCCCCGGGGATTTCTCCACATCAGACGATAGGTTTCTTACGAAGGAGCATTTTCCAAATGCAGCTCCTGACCTACTTCCATTCTGCCTTCTCGGACAATCTTATCACAAATCTGGAGACAAGGACCCACCATGCGAATTTTCCATTCAAGGAGACTACCTTCTCTTTTGGATTTCATATGCTATGGCCCTCTATTATCCTGGAGCTCAAAGTCATTTATGATAATTCCTGGACCGTGACATTATAGTCTTTGTGATTTAATAATAGAATAGGGGAAACATAAATTAAGAAGGCATTTAAATTCTGAGTTGGGAGCATGCATCATTGAATATATCTAGTTTTTCTTTTTTTCTTTTCCCCTTTTATGTTTCTCCTCTAAATACACACCACACCTGCAAATACAGAAACAGTACATCTTTGTAAAGATCAGAAGAGACAAGAGGAACAATGTGCAATAATGAAGGGAGATGAAGGAAGATACAGACATTTAGGTGAAAACTCAAGGATAAATGAGGAAGACAAAAACACACCTCCAGAAGGAGACAATCTGAACTCTCATCCTTGAAAGAAGTCAGTTTGATGCTGGTCTCCCGCTTAAGGGAATCAGTTTTAAGTAAATCTGGCTGACCTTCCACTTCATTATGCACTGACTTTATTAAATGTATGGCTATATCCTTTGTCTTTAAAGAGTACCACGTGACTCTAGAAACGATACATTTAAGTGTCATTGTTCAGGTTAAACACTGCCACTTGGAGTTACAATGTAAAATTTTCAACACTAGGAAAAGGTCATTGCAAAGAGATTCAGTGGTGTTAGCAGCACTTTAAAATGACTCCTCCAGCAACTCCTGGAACAAAATAACTACGATGTTGGGGAAGCAGAAGATATACTCATTTCATTTTTTAAAATTATCGAAGTCCATATCGCTGAAATTAATTTAATCTCTAGATACGCCACATCTACACATTTATAAGAATTAGATTATCGACTTTTTTCTTTATGATCCAGTTATCCAAAATCAATGACAAACTGTGTTGTATCTTTCAAATCTGTTACATAAAATAATTATATCAAATTTAATGTCCTTTGAAATGTTACTATCCCAAGCACTGAAAAAAGCAAAATTTAAGCATAAATTTAATAATCTATAATATAGAAGAAAAGAAAAATATTATGATAAAAGCATCTTGATATGGTTTGGATTTAATAAATTGGTGACAACACAGGAAAGATTATGAGCTGTTATATCAACTTTGACTTTGTAAGTTGTATAATTGTGAAATTAGTAAAGACCCTTCAATTAAGAAGAAAATGCTTGGGGAGGTATGAGCAAAACAGAAACTGGCATAGTTGCTGTTAATATTTATTTTTGCATTTTCCAGTTTATAATAACTCCTCATTTGATGCCCAGCATATTTCCACTCCTCTATTAAATGTTTGAATGGGGGATTAGGTACAGCATTAGGGGTAAATAGCTATGGATTCGGCTAATTTTAAGGTAGAAGCAAGGACACAGTCACACAGTTTTCATGACTGTAAATTATGTCCTGGGGGGTTACAAACTAGTTGAGGAAACGCTGAAGAGATAAGGTTAAAATATAAAATAGCAACAAAATAAATGCTCAAGACAAAAGGACTTGTGTTTTCTTAAAGAATTTAAAAAGGGGCTGCAATGGTTAAAAAAAAAGTGACTAAAATTTGGGCTTAAGTGTGAACTTGACAACTAAGTAAGATTTATGGCTTTAACGGAGATGAAAGGGAAAACTGCATAACAGGAAAAAATGAGCGGAAGTTTGGATTTAGGCATGGAGTGGTGAGCTGGTAAGGAACTCTTTGGGAAGAAACCCTGCTTTTGTAGAGTTTGCTGATTTCTGGTGTCAATACTCCCACCATGGAGGGGATGCCAAGCTAACAGCTTGGTGTGAGGAACACAGCACTTGGGAGAGACGCACACAGTTGGCTTTTGGGAAGTCAGACCAAGCAAAGCATCGCGTGGAGACAGAAGCATAACATCTGTGTCTGGGAACACTAATGGATGAAAGCGGACAAGTCAGTTCAGACGAGGTGATGGAGCTCCGGGGCAGTGTTTTCAAGGGTTTGCACTTAATTCTTGTTGAGTCACTGAAGTGGTCTGGCTGAGAGAGGACAGGTGATGATGAAGGCGTGTGTGCTGGGAGTGGGACTAAGGAGGAGAGGGTAGGATGAAGGCTGAGATTCTGGATGTGGCGCTCATTTCACCAACTTGAAGCTGGTCTGGGTGAGAAGAAAAAAACAACTGGCACGGGACGGTTGGAGTGGGAAAGGGGAGACGTGAAAGACAGTCTGACAGAATAAAAGGGGCAAGCAGGGAAAAATGGAGAGAGTGACTGCAACGTTTCCACAGAGTGAATATCAGATACACAGTGGGAGAAATAGGGAAAAAAGAATATACTTAGGATATCCAAGTGACAGCGTCCTTAAACAGTATCACTTAGTTGAGGGAATCAGTGAAAAGACAAGGGAAGGGACACAGAAATCTGGATTTTGAGGACACCACTCTTTTGACAATAGAAGATGTAAAATAATTAATAGCACTAAGGAAAAAAAGAAGAGAGAGATAATAGACCTGAGGAACATGCAAGAAAATGAGCATTTCTGGAGGAGTAATGGATGCGTGCGGTAGAAAATATCCATAACAGGAATTTCTCTAGGACACAGGGATGATTTGAAGATGGTGGATCTGACCTCTGGTAACTACCAGCTGGAATACCTTGAACAAGTTATGTTTCCCATCTAACCCTCAGATGCCTCACGTGTAAAATACTTCTTTAATAAAATACCTACTATGAAGATTACACATGAAAAAGTAATGCCTGCTCATAACAAGCAATCAATATGTACTAGTTACCAGCTGTAGTAATAATGGCAGTAGTAGTAACAGTACTAGTAGTAATACTAGTTGTAGTAATAGTAGTAGTAGCGGCAGCAGCAGCAATATGCCATAACTAAGATAAGTAGCATTGGGAAGATCTCATGAGACTGCAACACGTAACAGAGATAACAAAAAAAAAATAGAAAAGTATTCATTAAATAGCATAGACGAAAATATAAACAGACTGATGAAAACAACACATTTTGATATGAGGACTTAAGCTAAGGCTGTGGATTTCATACATGGATAAAAAGTTGGACATGGGTTCTTGTAATAAACTATAATGGAAAATAATTGAAAAAAAGAATATAGACACATCCATATATATAGGTATAACCAATTCACTTTGCTGTACACCTGAAACTAACACAATATTGTAAATCAACCATACTTCAATAAAACAACGTCAGACATGGGTTTGTGTCTTAACTCATCATATGCTATCTTTTGGAACCTTCTGAAAACTAAAATTGTGCTTCTTTACCTGTTAAATGAGTGTGAGTATTTATTATTTCAGTGGGGTTTTGTGAGAATTCAGCGATATGATTCAGGTAAAGCACTTAGCACATTTTCTGAATTACATTAAGACCTCAATAAATGTAAGCTACACTTTTACATTTGAAACCATAAAGTGAGTTTTTTGTTAGGAAAGTCAAAACCTAAGAGTCAAAGTATGCTCTTTCCTAAAGTTACTGGATCAGGAAAATAATGTCACAGAAAAGGCTAAAAATCACAAGGCTTCCAGAAAACTGATTCTAATCTTGCAACAAATCATAACGAGGAACACTTGCACTAGTGCAATCCTTTATGGTCTATCTCCAAAGCCCAAGAGTGTTGAAAGAGTCTTCCAACGGTACAATTTAATTATCAAGGGGTATCTGCCATTTTTAATGAGAAAAAGATAAAAAAGGAAACTTCACAGCAAGGAGGCCATAAATGTGTGCATTAAATCTTAGAATGCTATGACAATAAGTGATAAAAATATGTAGAAGTCCACAAAGTTTGAAGAAAAATTTGGATGTTTAAGGAACATATCTAAATTTGTTACTGACTTTACAGGGTGCAGCCGTGGTTTCGTAGGTAACGTACAATATTGCTTTAGGGAACAGAATGAGCTGACATGGGAAGACCCAGCGCCATGTGTCTTGCTTTCGTGAAGTGGAAACTTTTCCAATGTCAAGTCCAAAGCCATTTGCTTAGTGCAGGTGTCAGCTCATCATACACCCTCCCCGTACAGCACCTACCTCTGCAAAACGGGGCTGGGAAGTCCCAGGACGCTCCATTCCCAGGGCTGACGATGCAAGTCAGGATGGCGTGACCTTCCAAGATGTAGCCGGAGAGACAGCTATACCGGATCTTGTCTCCTATGTTGAACCTTGTTCCGTGGAGAACTCCTTTCAGTATTTCTCCGGGATTTCCACATGTGTGGCTGGGTAAAACTATTGGGAGAAAAAAAGAGGAGACAGAAATATAAGTTAAAAGAAGATTTTCTACTGAGATCAATTTATATCGCAAGACATGGACCACTTCTGAACTACTAAAGTTAGCAAATCTAGGACAAAAATTATCTTAATTTTGTCGAAAAATTAAACAGAGAAATGGATTTGTGTTTTGTAAAATCTGTAATTTAGTACTTTTGTAAAGAAGTATTTAAAAAGTATAAATAAGTGGATTTTGTTAAGAGGGGAAGATACAGTACTGCTTAGATTCACTGTTCTAAATGACATCTAGATTATTTTTTCAATTATGAGATTCTACAGTCCCACATAGTTAGAAATCAGATAATACAGCAGAATATAGCTATCTGAACAAAGAACAGAAATACCGCATGAATGAATATCCATGCCATGTTTTTCCTTATTCCTCCAGGACCAGCACTGCCTGATACACACCAGTAACAAGTGTTCAATCAATGTTTGATGGATAAACAACTGAATTAAATAATAAATTAAGGGGCTTCCCTGGTGGCGCAGTGGTTGAGAATCTGCCTGCCAATGCAGGGGACACGGGTTCGAGCCCTGGTCTGGGAAGATCCCACATGCCACGGAGCAACTAGGCCCGTGAGCCGCAACTACTGAGCCTGCGCGTCTGGAGCCTGTGCTCCGCAACAAGAGAGGCCACGGTAGTGAGAGGCCCGCACACCGCGATGAAGAGTGGCCCCCGCTCGCCGCAACTGGAGAAAGCCCTCGCACAGAAACGAAGACCCAACACAGCCATAAATAAATAAATAAAATTAAAAAAAAAAAAGCAACAGTCTTTAAAGATTATCTAAAAAATAAAAAAAAAATAATAATAATAATAAATTAAAAATGTCATTTGCTAATCTATCAGACTTTGACAAAAATTGTACCACTATTATATTCCAAGCCATCTGTAAGGCTCTATGCGTTTGGAGTGTCTGATTCACAACAAAGTTTTAAGTATCAGTTTCGACAAAGCAAGTACTGTCTCACTTGCATTTCAATGAGATAGCCTTGATTCTGGTCTTTCTTGGCCTCCTCACTTTTCACATCGATAGGCTTCTCTGTCTAATTCAATTGCCTTGAAACCTAATGGACACGATGCCGTTTCACACTCATAGAACGTACTTTTGAACTTAATTGAGGCACCATTAAGTTGAATAGACGAAGTTGATGATTGTTGGCTACTGTCTCCATATTTCTGGTTTAAATTTAGCATATCATCAGTAAATTAGCTGCTATTATGTAGAATTCAAATAAACCAAGGATCCTACCATATAAAAAAGAAATGATTTCCCAATAGAATGTATTTCCAAATGAACAAAATTATTCTATTTCTGTATCCAATTTTTTGCATTGGTATAGGGGTACATTTTGGTATATATGTATAATACAGACCACTTTTTCATTTTTCTTTGTCTGTAAACAGAGAGATAAATAGATGTTTCCCAGTGAATAGGGAGGGAATTTCACTGATTTCCAAGATTAATTTTATTTTGGTATTAAATACATATGAACTAAACTATATAGAAACACTTAGAAAACAAATACTACAATTTAGATGTTTAATATTACTGACATGTTTATGAAATCATTATATAGTCACAGTTTGCTCAGTTCTAGTTTTTAGAAAATAATTTCTGAAAACAGTCTACAAAAACCTGTTTGATAACATAATAGAAAATAATTCCGTATAATCTATAATCATCTATGGGTCTTTTATAAAAAAGAAATTCTGTTTTTAATTCCACATTCACCATCCCTAGGGCAATAAATCTGTTTTTTAAATGTTGTTTAAAAACATTTTTAACTGCCTGAAATTTAACTGTCTATGATTTCCTAAGGTAGAAAACTTTCAATTCTATCTTGGAGGATCACTTTATTTTATGACCTGGGGTGTCCAACAGCCAGCCTGAGCTAGGGACCTTATAATCAGAGACAGACGTGAGACACGGGCTGAATTTCTATCATCAACAGAGAGAGAAAAAGAGATGGAGTTGGAGGGGAGTATGTGAATATGAATGCTTCTGGTGTTTTTCTTCCTTGTCCAGAATGAAAATTTTGATTTCAACCAACCTTATAATTTAGGAAAAAAATACTAAAATGTTAATGTGAACAATGTCAGCAAGAGAATAGAAGTAACTGAGGATGATTTAAAACATTTACTTCTAGTTGCAAACAAACACGAAAATGCAAACACCCACATAATATTACAAAGGCATCAGCCATTTCATTAAGACATTATCAAAATATCTTAAATTGTGAAAAATGGGCAAAAATGATTATAGGTCTACACAAAGATTTACGACTCAGACACGCAAAAAAATGCCAAGACATGAAAATCCAGTGGCTGGACAAAACTAATTTAAAATAAACCCAACCCCACTGTCACTTCTGCCATTTTTATTTGAACTAACTTTTCAACCAGTTTCCCTGAAGATGGTGAAGGTCTCTTGGTGTCTCCCAGAGAAATAAGGACACATTAATTAGTAAATACTTATTGAATTGACTTGGACTCTACATTTAGTTTGCTTTAATCATTCCTTGAAGTAATGTGCACTCTTTCTCATAGATGCTTCAAGAAATTCCTAGTAGGGTGATGGGAATCAGGCACCCAGTACAGACACTTGTGGCTGTGAAAGGATGTTGAAAGGAGCTCTGGGCACACTGCTTTCCTCTCATGGCAGGTTTCCACCCATCAGATCCCACGAAGCCAAGTTTGTACACCCAGGGCTTGAAACCTAGGCTGTCATTCCAATTAGGCTCATTGAAAATCCCTCTATAACACTTCTGCTTTGGCAAGTGCAAATGGTCACAATTCAATGACTTAATTAGGCTATCACATCAAACCTTTGACCCAACTGTTTCAATCATTAAATGGATGCCATTTTCCAGAAGAAAAGTGAAAACATGATACTAAAATAAAATATGTCACTCATATTCCTCATGAAATGGGACAAAAGGCTGGCGGACAGAAGTCTGAAATTCATCAGAGGAGCGACAGCATTTTTAACAGGATGTGCACAATTAATGAAATTTCATTAGCCAAGTGCATTTGGAAGCTGGCTCCCCGGAGGGAGAATGTCAGACTATTTGTTTACACTTGGCCTTTCCAGGAGTCTCACTGCAGCTTAAGGAAATAAAACCTCAAACACCCACCTGACATACACCCTGGAAATGAAACCAGCGATGCGTGATGTGTGTGTCCACAGACTGCCCTCCACTCCCTCCTGAAACCTTTGGGAAGGATTAGAACAATCCACTGTACTCATCTTCCGGAATGCTTTGAAAGCTAGATTTTCAAATCTGGAAACCTGACACTTATTCTCTGTCCTGACTCTCTGAATCGTGGCCGTTTGGTGGCACGAGAAGATGCAGAGACAGCAGTTACGTGACAACAGCAAGGAGGGTTTCTTAGGGGCGGGGGAGAAATTTAAGGCCATCCACTTCCAGAGTCTCTTTCTCCACGTGAAGAACAACATTGCGGGAGATAGGCTGTGTAAATGCCTACTATGCCTGCAAAGCTACAGGATCTGGATGAGAAGAACTCAAAGAGGAAGTGAGTTTTAAGTATCCTTCAAGGTGGAAAGTGGTACGGTTTGGCCAAATTAAAACAGAAAGATCATTTTTAAATGAAGGATGTAGGAGTGGCAAGTGGCTATAGAAAAGTACCTGGCACAGTGGGTTATGTAGATCAGTATCAGACAGACCTGTGTTTCTCCTCCAGAAACAGACTGTAGAACGTTGGACAAATTACTTAAATCTCAGTCTCTATGTCCTGACAAGGGGAATTAAAAATAAAACCTAGCAACAGGGTGTGCTGTGACACACGTATGACGCAGATTCAACAGTGAGGAGGGAACATGGAAGAGAATAAGTGCCCAACATACATTAGCAATTTCAAATTTATTTTCCCAGTTCTAAAGCACCATGTGGACTTTACGGAAATCATACAAATTTAAAAGTATGCAGCGGTTCCGATATATACCAATTTTAGAAGCAATAAAACTAGAAGGAGTCTGCTAGAGTCAATATTGTCATTAAAATAAGAACATAGTCATTAAAATAAGAACATCGTCATTAAAAAGGGAAGCAAAGGAGAAAGACATTCCAGTTTTTAGCCATATTAATTCAACTTCATTATTCCTGCTCTAAGGTAATAATAATTAGTAACACTTATACAGCAGGTGCTATTAGCTAGACACTGTTTCAAGTGGTTTATATATGTTAACAGTATATATGAAGTCAGTCCCTTTATTATCTGCCTTTTGGAGAGGAAGAAACTGTGGCACAGAGAGGTTAAACAACTTTCTCATGGCCACACAGCTGGCAAGTATTGGTGATAGGATTTGCACATGGTGGATCCAGCATTTCTGCCCTTCAGCACTACAATAAACTTTCTTATGAAACTGTTGTCAACATCAAAAGAAATAAAGATAATAAAATGCCATTAAATCTGTCGTGTTCTCAATAGAGCTTTGATATAATAAAAGGAATATAAGGATTTGGGAGAGTTACGATGTTTCCTCAGGTAAAACTGAAGGCAAAATTATTACATGGCTTTTTAAAAATAAGTTTCAAGCTCTCAGGTAAATTTGAAGGATGGGAGAAAGGAGTCAGGAGGGACTGCGTAACAAAGTTAACACAAGAAAATGACAAGTTGGCAGAGGCACTTGAAATCTTAGAGGCTGGATTTTCAAAAGATTTTGAATGGCAGATGTAAGACATTATAATCTTATAAGAAGTGAGAACACAAAAATGCCCGCTGGAAAATGATTTTGACTGTGTGAACTGAGTTTTGGGGAGTGTAAAGCATGTATGGCCAGGTGACCCCGGGGATGAGCTTATTGGTCTTACACTTTAATTTTCCTGGTTGACCTTTCATTGGTTTATATCTTGAAGTGTAAGGGAGACACTGTTTTCACCTCACTAACCTGGATCTATGAGCAGCTGAAGCTTTACCACCCCAAACAACGTAGGCATCAATTCAGATATAAATGACGGTAAATCTATGATCAATGAACTAAATGGCAAATCAAGAGTTAACTACTGAGGAAGAAACAGCAACAAGAGGAGGAATTTATGATGGTGACCCAGGAAAACAGGATGTGTGAATATGGCCACGATGGCCACAGACGCAGACTTATAGGTTCAGTTGTGAACGTGAGTAGGCTCTTTGTTTTTAAGCCTGTTCACCGTCTCCACGGTGTACCCTAGAGTTACAAGAAAATAGGTGACGACCAGAAAAGTTCCTAAGTTTCCTCTGATTTACAGAGTAACAATGGAGGGAAGAAAAAAGAAGCATAATTGGGAGCCCAGATGTAAATCTTCTGGAATACCCAAAGTTAATGGGGGAGGAGGGGAATAATGATTAAACAAGATAGAAAAATGGCCACAAAGTTAAGATCAAGACCAAACAGAGCCTAGGAGTCCAGCTGAGAAGCAATCATGGAAGAATGGATGCCTGGTAAAATCAACGGTGGAAAATTAAGTGTAAGTGATTGACATACAAAAAAGAGCACAGCAACAAGAAATAACAGCAGGTGAACTTTTCAATTATCACTGAATCGCTGAAGAGAAAATTGCGTGTACGTTAATTTTCTCAGGTAAATTTACCTATACTTCCGCCACAAGGTAGATCCCCAATGCTTTCATTAATGACTTATAAGCAGATATACAATTTTTTATGACCATCTTTCTTCTTCTCAAAAGTGAACTTTACACTCAATAAATGGATGTTCAGTTGATTACCAGTTGCTCAATATTTATATAATGATGAGGTAAGAGTATTTCTAAAAATTGAAAAGGACATTAAAACAAACATGACCACAAGCCCTGGTAGATATCAGATTAATGAGAGCAAAGAAGCCAGCAACCACTCAGGAACTGATCAAAATGACCTGTGCCCTATGCTAAATAATGCTTCTGTTTACTCTCTAATTCATGATATCCATATAACAAGGACAGTAAGACCCACTCCAAAGGTTAAACGTTACATTAAATACCACTAGGGATGGTTAACAAAACTGAATTAAAATGATTCTAGAAAACAATTCTAAACTCTTTCTGAGTCACAGTTCATTTATTAATTCAAATTTTCAAAAATCTCACTGTAACACTTCTCCTATGGGCTAAGTTAGAGTCTCAGGTGTTGGATTTACCTTCCTGCTTCAAGGAAGTTTAAAACAAATCAAAATTTATTTTTTTTAAATGGCTCTCAAAGCATTGGACATCAGTCAGTGTTGGAACACGACCCTTGAGAGATGGGAATTAAATGAGAATCCCTAAAATTTCTCCAGCTTATTTCTTGGAGAGAGTTAGGGACCAAAGGCGCAGGGAGTAGAAACCCAGGTTGAGTCTGACAGTCTCCCTGAGTTGAGGAGACAGAGATGAGAGCCCTGGGGTGTCAGAGAAGCTAAATTTCACAGGAGGAAGAGGGCTCCAGAGACCTACAGAGGGTCCCTCTTGAATACGGGGTGACTTCTTACTAATGCATGTATGGAAAGAAATGACCCAAGGCGAGCGAAAGAATTACCAAGGGATTAGAAGCAAAAGTGCCCAGGATTCTTGCAGGGCTGAGAAGAATACCTTTCCCAGCAGTGAGAACAAAAACCTCCATCATTTCACTGGACACAAGTTAGTGTACTGAGAAGGCTCTAAGCTCAGCAGCGGGGAAAACACACTCTAGAGTGAATGCTGCCTGCGTCACGTACCAGAAATCTTACAAGCAACAGGATCAGAGTAGGGAGAGGCTAGTGAGGGGGCCTTGCACGGAGAATCTGAGGGGCTCTCGCTACCTGGGTTATTCAACTGCAGGATCGTCAGTGGTACAACCTGAGAGTGAACGCCTACGTAAACTTTCACCCGAGGTTCCTAACTTGACTCACTCCTCATGCAGCCTTAAAAAGCAGTATCTGTAAGGATCAAACTGTTCCAAGAACTTCAACTACATCCAAAAATCTTTTGGGGAATACAGAAATATCCAACGCCCTCCAAATTTAGATTCACGATGTCTGGTGTCCAATCAAGCGTGCCAACAGGCAAGACGACAAAATCCATAATGAGGAAAAAGAAGAATAAAAAATTAGCCAGAAATGACACAGATGGCTGAATTAGTAGACAACAGCATTAAAATGGTCATAATAATTGTATTCTATGTCTTGAAGAAGGTAAAGATCAAACACGTTAACTAGACACGTGGGGGGAAAAAGGCAGAGATTATTAGATTGGATTTCAAAAAGGCAGTGATACACTGATGCCAAGAAACACACTTTAAAGACACAAAGCAACAAAAGTAAAATGAGAAATATTAATCAAAAGAATACTAACATTAATCAAAAGAACACTTAAGTTGCTATGTTAACATCACACAGTTTTAATGCAAAATAATATAACCAAGGATAAAGAGGGTTATCTCACAATGTTGAAAGGGTGAACATAACAATCCTAAACATCTGTGTATCAAATAACAAAGCTTCAAAATACATGAGGCAAACACTGATAGAATGGCAAGGAGAAATGAATAAAACCAAGTTATAGCTGGAGATTTCCACACTACTCTCTTAATTGACAGAAAATCACTAAGCATATAGAAGCCTTGAACAAAACTATCAACCAACTTCTAATCAATAGTTAAAAAAAAAAATAAGTCAAAAGGGGTATTAGGAAATCTTTGAACTAGACGAAAATGTTAAAACAACATATCAAAGTTGTGGGATGCATTGATAATCATGCTGTTAGGAAAAGTCACAGCATACAGAGTTTAAGTTATGAAAGGAGAAAGATCTCAAATAAATCACTTAAGACTCCATCACGAGTAACTGAAAAAGAAACTTTAAGTATTGAAGACAAAAGTAGACATCATACGTCAATAAAGCTGTAAACAGGGCTTCCCTGGTGGCGCAGTGTTTGAGAATCTGCCTGCTAATGCAGGGGACACGGGTTCGAGCCCTGGTCTGGGAGGATCCCACATGCTGCGGAGCAACTAGGCCCATGAGCCACAACTACTGAGCCTGCGCGTCTGGAGCCTGTGCTCCGCAACAAGAGAGGCCACGATAGTGAGAGGCCCGCGCACCGCAATGAAGAGTGGCCCCCACTTGCCGCAACTAGAGGAAGCCCTCGCACAGAAACGAAGACCCAACACAGCCAAAAAAATGGATAAATAAATAAATAATAATTAAAGGTGCTAATAATTAAAAAAAAAAAAGCTGTTAACAAATAATGTCAATATATTTCATGCCTCCTTTCCCCCCCAAATACATTCCAAGTTGTTATCAGTGATCGGACTGCAAAGGTGAAGATACCTCAGATCCTGCCCTGGAGATGGCACACAGTCTGGGAGACAGCAGATGAGGAAACAATTTCAACAAAGCGTCTTAAGAGCTGACGCAGAGGCTTGTGGATAGACTATGAGGGTAAGAAGGAGTTGTGAAGGTCTGAACAAAGGAAGAGACTTAAAGGGAGGAAATACATATCTCTCTAGCTCTAGCTCTAGCTCTATTTCAAGCAGGCTGCTGGAAGGGACTTCCGGCCAGGTAAAACATGAAGCATGCAGACATGCAACACTTTGGAAGGAGGAGTTTTGGAGGAAACACACAGGTGCAGGTAGCCTCTGGGGGCTGCTGTGTATCCATCTTGAAAAGGTGACATGAATGCAGAATGGTCAATTTGTAGTTATAAAAGACCAAGTGTATTCTTATTATTTTACCAGTGGAAGGCTCTAGGTGATGGTAAACATTTATTACAGTGCTTCAAATCACAATTTTAATTACCTTAAAATAATAATATTTAGCACTTGCTGAACATCTGGGTTAAACACTCAGACACTTCATCTGTGCTACTGCTAATTCCCCAAAGAGGCATCATTTTCCAAATTTACCTATAAAGAAGATGGGGAACTTGGTTGAGGTAACACAGATGAACCCACGTCTGTATAAACCTGAGACATTTCCACCACCATACTGCTTGTGCTGATATAACTGAAATGCTTTGAAATAGAACTGTGATGTTAGAAATAATTTGGGGACAGTTTAATGGGAAAAAAAGCTGAAGAACTAGGAACTGGGATCTTGTCCTTTCTTGCCCATTAGCTGTCTTCCTCTGTGATATCATATTTTATTTTCCATCTTAACAGTGAGAAACAGAAAGAGAGAAGGATAAACTCATCAATTATATAAGGTGAGAATTCTGTACAACAACTGCTATTTCAACGTATATAAGTTCTGGTGCCTTTCTCGACACTTCTTCCTGTGAAGTGAAAAATGCAAATGCCAAAGGGAAATTGGAGAAGCATCTTTGAGGATTACTGCAACATTTAAAAATTAAACAAAATACAGTTATCATTTATTATTTCCTTCCTGGGACACTGTCTTAAGCTACAGAAAATCCAGTCAAGTTTTTTCTATTCCGAACTCTAAGCTCCTTCCTCCCTCCCTCCCTCCCTCACTATTATTTTTTCCTCCTAAATTTATTGAGATATAATTGATATTAAGCTCTATATAAGTTGAGGGTGTACGGCATACTGATTTGACTTACACACATTACATACATCGTGAAATGACGACCACAATAACTGTAGTCGACATCCATGATCCTGTATAGACGCAAAAAAAAGAAAAAGAAAAAAATGTTTCCTTGTGATGAGAACTCTTAGGATTCTTAACTCCAGGCTCCAAGATTCTTAACCATAAAAGGGGCTCAGCTTGATTCACCTGCAGTCGTGTCTCTGAGGGCGGCGACCCCTCCAGAGGGAGGGATCAGGAAACTTCATTCTCCAGGTGATGGTACCTCCGATTGCGCAACAAGAAGCCTCCCTTCATCTGGGCCTCGATCGCAGAGCTACAGCCTGGTTCCCTGGGGCGCCGACCCTTGACACAGGGGCTGGGTGCAGGCACGTTACCTGGTGGGGCTGGGGGAGGAGAGGCGGCAGGGCTGGGCAGAGAAAGGTACTGAGCTGCAGGAAGTCATGACGAAGCCTCAGACCATCCTCCAGGGAGCTCTGGGTCTGGGTTGGTTTCCGGATGGTCTCAACTTGGGGTGAGAGGCCACAGCCCCCCCAGCAGATTACCCAGTTACGAGATGAGGCTCTCCCGACATACGCACACACGACAGGTGTCACCTTAGACGCAGCAGCTCCCTCTGGCCAGGATCAATTCCCGGAGATGGTCTTAAGCAAGAGTTTCCAGCTGCCAAACTCCAGCAATGAAAGGTTTAACTCTTTCCGTTTGTTTGTAATTTTTACTTCCCTGTGGGATCTGAAACTAGCCCTACTTAACATCTAGTTCATGGAGGTGTTTTGTTTTTTTTTAATTTCCTGGAATATACCTAAACCTTCAGGTTGACAAGAAAAGCTGTTACCAGAAAGCTTTACATTCAGGGTACCATGTGGCAATAACAGAGAAGGTGAGAAGGTAGTGGACAAGAAAGGGTGTGGCCTTTCTAGCGATGCCAGCGGGCCCCTGGAGAGGTGGGTCAGGGCCAGAAGGTGTGGGGTGCCGGGTTTGGGAGGCGGGGGCACAGTGGGCGAGCAGCTTGGCACTAAGGATCTCAGGAGCAAGAAGGAAGATGAAGACTCCTATTTTTTCCAACTATTCTAAATGAAGAGCATCCTTGCAGGGGTAGGCAGACAAAAAGCTTATCAGCTGTGCATGATATGAGCAGACTGAACGTTTCAAGGACACTATAATTGAAAACAGTGCTCCCTTAGTGCTAATCAATGGAAAGTGCTAGCAGCAGGTGGAGAGCACTAGCTTGGAGCCACCTGACAGGCCTCTGATGCTGGAGTCCAAATGCCGAGCTGAACACGAGGGGAGGAGAGCCAGGTCCCAGCAGAGCCAGGACCCCCAGGACACGGGTGCAGTCATGGCTCCAACAGGGTGCAGCTTCTTTAGAATGAAACAAACTCAAGAATATTCACGCTATTAGTGGTGACTTAGGAAAAGAGCAAATTACTTTCAGGAAGAGAGTTACAGCAGAAATAATTTTAAAGAGGCAACACAGTACTCAAAGCAATAACTATAAGGTTCAAAGACTAAAATAAAACATGAGAACACAAGTGACCTGTAAAATACAAAGATTAAATTACACACAGAGGTAATTTTCAGCCATTACAAGAGATGTCGTTTCCACCTCCTGATCACGCACTGTTTCTTTCAGGCTCTTGGCATTGCTTGATTGGTTTTTTTTTAACATTAGGATATTTATGCCTATATTCATGTACACGTACACAACACATACACACACGCACACGTGTGTCTTATGAAGTGCATAGAAAAATATACGTCTGAGTAATTCAAATCAAGTACCTACATTAGATCCCTGTACACGGAAGTAGATATAATTTAAAATAATGATTCTATAATTTCATTTAGATACATAGCATAGGTTTTATAGCGATTAAAAGCTCTTCTTTTAATTTTAACATACATTTGTACAGAAAATAATGAAAGGAGTTTAATGATTTCTAAAAGTCATATGGCTTTATCTGTTATTTCCAATTAATAAATTCTTGGCTGTCACTCAGTCTAACCTGATTGACTTTTTCTTCTATGGGAGCCTGCACCTACCTTCTAAAAATAGTCTTAAATTAAAGCTATGGACATAAGCAGTTTCAGTTTACCAGGCATTGGTATATTACTAATTTATGATTTTCATATTCATTTGAACTTAAAAGCTTTTTCCATGATTGAATTCATATAAAGAGCTCAAGCTTTATTAAAAAGAAAGTCTTTTGGAAAAGGTTAAAGCGTGCTTCTTTGTCATGTACTATCTCTCTCTCTCTCTCACACACTCACTCACACACACACACACACACACACACACACACACACACACACCTCTTCAATATCCCCTCTGGCTATCCCTTCTCCTGTGCATTTTTCCATCCCTTTCCGGCACCACGGAAAGGGACCTTTTTACAACACAGTCAGGTCAGGCCCACCCCTACTGAAGGCCTTCCTACTGAAGTCAGAATAAAACCCAGACCCCTTAGTAGGTGCCGCAACACCCACGTGGCCCAGCCACGGTCACTACCTTCTCTGACCATAACTCCTAAACCTCTCGTTGCGTTTCAGCCTCATAGGTCTTCCCCAAGGTTCTTGAAGAGGATGCAGAGCGCCCTCCCTCCTCTGAGCCCGCACAAGCTTTATTACCTCTGCTCAGATTACTGCCCCCTCCACCCCTCCCCAGACCTTTACGTGATTTTTCTTATCCTTCGCGTCTCAGCTTGATCACCATCATTTTTCAAAGCTCTCTCGTTCAGTTGACCTAAAATAACTCTGTTCTTGCCTCTTAGTATTTTCTATCGCGTCATGGTTTAGTTTCTTCCCATCACTACTACAATTTTAAATGATTTCATTTGCTTGTTTACTGGTATCTATTCCACCCCAGAATTGAGCTCAAGGAGAGAAGGCTTACTAGTTCTCTGATTCACGTTTGTATCCACAACACCTGCAATAGCATTTAATATATAGTGGAGACTTCATACACGCCGTATGGAATAAATGAATTAATCACTGAATGAGTGAATGAATGCACACACTGGTTGGGTGGGAAATTCTGAATTCCCAAGAAGTGGAATCTTTATCTTAATCAGAGTCTTTATCTGAAGATGACAATTCTTAACATCTTAGGAAAGATCCTGCATCTCAAAGAGAATTTCAAACACTCCAGGAATAAATACTGGGTTGGCCAAAAAGTTCGTCTGGTTTTAAGTAAAAATAAAAGACATTTTTCATTTTCGCGAACTTCACTGAACAACAAATTCACTAACCGAACGAACTTTTTGGCCACCCGAATACAAGCCTGCCTTTACATGAAGCCTGAATTAATCTCCATTCGCATCAATGAGGAGGATTCACGTACTCTGGACAGGAAAGGAAGGCCCTGGACATCGCAGGAGTCATGTGACCTAAGCTAACACACAGAGACCTACAACGCTCACTCCTGTAAGATGCTAGAAGCCTGATCTTTATTTGTTTTGAAGTGTAGTGCCCTGAGTTACAGCAGCCTTTTTCAAAGAGAGAACCAGGAAAAAAAAAAAAAAAGAAAAAAAGACAGAAGAAAGAAAAAAGGGCAAAAGGATCCCGCTGGGAATCTGTGCTGTGAGCAGCAGACCTCCTGTGGACAAAGTCTTGTGGGAACAACGCCAAACTTGGTGGATTTCTTCAAGTGTGCACATAAATGTCATCTAGGTTTTGAAGAGTCAAGAAAATATATGACAAAGTCAAGTCAGACTAGGCAGTTTCTTTTAATTTTGGCCTGACACCGGAGGGCTGAGCAAGTCCCATAGCATAAGTTAGCTAAATGAAGTTGCAAGGTTGAAAATGCTGGGGCAGAATTAAAAGCACTCTCTGGATATAAAGAGAATAGCACGCAGGAAGTCAACTCTGAGAGTCAGTATCCCATAATCAGGTGGATCTCTAATATCAATATGATCAATAGTTTGCTCACCACATTATATAAGAACAAATTACATTCAGATAACTCATCATGTATAGCATAAGGGATGTGCAAGGGCTTCTAGATTTTCACTTGGACGTGATTAATATTTGGGACCTTATGTTAGATGGGGAACCAGAATGCTGTAAGTCTCTAATTTTTATTAGAATGATCAATAACTTTTACTAAAAGTTGGGTGAATTATTGATGAGGCTTGAAATTAGTTACTCTAATTATGATAGAGGATAATTTATAGATCAGAAGACTTATTTATTCAACATATACTTGCTAACTTTCTGTGATTTACATTACAAATATGTAAGAATCTTACAAAGAGGCTTGAGAGATGACTTTTTTCCCCAGAGTGGCTGCAACTCTCCATTTGGGGTTGGAGGCTCCCCTTACCCCACATGGAATTTCCCGTGAAGATCACGGCAGAGCTGAATTTCAGTCCTATATCTGCTTATGGGCATGTCACTATGGCAGACTGGTAGTGGTCTCTCAATAGCTAAGTTCCCCTCTCTTCTTAGAACAGACCTCCCCTACCACCGCCAAGTCTTAACTAATGTTATGAACTGAATGTTTGTGTCCCCCTAAAACTCAGAGGCTGGGATACAAACCCCTAAGGTTATGACGATTGGAGGTGGAGCCTTTGTGAGGTGATTAGATCACGAGGGTGAAGCCCTCATGAACGGGATTGGTGTCCTGATAAAAGGGACCCCAGAGAGCCTCACCCCCTTCCCCCACGTGAAGACAGAGTTAGAAGTCAGCAGGCTGCAGTCTGGAAGACAGCCTTCACCAGAGCTGGACCCCGCTGGCCGCTGGCCTCAAACTTCCAGCCTCCAGAACTCAGAGAAATAAATTTCTGTTGTGGACAAGCCACCCAGTCTATACTACTTTGTTATACCAGCCTGAACTGACAAAGATAGCTGAACATATGGCCACACAGAGAGGATCATGTGTCCTCATCTCTCTTGAAAATAGGCAGGGACAGATGAGCTGGAGATTAACCAAGATGGCGGAGTAGAAGGACGTGCTCTCACTCCCTCTTGCGAGAGCACCAGAATCACAACTGGCTGCTGGACAATCATTGACAGGAAGCCCCTGGACTTCACCAAGGAGGATACCCCACATCCAAGGACAGAGGAGAAGCCACAGTGAGACGGTAGGAGGGGCGCAATCAGAGTAAAATCAAATCCCATAACTGCTGGGTGGGTGGCTCACAGACTGGCGAACACTTATACCACAGAAGTCCACCCACTGGAGTGAAGGTTCTGAGCCCCACGTCAGGCTTCCCAACCTGGGGGTCCGGCTACGGGAGGAGGAATTCCTAGAGAATCAGACTTTGAAGCCTAGTGGGAATTGATTGCAGGACTTTGACAGGACTGGGGGAAACAGAGACCCCAATCTTGGAGGGCACACACAAAGTAATGTGTGCATCGGGACCCAGGGGAAGGAGCAGTGACCCTGGGGGAGACTGAACCAGACCTACCTGCTGGTGTTGGGGGGTCTCCTGCAGAGGCGAGTGGTGGCTCTGTTTCACCGTGGGGATAAGGACACTGGCAGCAGAGGTTCTGGGAAGTTCTCCTTGGCGTGAGCCCTCCCAGAGACTGCCATTAACCCCACCAAAGAGCACTGGTAGGCTCCAGTGTTGGATTGCCTCAGGCAAAACAACCAACAGGGGGGAACCCAGCCCCACCCATCAACACTCAAGTGGATTAAGGTTTTACTGAGCTCTGACCGCCACAGCAACAGTCAGCTCTACCCACCACCAAAGCCTCCCATCAAGCCTCTTAGATAGCCTCAACCACCAGAGGGCAGACAACAGAAGCAAGGAAAACTACAATCCTGCAGCCTGTGGACCAAAAACCACAGTTACAGAAAGATAGAGAAGATGAAAAGGCAGAGGGCTATGTACCAGATGAAGGAACAAGAAAAAACCCCAGAAAACAACTAAATGAAGTGGAGATAGGCAACCTTCCAGAAAAAGAATTCAGAATAATGATAGTGAAGATGATCCAGGACCTCGGAATAAGAATGGAGGCAAAGATTGAGAAGATGCAAGAAATGATTAACAAAGACCTAGAAGAATTAAAGAACAAACAAACAGAGATGACCAATACAATAACTGAAATGAAAACTACACTAGAAGGAATCAATAGCAGAATAACTGAGGCAGAAGAACGCATAAGTGACCTGGAAGACAGAATGGTGGAATTCACTGCTGCGGAACAGACTAAAGAAAAAAGAATGAAAAGAAATGAAGACAGCCTAAGAGACCTCTGGGACAACATTAAACGCAACAACATTCACATTATAGGGGTCCCAGAAGGAGAAGAGAGAAAGGACCAGAGAAAATATTTGAAGAGATTATAGTCGAAAACTTCCCTAACATGGGAAAGGAAATAGCCACCCAAGTCCAGGAAGCGCAGAGAGTCCCATACAGAATAAACCCAAGGAGAAACACGCCAAGACACATAGTAATCAAAGTGGCAAAAATTAAAGACAAAGAAAAATTATTGAAAGCAGCAAGGGAAAAACGACAAATAACATACAAGGGAACTCCCATAAGGTTAACAGCTGATTTCTCAGCAGAAACTCTGCAAGCCAGAAGGGAGTGGCATGATATACTTAAAGTGATGAAAGGGAAGAACCTACAACCAAGATTACTCTACCCGGCAAGGATCTCATTTAGATTTGATGGAGAAATCAAAAGCTTTACAGACAAGCAAAAGCTAAGAGAATTCAGCACCACCAACCAGCTCTACAACAAATGCTAAAGGAACTTCTCTAAGTGGGAAACACAAGAGAAGAAAAGGACCTACAAAAACAAACCCAAAACAATTAAGAAAATGGTCATAGGAACATACATATCGATAATTACCTTAAACGTGAATGGATTAAATGCCCCAACCAAAAGACATAGACTGGCTGAATGGATACAAAAACAAGACCCATATATATGCTGTCTACAAGAGACCCACTTTAGACCTAGGGACACATACAGACTGAAAGTGAGGGGATGGAAAAAGATATTCCATGCAAATGGAAATCAAAAGAAAGCTGGAGTAGCTATACTCATATCAGATAAAATAGACTTTAAAATAAAGAATGTTACAAGACACAAGGAAGGACACTACATAATGATCCAGGGATCAATCCATGAAGAAGATATAACAATTATAAATATATATGCACCCAACATAGGAGCACCTCAATACATAAGGCAACTGCTAACAGCTATAAAAGAGGAAATCGACAGTAACACAATAATAGTGGGGGACTTTAACACTCCACTTACACCAATGGACAGATCATCCAAAATGAAAATAAACAAGGAAACAGAAGCTTTAAATGACACAATAGACCAGATAGATTTAATTGATATATATAGGACATTCCATCCAAAAACAGCAGATTACACGTTCTTCTCAAGTGCGCATGGAACATTCTCCAGGATAGATCACATCTTGGGTCACAAATCAAGCCTCAGTAAATTAAGAAAATTGAAATCATATCAAGCATCTTTTCTGACCACAACGCTATGAGATTAGAAATGAATTACAGGGAAAAAAACGTAAAAAAGACAAACACATGGAGGCTAAACAATACGTTACTAAATAACCAAGAGATCACTGAAGAAATCAAAGAGGAAATAAAAAAATACCTAGAGACAAATGACAATGAAAACACAACGACCCAAAACCTATGGGATGCAGCAAAAGCAGTTCTAAGAGGGAAGTTTATAGCTATACAATCCTACCTCAAGAAACAAGAAACATCTCAAGTAAACAATCTAACCTTACACCTAAAGAAACTAGAGAAAGAAGAACAAACAAAACCCAAAGTTAGCAGAAGGAAAGAAATCATAAAGATCAGAGCAGAAATAAATGAAATAGAAACAAAGAAAACAATAGCAAAGATCAATAAAACTAAAAGTTGGTTCTTTGAGAAGATAAACAAAATTGATAAGCCATTAGCCAGACTCATCAAGAAAAAGAGGGAGAGGACTCAAATCAATAAAATCAGAAATGAAAAAGGAGAAGTTACAACAGACACCGCAGAAATACAAAGCATCCTAAGAGACTACTACAAGCAACTTTATGCCAATAAAATGGACAACCTGGAAGAAATGGACAAATTCTTAGAAAGGTATAACCTTCCAAGACTGAATCAGGAAGAAACAGAAAATATGAACAGACCAATCACAAGTAATGAAATTGAAACTGTGATTAAAAATCTTCCAACAAACAAAAGTCCAGGACCAGATGGCTTCACAGGTGAATTCTATCAAACATTTAGAGAAGAGCTAACACCCATCCTTCTCAAACTCTTCCAAAAAATTGCAGAGGAGGGAACACTCCCAAACTCATTCTATGAGGCCACCATCACCCTGATACCAAAACCAGACAAAGACACTACAAAAAAAGAAAATTACAGACTCTGATAAGTACAGGTTTCTGGTAACTGACTGTACTGCTGAACTGAATGAATAAGCATTTTCAGAACTCTAATGAAAAACTGATGAACTCATAAAAGTGCTAACAAAAGATCAAGATGAAAAAAAAATTAATTGCATGGGACTGAGTGAACTGATGAGGATGAGTATAATTTTTGTGACTTTCTGTCTGAATTTAAAAAAAAAAAAAAAAATCCCACAAGGACTCAGAGGCAAAGAATATACAAATCAATTTTCACTGCAAAGTAAAGGAGTTGTTACAGTGGAGGATTACTGGACTGAATGTCAATATTATGACATAGTATGAGTGTGTTTCATGTTTGGTAATTGCAATCATTGTTGCTTTTGTTGTGGTCATCCATGTACAATGCTTGGTGTCAGTCTATTTATGTCTTGTAAAAATAAAATACAGTGTGTGTGTGTGTGAATAAAAAAAAAAAAAGAAAAAAAAAAAAAAAAGAAAAAAAAAGAAAAAGCAACTTGAGAAGTATAGAAATAGAAAAAAAGAAAATTACAGACCAATATCACTGATGAATATAGATGCAAAAATCCTCAACAAAATACTAGCAAACAGAATCCAACAACACATTAAAAGGATCATACACCACAATCAAGTGGGATTATCCCAGGGATGCAAGGATTCTTCAATATACGCAAATCAATCAATGTGATACACCATATTAACAAATTGAAGAATAAAAACCATATGATCATCTCAATAGATGCAGAAAAAGCTTTTTGACAAAATTCAACACCCATTTCTGATAAAAACTCTCCAGAAAGTGGGCATAGAGGGAACCTACCTCAACATAATAAAGGCCATATATGACAAACCCACAGCAAACATCATTCTCAATGGTGAAAAACTGAAAGCATTTCCTCTAAGATCAGGAACGAGACAAGGATGTCCACTCTCACCACTATTATTCAACATAGTTCTGGAAGTCCTAGCCACGGCAATTAGAGAAGAAAAAGAAATAAAAGGAATACAAATTGGAAAGGAAGAAGTAAAACTGTCACTGTTTGCGGATGACATGATACTATACATAGAGAATCCTAAAACTGCCACCAGAAAACTGCTAGAGCTAATGAATGAATATGGTAAAGTTGCAGGATACAAAATGAATGCACAGAAATCTCTTGCATTCCTATACACTAATGATGAAAAATCTGAAAGAGAAATTATGGAAACACTCCCATTTACCATTGCAACAAAAAGAATAAAATACCTAGGAATAAACCTACCTAGGGAGACAAAAGACCTGTATGCAGAAAACTATAAGACACTGATGAAAGAAATTAAAGATGATACCAACAGATGGAGAGACATACCATGTTCTTGGATTGGAAGAATCAACATTGTGAAAATGAGTATACTACCCAAAGCAATCTACAGATTCAATGCAATCCCTATCAAATTACCAATGGCATTTTTTACGGAGCTAGAACAAATCATCTTAAAATTTGTATGGAGACACAAAATACCCCGAATAGCCAAAGCAGTCTTGAGGCAAAAAAATGGAGCTGGAGGAATCAGACTCCCAGACTTCAGACTATACTACAAAGCTACAGTAATCAAGACAATACGGTACTGGCACAAAAACAGAAACATAGATCAATGGAACAAGATAGAAAGCCCAGAGATTAACCCACGCACCTATGGTCAACTAATCTATGACAAAGGAGGCAAAGATATACAATGGAGAAAAGACAGTCTCTTCAATAAGTGGTGCTGGGAAAACTGGACAGCTACATGTAAAAGAATGAAATTAGAATACTCCCTAACACCATACACAAAAATAAACTCAAAATGGATTAGGGACCTAAATATAAGACTGGACACTATAAAACTCTTAGAGGAAAACATAGGAAGAACACTCTTTGACATAAATCATAGCAAGATCTTTTTTGATCCACCTCCTAGAGTAATGGAAATAAAAACAAAAATAAACAAGTGGGACCTAATGAAACTTCAAAGCTTTTGCACAGCAAAGGAAACCATAAACAAGACAAAAAGACAACCCTCAGAATGGGAGAAAATATTTGCAAATGAATCAACGGACAAAGGATTAATCTCCAAAATATATAAACAGCTCATTCAGCTCAATATCAAAGAAACAAACACCCCAATCCAAAAATGGGCAGAAGACCTAAATAGACATTTCTACAAAGGAGACATACAGACGGCCACGAAGCACATGAAAAGATGCTCAACATCACTAATTATTAGAGAAATGCAAATCAAAACTACAATGAGGTATCACCTCACTCCTGTTAGAATGGGCATCATCAGAAAATCTACAAACAACAAATGTTGGAGAGGGTGTGGAGAAAAGGGAACCCTCTTGCACTGTTGGTGGGAATGTAAATTGATACAGCCACTATGGAGAACAATATGGAGGTTCCTTAAAAAACTAAAAATAGAATTACCATATGACCCAGCAATCCCACTACTGGGCATATACCCAGAGAAAACCGTAATTCCAAAAGACACATGCACCCGAATGTTCATTGCAGCACTATTTACAATAGCCAGGTCATGGAAGCAACCTAAATGCCCATCAACAGACGAATGGATAAAGAAGTTGTGGTACATATATACAATGGAATATTACTCAGCCATAAAAAGGAACGAAATTGAGTCATTTGTTGAGACGTGGATGGATCTAGAGACTGTCATACAGAGTGAAGTAAGTCAGAAAGAGAAAAACAAATATCATATATTAATGCATGTACGTGGAACCTAGAAAAATGGTACAGATGAGCCAGTTTGCAGGGCAGAAGTTGAGACACAGATGTAGAGAATGGACATATGGACACCAAGGGGGGAAAACTGCGGTGAGGTGGGGATGGTGGTGTGCTGAATTGGGCGATTGGGATTGACATGTATACACTGATGTGTATAAAATTGATGCCTAATAAGAACCTGCAGTATAAAAAAACAAACAAAACAACTAATACTAAACTTTCATTGGGTTATTTGTATGGAAATATGTTAATATAAATGTTTCAGACATTGCATGAAATTTCTAAAAATCTTATATGTTCTGGTATAGTGTTATAAGTAATAATCCTAGTTATTACTTTAAAATGTATATCTCAGAAATA
The DNA here is from genome assembly GCF_009873245.2 of Balaenoptera musculus. Taxonomy (NCBI): domain Eukaryota; kingdom Metazoa; phylum Chordata; class Mammalia; order Artiodactyla; family Balaenopteridae; genus Balaenoptera; species Balaenoptera musculus. The sequence continues at coordinate 9,047,282 of NC_045805.1, read as the reverse complement.
ACTAATTTTCTTGTCAACTGCATTATTATGAACTTTCATCAAATCTTTAACCGTGGTCATTTTTAAGTCTTTTGTCATTTACAGACAGTTCTGGGTGTACTCTGATGATTTTGCAAATATGTTCCTATAAAAGGGTTTCATCTTCAAGAAATTCATGGAAAAGACTCTGACAAGTACAGGTTTCTGGTAACTGACTGTACTGCTGAACTGAATGAATAAGCATTTTCAGAACTCTAATGAAAAACTGATGAACTCATAAAAGTGCTAACAAAAGATCAAGATGAAAAAAAAAAAATTACATGGGACTGAGTGAACTGATGAGGATGAGTATAATTTGTGTGACTTTCTGTCTGAATTAAAAAAAAAAAAAATCCCACAAGGACTCAGAGGCAAAGAATATACAAATCAATTTTCACTGCAAAGTAAAGGAGCTGTTACAGTGAAGGATTACTGGACTGAATGTCAATATTATGACATAGTATGAGTGTGTTTCATGTTTGGTAATTGCAATCATTGTTGCTTTTGTTGTGGTCATCCATGTACAATGCTTGGTGTCAGTCTATTTATCTCTTGTAAAAATAAAATACAGTGTGTGTGTGTGAAAAAAAAAAAAAAAAGAAAATAGGCAGGGACAGATGACAAGTCCAGAGCAGGAAGATGTGATGAGGAGTGAAGGGTGCCACGTGCAGATTCCTCGCAAGGGAGCTGCCTACCCTTTGCTCTCTCTTCTCTCCACTGGAAAACTGGAGAGGGGTTGGTGGGCTGATCTACCTACGACCACATAGATAAGGACAGGAATTTAAGGAATGGCTACCTGAGTAAATAGCATATGGAACGGAGTCACCTGCCCAAGCTGGACTTCCTTCCCTCCCCTAAACTGTTGCATTAGAGAGAGAAGTAAACTTCTTCCCAGCCTCAGCCGCTGTATTTTGGAGTCTTTTTGTTATAAGAGTTTAGTCTATGCCCTAGTGAATGCAATCATCTAAAATGTTGACAATTATAACTCCTATAAAATTCATCACTCTTCCTAGTATGCTGTGATTTTGGATGTATGTAACTGATTTTCCTTCCAGACTGTAAAACACAGATTAGGAAACTTCTCTGATTAATTATGTAATGAACGGACCCGATAATAGTGCCTTACACAACTAAGTTTAGTAAATGTTAATTCTCGTGTTTGCATAGTAAATGTTTGGGAGTTTTGTAAGGTGTCATTTCCTGAAGATTTAAGATGACAACTCTCTTTATCTGGACATATAATAGTGAAAATAGAAGCTCCATCAACATCTATTTATCTGTAGCAACAACTATTTAGAAAGGATGTGTTTAAATACATTGTAATGTATAGAATGTATGTGCATTTGTACCCGAAGCTCCATGATTTCTCCTTTAAATCCATAGACCCATTAAGAGAAATGAAAAGTTTTCATTCAGAACAGCTTTTTCATTCGTATATCATTAGATGATGACAAAAACATGGCCCACCTACTTAAAAGCAGTTTGAGAAAAGAATATCTCCTATATATTCAACTAGTTAAAACTCTGCAGTTTTCTTATTCAATAGCTGAATAAAATTAGCTTGGAAAACAAGATTATTTCACTCAAATGAATACACGTTAAACAATTTCCATAATACCATTGTTGTTATCTTGAGAGATTTCAATAGTCTTCTCCAATAACTTTTCCTGAGCTAAAAAAAAAAAATCGCTCTTTATAACTACAAGTTTTACAGTACTACCTATTAATTGATCTAATACATATTTTAAGCTCATTAAACATTCCAAAATCACATCATATCAGCTTTGTGAAGAGAAAATGTTGTTAATATACTATATAAAATGTTTATATAAATTATTTCCTATAACTAAAGGTCAAAATCAGCTCATGTTTAATAATCTCAAGAATTGTAATGGATATAAAATGTTAGTAGAAAAATATTAAAACAAAAAGACTTCAGTGTAATTTCAGATGCCACCAAAATAATGGTACTGGAATTTTAAAAAATCACCATGTATTAGTTGGAGATAAAAATGTGCTGTCATATACAACTAATTGGCTTGGTTATTTAATGTCTAAATAAATAAAATCTTTAGGAAAAAAATGATCAATAAATGTTATTTGTACTTCAAATGACTAACATTGAAAAAAATAGTAGGATTGATTTAAAAGGTGTAATTTTTTTTTTCTTACCATGCTAGGTTTATAAACTCAGTAATATAGTAAATAGTAAAAATATAAATATAGCAAAATAGTAAAATATAGGTTCTATAAATACAGTAAACACTTGAGGAATAAAGTAACTGATATTTAAGCTTTTAAATAAAAATATGCAAATATGTGTACTTATTCTGCCTGGATTGTCCCCTCCTGAAAGGCTCACTTTCCAGAGACTATACAGATTTTCTTTTGTGAAATGTAACTCAACCACGGAATCTCTGTTTTGATATTGGAGAATTGCTAATTACTTCTGCTATTATTTGAAAAAGAAGCAGCTGAGGCTTTAGAAGAGCAACAAAGAGGAGGATGTGTCAGAAGGAGAGAGGGCTTTTGCCCTGATAGACAGAGAAAGAGAAAGTCAATCTGGGCGTTGGAACTGTCCAGGATTAATTACAGGTGGGGTTGTAGGCAGGGGGCAGGGGGTGTGCATCACTAATGCCGAAGAAGAATTGGTGTTACAAGTGAGGGAACTGGGGAAATACGTATTCCTCCATATGGAAATTCAAATAAAGTGTACTCATCCTCACAGCCATTCCCATTATTCTCTTTACTGGGGACCACCCAAAGCTCCAAGATAAAGAACATCATGCATTGCACGATCGATGCAAACATCAGAAAGGCAGTGATCAAAGTAAAGGAGCTGTTACAGTGGAGGATTACTGGACTGAATGTCAATATTATGACATAGTATGAGTGTGTTTCATGTTTGGTAATTGCAATCATTGTTGCTTTTGTTGTGGTCATCCATGTACAATGCTTGGTGTCAGTCTATTTATGTCTTGTAAAAATAAAAAAAAAAAAAAAAAAAAAAAAAGAAAGGCAGTGATCACTCATCATTTATTTAGGTGACTGGACAGAAAGGGAAAAACGAAACAACTCTCTCTTAGTATGTTTGACATTTGCAATAACAAAATAATATGTAAGCTTCTCACTGAAGTGTGGAGGAAGGAGATAAGACCAGCCTCTACTAAGTAAGGAAAGCAAAAACGAAAATTAATCCCACAATACCCGTTGTGATTAATTTATGATGTGCAAAATGCCAGCCACCTATTATTTGTTTATTGTGCTATCTTTGTTGCTTCATTATTGTGAATATAAATACACAAGATGGGCTTTAGCAGGCCTGTTTGCTCACTCCCAGGGTTTCCCCATATGTGGAAAATCCTTCAACCCCAATTCTCCCACAGGAGGACTTATAGGAACCCAGCACTGCAGATGAGACTGAAGTCATTTCAAGTGATAAACACGACTGTGGAATTCTGACTTCACAGACGGGCTACCTTTATAATGTGAGGAATTCTTCAACTTGGAAGTACTGAAAATTAAAAGGGATAAAAAGTAAAAGAAGTAAGTAATAGTAATAAATCACAGAAATGACTGTCAGTCTTACCCTTCCCAGCCATAAAGCTTACATAGCTCCCTCCAGAAATGTATAAGATACTCAATGACCTTAGATTTAGGTTTTCGATTTTCAATGATCTTAGCCTTTGCTTCTTACCAAAGAAACTGTTCTCACGACCAGCTTAGCTCTTGAGTTGCTTAGTATCTGAAAAGGAGTAATCTGCTTTGCAGCTAGTTACCTTCACTAATCAAATTTATTTTCAATGGCACTTCAGCTTAGAAGAAATGTATACTGTATATTGGGAGGTCAGTTTTTCTGTAACTCAGCAACTTCTGAGTGCACTGGCAAAGTTAATGAATTAATGAATTATCCATTAATTACTAATAGAGATTCTTAATTATCCCTAATTTTAGTCAGGGGATGTAAAAACCTCTGCTGTCTGGCCGGGGAGCTCCCCGTCTAGTCGGGAGGACAGCATGAGGAAAACGAGGATACAGGAGGTCGACTGATTTGACAAAGACAAAGCCAGGAGGACCAAACAGGAGAGGAGAAGCGGACACTGCTCGAGGACAGGGGAAGACTCACGGCGTGTGCTGAGACCAGAAGGATGCCAGACTTGCCAAGGCTGGGGTGAGGAAAGGCATCCTGGGCTACAGGAGAGGTCTGCACAAGTCTCACTTCCTCACAGTAATTGCATGATAAACACAGGGACCAAACAGATGTTGGCAAGATGAAGGGATCTCATGTGGGCACCTCTAAATAGAATGCCCCAGGGTGGAGAGCTGCAGAAAAATTCTCATTTGACCTTTTTTTTTTTTTTTCTTAAGCACTAAGTGGGCGGTAAGGCCACCAAGATGTAAATAAATATTCTACAAGATTTCTGAGGGAGTCAGAGATGGATGAAAACACACACACTGCAAATAAATGTATAGCAACCACCAGCCATTCGAAACAGGGCGACCATTTCAGTCACCTGTTGAATCGATATAAATGTTATTGACAACGGCCATCTCCGGCAACCTGTTCTTTTTGCGGTTTATGATATACATCCAGGACCTGACATTAAAGCTCTAGAAGGAGCGCTTTTTAGATTTAGATTTTGTAGTCGTGCAAGGAAGTGTAGTTTTTTCTGCCAGATCAGCGCTGTCATCATATAGGTGGCCATCATGTCTGATCAATGGGATCCAGTCCAATACAAACAAGGCTCCCTTTGGATGTTCTGTAACATCTGAATATTCACTGCCAGTATTATAGATGCGTTTCTCCTCATGTGCTTTGTGTGTTGAAATCCTATCATACGAGATGAAAATGTACATATACATATATATTCATAATACATAAGCTAAAGGGAAAACTGCTATAATATTGATCATTACTAAAACTGATTATCTTATGTAAAAGCTATTAACGATATTCAAGTAGATAAAGAAATAAAGTGATAGATAATCCATACACGTATTAAGAGATATTGCATTAGCTAGATAATTTAAAAAGTATATATGAGCCCATACACGGTGACTAAAAATTCAAATAATATCAAACTAACAAACCATGTAGATTATAGTATATCTATAACATATGCCCGGCACATAGTACATGCTCTGTAAGTATCCAGTAAATAAAACCAAAGTAAGACGGTTGTATGTGCCGCATTCTTTTTTTTTTTTTTTCCGCATTCTTAATCTCAAACAAAATGCTTTTTAAGAAGTAGCCATTCAACTGACAGATATTATTGGCACTTACGGTGTGCCGCATTTAAGGATCTTTTCTAGATCCTGTGACGAACCCGTGAACACAACAGAGGCTCCCTTCCTGAGTCTACATTCTACCAGGGAGAGCCAGACACAGAATAAAACACCCTCAGTAAGTAAATTGTTCAATTTAGTATGTTAGAAATGTTCAGCAGCTGCTATTTTTAACCTGCATTATTTATTTAAATAAATAAAGTTTGTTTAATTCCAATTAAACATACAACTTTCAAGAAATGACTTCTCTGAGAGCACTTTGTATCTGGTAAGAATGAATCAGAAGAGAACTCTGCTGTGTCAGCATTTCACGAGTAGGGAACACCCCAAAGCATGTACCCTGATGTAGGTGACAAGTCATCTTTGACTCGGACTTAATAAAAGCGTGAAGCATTACGCAAAAAGTGAGAATGTGTCAGAGAAATGGAGGTCCCTAAAAAAGCATCCAGCCTCCCAACCATCTGCTGACAGTAAATTCTACTGGGCTCCATGAACGTGAAGCAGGAAACTCAGAAGCTCTCGGGCCACTCAGGGTGCTAGAAAATTAGTGTTTCTGCATTGATTGTGCAGTTCCACGATCCACGATGTGACCACCAGAAATGAGAAGTAAACAAGCAGGAAAGCAGTTTAATAACGGCTGGACCTATTCTGTGTCCCAGAGCTTCACTCCACTCCGCGCTTGTCCCCAAGCCCCAGCCCCCCATCAGATCTCTGTGATCCTCCATTGTTTCTATTCCTGGATCCCCGCAAGATGCTGGCCAACCAACAGGGCTTTTCACAAATTATATCAGAGCTTAGGGCTTTCCTGGGTGGTCTTCTACATGAATATTAAGGAGGCAGAAAACAAACGCCTGTGTGTTGCTTACTACCTCACCGAGTGGCCCATGCACTCAGGGATGGGATGCAAGAGACCACGCTCTGAGCTCACCTGTGGAAGGATGTTAAATGAAGCACTGGCTTCAGGAGTTTTACCCAAGTTTTAAAATTTGGTAGCTTAACATCGCAGTTGGCTGGAGGTTAATGTGCCTGCAGATCTGCACCAAGGATAACATCAAAGCGAAGCTGCCCAAGAGGCAGGCCCACTGCCCCGACTCTGGGGACCACCGGCACATGACCCACCTCAGGAAGGGCATCTCAAGGCCACAGGAAGCATCCCCAGCTTTCAAAGATGCAAACCCTTAAGGTCTTATATGAAGGCTGACATACTCAATTCCTCTCTAAATACTTGAGATATTTAGCTAAAGGGAACTTGTCTCTAATAACCTTAAAAGACAGTGAAGGGAACAGGAATTGTGCCCTGGGGGCAGTGTTTTATTGATTCTCTTCATTTAAATTAAAAAGTCAAATAATAAATTAAATTCTCTGAAACAACTGCATGGTGTGACAGGAGGTCCAATTTCACAAGGCCTTTTCTAAGAAAAAATATGTATGATATATAAAATACATATTTTAGAAATAATAAATGGATCCTAAATCTGTTATATAGTATACCAAATCATATATTCTCTCATTATATGTAAGCATGAAATCAGGTTTGGGTAATTTTAATTAGTTACAAATAGCAAAGATGAAATAAATCTCTTTGCTTCTGTGACCTGTATATAGACAAACTTCAGCAAAAATGATTTTTTTTTTTAAGCATTACTATTTTTTTTTAAATTAATTAATTATTTATTTATTTTGGGCTGTGTTGGGTCTTCGTTTCCGTGCGAGGGCTTTCTCTAGTTGTGGCAAGTGGGGGCCACTCTTCATCGCGGTGCGCGGGCCTCTCACTATCGCGGCCTCTCTTGTTGCGGAGCACAGGCTCCAGACGCACAGGCTCAGTAACTGTGGCTCACGGGCCTAGTTGCTCCGCGGCATGTAGGATCTTCCCAGACCAGGGCTCGAACCCGTGTCCCCTGCATTGGCAGGCATATTCTCAACCACTGCGCCACCAGGGAAGCCCAAGAATGATTTTTAATATAAATATTTTTGTCCAAAACATTTTTTTAACTACAGTGGGCAAACTCGGTGCCTGCAAAATAAAATATAAACTTACTTTTGTGGCAGCCAAGAAAATAAGAAAATATAAACTTTCTTATCTTGGCAGAAAAGAATCTTCACGACTGGATTCTGGTCTATCTGCCCAGACCTTCTCGACATCCATTTCTTTTTTTTTTTTCTTTTATTTTTATCTGATTTTTTTAAAGGGTTTATGGCAAATTTTCTTTAATCAATGGAAAAGGACAACTCAAGATTGTTTGCAAAACCATGGGGCTCCTTTGACCAGAAACATTTTATCTCCTCAAGGAAGTTTACCTGCTCATTGCCTCCAATCCTGAATATTAAGGTTGTCAACAAGGCCTTTCTTCACATAAGCACCAGTAGCAATAATTATTACAAACTGGGGATAATGGTGCTGAGGTGGCTTGCTCTGGCATACAGTTCAACGAGAGGTAACCCCCAGAGCAGAAGTCAAAGAGGTCATGATTATATTTACCAAAGTAAATGAAAGGTTGATGCAGTCATCTTCTTCTGGATGTCATGAAAATAAAAATATTATCTCAGAAAACACAGAAGGACACCACTTGTGCCCAGGTAGCTGAAGAAATGTCCATATCTCCAGGTTCTTATTCTCACTGAAAAAATGCCTTCCTTTCCCTGTGTCTTTATGATGGAAAATCTAGAATGCATGGGTCGGACAAGCCTGAGGGGACCCATCCTGATGACTCGACCATCGGTTCTACTCCAATGAAAACACCGGATGAATTGTATTTCTAGAAATGCACAACACCCATTTGCCTACACTGAGATTCAAGAAGAGAATAATCAAAGAGCTTGAGAGTTTTGTGAAAAGGTCATTACTGAAGTGTTCACGTGACCAAATTCTTTTTTTTTTTTCACATCTGTTTCAATGAACCATTCCTACCTCTACTCAGTTGTACCCTTGCTGTTTCTGAAGACAACCGGGCTCTCCCAGCTCCAGGTCTTTGTATAAACTGTTTCCTGGGCTGGTATCTCTCTATTTTTCCCTCCAACACTGCGGCCTCTTTAGCCCATTCATCACTTAATAAGCTCTTACACCACTGCCAAGATTCCAATCAAGAAAAAATTCCAGGCCTCCTCAGATCTGGGTTACTTTGCTCCCAGTTACCTTAAAGTTCACATCCCTGCAATACTGTGATTGTGGGTTAGCCTGTGGGTTCCCCCAAAGCTGGTAATCCCACTGAGAGTGGGACTCACATTCTTTTTTTCCTGTTTCTGGCTTCCGTATTTAAGGCACTGCACCCACATCCTTTTGCTCAGTTTGCATCACATCCACATATGTGGCTCAGTTTAAAAACTTCTGAAATGATTATTAAAATATACTAGAAAAAATGATGATGATTGTAATACAGATGTGAATGAAAAATGTTGCCTGCCATATCTAAACAAAGGATGCTGTAGCCTTCAGCCACTACAGTACCCCCTGTGGAGAGCCCCGAGGGACCTCAGGATGGAAACAGGATGCCGGCCATCAAACCATCAGACACTGCAGGCACCCCCGATGGTGCACCTTGAGGAGACTCAGGGTGAGAAGCACAGGATACTGGCCCCAGAGAGCTGAGGTGTACAGCAAAGGAATGATTTCAGTGAGCCCAGACTCTTGCATCTTCCCATACATAAAAAAGTGTTAAATTCCTTAACTTGAGATATCTGGTTTTCTTTAATTAACAATAATCTTTTGATGTCCCAATTACCTGGTCTTTATTGCAAAAACGCCTATATATCCTGGCGCCACCCACCCCTTGCCTCCTTGGAGCCGTCCCTCAGAGATGTCTGAGATGCTGTGTCCCGGGCTTAAGTCCTCAGTTTTGTCCACCAAGACACAGATGTAGAGAACAAACGAATGGACACCAAGGGGGGAAAGTAGGGGGTGGTGGTGTTGGGATGAATTGGGAGATTGGGATTGACATGTATACACTAATATGTATAAAGTGGATAACTGATAAGAACCTGCTGTATAAAAAAATTAAAAAAATAAAATTAAAAAAAGATTTTTCCATTAAAAAATAAATAAATAAATAAATAAAACATCTCTCTCAACTTTTATAGGCTGTACATCTTTTTCAGTTGACAGTTATTCCAAAATAGAAAAATAGTGAAGATTTTAAAATGCTCTTCCCTAGTGTCTCTTTAAATTTAAAAAGTTTAAGGTTTTTTCTTTTTAAATTACATTTTACTGACACTATTTACATAAAACACTCCAATGATACTAACCATTTAAAGCATCATACGAAAAGGCAACAGCCCAAAACACGTAAACAACTAGAGAGCAGTTAACATTTCAAGAACTGTTGATTCTGTTTGGAAACATGTCTCCATGGTCCTTAATAGAGGATTGAACTTTTACATTGAACCAGAATATGGTTAGTGTTCATCAAAGTCATGGGTAGTTAGCAAGAGTTTATGGCCCTAAACTGTTAAAAATTTTTTGTTTGGCAAACTGCTAGAGAATAATTGAATCTATATAATCAAGAATTTTGCTTTTGTTTTACTGAGTGTGCGTTATCTATACAAAGGTCATAACACTGCTTCAAGATGCAGTTTTAGTAACTTTATGTTACTTGACAGTAGCTCATCTTTTTTTCCATCACCAGAAGACGTACTCGCGCTCAAATGCTGTCTGACATGGAACGCACGAATGAAGCCCATGAAACAATGCCAGGCCACTCCTTTCTGCTATGACTCTAGAAATGGCAGCATTTCCATATGAACAGGTGTAGGGGCGTTCCTTATGCCTGTGATGGAATATGTAAATTAAACGAGAGGTGGTCAACCATCTGTTGTTTCAATATCTTCACAGAAGAAACCAAACTTGAGTTCATTGCCTTTGCACTCTTAAGTTTCAGGACAGCTACCTCTGTTATTCTGTGTTTATGTTGAGATACAACCACACACCCAGAAGTGTTTAATGAGCCACAATAGGAAAAAAAATCCCAGAAATGTAGCCCTACAGTAATCCAATTTTTATAATAATCCAAGGAGTAAGACCTCCGCTTACTCCTCTGAAATCAACAAGATTCCCAGTTAAGAAGAGAAAAGATAGGCTCTGTCATCAAACACACACATGCTAAACATTTGAGGACATAAAGCAAAAAGGAATCCTACAAAGTAACTGGAAGACTGAGGACTTAGCTTCTCTGGAAGATATTTTAAAATCTGAAAACCTTCTTCCTACACTGCCTTCCTTAAGAAGAGTACACAGAGACAAACGAAATGGTGCATAACCGGGGAAGGAGAACCAGACGGTGCTAGAAATTCATTACTTCCCTCCAACTCAGGTGAAGAAGAAAAGAGGGGAAGGCACTCTCCCTTCTCCCTCATGTTGGTGGCTCACCTGGGAGACACATTCTTCCTCCGCTTGAGGAGCTCTCCCTGGGCATCCTTGGGTCAAGTCCGAAAGGGCTCTAACAAGAAAACAGTGGGACAAGTAGAGAAACTGCTGGCTCATTTTCAAAAACACTACTGAAGTTGCTCTGTGTTTGCATCCTCCAAGCCTACGCACATGCAGCGTTCTCAAGTCTGGGATGCTAGCCTTATAGTCTCTGTGTGTTCACATTTTACCTCTCCTTAGAAACTGATTCAATCTCCAATCTCCTGAGCAAATCTTCTTTCCTCCTTTGTCCACGGCTCCCACCACACCTAAGAGGCATCTCCTTGTTATCCACACAACCTTAGCTTATCGGTGGCTCTTTCCTGGTCTTCTGCTTTCTACGCCTTGTTTTCATGGTATATGCATAAGTCTAAGTGTCATGGAGGACAGCAGGTGGATGGCATGTCCCTGTAACTTCACAGGACACGGCAGAGAACCTGGCACGTAGAACTACCCAATAATATTTGCCAAGTAAATGATGTGAACATTAATTAATGCATTGACTTGACAGCCAACATATTGGATGTATTTCTAAATGTACCTGCCTGAAATCTGACCATTAAAGATTCATCACATGAGGTGGTGATTGTCTTTTTTAATGTAATTACGCCCGGAAGGAAAATGTACTATATTAGTCACCATTAACAACTCTCTGTGAATTAGTCTATTACTCATCAGATCAAGGACATTTTTACTCTTTCCACTCTGTAAATAGATGATAGTATATTTTGACTGGGTGAAGGGAGAGGACGAAGACATATTCTAAATTCCAGCAAATGCAGAAAGGGGTGAAGAGGAAATTAAAGCTCCATCTATGCTCCAAGAGAAATCACAACAGAAACACAAAGAAGACAGCCCTTGATCACTATTAGTTTAATGCAGGACCCCATGGGATAGAAAGGATTATAATAGCACTGTATTTTGAAACAAATGACAAACAATATTTCTATTTCAAAAATACACTCAGGTATGAAATATAATTAATGTATCTTAATGTTACTCCACATTTGAGAAAGAAGTAAGACAGCAAGAGCTCTTAATTTTGCATTTGATGAAATTCAAGCATAATGAGGTTGGGTCTTTGAAGGCCAGACATGAAATAACAGATGAAGGGTACCCAAGGCCCTTTTTCCTGGCATGTATTTCCATGGATTCAATTCATATGAGGCTGAAGAGAAAGCATGAATCCAGGGTTCTGGGTGAAGACACTACCCTTAACTTTGCATGCACAGACTAATATTTTTCTACAGGACATAAAATGTCCAGGAGAGGTAATTACGAAAAGTAGAATCCCAGCCAAGAAAGATTTTTCTCAACTCACTGCATACTAAATTTTAGTTAAGAATGATTTCAAGTTAGGTGTAACTCAGAGAATTTGAAAGTGATTATTGAATTGAAGTAGATTTTGGTAGAAATCATTGTGTTTCTTAAACTAATGAATATTTCTCAGAGAACTTAATATTGCTGTAAATTTTATATCAGTCTTTCTTCACATAAAATAATTTTTTTCAATTTGAAATTATTAAATTTATTCAATGTATTTCATACAATTTTGTTGGGTAACTTTATATAAAACCATGAATAATTTTCAACAATATAATTATCATTTATTAATTTACCCATTTAATCATTCATTCAGAATGACCCTACTACATGAATAAAACACAAACCCTCTATCTATTTCGTCACATGGAATATTAAAATCTCTAGCTTAGATAACATGTTATTTTAAGTCTACGCGTATAGGAATTACAATAAACGCCCTTGATTTTCAGTCTTCTTGGAGTCTGTATTGTACCACTTTAATTCAAATGTATAGAGAATGCAATTGTATATATATTGTACTTACACCATCTCCTTTTTTGTTTGTTTTTGCTATGGTTATCTTATACATTTCAACTACATGCATTTCCAATCCTCAAAAAACGAATGCAGGAATTTTTGCTTTAAAATGTCTTGTGTACTTTAAAGAAATTAAGAGAAAAAAATGTTTTTCTTTTAACCAAGATATTTACCACTTACACTGATTTTTCTTCTCTATTGAAGACTTGAGTTTCTATCTCATATTATTTTTCTTAGGCCTAAACAACTTGCTTTAGCATTTTTTATACTGCAGGTCTGCTGGTGACAAATCCTCTTAGTTTTCTCTTATTTTTTCTATATTTTGCCCACATTCTTAAGGGATATTTTCACAGATCTTGGTTGACAGTTTATTTTTTGTTTTGCTTTGTTTTGCTTTGCTTTCAGCACTTTAAAGATTTGTTCCATATCAATGGTCTCCATGGTTTTTGGTGTAAAATCAGCAATAATTCAAATTGTTGTGCCCTGCATGTAATGTCATATCTCAACGGAGGCTCTCAAGACTTTCTTGTCTTCAGCAGTTTGACAATGCCGTGTCAAGGTATGGTTTCCCTGTAGTTAACCTTCTTCAGTTCACTGAGCATCTTGAATCTCCAGTTTTGCCAAATTTGGAAAATGTCAACATTATTTCAAAGATAATTTCTCAAATTATCTCAAATTAGGTAATTGCTATTACCTAATTTTTTTCAAATTAGGTAATTTCTATTGTCTACCTTCAGGTTAATGGACCCATATGCCATTTTCATCCTGAAAGCCCTTCAGTAAACTTATTTTATTTTAAATTTTGGATATTTTATTTTCCAATGCTGAAATTTTCTCTTGGTTCTTATTTTATAGTCTCTATTTCTCTGCTGAGATTTTCAACATTTTCCATCAAGAACAGTGACTCCTTTACTTGTTTAAGCCTAGTTATAATAGTTGCTTTAAATCCTCATTGGCTAATTCTGTTACCTGGGTTCTATTAAGCTTGGTCAGTAGTTTGTCTCACTTTTTTTTTTTCTTCTTACAATTAACTTAAAAAGAAAAATTGGCTTTTGTTTCCTTAAAACTTAGTATTTTGGGTAATTTTTCATTGTCTCGAATTATGAATGTTATTTTTTTGAAACTGTGGATTCTGTTATATTCTCCCAAAAAGTGCTGAAAAAAGCATTTTTTTGTTGTTTGTTTTCCTTTTGATTTTTTTTTTCCCATGGGGTGGGTTTTATACTTTTGATGTTTTTTTTTTTTAAGCCAATAATTAACTTGGACTCAAACTGAAAACTCTGCCTCTTGGGGGGCAGGTTCCAATCCCAGGAGAGTTCTTATACCTTCAGCTGTTCTGTTTGAACCTCCAGCTCATATGCCTGGTTCAAGATCCAGCTGGGCATTGGCAGAATTAGAACCACAGTCTGGGGCTCCCCTTTCTGGATCGCACCTCTCTGGGGCTCCTCCCTTACTTCCCAGTGACTGCCATTGCCCTAAACCCTGTCCTCTGGGTCTTCAGTTCAGAAGGAATGTGGAGCTCATACCAGAGGTTTCCTTGCCTTCCAGGTTAGTGCCTGCAGCATATCCCAGAATAAAGCCCTAAAAGCTGGACAGCAACACAGGCTGCCCTCTCTGTCCACACTCTCTAACCCCACTCCTCCAGAATCTGCCTGCTTTTCTTTCACCCTCAACTGCTCTCCATTTTTTCCTCCTACTTTATTTATTTTTATATTTCATCCATAGTTGCAATTACAGAAAGATTGGGTCAGATAGAAGTTTATTCAAAATATCCTGAAATGCATTTTTAAGAAAAATATTTTTGCTTGGCCCTTAGGAAGTATTCGCTTATACCTGCCACAAGTATTAGTTTTCAAGGATAGTCACTTTATTTCTGTAGTCTGCAGGCCAATCATATTATATTATCATATCATTTTAATTCTTATTACTTTGGGAAATAGAGTTTGTTATTTCAAATTTGTAGTGAAGAAAATTGAACTAGAGTCCATACCATTTTGGAAAGCTGTAAACAGGACTCCAGGTGTTTGATTCCAAGTCCCATGTTCATTTTCTTACGTATAAGAAATGTGACTATGTGTGCATTTATGTGTTTGTGTTTTATGAGTTTGTTTTGATAAGTAAACATCCACATGATTGAGGAGAGCTTCTTTCTTTCTTATGGATTTCCTGGAATGATTCCAACACCTTAACTGGGGATACAGTGATGGACTAGGTGTTTGGAATGTTTCCCTTGTTCTCTACAATTCTTTGTGAGCTTCCCCTGGATACTGCAGTGATGTAAATTCTCAGAGTATGAAGTGCACAGGGTTACGGACAGCCTGAAAACCCTACTTTACACTACAACAATGTATAAGCTTCACAATAAACACAAATGCTTTCATAGTGGAATGAAGTCAAATTGACACAATCTTCACTGATCTGTCACTTAGTACATCCCTTGAAGAGTCCTGTTAACCTTATTTGTGACATCAGACAACACCTTGAATTACACAACATTCTCTATATGTAAATACCAAACAAATGATTCCCTGTAAGTGTAATGCAGACACAATGTCATATTAACTCGTGTTCTGTCTTTACTCTCAACTAGGTCTTATTTCCCGTTATTATAATTATTCTGGGAACTGGTACCACAGGGACATTTTAGTCCTTTCATTCCTAGAGAAAGTTGAGGTTGAACACTTCAAAGAAAGCTCATTAACAATAAATTTATTTTACATAAAATAAGTTACATGAAATGATGAAAATGAAAAAAAAAAAAAAACAGGCCAAAATTAGACTTGAAAGAGAGGCAGGAAATTTGGCTAAACTAATACAAAATGGAGTGTTGTGAAAACTGACAGTTCTTAGTCACCGAAGAGCAAGGTCATACTTAATGAAGCTAAAAATGTAAATCTGGAAGGAGCTGAGGGAAATTTTGGGAACTATTTGTTATTCTGTGAGACTGTCTTCCTTAGGTTGTATTTTCTCCCCATTTTCTGGCTGTCCTCATCCAATACTCTTTAAAGAGACCCTGCTATGTGTCTTAGAGCCAGATGGCATAAAAATAACTATGCTATTAATCCTACAGTGAGAGGGATATACACATTCACTGTTCAGAAGTCAAATAAATAAAGTGAAATGAATTGAATTTTAATGAATTTATTCTGGGAAATAATTCTCTGAAGTATTGTTATATTTAGATTATTTCTAAGTTGCTAATGTGCAAATATTGATTTGTATATACAACTGCCATATTTTCCATTACAGCAGTTTATAAACTTGAAAATAATCCCAAATAAAAATTTTTGCTGAATTATTTATCTCAGCATTGTTTTAAAATTGTAATGTTAGTAGTTGGTATTTTAAAACTATTTAAATTCAGTAAAATAGTCAATGTGAAATCCAGATCTATACAAATATTTGAAGTAGTCTTAACCTATAAGAAATATTTTTGATGACTACTTCATTGATAATTCAGTAAAATGTTTGTTTTTGGCTTTGGAAAGCTTCCAGGGCATCAGAGGAAGATGCATTTATAGTTTCTACTCTTGCATATTTAATTTTGCTATACTATGGTAGGTTTTAAAATAGTTCTATGGTAGAGTTTATTACATCAGTTTAAATGAATTTTAACCTAATCATGACTACCACTTGCACATATAATTACAATGTATAGCTTATATGGTTCAATTAGTTTCTAATTATGCTAAATTATAAATAAATTCTACCACTTTTCGGCTCACTGAAAGCAAAACCAAATGATTTTATAAAGAAAGCCATGACACTGAGTCCTCCAAACTATCAAAGAAAATCTAGTATGCAGATTAACAAAATTCAGTGTCTGAAAGAAAATAATTTAGCCAGTAAACCAGAGCAAGATTTTCCATGGCTATCCCATCAAGATTAAACACATTTTGCACATAATCATTTACCTTTTTAAAAGGCATTTGTCCAAAACACTGTTTATGTCCCATTACATCAATCTAAAATTTGGTACTTTATAAAATGATATTTGAGGACATGATATAGCATAAATATTCCCTTGGGAAGCTAAGGCATCTGATATAAACTCTCCAACTATAAATCATTTCAAACTACTGTTCTACATATGAGAAGAACTCAATTGAATATAATATCAGCCTCTTCCAGGTTAAAATTCTGTAGAGAGTGAGACATTAAGATCCGACGTCATTTAATTCCATTGATTTAAAAAAAGTGCATTGCTTGCAAAGTAGTCCTCTGTAGTGATCACTGTGGTAGAGGACCATCTGCTTGACTCTTTTTCCTAAGTAAATCGTTCTTAGATTTCATCTCTCCCCACTAGGTTGCAAATCTTGGCAGTAGTCTCTTTATAGGACTAAACACACTTATTAATTCTGTATATTAACTACAAAATAAAGACCAATCACTAATATATATGAATATGTATGTATGAAATCTAGATATGGAGGTCCTTAATAAGTGAAGTGCTGAAATGTCTTTTTTTCTATTTTTTTTTCTTTTTTGGCTAAAGAATAGATGAAAGCTAAAATATCTATTACTTCTAATACCAAAATAAATTTTATAGTTACTGACATTTAATAATGTAAATGATTTGTGCAAAACTCTGTTACAGGTAAGATAAAGTGACTCCAGAATTTCATAGGAATTACTAACTAAAAATGTCACATATCCCCTTGGAGGATATATGTAATCAGTAAAAGATTAAACAGTGATTCATTTATTCCTCATTCCACATACTGAAGTCAATCCATTATTACAGCATAACTCACACTGTATTAGGGAAATTACCTCAATTTGTGAGACATGTTAAAGCACTGGGTTCATACTATAGACACAAAATTGTCAATGTAGAAATGGTGTGCATGAGTCCCATTTTTTTTTTTTTTTTTTTTTTTTTACTCCTTTCTGAGTGTTTCTAGCATGCCTAGTTCTCTGAGGAAGTTGTGACAATTACAGGACCTGTCTTCCCAGGGTGAATTAGCAAGGAGGCTATTCTTAGAAAATCAAAAGTGAGTTATCCAGTTTGTTACCTGTTCTCATTCATACATTTAAACTTGCAAATACCATGTGATATCACTTATATGTGGAATCTAAAGTATGACACAGATGAACTTATCTACAAAACAGAAACAGAGTCACAGACGTAGAGGACAGACTTGTGCTTGTGGTGGGGGACAGGAGGAATGGAGTGGGAGTTTGGGGTCAGCAGATGTACACCATTATGCATGGAATGGATAAACAACAAGGACCTGCTGTAGAGCACAGGGAACTATATCCAATCTCCTGTGATAAACCATACTGGAAAAGAATATGAAAAAGGATGTGTGTGTGTGTGTGTGTATGTGTGTATATAGATAGATAGATAGATAGATAGATATAACTGAATCACTTTGCTGTAAGCAGAAATTAACACAAGGTTGTAAATCAACTATACTTCAATAAAAAAAATAAAAGAAGAAAGAAATGATAAAAATAAACTTGCGTTCTTTATTTTCCAATGTATAATATTAAGAAAATTAGCAAGCATTCTTTCACTCTAAAATATATAATTGTTTCTTCCTTGGAGGTGAAGGGGCTATGTCATGTCTAATGATATTATGGAAAGATAGGCATAGATTTTCTCTGGTTTACTGAAGACTGTTTCGGACTGAACGTTTGTGTCCTTCCAAAATTCATATGTTGAAACTGTACACCCCAATGAGATGGTATCAGAAGGTGGGACCTTTGGAAGGTCATTAGGATTCAAGTCATAAAGGCGAAGATCCCATGAATGAAATTAGCGCCTAAAGAGTCCCGAGAGTATTTGTTTCCCACCCCTGCTCTCCATCACAGGAGGACACAAGGAGAAGTTGGCAGTCCGCAACCTGCAATAGGGTCCTCACCAGATCCTGACCCTGCTGGTACCCTGATCTTGAACTTCCAGCCCCCAGAACTGTGAGAAATAAATGTCTGCTGTTTATAAGCCCCCCAGTCTGTGATATTCTGTTATAGGAGCCTGAGCTAAGACACTGTGGTATTAACAGTGGCAAAGCATAAGGTTTTTGAATTAATTATTAGAAATATAAGTTCATATGAATGAAAAGAGTCAAACAGAAAGCCCTCAAACACAACAAGCTAAAAAAATATAAATGAAGAGAAGAATTATCCCCCCCCCCCCAACTTATAAACCTTTGCTGGGTCCCTGTGGCTTATATTACAGAGACCCTATTTCCTAACAAGGCTCTATTCAGCCTGCTCCAAACAAAATATTTCGCTATATCTTATCTTGTGCCACTGCCCCCGCCTTGCTCTCTAAGCCCCACTCAACCCAGGGACGGGGCTTTCATCACCCACACTGAGCACTGGCCACATGAGAGTGAATGCAGCTGAGCTACAAGTGACGCCTGGGCTTTAAATCCTAACCCAAGATGTGCTACTCGGTCTCAGCTCCTCCGCCACTCTCTCATTAGATTCTGAAAATCTACGGAAAGGTCCTCTACCCCATTTTGAATCATTAGATGCATAAAAACCATCAAAGAGCTTCCTGCCTCTTTATCTACATTCAGTGAAAAATCTCACATACGGATGACAGTTTCCCCTGAATTACAACATCATACCAGGGAATAAATCTCGGCTAACCTGAGGACAATCACAGCTCAAGGAAAGTCTTTACATATATACAGTGGAATATTACTCAGCTATAAAAATGAATGAAATAATACCATTTGCAGCAACATGGATGGACCTAGAGATTATCATACTAAGTAAAGTAAGTCAGACAAAGACAAACCTCATATGATATCACTTACATGTGGAATCTAAAAAAAAAAACAGATACAAATGAACTTATTTACAAAACAGAAACAGACTTACAGACTTCGAAAACAAACTTATAATAACCAAAGGGGAAAGGTGGGAGAGGGATAAATTAGGAGGTTGGGAGTAACATATACACACTACTGTATATAAAATAGTCAGCAAGGACCTACTGTATAGCACAGGGAACTCTACTTAATATTCTGTAATAACCTATAAGGGAAAAGAATCTGAAAAAAAGTGGGTATATGCATATGTATAACTAAATCACTTTGCTGTACCCCTGAAACTAACAACACTGTAAATCAAATATACTCCAATAAAAAATAAAGAGTAAATTAAAAAAAGAAAAGTCTTTACTATGCAGTAGATAGCCCATACGTTCAATACAATTTGGTAGAAAAAGATAATACATATTTGAAGCCACTGCTTCATTTCAACAATGAATCCAGTGGTGTCCAGAAAGAGAAACAGTATGTCCAATATCCTACAGTCACAGAACTCGTCCCCAGAGAAAAGTCTGAATCCAGCCTTCAGCTCTAACAGTTTTTCAGTAACTCACTTCAGGGATCTAGCTTTGTTTTGTGTAAAATCCCGTTTAGCAGTTATTATATACAGCTACTGTCACTTCTAGTATTTTCATCAGAGGTGTCTTTTAATGGCTCCTGATTCTTAATAATGAACAGAAATGAAACTTAATTTACTCTTGGTATCTGATACTTATCATTATTCATCAATGTGGGTGTGGAGACTGGAGCTCCCACCAGCACTCTACTCCTACAGGCTCACTTTCCCACCATCCCCTCGGCCAACACAGTCAGAAGGAAACACAGGTCCCTGTAAGAGCAGCACCACGCCTGTCAGATTCATTCTGTCTCAGCTGGACTGCCCTGTATGCCGGGTACCGGGATAACGTGATGGAGTATATCTGATCTTTTCATTTCTTCATTTCCTAAGTCACAAAGTTAAATTCTTGCTTTTCATGTTCTCAAATGTGTTCTTTAGTCTCTGCTCCCAACGCTGCTAAGCCCTTTTCAGCTTATTCCAAATTTCATCCCTACTTGGTTCCATGGGAGTTTTCAGAGACATAAACCAAATTGAGCTGAAACATGCCTTTTGCCCATTTCCGATTGTTAATTGACTCCTAATATAGCAATGTCCTTCCAGAAGACCTTGGCATCGTCATAAAATCTTTTCCATAGCCGCTGTTACCCTGCATATGTGTCCGAGACTCTCAGATTCCTCTTTCATCTCTCAGTTGGAAAAAATAGTGCTATTTCAAGAAATGCTATCCACCAGTAGGGAGTAGGAAAAAAATAAGTTTGCAAGAAATGCCTACATGCCAAAGAGAGAAATCTTCGATTAATTGACATGGAAAATGCTATAACAATTTTAAAATCAGTTTACACATTTCCAATGGCAATTCAGTTTAATATTTTCAACCCTCAGTTAGCTGCATTTTAATTTCATTTTTTCTTTTAATTTTCTTCCTACACATTTCAATTTTTTACATAATTGAACCATGAATTAATAATCCAAGTCTAACTGTCATAATGAGACATTTGATATGAACTCTAATGTAAAATCTTAGATGTGAAATATAGTATTTTTAGTTTTCCTATAGTTCAGGTGTATTTCTAACTATACTTTTGAGAAATGTTGCAATGCTTCTTGCTTAGAGACAATGCTTTAAAATTATTCATATTTGCTGGATTGCTTTGAAGCAACACAAATGCCTACATTTTGGAAAGATGAAAATCTCACAAGCTTGACATGAGTTCTTCCAGAATGCAATATCAACAGTATCATTATACCATTCATCTCCTTTTGGTCACACATCTCATTTCTACTAATTAAGTCATTCAAAACCAGGCCTAACATACTCCATTTCCAGGGTTAGTTCAAACAATGTGGAGTTTGGGGCCATTTACATTCAGTACTGGATCTTAAAAAGAGAGAAAGGCAAAGTGTTAACTTAATATAAGCCGGTCTTTCAGGGCGGCTATAGAACATGTTCACTTATTGATGGGAAACAACTGAATGAATAGATAATAGCCTGTGGGAGTGAAGTACAGGAGTTTATTAAGTACTATACCATGAGCAGATACACAAAATGTGACTAGGCAGCGCCTGCATCCCCTGGATTAAAATATATTTTCTACAATTTCTGTAATCCAGCATTCTATTCTGCTTTGTGATGACTATTTTAACTCTTACTCAAAGCAGAATACAGAACACCATGAGGCAGTTTCATCCTTCAGAGTTCTGTCATCACAATGACCATCACCTTATCACCACAGCTGTCTAAACAATGAAGCCATCTGCAAGTCTGATGCCAAAACACTGAAGATGTTTTCTGATGTATTTTACTTTACATTAAATACACTTTTTTAGGGAAAACATTAAAGATTTCATCATTGGGAAATAGCTGAATTGATACACAGAGGCACTAGGTCCAGCTCTCTCTTTCGTGGGTTTTCATTAGTTCATTCCTACAATAATCTGACTTGCTTTCCCCAGTGCTAAGAGAACCATGGATTTATTTTAAATGATGAAAAGAAGGTACTGAAATCTTTTTATCAGTTCAGTTGCAGGAAGCAACATCACGGGGGGGGGGGGGGGATATGGTGACCAGGACCAATGCAGGGTTTTAACCATCATCACCCAGACTGGTGCCTAATGGTCAGGGTTTCCCCCTGCTGTCCCTTTGCTAGGGGTCTCCTTATAGAGTTTTAGAGAATAATATATGTGTGTGTGTGTGTGTGTGTGTGTGTGTGTGTGTGTGTACATAGTAGATTAAGGAAATCGTTTGGAGATGTGTGCCTTTTCCAAATAACAGAAAAGTCATCAGTGATGGAAGTAGCAGGATCTCCCACTAATTTAGTTGCACTTTTGTCTCCATGTTTATTCCCGCCAGCCCTTCCAAGCACACCCTCTAGACGCATGTGTACAGCCATTATTCCTCAAATAAGTGGCTCTCTGCTTCGGCCGCTCCACTCTCTCAGTAGTAATGGTTCTCCTCCTTCTCAACCCATCATCATGGTCCACTTTTAAACAATGGCTCTTATTTGACGGGCATTATTCTCACGGTTTGAGTGTGCAGAAGACTAAGTCATGACCCTACCGCGGAGCACTTCACAGGCTTAGATAAAGAGAGATCTAAACAAAAGAGCGTCTGAATTCCACATAGTGAATGTCCAAGACATGTCCGAAAGGAATTGTGCCATTATATACATTATCACCGATGTACAAAAACTGGTAAGATTTTATTATGATCCCTATTTAGTAAATAAAGCACCTTACAAAACATTCAGCTATGAACTGGATGTGTTTCCCTTAAATTGGTATGTTGAAATGTAACTTCCAACATGGTGCTATCAGGAGGGGGAGGTGATTAGGTCATGAGAGCGGAGACGTCACAAGTGGGATTAGTGCCCTGATAAAACAACCATAAGAGAGCTCTCTCTCTCTTTCCATCACCTGAAGACGCAACAAGAAAGTGGCCATCTACACCTGGAAGACAGCTCTCACCAAAACCTGACTGTGGTGATGTCCTGACCTCAGACTTCCAGCCTCTAGAGCTGTGAGAAGTAAATTTCTGTTGTTTATAGACCACCCGGTCTGTGGTACTTTGTTACCACAGCCCAAACAGTCTAAGACAACACCTGAAGTACAGAGCTGTTAGGAAGCATTCATTAAAGCCATGTGGAAAGGGGAGTAAAGGACCTCAAATTCAAATCAACATCTGCTTGGATGTAAAGGGACTGTCGTTAATCTCATGTGCAGATGGGTAACGCATCCCAGAGGAGGAACCAGTCAATTTTTCATGGGGG
Organism: Balaenoptera musculus; assembly: GCF_009873245.2. NCBI lineage: Eukaryota > Metazoa > Chordata > Mammalia > Artiodactyla > Balaenopteridae > Balaenoptera > Balaenoptera musculus. The sequence continues at coordinate 9,024,128 of NC_045805.1, read as the reverse complement.
TTTAAGGGAAGTTTCTAAGGAAAGGTGGTATTTAGATAGAATATTGAGGGCGAAATGGGGATTTACAAGGAAGAGGAGGGAAATAAGTATATCTGAGGCAGAACTGGTGTTTGTTTAGAGTGGGGTTGAGCTTTGGGTCTTTGCAACGGAAAAGCAAGTAAATCCAATTTAAGTCACATGGCAAACCTGTGAATGACTGAGCCAGGAAGATGGTAGCACCTTGTGAAGTGCTCTTCATAACATTTCTGAAAGTCTGCACCTTTCCTATGGGATTTGCCATCACAGGTCTTTAATAGGGTAAATATTATCACATTTGTCTTTTATTATGTTCCATAAAGTCAAGCCTCTGCCACTCAGCCCACATTTCTCTATATTTTCTCAGCATTTTACTTGGCCACATGCTAGGAGGCTTATTTCATTTTACTTATTCACCAAAATTAGCTATTTTGTTGTTTAGCTCCTCAATTATTTCATAAGGAACTTGAGGTCTAAGCCAGGACTGTATTATTTTCTGCAAAGGTTAAGTATACTGCAAAGGGCTGACCACTTTTGTGCTCTAAGGACAGATATTCTCTGATTTGATTCAGTCACAGAGGAGTCTGGTTTAAGAAATAGTTCTGACCCTGACCATGAGTGAAGTGGGTTTAACTCAGTTCAGTAAGAAATTACCAAACACCCTCTGTCTATGAGAGATGAAATTCACCAATAGCTGCTTGGGTTTTTTTCAAAGGAGATAGCAAATACCCAAAGTTCTTCATTCCAAACTTTAAATGACATCCTAGATGGTTAATAATTCAGTGACTATGGACGTTGGTTGCTTTCCTATGGTAGAAACAATGCTTCCTTCAAAGCCAAAACTCTAAACTGAGCCCCCAGAATGAACATTTGCTTGTTGAACACCCTTGGAAGAATCACACTGTGCGCGTTTCAGGTTCACCACTGGTAGAAAGGGGATAAGAGAACTTACAGATCATAGAGGTGAAAATGTTTCTTTCATCAACCATGCAAATGTAATTCTTAACTGGTGACCTCTCTTTTTTCCAGGTAAATGACTTTCTGTTGTCTCCCCCTCTACCACTGATGCGGACTATAAAACCAGACACCCATGTCTACTGTACAAAATGGCAAGATATCTTTAAAATGTGTAATAATATTATAAATCACTGGCATTATTAAGATAAAACTTATAGCTTTTCTCAAGTATATTTCTTATAAGAATGGGGAAATTGTTTTACCCAACAGTTTGTGTGGACAAAGGGAAGCAAAAAGAAAATTAAGGTGGTCCCCTTCTTTTTCCTTGAATTGGACTTCCTTAACCAATGAATTATTGGCCAATGGTTACAAGACCAGGGCACAGCAGAATCTGAGTTCTCAACTGATGTCAGGAACCTTGTTTACTTTTCCTGCTAAATTGTAAGATCGCTATCACCCTGACTCCTACTGAAAGTGGTTGATTTTTTAGGGATTATTTTCACTTGATAAATTACGTACGACAAAGAGAATTTGATTATGAAATCTTAACAAAATATATCTTGGCCACCAACATTTGTCTCCCCTAGAAAGAACAGTCATGTGAAAACTCAGAAATTCTCATGGATTCTCAAAGATTTCACAGAATTATATACATTTAGTCCCTTGACCATTTTTGCATTTGACAACAGTCCGTCCACACATAATTTACAAAGATGAATGCAAGGTGCCTTCATGAGCTAATAGAATAAAAGTACAAAAAAATAGAACCATAAAGATAATACTGTTCAAAGGACCAGGAGTTGGCAAAGGGCAGTGAGGAAAGCCCTGTGGAAGAAAGAATAATAGTGATAAATAAAACCATGGTGGTGTGCACAGTGTGGAAACTCACAAAGTCTCTGGGAATACATCCGGGCCCTATAACGGGCCATGGAAGTGGCATTTGCAAATTGCCTAACTATTCTGCGCATTATTGTATATTTTATTCAAAATAACGCTTGAAGTAATGGTTACTAAGTGAAGCTTTGGAAGAGTTAGGGGTCTTGCTCACGCAGGTACAGCTAGCTAGCTGTCAGGACAAGGCTGTGATTTCCCAGTTCTGGACCCTCTAAGACACGGTCTGGCTGATTCAGAAGCACAGGTTCATTGTCACCACACTGGACTGCTTCCCGCTCACATCACTGTATCCAAAGCATTTTCAGTGACTCAGTATTTGATGGATCCTGAAGCTTTTGGATAAAAGAGCCCCAAATCTGCTTTGTGTATTTAACAGGTGAGCTAGTTGTGTGGCATAACAAGCAAAGTGCCAGATAAACCAAATGCAAGAAAGAGACGCTGATTTCATGACCTCAACACACAACACATCCTGCACACGTGACTGTTTCTCCGGCTCATTCTGAACCTTTCCCATGATGCTTTCGTAGAGTAAGCTTGGCCTCTCCTTCCGGAAAGACAGTCTCCCTCCTAGGTCACAGACAACCTGAGTTGTTGAACAAACTCTCTCTCTAAAGAACTTTTTGTCACGGCTGTCTGAAAAAGCTAACCTGTTTAAAAAATTAATAAAAATAAGATAAAATAAATCAGACAGGGGCAATTCTCAATCTGCCCAGAGTTGTATGACAGACAACAAGAAGGTTTTAAGTCCTTGGGAATCAGAGCAGCTGTTTACCGCAATACAGGCTTTTTATTTACAAAAGAGCTCATCTAGATGAAGAGGAACATCTCTGGAGAGAGGCAAGCTCTGTGAATTCATTATCCACCCGATTATTCAAAACAGTTTCGAAGCCAGGTGGGTAATGGAAGAGAATGCTGGAGGATGTCTCAAGCAGTAACACATTTCAAACCTGAATGTTTGCTGCTTCAGCTTCTCCAGGAGAAGGTTTCTGTATCCTCTTCCAGGATGAGGTCTGCCAGGTGGAAAATGAGTCTTAGTGCAGTGGGTCTGCAGTTCCCAAATGAAACACATGGCCATCCCTTAAATAATTCATTCTTCCCATCCTGAATTGATAATTTTGGAACCCTGCTGGCCTTTAGTTTATTTGTTCAAAAACATAAAAAAGTCTAACCCCCAACACAATCCAGAAGGAAATCATTCACAATGTAAGTGTGTTCTCTGAAAAAACATCTTCAAATTTCTGAATGCAGAAACCTGGGGAAAGGCCAGAGATATTTCATCTGACAATTAAATATAATTTATAACTTTTACAGATAGCTGCTTTGTTTATTCTGTCCCAGGTGCCCAATTATATTCGTTTCTATCTAAAAAGATGTCAACAAAGGGAAAAGATTAAAATGGTAGCTGTTTTATGGAGATGATGCACCAGGATCTCCCAACTGACAAATATTCCCAATAGTTTGGGAAAACATTCAAATACCCTGCCTTACACTGATTCTCCATTTCCAATCCCTCTGGCTGTTTATCTGGCTGTGCAGATAAGTCATGCTTGGATGACTGTCTGAGACTCCAGCCTCACATTCTCATACTGCTACTTATTCATTACATGACTCAGGTGTCTGAAGCTCTCTGGCCTTTAAATATCTTACTTGTAAAAGATGATAGTGATATAAACTGGTCTAACACATAGGTTTCTCAGGATGAAAAAATTTCATTTGAAAGCCATGAACCAGTATGCTCATGTACAGTGCCATAATTAATTGTATTCCTCCCTGGAGTTCACAAGCTACCGTTAATCAGTTGTATTGGGTCTCTTTTTGAGAGCCTACATGAGGTAAAAGAATCTGTAAACATGGACCTTTTCCCTGTGAAGGACTATTGTTGCATTTCTGCCATAGGAGATAAAAAGTGATTCACTTTAATATAAGATGCGTGACACTGAGCGGTGATGTGACACACTTTTAAAAAGTTACCCAGTCTATTATTAGATGCAAACTATTGTATATAGAATGGATAAACAACAAGGGCCTACTGTATAGCACAGGGAACTACACTCAACATCCTGTGATAAACCACAATGGAAAAGAATATTAAAAAGACTATGTATATATATGTGTGTGTGAAACTGAATCGCTTTGCTGTACCGCAGAAATTAACACAACATTGTAAATCAACTATACTTGAATGAAATTAATTAAAGATAAAGTTACACAGTCTTTAAGATACCTCCAATGAGTCTTGTTTCCTAACAAGACCTATGTGGCCCCCTGCCAGAGGGAGGAGGTCTGATCTTGTTAAACCACGAGGTACTGTATGAGTGGCAGTGTGATTTGTGAATACAGACCACACCCCTCACCCCTTGCACTTGGACACTCCCTGTGGGGAAGGCAACCACCACGTGAAAAGGACTCTAAAGCCACCCTACAGGGAGGTCCACATGGCACAAAGGAACTGAGGTCTCCTGATAACAGCCAGCAAGGATGCTTCTTGTCAATGCCATGTGGGAGAGCCATCTGGGAACTGATCCTTTAGCCCCAAGTCACGGTGACTGAAGCTCTACTCAATGACTTCTCTGCAACCTCCTAAGAGACTCTGAACTACAACCACCAAAGGCAGCCCATCCTGAGATCAGAACTCACAGAAACTGTGTGAGACGACTAATATTTACTATTGTTCTCAGCTGCTGTGTTGTTATCTGGCAATCAACAACTAAGAATAACATTACAGTTCTGAACAATGCTACAGTAATATTGACCTAATTGACATTTACAGAATACTACATCCAACAGCAGCCATATACATATTTTCTTTTCAAGGACAAATGGAGATGTTCACTAAAATAGACAGCATGGTAGGTATAGTGCCTACAGCTAACGACACCATATTGTGCATTGGAAAATTTTTGTTAGGAGAGTAAATCTCATGTTAATTGTTCTTCCACAAAAGAAAAACATAGGGGCACAGGGAAACTTTTGGAGGTGATGGATTTTGGTGATCGCCTCAACTATGGTGATGGTTTTGCAGTATATACGTATGTCCAGACTCATCAAACTGTATGTTAAGTAGGTCCAGTTTTTTTGTAAAAATAAATAAATTTAAAAAGAAAGTTCTCTGACCACAATTAGGGATTAATAACAATAGTGAATTACAGAGACCCCAAATACTTGGAAATTAAAGAGACCACTGCTAAATATACTATGGACAAAGAAATAATTACAAGGAAACAAAAAAATCAGATTAAATTATAAAATTAAAATATATCAACATTTCTGGAATTCAATTACACACAGCAGTATTTAGAGAGAAATATGTAGCCTTAAACACTTTACTACAAAAGAAAAAAAACATATAAAATCAATTACCTAAGATTATGTCTCAGGACATTAAAGGAAAAAGAGAAAATTAAACCCAAAATAAGGAGAAGGAAAAAAATAATAAATATAAGTTCAGAAATAGAACATATTTAAAAGGCAAATGATAGAGAAAATTAACAAAGCTAAAAGGTGCTTCTTTGGGAAGATCAATAAAATTGGTAACAGTTTAGCCAGATTGATCAAGAAAAAAGAAAAAGATATTATTTGACAACATTAGGAACAAAAGAGGGATATCTCTACTGAATCTAAGGACATTAAAAAGAGTATAGGAAATATTGTGAACTTTTTGACAAAAATTATGAAAAGTAACATGAAATGAACAAAATTCTAGAAAAGTACAAACTACTGAAACTGACAAAAGATGAAACAGAACATCACATCTGAGTAGATGTGTATCTCTAGGAGAAATTTAATTTTTGTTATTAAAAATCTTTCTACAAAGAAAATGACAGGCCCAGAGGGTTTCACTGACAAATTCTGTCAAACAGTTAAAAATAAAATAACACCAATCTTATCCAAAATATTTATGAAAACAGAGCCGGGGCAAAGATTCCCAATTAGTATTATGAGACTAACATTATCGTGATAATAAAACCTGTCAAAGGCACTACCAACAACATCCAAGGAAACAAACAAAAAAGAAACAAAATTACAGACCATTATGCCTCATGAACATAGAAGGAAAAAAAAAACCCTTTAAAATTAGCAAATCAAATGTATTAATATATAAAAAATGGTTAGGGGTATTTGTCTTTGAAAGGACAGAACGATAAGTGTGCTTTATGTTTTTGTTTTTACTTATGTCGGCACTATTTTTCATAAGAGCACAAGAAAAGAGTAATTAAAAGAGAAAGAATTTGAAAAATTTTGTTGGAGCTTTTTTTTCCCCCAACTGTTCAGTTTTACACTGGAGAGCAGCAATCCCTGACTACAAGAGAAAATGAAGGTAAAAAAGCCAGAAAAAAGCCAGAAGTTAGAAAATCTTCAACTTGTAAGGGAAAAAATGGGCAAAAATTACTGAAGTAGTAAAAAGCAAAAGCACTCCATGGTAGATCAAAATTGCCATAGACAAAATCAGTATTTGATTTAAAATGTGTAAATCCCTAGTTTTAACCAAATTTTCACTTAAACCCTTTAAATGATTGTATTTTTCAATATACCGTCTTGGAATAGCTTTCATCAGACAATTTTACCCCGTCTTTTTTGTAACCCCTTTGGGGGAGGGGAGACTGTTTACGCTGAGGAACCCAGCTCTTCGATGAATCTTGGTGGGAGAGGTAAAGCAACAATGAACCCACAACAGTTGTTTAATCCCATTTAACTGACAGTCCTAGCGTTAGCTAGACCAGTAGTGATGACACTAGCAAAGCAACACTAATCAACTCGGATGGCCCAGCAGCCAGTCTGCCACCTTACTTTCACAGGCATCTTGAATGTAGCTTTCCTAATTCCCTTTCGCAGAGCAAGAACTCCAGTCCTCAGCACAGCTGTGACAACTCAAAGAGGAAGAAAGAAATCACGATCTAAGACAAATTCAGTAACAACAACAACACGAAGGCAGGGCTTGGGACTCTAAGAGAAGAAATTGTCTACAAAAGGGATGTGGACCACATGATAACAGTCGATAGATGACAGGGAACTTAGATTTATTTTTAAGGAGACTATCCAAACAATGTTCAATTTCATAAGCAATACACTTCACATTGAAAGTGTTTACAGATCAGGGAACAGGGGTCCAGCCACTTGAGCAGCCCTGAGACTCGGTTTTGCCTCTGCTGAGAAGCCCACCATCACTGACACCGCTGAGAGGCGGCGCTGGACGGCTGTGGTACCCAACAACCTTAGCCCCTCTTGGAACGGATCATCTTAACAGTTAACGGAACTTGGCAGAGCTTTTGCCCAAATAACCTGTGTGTAGAGGGATAATAATTGCTACCAGTGAGGGTGCTGAATAAGCAACTGCTGGTCTAGCTAGGAATTTTAGGGACGCTTCTGGGAATAAGGCAAACTGAATGGCATCTCAGAGAGAAAAAAAAAAAGGCCACTCTGAAGAAACTTCAAATGACTGTTCTTTTATATTCTGACATTTAGAAAATGATTTGGAATTGCTGAAATCATCTTTGCTGATATTTTGAAATCTCTTGGCCACTCTAACTCTTTTCTAATGTAACTTTTATCCAATGCATTCTTTGCAGCCTTAATCAGCTAAAAAAGCCTAGGGGAAAAAAATGAAAGAAACCAGCTATTGATGCATGCAATAATTTGGATCAATCACAAGGGAATTATATTGAATGAGAAGAAGGTAACCCGAAGTTACATCATGTATAATTCCAGTATAACATTCCATTACAACTCCAAAATTTCAATGTAACATTCTGGAAATGACAAAATTGCAGAAGTGGAGGACAGATTTGTGGTTTCCTGGGGTTAAGGAGTGATAACAGGAAGAAAGTCTGCATGTCTATAAAAGTACAGGGACTTCCCTGGTGGTCCAGTCATTAAGACTCTGCGATGCCCCTGCAGGGGGCACGGGTTCAATCCCTGGTCAGGGAACTAAGATCCCACATGCCGCAGCCAAAAAAAAAAACGAAAAAAATTTTTTTAAGTACAAGAGGAGGCATCCTGGTAGTGACAGAATGTTCTGTATCTTTTCTGTATCAATTTCCATATCCTGGCTGTATGACTGTACTCTAGTTTTCCAAGATGTTCACATTGGATAAGAGTGCCTAGGATCTCTCTGTATTATTTCTTACAACTGCATGTGAATCTTTGATTATCTCAAAATAAAAACTTGAATTAAAAAAATGAAACATAGACTAAGAAAACTTTCGTCCAGTATTCCACAAAAACAGAAGCAAACATCTATTGCAAACATGTGTCAGGAAACATTTAAAATGTTTTCCATACTTAATATCATTTCTTCTTAATAATTATCCTACGAGGCAGGTACTATGATTATCTTTCAGTTGCAAATGAAGAAATGACTATAGAAGGTTAAGTAATTTAGCCAATTAATCAAACCTTAGAGCTGCAAAGTATTGCACTGATCCTCTGATACACCTTTATAATCTTTATAAACATGTTATAACAAAGACCCACTGGAGGGTGTTACCTGTGCAACGTCACACACATATTCATAAAACGTGTGTCAGCATCCCTTTCAGCTGCACTTCTTTAAGGTGTAGACCAAAAATTTGAAGGCAAAAGAAAATTTCAATGCAAACACAACTTCCAATGCCTGTGGAAATCGCATTTTCTCAGAACAATACCATTGCTACACTCTTTCTGATTGTACCTTGGCATTGAATTCAGTCTCATCACCAATCTGACTGGTCATTTTCAAACTTGTCAAGCTCTTGAAATAGGGCCTTTAGTGTAAAATTCAATATTCTGTATCAATGCAGTTTAGCCCTGAGTAAAGTATGACATAGACACTAGGCTTTTCTAACGCACCAGAAGATTCTACTCTTTTTCACTTATCCGTTCATCGAATATTTACCAAACATCCAAAAGACTATAGCAACCCGAAGCTTTATTATACTGTCAAGTTATATTGAGTTTGTGGTCAGTTAATTCCTATGATCGGTTTCAACTGAAATACTAAATGTGTGCTACAGATTTCTTAACCTAAAATCAAAATTTTGTACTCATCCGTGTCAAATTTCATCACATTTCTCACAGCATTAGAGAACAAAATGAAAGTGGATGTTGGCAGTATTGACTTGGGATTGAAGCTTTTTAAAACCACTTAACAGCTGTGTGGTTTGGGTAAATTACCAGATTGCTCTGAGTTTCTGTTTCCTCGTTTTTAAGATGAAATTGAGTCCTCCCTGGGAACTGAGCTTGGTTGGCTCTGGAGACCTGCATCACCCAAGGTTACCCCCTCTCTCTGGAGCAGCCTGCCTTCAATCTCTGGTTGATAAGGGGTGATACAAAGCCCCCATCCTCTTGCCTAATTGAGGGCATCTCAGCACATACCTGGTGGGCCAACACAGCTCCAAGCCCACCCACCCCACCCATGGAATTGCTAAGGCTTCCGCCACAACTGCACCACGGTTCAGCTTCTTCTGTCCCATCCCGCTTCCTTCTCTTTACTGGAGGAGATTTTCCAGGAGGCATTCACACTCACCCCACCTGCACGTAACCCTCCAAGTCTGGATCTGCTTCTTAAAGAACACAACCTAAGACATGGCTTCTCGCCACTTAGAGCAGATGACCTTGCCCTTTAATGACACAGAAAGCAGAAACTCCTATGTCTATCCCTTTTCCTTCTAACCCACCTACCTCAAACCCTTGATTTTCCCCCTCTCCAAGGTGTGTCTTTCTCTGGCTGTCATTTCTGTACCTACACACTGGATCCCATTCTTTCGCTCACTTTCTCCATCTTTTTTTCGTTCTGACATTTTCATTATCTGAAACTCTCATATCCTCTCCTTTTCTCAAGTTCTGCCACCCTCGCCCTCCTGCTACCTTCCTGCATCAGTTCACGCTTCTTTCTCTCCTATTTGGCCTCTCAGCTGTATCCTCTCCTCTACCTCTGTCATTCTCTTCCTATATTCTCTCTATGATAGTCTCTAATACTTATTTTAATATTTGTTTCCCCTTGTCTCACATTTGCTCTCCATTTCTTCTCTCTCTCTGGCTTTCATCATCTCCTTTCTTTTTTTTTTTTTTTTTTTTTTTTAAATTTTATAGCTACTTTATTTATTTATTTATTTATTTATTTTTGGCTGTGTTGGGTCTTCAGTTCGTGCGAGGGCTTTCTCTAGTTGCGGCAAGCGGGGGCCACTCTTCATCGCGGTGCGGGGACCGCTCTTCATCGCGGTGCGCGGGCCTTTCACTATCGCGGCCCCTCCCGTTGCGGGGCACAGGCTCCAGATGCGCAGGCTCAGTAGTTGTGGCTCACGGGCCTAGTTGCTCCGTGGCATGTGGGATCTTCCCGGACCAGGGCTCGAACCCGTGTCCCCTGCATTAGCAGGCAGATTCTCAACCACTGCGCCACCAGGGAAGCCCATCATCTCCTTTCTTGATTATCCATCTTCTTCTTCATTTCTATTTTCAATCCATGTCTACCAGCTAAGAAGTGAAGCTAAATCTTTCAAACCTTCAAAAATATTATTCTCTGACATCATGTCTCCCACACCAACTCATCTAACTTCCTTCTCCTCTGCACAGACAAACATGCTGGAAGAAATACCTACGCCTGTTACGTCCATGTTCTCACCTTTGCTGACTTCATCAGTTCATTGCACTTGACTCATCGACCACTAACTCCACTGGGGCTGTTCTCAGCAAGGTGACGTCACACCACTACGCAACGGAGGGTTTCAGCTCTCATCCTCCTGGACACGCGCGCACGCGCACCCACCAGCCCACTCGTCCTTCCCCGCCTTGGGAATCACTATTCTCCTGGCTTCCACACACCACGCTGCTCTGCTCACAACCTGGCTGCCTCCTACTCATCCTTACAATCACCTAATAGTTGTTTCCCCTGGAAGGTCTTTCTTCACTTCCAGGATAGGCTTACCTGCCCCTCCTGTGTGTCCCCTGGGCACATCCCCAGTCCCCAGGCTGAGGTTATCAAATCTAATTGTAACAGGGATACCTAGGATGAAGACTCCCTGGTCTTGCCACCAAAGCCTCTGATTAAACAATATAGGTGGGATCCAGGAAGTTTAATCGTAAATCCAGTCTCCCAGGTGATGGCAATGCAGTGGGTCTTCAGAACTCTCCTCAAGAAAAACTGCTTTGCATAACCTTCCTCACTCTTTATAATGACGATCTGCTTGGCCACCCGTCTTTTCTATTACCTGTAAACGCCACAGGACATGGATCAAGTCTGCCTTGCTCAGAACATTTTCTCTAGGAGGGGTGCCTGTCAAATTGTAGATGCTTTTCAGAAGGACACTGAATGGATCAAAGAAAGCAGAGAGCTTGGGTAGGGAAGAGCATGGGGTTTTAGTGAGAAGCTTTTGCAGAGCTTCTTTGAGGTATCAATGAGTAAGGAGCATATAGTCGGCATTCAGTATCGGTAATTTTTTTTTTTTTTTTTGCCATTCCTTTCTACATCTGCTTCACTTCAATCAAAGCTTAAATAAAGATAACAAGCCAGAGAAACCTGTGATCCATTCTAGATGTCCAAGACTTAGAGCATTTTGATTTAATACAATTTGAATTCTGACTTTCATTTATTAGTTTTTATACCAGCTCTATCAAAGGCCAAATGTGGATAATAAAATTTACTTTACGTATTATTATTAGAAATTAATGAGGAAGTCTTTACAAATTGTTTAGAAAGTGTCCAGGAAAGGAAGCTGCCTCAATGATTGCTGCACTTATTATTGACACTGCATCATTCATCAGTTTGCGGGTATTTGTTATTAAGAGCAGTGATGCCACTGGCCTACTTTTGCACTTTTATGAGAAGCACATAACATGCATTACTCTTTACTACTTTGCTGCATTTAAAGCCAGACAAAGTCTGTAATATTACCCTGCTCTGTTAGCCTCATTTGAGGAGGAATGACATTGGACATGGATTTATCATATAAAATGGAGATATTTAAATGAGCAAAACCAAACTTAAATTTGCATATGTCTATTGCTTTTCTGTGTGTTTAACTCCAGAAACTCAATATTAATTGGTCACATGCATAATAGGCTTGATACTGTTTTGAGTGTACCCTTCACTTTTTTTTTTTCCCACAAAGCTTTGAACATATTTATTTATTTATGTATTTATTTTTAACATTTTTATTGGAGTATAATTGCTATAAAATGGTGTGTTAGTTTCTGCTTTACAACAAAGGCAATCAATTATACATATACATATATCCCCATATCTCTTCCCTCTTGCATCTCCCTCCCTCCCACCCTCCCTATCCCACCCTTCTAGCTGGTCACAAAGCACTGAGCTGATCTCCCTGTGCTATGCAGTTGCTTCCCACTAGCTATCTATTTTACATTTGGTAGTGTATATATGTCCATGCCACTCTCTCACTTTGTCACAGCTTACCCTTCCCCCTCCCCGTATCCTCAAGTCCATTCTCTAGTAGGTCTGTGTCTTTATTCCTGTCTTGCCCCGAGGTTCTTCATGACCTTTTTTTTTTTCTTTTTTAGATTCCATATATATGTGTTAGCATACTGTATTTGTTTTTCTCTTTCTGACTTACTTCACTCTGTATGACAGACTCTAGGACCCTCCACTTTTGACTGAATTACAAAGTAATTTTTCAAAGTGACTTCACTGAAAAACATTTTTGGCTTGATGTGAAAAGTTATCATTTAAGCCCTGTTGTCAAGCAGTTCATATTTTAATTAGGGAAACTAAAAAACAAAAACTAGGTAATGTTGTTTACAAAGAAAAACATTAAACATGAGTCATTATCTATTATGCATTAAAAATAAATTCCTAAGTGCCAGCTTTCCCACCTTTACTGCTCTTTAATTAACACCCGAGTCTTGATCGGATGTGCTTAGTTTCTTCAAGGACAAAAATGGGAAGGCCTTGAAATAGAAAACAAAACCAGAAAGTTAGAAATAACTCATATTGCATCATGGGAAACTTCAGAAACCTCTTCAGTTCTTGGGTTATACTTCTTTAATAATATAAACTAAGATGTAGACCTGGACTCCAAGTCTGATACACAAATTCCCAGAACCCCAAAGATCATCCCTAAAGTTGAGGGTTATTATGAGGAATTGGAATAAGAATCGAGTACAATGCTTTCCTCACCTCATCTGATAGTTCCTAGTAGAATTTTAGGTAAAATTGTCTTTATAAATTAGACCAACATACAGGAAAGAGCATGAAGCGGTAGATAATAATTCATGGCTCCGTGCTGGCTGATGAAGAAGGTATTCTTTAAGTAAGATGATGAAATAGAAACATTTGGGAAAAGTGATGCCAGGACGATGACGCTAACAGGTACTGTCTACGTTATTAGTCAGCATGAGGGACAATCTTGAGAATAGGTACTGAGGATGCAAATTATAACAAAAGCAAAAATAGAACAGGAATTAGAATTTAACAAAGTTTACGATCGATTTCGGATTTAATCAATGTTTAGTTATAGTTGGAATAATTCCATCACTGAATTCTGAAACGTGTTCATGGAGGAAAGAGTTCATAAAGAGAAAACAAATTAGTGTGTGTGCACTTTTGAACTTTTCTTTTCACTGAAGTTATTATTAGCAGCTTTGCTCCGTATTGCAAAACCAAAACGAACAAACAAGTGGACATTTTCAAAAGCATTTGTTCCCTGTCTCCCATGAGGTTTTGATATAGCAGTTCATATATAGCACAGGGAACTCTACTCAATATTCTGTAACAACCTATATGGGAAAAGAATCTGAAAAAGAATGGATAGATGTATATGTATAACTGAATCACTTAGCTGTATAACTGAATCACTTAGCTGTACACCTGAAACTGACACAACATTGTAAATCAATTATAATCCAATATAAAATAAAAAATTTGGTCATTCTGTATTGCTAGAAGATGATTATGTTATAAAACTAGCACTGAGAATTCCAAACGTGGGCAACCGCTGTTCCTGTGGGTAACGTAATTACACAACATAATCATCACACACAGAGAGGTAAAAAGGAAAAAATTACAATAACTGCCCTGTGACCAGCTCTTTAAAATCTGATACGTACTCACTGGTATCTGTAAATACTTATAAAAGCTGATAAAGATGTTGACTTCTGTGTGCTGGTATGTGTAGAAGTATTCTGTATTTAATTTTTTTATAATTTAAGTTGTACTTAGGTGGGTAAAAATACCAAAAAAGGCCTTATTCTCAAAATGGAGTATTTGGCAATAGAGAAATGGATAATCGAATTTTATCAAAATTAGACTCTGCACTATAAAACTGTATTGGTTTTAAATATACCAATGTCCCCAGCTCTCCATTTAAAGATGTCACCCAGGAAAAGGGATTTATGCAAATTCTACTAGACATTTCATGCATCTAAAAAAAGCCAAGCTACTTTTATATAATAATATTCAGCATACTTCTCAAGGCAGGGGACATTTTTTTTTCATTGCTTGCTGTACTTCGAAGCTTAAGATTGACATAATTCTGATTATCCTGAGAGAAAAACTTTTTCCTTAGGAGAGCACTATGTAAATTCTACCAAAGAGAACAATTTCAAATTCCATTACAAATCAATAGACATTTCTTGGTAACTGTTTAAACTCATTCCAGGGAAAAGGGGAGAAACATGCAAAAAGTCCACTCATTTGTTCCAGTGAACCGAGCATGCAAGTCCGGGGAACCCCTTCCTGGTCCCCTCCTGCCGCATTGCTGGAGCTCACTGGGAAACCATGAGAGGAAGCCTCCCCCTACCCCGGACCCCTAATTTCCAGGTTAACTTCACTGAAACTCCTATTTCTTCAACAGATTACTACACAGAAGAGAATTAAGTCCCATAATTTTCACTACCTCTGATCTTTGGTAAAATGATAATCAGACATACAGTTCTTTAAGTTTTAGTGAGTATATTAAATAAATGAATAGGAGGACTTAGGAAAATCATTTTAAAAAAATGTGATTATATTTCTCAACACTGCTAATAATTAGCGTAACATCTTAAGCGACGGGAAGAATGAGTTGGATACAGACTGTGTTAAAACGTTTTTTAAAATCCAAAAATAATTCATTAGGTGTTTTTTCTAGGAAATATTTTACCTTCATCCAATTTTTAAAAATAAGTTTGACTAGTTTTTGAGTTTCCATATTTTCCCTTCGGTCAACTTCCTTTTCATTTCATTGTATTAAATTTTTTTTTTTTTAATACAGACCATCCTTTTAAATGTGTTTTAATCAAAGCAGTTGGAGGTTGGCTAATCATTCTAAGTGGACTTTACATAATTACTTCAGACTCAACAAATCACAGGTTTTCTCTATACATATATTTTTTTTGATTCTCTTCTCTTTCTCTCCCTCTCATTCCTTTTTCTGTGTGGGGAGTCATTTCATAGAGAGGTTGGGATTTATTCACAGAAAAGACCCCTTAGAAATGCTGTGAACAATTTCACATTTATGTAACTTGCTAGATGTGCCATAGTTTGTACAAGTTCTGCTTTGAGTATTTTAACCATGTAATTGACTCAAATGCTCTTGTGCCTAAAATCCCGAACCATAAATTATACAAGCTGGATTAACTATTTCCAGGTTTATATTAACAAGTAAACAAAAAAAATTAAATTTCACATTATGTAAATATTTAAAGTATGATTTACATATATTTACATAACATTTTGCTAATTAAACTAAAATCATATGTACATGAAAAAAGTAATTATTTATTCTACACAATTTAAATTAACCATCTTTTAATTCCCATGAGGTAAATGCAAATGTAACAGATAATGAAAGTTAAGTTTTATATTCAACACAATGTCTAGAAAGACGAATTAGTTATTTAAAGCCAACAGATGCACACAGTTTTTACGCAATCCACTTAAATCTGAATTGAAAAATCAAATAGAAGTTACCCAGATTTACATGTTGGCTCATGACTCAAAGTATTGTATTGTAAAGTTTTTCATGTTGTTTGAGTTTTCTATTTCATATAAATTGAAAAAATATATATATATATAAGAGGATGCGTGTTCGTCTTTCCTATTCAAAAATTGAATTTTAGCGGGTTTTGATTGAGAGGAGAAAGAGAAGGTTTGTAAGAAAAGAAAAAATGAAAAGGAGCCCTCGTGGGAAGGCTGGCTGGAGAGGGTCCTGTGGAGACGGAGGGGGTGCCTGAGTGCGCCTGGGAATTTAGAGGTG
The DNA here is from genome assembly GCF_009873245.2 of Balaenoptera musculus. NCBI lineage: Eukaryota > Metazoa > Chordata > Mammalia > Artiodactyla > Balaenopteridae > Balaenoptera > Balaenoptera musculus. The sequence goes on along the minus strand of NC_045805.1, from coordinate 9,008,097 downwards.
TGGCACTCCATGCAGCAGTGATGCTATCATTTGGAGACAATACTGGTTTGAGTCCGTGCTGTACACCTAGGATGAGGTCACTACTTGTGGGCCAGGGTGACACAGGGGAGGTGGCAGCGATGAAGGAAAGATAGGAGTCAAATGCTACCTGCAGGATCCAGGCCAGACTCGGCTGTGACTTGGCCTTAGCGGGTAGCAGGGCATGGAAGGGTCAGGGTGGGTTAGAGACCTAGGCTGGAGGTACACATAGGCTGATGGATTTATGGTGATGGATTTATGTTAATTGGCTGTCTTAAATTTGGAGCCCATCTCTGATGGAGTGAGGCAAAGGGGTGAATCAGGACGATGTCTGGACTGTGGATGGGGCAGCAGTGCAGGGTGGGGGGGGAATCCACATTTCAGTTGTGGGTGTCTCATCTTGGATGTCCTGTGAGACACTCACAGGGGAATGTCGATCAAGCAGTGTGATGGCAGATGAAGCTTAGAGGACAGGTCTTTGCTGAGACAGACTCAGCAGAAGTTGCTGTGCTACAGATGCATTTCAGAGCCAGGAAGGATGCTAGCTCCCAGGAAGACAGTTTAGGGTTAAGATTCCAGCAAGAATACTGGTATAAGTGAGATGCTGTCTAAAAATGCGTGATGTGCACTGGATAAACAAGGCGGGGTACACCGAATATTTATGTAGGGAAGAATACTTGGAAATGTGTTTAGGGGCCATTAGATGGTCAACATTAAAAGACTGAAGACAATACAGTACAGACAGTGGAGTTAGTAAAGTTTTCAAACTTTGTCTGGGGGGGAATGATGAATTATTGTATATTACAACAATATACAGATTGACTAAAAGAGGAGAAACAAAAGGAATGTAGATCTTTAGAAAGTCATGTAATAGTTCAGATATGAGTTAATGACCGCTTGGGTTAATATAATTGCAGAGGAAATGCAATGAGAGTGGTGGGCGTGAAAGGTATTAGGAGGAAGAAGGGGACAATGAGATGCTACACTGATTTGGAGAGAGGACGCACAGTTTACGCAAACTGGTTTGGACACAATTGATTTCCTGTCCCTTGACACAAGCTGACCATTCATATTCCCAGAGAGCTTCCTCCAGGAGTATTAAAATTTATAATTTTTCAGTATCAATTCTCTTCTAGTCTGATACAATATTTACCACATTTGCTCCCTCTGCATTGCCTGGTTGCTGTAGCTGATACGGAAAAGTCAAAAACAACAAACAAGCAAACAAAATCAAAACAGCAGAGCTAGTGATTACTGTTCTCCATTTCAGTTTGAATATTTTATCTCCCTCTCTCTCTCTCCTTCTACCTATCTATTCATCCACTTAAGTATACATCTATCTATGTATCTATCTAAGTATCTACTGTCTGAAATCTGAAGATAAAGAAATGCCCAGCTGGTATCAAAGAAAAGATACATCTTCTTAACTATCGAAAATAAAATAATTTGGAAGAGCCAGGCAAACCTGAGGAACAAATATAGTGTCCACGTGCAAAAGCATGTAAGTTAAGAAAGGGAAACCACAAACATTCAGCAATTGAGGGACCCTTTCAAAATTAAACTTTAATGTAAATTATAATGAGCTACATCTACACTTTAGTTTCTTTCCAAGTCACGTACTTATAATTCTCTAAAGAGGAAGTCCTATCAGGGGAACCCAATTACATGTTTCTGTAAGTATGTATGTATGCATAATGGTTTATTTGTTTGTTTGTGCTTTGAAACGTATTTAAAAGTAAAATGTTGCAAGCTAAATCATGGGCAAGAAAAACAGACACTCTCAATACACAGTCTGTTTCAAGACTTTACATTTGTGATTGGTTAAGAAAAAACATGTATTAAGGAAGAAGGGCAAAACATGTCTTAACTAAAAATTGGAGGGTGTCAGAGACAAGATGATAATAAAATAGCTGGATGGTTCCTCAAGTATGTCCAGAGCCCTTCACTTACAATCAGTGAAGACTGGCTCAGAGACCAATTTTCTCTTTTCAAAATGGAACCATTGAGATGAAACTCAGTAAAAGTCATCCCAGACTTTCCTTGATAGCTCTTTAGGTGGCAGGAAGGACAGAGAACGGGCCCTTAGGGATCGCGTTCTATCTGAGTCACCACATTCGGGTCATCCCAAGAATAGGACAGGTCTGAATTTCCCCATGGAGCTTCTGGAGTGGTCCCAGTAGATGCCTGTGGCTCTAGACCAAATACGCAGTCAAACAGGGAGGGAAAGAAATTGTACCAGAGGAGCTCAATCTAAAAATGTAAGAATCTTTGAGGCAAAAGAGATGGGCTCCAAATTTAAGACAGCCGATTAACATAAAAAAATGAACAAATCTAGACTTTAAAATCTGATAGTAAGGGCTGATCATTTATACCATGAAAAAGTATCTTTTCTTATGTCTGTACTGTGACAAAATAAAGTTACAGATATTTTAAAAACTTTTACTAAGACGTTGATTTAGGAAACACACAACTCAAACCAACAAAGGACCTAAAAACCAGTCACTCAATCCTCCACATTTAATCTTCTGAGAAAATTATGAGAACATTGTATGGGGTTTTTATCTTTCACTCAGAAGGAAGAATGGGTTGCATTCCCACATTGCCATGTAACAGATCATCTTTGGTATATTTAATGATGGCATTTGTCTTAGATAAATAATTCCTCCAAAGTCATCCTACAGTTCTGAAAGTTTTCAGTTATTTCAGTTTTATGAATAATTGCAGAGGAAAAGCTTTAATACTGAAAATAACTGAGGCATACAAGCCAATGCATCAATCCAAAGGGATGCACAGAGATGAAATATCTGGCAATTAGTTTTCCATCCCCCATCTTTTTCTTCATTAATTGAGCAAATTAATCATGAATTCATCATTCATGAATTTGTGCTTCCTAATTACCACATAAAGAATCGTGGCTGTCAGGAATCCTACTCTTGGTGTTTACCCAAAGCATTTGAAAACTATGTCCCCACAAAAACCTGCACATGGATCTTCACAGTAGCTATATTCAGAGTAACTGCTAAAACTTGGAAGCAACCAAGATGCCCTTCAGTACGAGAATGGCTAAATAAACTCTGGTTCATCCAGACCATGAAGTATTATTCAGGGCTAAAAAGAAATGAGTTATCAAACTCTGAAGAGACATGGAAGAAACTTAAATGCATATGACTGAATGAAAGAAGCCAATCCAAAAAGGGTACATACTGTATGATTCCAACTATATGACATTCTGGAAAAGGCAAAACTATGGAGACAGTAAAAAAGAGCAGTGGTTGCCAGAGGTAATAGGGAAGGAGGGATGAACAGGCAGAGCACAGAGAATTTTTAGGGCAGTGAAAATACTCTGTATTATACTGTAATGATGGATACACATCATTACACATTTGTCCAAACCCACTGAATGCACAAGACGAAGAGGGAAACCCAAAGTAAAGTGTGGACTCTGGGTGGTGATGACGTGTCCATGGAGGTTCATCAGTTGTAGCACATGGACCACCTGATGCGGATGCTGATAATGGGGGAGGCTATGCATGTGTGGGGAGTGGGAATCTCTGTACGTCCCTTTCAATTTCGCTGTGAACCTCAAATGGCTCCAACAAATAAAATCTATTAAACATATCTTAAAAAATAAAAATAATTGAGGCTATATCTTCCCCTCACTGAGCCCTACACATTTTATGGGCAGTTCACTCATTTCCTCCTACTGCGTTTATCATTGTATCTCAGCACATAGTATACGGTCAATAAATACATGCTGACTGAATGAATCAATTATCATGGGGAATGGTTAGAATGTGAAATTGCTGTTTTCTTGTTTGTAGTGCATGAAACTTGGAATCAGACTACTGGATAACAGACTCAGATCTATGTTTTAAAATTGGGTAATGATGGACCACTTATTTATAACTGCCTCAGTTAAATCATTTATAAAATGAGACAAAGAATCATACTTCCTTCACAGTGTTGCTACAAGAATTAAACATAGCACATGTGAAAAGATGTATATAATAAATGAATGCTAGATACAGTAGATCTTATTAAAAGTAGTTGTAGTAATGTATGCCAAATAAGAAAGATTTAAATTCCCTTTGTAATAATTATTGCTCCTGGTGGAGTCCAATTCAAACTCATAGAGTTCCCTGGTGGTCCAGTGGTTAGGACGCAGTGCTTTCACTGCCATGGGCCTGGGTTCAATCCTTGGTCAGGGAACTGAACTACGATCCCACAAGCCATGTGGTGTGGCCAAAATAATAAACAAAATAAAATAAAATAAAAAAAATCAAACCCATAGACAGAGTAACTTAGAAGAATATTCAGTGTAATATGATCCTGGTAACACCTGGATTAATAAAATAACTGACCTTAAGGGGGAGTTAATCCTGAACACATAGACTCAGTACCGAAAAAATTTTAAAATAGTCTGTGTTTAAGTCAGGGATTTTTGCCCTTAGAAGGAAGCAAGCACATTCAACCCAAGACTAAAATAAGGAAAAAAAAATTCCAAGTAGTTGTCAAATTCTAGGTAAATAAAAACACTAGTTTCAGCATGACGAAAAACCTCGTGGCCAGAACATATCTGCCATGTACATTGCTCGATACAATGTGCTACTGCAGTGGTGTGTAGCTTTGTCCCTTTCCATGAGAGTTCATCAACTGAAAATTTGAAAGAAAGAGCATAATTTGAAGGTAATAATTTAATTGCACTTCAAACATGGGAAGTAGGGTTTTTCTGGAAAACTTGCAAGTCAGATGGAACTGCAGTCCATTAAACAGTGATTCCTATGTGGCCATCTAATTTTTTTCCAGGAACACAAAATGCCCAAGGAAAGTTCTTTAATAAAAGATCTCAACAACAAAGGCAGAATTAAGATTCTTTCTCACTAATCAGATTTCATATAAAACCCTCACAAATTAGAAAAATGTGTTTTACAGCTTCAGAATGAAGCTAATTTCAACACAATTCCATACACATACTTTGAATAGAATCTAATTATATTAAAATGAATACAATGTGTTTCAGATGTAATAGCATTTCAGAACAAAACGCAAGAAATTCTGAACGAGCAAAGCTCTTCGTCAAGAATCATACCAAGAAACCAGGCATCTTACTCTTAATCTTAACTGCTTTTTCCTACAAAATGTAATTTTTCATAAACTGGGTTATCATTTACTCAAGGTCACACACCATAAAACATGGACCATCATGACATATTGTTATGCTTTGATTGTCATCAAGTTTCTGTGCTTGATTTTTAGGGCAGTTGCTCAGCTGTGAAGTTACCACCAAGACCTGAGAAAGTGGACTCAGGAATCGATTGCGGCTTAAAATTTGGGGACTTAACATCCTCTAAAAGAAAGGTGCAATAAGTGGAGCCTGCTTCTTTATTGGTGGTTATCGATTTTCCTCCCTGTGGTCATTCTCCTAAATTCTGTCCGTTCAGTGACACTTATCCTCAATGGTCTCCATTTCCAGGCAGGATTACAATCGTAGTCATTACAATAGGAAGAGAACGTCATGAAAATTGGTCTCCTCTCCTTTCTAAGGCCATTATAACAATCCCATTCATCCATCCATGTATTCACATGTAAAAATTCATTCAGAATCAAGTAAGAGACAGAACCTGTTTTAGGGACTAAGGACTCATATAGAAAACAAGTTAAAAAACACTTTATCGTTTTTAAGAGATGAGAATACAAATGAATTCTATCAAACTCATAAACAGTTCACGAGTCCATGATCCATATCAAAAGCTGAGACAGAGCTAGGGATGTAAAGATAAACAAAATTGGACCTAGGCTTCAAGGAGCAGGGCCTCCGGTGGAGGAGACGGGTCATTGATATTATGACTATAATAATATAAGTGCAAAAATAGAAGCATGTCCTGGGTACAATACCGGGGGAATCATAACATTGATTTTGGAACCTCTGGAAGGTTTCTTAGGAGTGACCCCAAACCTGTTTATGAATGGTGAGTAAAGATTCCCACATAATTGAAGCAAAGAGGATGCATGTAACAGATCTCTTCCTGTTCATCCTAGACATTATTCCATTCATGTTTGTGTTTCTTCGGCGTCTGAGACCACTGGCTCTTCCTTTCAGCCCTCAAATCAGCATGAGTCTTATTTATCTAAACACACACACCCTCTCAAAATCTTTCCCTCTTTCTGCTTCCCACTTTGTTCTGTTACTTTCACCTCTTTCTTTGTAGTCTCTACATTATTACCTGAAGGAGCTGAACAGGCTTCCTCTTTTCCTCGACACTGATTCAGTCATTAAACTCGCAATCAAGCTTCAACTCAAGGGTCACCTGCGACCGCCCATTTCCCCATCACCATCCTAATCATCTACCAGCCCCTCCCACTCTGGTCTCGGAGGCTTCAGCGCCATTCACTAGACTGTCTGGCATTGTGTCAGCATCTTCGTTAACAGATTTAAGTACGTTTTGGAAAACGGCATGGCATATCTTCACCAACCAATTTATTCTTTCTTCCAAAACATCCTCAAGCTTTTAAAATACTCACTTCCTGAGCTTTTGTATGAAGCACTGCAATCCGTTTACTAAAAAAACATGTAACAAAGACAACAATTTCTCTCTTACTCTCTTCCCAGACATTATTTGATCTCTTTTCTCCCTAAAAGGAGCTGCTGTCCCAGAGCTACTCCCTTGTCACAGCACTACTGGGAGGGTCATTCCAAGCCCTGCTTGTCCCCCCAGCTTGGCCCCCTGGGAACCTCCTCCTCCTCCCACCTATTCAAGTTCTACTAATACTTCGAGAACCTTCGGGCATGATCCTATTCCTGAAGTCCTTTCTGACAAAATCAGTGCATAAAGATATTTCCTCCTTCAAATTCTTAAAACATTTATCCAAACTGTGTCGTTCCTTCTTTTTCATTCTTGTTTTATTATTTTATAAAATACTACGTGAACACTTAACATGAGATGCACTTTCTTCACACGTTTAAGTGTACGATACAGCAGTGTTGATTAGGGTACAATGCTGTACAGCAGTTCTCCAGAGCTGATCCATTTTGGTCAATAGAAACTTCATGTCTCTTGGCTGGTAACTCCCCTCTTTCCTCCTCTCCCTGGCTCCTGGCAAGCATCATTCCACTCTTTGAGTCTATGAATTTGACTATTTTAGGTTCCTCATATATAAGTGAAATCGTACAACATTTGCGCGTCTGTTACTGGCTTATCTCACTTACCATAATGTTTTCAGTGTTCATCCAACACTGTACCTTAGTCAAAATCCTGTATTACACTCTACCTAAAAATCTGTAAGTCAGTAGATCTCATGTTAAGTGTTTGTACCAAAATAAAAAATTAAAATAAAGTAGAAGTAGAAATTGGATAATTTTAGAGAAACTTGGTTCTGGCTTTTGACCAAAATTGCCAATAAACTTCCACCCTTTTTTTTTTTTTCTTCACCTAAATAAAAAGGATAAAAAAAGATAGCATGCAACAGAGTATGCGCTTTAGAACCAGAGAGATTGAGGTTAATCCAGACTCTTCCACCAACTGACGTTCTGATGCTGGAAACAATTACATACTCTTTCCAATCCCCGGTTTTCATATGTGTAAAAAGAGGCATCCTACCACCATCTTGGTTAATGGCTTGGACTAAATGAGACTACGTTTAGTGCCACACATACTGATGGAACTTGGCGGGCACACAACGAATTGTAGTTCCTGTATCTTCCTAGTATCTTTTAACAAAGGAAATGTTTACTAAAGGAAAACTGATAACATCTATGTTTTAGGATCATTCTTCCACCCCCATCTCCCCTTCCCATCCTCCCACTCAGCCATCTGCCCTGTGGTGCTTACAGGGAAGCAGCAAATTCACTAGCCACCTGACCTTCAGAATGTTACTTAACCTGGCTAAGCCTCATTCTCATCAGCCATGAAATGGGTTAAAAACGTTAAGCTCAGAGAACTGTTGAGCGATCAAATGAGAAAACGATTAGCAGAGTCAGGCAGAGAGTAAAAGCTCAAAATACAGTTTCAATGGTGATGATGATGATAAGGACGATCATGACTTTTATGATGGAAAAACGATGCCCGAAATTGTCATTCAGGCCGGAGGATTCCTTCTTACTAACAAATAAACTCCCATATTGCTGCCCCGGGGAGATGTAGGGGACTACAGAAATAAAAGCATCACATTTTGCATTTAGAGCACAGTGCCAAAAAAGAAAAAGTAAAAACAAATATAAATTGGAAGAGCAAGAGTCTCAGAGGTTTGAAAAAGAATTGAGAAAGCCTCCTTTTATACCAGAATGTATTTGAAGATGGAAATTCCGAGAGCTCAGATCATTCTCTACAATGACCCTCTCAGCACAATAAGGAAATCTGAACAGCTCAAAGTGCCTAGAAAGTCATCTGATCCCGAGGACAGTTTATAATTGCAGAACGATGCAGAGGTAGACAAGTGAAGACAAGGGGCGAGGACAGACATACCCACCTGGCTCTTTCTGAATTATTTACCAATCGATACAATTGACTCTTGAACAGCGCAGGGGTCAGAGGCTCCAACGCCCCAAGTCAAAAAGCCTCCTATAACCTTACAGTGGGACTTGCGTATCCATAGTTCCACAACCACAGATTCAATCAATCATGGGGTGTGTAGTACTGTAGTATTTATTGAAAAAAATATGCATATAAGTGTATCCCGCGCAGTTCAAACCTGTCTTGTTCAAGGGTCAACTGGATTTTAAAGAAGTCGATGGTTAATACAAGAACCACCCCGTACTCTTCCTATAAATCAGTCTTTACACGTCTATGGACCTACATATGTGTGTGTGCTCTTGTTTTTTTCCCCTTTATTTTAATTTTACTCATCTCTTTGGTGCTCCCCCGAAGTTCAATGTTAAAGGGCCCTCCTTGTACAGTTAAGGAAGTATGGCCAAACCAGGTAGACTGAACCAATGCCGCAGCTGGTCTGGTGCCCTGGCACACAACTCTGCTGGGATCGGCTGGGTGGGTGAACACCTCCACCCGGGATACAGGTGTCTCTCCGCTGCTTTGATGCTGTTAGGACGAAGGTCTCCAATCTGCAGTCTTCTCTTCTGCCTCACAAATTACACAGATTAGGCAGCAAACATCCAAATAAATGGATAAGTAGAGAGTTCCTTTGTTTTATAAAAGTCCATTTGAAAACATCCCAGCTCAGCAGTTAGGAAGACCTTCAGTAGTGCACTGGGTAATTTTCAAAATCTTTCTTAATATGAATATTTGAAATTGATGGGAGCCTAATGGTGATGTCATGAAACCACATCCCAGAGGAGAAAGGAGACCAAAGCTGGTGATGGACGAAAGCTTTGGTTTAGGGCGGCACCTGCTGGCTCAGTGGTCTGTAAGTTCACAGTGGACAAAGAACCCCTCACTCTGGGCATCCTTTGCATTGAAGCTGAACATTTCAATTGCTGTTACCCATCATCTTGTCAAGGACCACTATCTGCTCTAGTAACACACAGCACTTTCCCAGGGACCCAGCTGTCAGCAGTTTTAATGTGGGTGGGAGGATCTTTGGGTCTCATCATTTTGGGAACTGCCAACAACCTTTGCCATAAGTCTCTCTGGCAGTGGCTCGGCGATTCCTGTTTTCAGATATGCAGACACTCCAGGTGAGCCTTCTGGTCTTAGAAAGTTTCACCCACGTGGTATTTTTTCCTAAATAAATATTCTTAAAAGAAAACAAAACAAAATAAAAAACAAACAAAAAATAACTCAGATCTCCTAAATGGCTTCTTGGGTTTCTTTTTCTGCACTGAATGACTTGTCCATTTTTTTGAATTTAGGACAAATGCTCCTTGACTTTCTGTGACCTTTTATTTTTAGATATGTTATAATTTACACATTATAAGAAAGATTAGCAAAACCATGGCCTTAGCTTTTTCTATTTATATACATATATATGTGTATAATATATGTATACATATGTATATATTATATATATAATAAATACATTCATTTTTTTTTTCTTTTTTCCTACAGCAGAAACTTGACATTGGTAATTTCAGAAGGTTGACCCCCCTGGAGAATGTCCTTCACGATTCTGTCATAACACATTTAAGAAAGTCCTTGGTCAATTTCAGGCAGATATCAAATCTGCCGGTTGTGGGGTAGAATTCTTTGAAAACTCAGTGACAGCAGGGCGGCTTATGACCACTGAAATGTCAGCTTATCAGGAGAGGGTGACTCCAAGGCCTGAAAGGATTCAATCCAACGCAACTCATATCCACTCCAAAGCCTCCCTTTCTTGGCCTTTTCCTGCCCCCAAATTAAAATAATCCGATAATCAGGACACTCACTAAGGCTGCTCTTCTAAAATGTGTCTAATAAGTCCTAACAGACCTTTTCAATTCCAACTAGTCCATGACAACCTCAGGAGACAATTTTTTCCCCGTCGCATCTATGCGTCCTTGATACCCTGCTTGATATCAAGAAGGAATCTAGCTCAAGATTTAGGGTCCTTAACTCTATTCTAAAGGTTATAGCAAGTGCTGACTGCCAGGGTTACTAACGTGCTTTAAAAATAAATGACAAATTCCCTGACAATTTAAACAGCTGTAGAGTCAGCAAACAAAATATCTGTATTCTAAACTTTTTCCTTTTGGGCATTGTCAGTTGACCCAACTGGTTATAGAAATGTAATGTCATGAGGTCATGAGGTCATGCCCTTGGGATTTGAGCTCCCTAAAGACCTATTAAGTGTATTCTGTCTCTGAGCATCAGATACTAGTTGTTTTTGGAGTGGCCATATATATATATATTTGGAGAGAGAGAGAGAGAGAGAGAGAGAGAGAGAGAAGCACACGTCTGTGCAGACTTGGTTTTAAATTCCAGCTCTCTAATTACTATCATGGAATCATTACCCAAATTCTCTACTTATAAAATTCATCTTCTCACTCTGTAAAAAGTGGTATCATAACACCTTTTGCTTCATGTGTGTATACTTACCCCAAACCCCTTGAGTTGTATACATTAGATATTTACAGCTTTGTACATGACAGCCATATCTGATAAAGGGTTTTCAATCTTTTTAAGGTTAAATACTATAAATAGGAAATATTGCATCAATAAGAACTTGATATATTAGATAAATATATTTACTCTGATCCATATATTAGATGCTTCATGTAATCTTAACAACCTTTAATTTTCATTAAACATCTGTTACTTCAAATTCTTCCAACATGATCAGAAACTGAAGTGAATGTTCAATGAAAAATCATGAGAGTTTCCTAATCCCAGGAATTACGGTAAGAAAAGCCAATGTTTCCCATGTTACAAAAGTTATTTGCTTCCAAAGAGAATGACCGACAGGATCAGTTCCACGATTGTTCTCTTAAAATGACTAAACCCCTCGTAGGGCTGTCTGGTGACAGATCTGCGATTAAGGCTGTTCTCTGCATGTTCCTAGCTTTGCCACCTCTGCAGCAAGTTCATCCTGAAATCCTCTGCTCCAGCCCACGTGGAACTCACCGGAACCCCCATGCTCTGTGCATTTGCACTGGTGAGTCCATGAACCCAGGCTGCCCTTTTCTCCATCCTTCAACTACTACAACACACGTGTCCTTCAAAACACATGAATTAAGAAGCATCTCCTTGTAAAGGCTGACCTGACCATCACAGTCAGGCTTTACTGATCTGGTCCCTCAGCAATCATCACCCATGATTTTATTTGATATTTAATTCATTCTCTAGTGTTACAGATTATTATTGTTGTTATTATTATTATTATTTTAACATGTGCATCTTCCTTTTTGGGTTCTAAGCACCCAAGTGTGAAGGTTGATGCTTATCAATTTCTGATTTTTTAGACTAGGCTCCTATTATACTAGAATGTATGTGGTTGCACAGCACACACACACACACACACACACACACACACACACACACACTCTGTGATGGAGCCTGACTCCATTTCTGATGTTTAAATGATAACAACTTTCAAGCCTCATCTGTCCCTCTTCACCCTCTGCCCTACCTCTCGACAAACTCATAAGAAATGCTGGGTGTTCCCTCTTTTGGGGTCGGCACAAGGATCAGATCACAGAGCCCCTGCCTGCACAGGGAAACCTGCTCAGGACCCCCATTCACTAATCACAATAGACCCCAGACGATTCCCTTTCCCAGCCCTCTAGAGCCATTTTTGGACCAGCCTGTGATGTCTGCACTTCTGTCTTCAAGGGCCTCAAGTATGTGAATCATAAACCTTTTCCTATCTCTTGGGGGGCATCATCAGTCTCCACATTCAAACCAAATTTGAGTGGGGGTCCCTCCTGTATCTACAGGGTGGATACAACATGCACACACATCTATGCCGATTGAATTCACTTGATTCTACTCAATTCTGCTTGTTCTCACAGGTTGAGTCCCCACCAGCCCACACCCTCAATTTGCAACTTTTCTAAGAAGTTAGTTTTCTGTTGTGTCATTCATATATGAATTAATCAAATAATTGCATGAGAACATTTTGAATAAGAGTGCATGGAACTGGGCTCGTTTTTCTTGTATAGCGAAGAGATGAGCAAAAGAATAGTAAACAAGCAATATTTCTGGTCAGTTTCACACAAGAGCCAACCACCATTCAAACAATAACCAGGTAAAAGCCAGAGGAAATGCACAATCCAGCTCCAGGATCCTGAGAACTGTTGGCTGTTTGATGACCTTTACCAAGAATGTCTTTAAATGTTTCCTTTAGATCAAAGTCTCTGATTGCTTAGCCTTACATTTTTAGTTATTTTTCTTTTGCATCCATTAAGATCAATCCCACAGCGAATGAGAATTTCAGAAGAGTAGTTTAAACAAGTTTGCTCATAGCTGCTGCAATCCTGCTGATTCTATCATAATAGAACACTTTCGCATGGAAAAAAAAAAAAGCAATTCAGTTAAAAGCTACATTATAGAAGTGCTAAGGGTCTAATTTCAACTCAGGATGGCAAGGAACTTTAAAGTTAAAACAGCAAGTATGTGTTTTAATGTGCTCTCAGATCCCCAGATGTAATACACAATCACCAATAATGTAAGATGGAAAATCAGATGTCCATCTCCGTGGTTGAAATATACATCCTAAGTTATATGCCAGGGGCAAAAATAGCTCATATTAATGTCAAAGGGAACCCTCTGTATCCATGGAGGACTTCACTCAATTCTAAGGTTGGAATTTTATTTTTCACGTCACTTCATTGCTTTTGTGGCTCTAAGTTAATCACGTAATACTTTTTTTGGTTTGGTTTTTTCTTTAATTTAATTTTATTAATTTTTATACAGCAGGTTCTTATTAGTTATCTATTTTATACATATCAGTGTATATATGTCAGTCGCAATCTCCCAATTCATCCCCCCCCACTTTCCCCCTTTGGTGTCCATACATTTGTTCTCTACATCTGTGTCTATTTCTGCCTAGATCCATCCACATTTCTACAAATGACCCAATTTCGTTCCTTTTTATGGCTGAGTAATATTCCACTGAATATATGTACCACATCTTATTTATCCATCTGTCTGTCAATGGGCATTTAGGTTGCTTCCATGACCTGGCTATTGTAAATAGTGCTGCAATGAACATTGGGGTGCATGTGTCTTTTTTTTTTTTTTTTTTTTTTCTTTAAACATCTTTATTGAAGTATAATTGCCTTACAATAGTGTGTTAGCTTCTGCTTTATAACAAAGTGAATCAGTTATACATATACAATAGGTTCCCATTACTCTTCCCTCTTGCATCTCCCTCCCTCCCACCCTCCCCATCCCACCCCTCTAGGTGGTCACAAAGCACCGAGCTGATCTCCCTGTGCTATGCGGCTGCTTCCCACTAGCTATCTATTTTACATTTGGTAGTGTATATATGTCCATGACACTCTCTTACCCTGTCCCATCTCACCCCACCCCCTCCCCATATCCTCAAGTCCATTCTCAAGTAGGTCTGTGTCTTTATTCCCGTCTTGCCACTAGGTTCTTCATGGCCTTTTTTTTTTTTTTTTCCTTAGATTCCGTATATATGTGTTAGCATACTGTATTTGTTTTTCTCTTTCTGACTTACTTCACTCTGTATGACAGACTCTAACTCCATCCACCTCATTACAAATACCTCCATTTCATTTCTTTTTATGGCTGAGTAATATTCCATTGTATATATGTGCCACATCTTCTTTATCCATTCATCTGTCGATGGACATTTAGGTTGCTTCCAGGTCCTGGCTATTGTAAATAGAGCTGCAATGAACATTGTGGTACATGACACTTTTGACCTATGGTTTTCTCAGGGTATATACCCAGTAGTGGGATTGCTGGGTCGTATGGTAGTTCTATTTGTAGTTTTTTAAGGAACCTCCATACTGTTCTCCATAGTGGCTGTATCAATTTACATTCCCACCAACAGTGCAAGGGGGTTCCCTTTTCTCCACACCCTCTCCAGCATTTGTTATTTGTAGATTTTCTGATGATGCCCATTCTAACTGGTGTGAGGTGACACCTCATGGTAGTCTTGATTTGCATTTCTCTAATAATTAGTGATGTTGAGCAGCTTTTCATGTGCCTCTTGGCCATCTGTATGTCTTCTTTGGAGAAATGTCTATTTAGGTCTTCTGCCCATTTTTTTTTTTTTTTTTAATAAAACCTCCTTTTTTTTTAAAGGAATTCCTTTATTTTTATTTATTTATTTATTTATTTATTTATTTATTTATGGCTGTGTTGGGTCTTCGTTTTTGTGCTAGGGCTTTCTCTAGTTGCGGCAAGCGGGGGCCACTCTTCATCGCGGTGCGCCGGCCTCTCATTATCGCGGCCTCTCTTGTTGCGGAGCACAGGCTCCAGATGCGCAGGCTCAGTAATTGTGGCTCACGGGCCTAGTTGCTCCGCGGCATGTGGGATCTTCCCAGACCAGGGCTCGAACCCGTGTCCCCTGCATTGGCAGGCAGATTCTCAACCACCGCGCCACCAGGGAAGCCCTGCCCATTTTTTTGATTGGGTTGTTTGCTTTTTTAATATTGAGCTGCATGAGCTGTTTATATATTTTGGAGATTAATCCTTTGTCTGTTGATTCGTTTGCAAATAGTTTCTCCCATTCTGAGGGTTGTCTTTTTGTCTTGTTTATAGTTTCCTTTGTTGTGCAAAAGCTTTTACATTTCATTAGGTCCCATTTCTTTATTTTTGTTTTTATTTCCATTACTCTAGGACATGGGTCAAAAAAGATCTTGCTGTGATGTATGTCAAAGAGTGTTCTTCCTATGTTTTCCTCTAAGAGTTTTATAGTGTCTGATCTTACATTTAGGCTTTTAATCCATTTTGAGTTTGTTTTTGTATATGGTGTTAGGGAATGTTATAATTTCATCCTTTTACATGCAGCTGTCCAGTTTTCCCAGCACCATTTATTAAACAGACTATCTTTTCTCCATTGTATATCCTTACCTCCTTTGTCATAGATTAGTTGACCACAGGTGTGTGGGTTTATCTCTGGGCTTTCTATCCTGTTCCATTGATCTATATTTCTGTTTTTGTGCCAGTATCATACTGCCATGATTACCGTAGCTTTGTAATATAGTCTGAAGTCAGGGAATCTGATTCCTCCAGCTCCATTTTTTTCCCTCGAGGTTGCTTTGGCTATTTGGGCTTTTGTGTCTCCATACAACTGTTAAGATTTTTTGTTCTAGTTCTGTAAAAAATGCCATTGGTAATTTGATAGGGATTGCATTGCATCTGTAGATAGCTTTGGGCAGGATAGTTATTTTCACAATATTGATACTTCCAATCCAAGAACATCGTATATCTCTCCATCTGTTTGTGTCACCTTTGATTTCTTTCATCAGTGCCCTATAGTTTTCTGAGTACAGGTCTGTTACCTCCTTAGGTAGGTTTATTCCTAGGTATTTTATTCTTTTTGTTGCAATGGTGAATGGGATTGTTTCATTAATTTCTCTTTCTCATCTTTCATTGTTATTGTATAAGAATGCAAGAGATTTCTGTGCATTAATTTTGTATCCTGCAACTTTACCAGATTCATTGATTAGCTCTAGTAGTTTTCTGGTGGCATCCTTAGGATTATCTATGTATACTATCATGTCATCTGCAAACAGTGAAAGTTTTACTTCTTCTTTTCCAATTTGGATTCCTTTTATTTCTTTTTCTTCTCTGATGGTCGTGGCTAGGACTTCCAAAACTATATTGAATAATAGTGGCAAAAGTGGACATCCTTGTCTTGTTCCTGATCTTAGAGGAAATGCTTTCAGTTTTTCACCTTTGAGAATGATGTTTGCTGTGGGTTTGTCATACATGGCCTTTATTAGGTTGAGGAAGGTTCCCTCTATGCCCACTTTCTGGAGAGTTTTTATCACAAATGGGTGTTGAATTTTGTCAAAAGCTTTTTCTGCATCTATTGAGATGATCATATGGTTTTTATCCTTCAATTTGTTAATACGGTGTATCACATTGATTGATTTGCATATATTGAAGAATCCTTGCATCTCTGGGATAAACCCCACTTGATCATGGTGTATGATCCTTTTAATGTGCTGTTGGATTCTGTTTGCTAGTATTTTGTTGAGGATTTTTGCATCTGTGTTCATCAGTGATACTGGTCTGTAATTTTCTTTTTTTGTAGTATGTTTGTCTGGTTTTGGTATCAGGGTGATGGTGGCCTCATAGAATGAGTTTGGGAGTGTTCCTTCCTCTGCAATTTTTTGGAAGAGTTTGAGAAGGATGGGTGTTAGCTCTTGTCTAAATGTTTGATAGAATTCACCTGTGAAGCCATCTGGTCCTGGACTCCTGTTTGTTGGAAGATTTTTAATCACAGTTTCAATTTCATTACTTGTGATTGGTCTGCTCATGTTTTTTATTTCTTCCTGGTTCAGTCTTGGAAGGTTATACCTTTGTAGGAATTTGTCCATTTCTTCCAGGTTGTCCATTTTATTGGCATAGAGTTGCTTTTAGCAATCTCTTAGGATGCTTTGTATTTCTGTGGTGTCTGTTGTAATTTCTCCTTTTTCATTTCTAATTTTATTGATTTGAGTCCTCTCTCTCTTTTTCTTGATGAGTCTGGCTAATGGTTTATCAATTTTGTTTATCTTCTCAAAGAACCAGCTTTTAGCTTTATTGATCTTTGCTACTGCTTTCTTTGTTTCTATTTCATTTATTTCTGCTCTTATGTTCATGAATTCATTCTTTTTCTACTAACTTTGGGTTCTGTTTGTTCTTCTTTCTCAACTTCCTTTAGGTGTAAGGTTAGATTGTTTATTTGAGATTTTTCTTGTTTCTTGAGGTAGGATTGTATTGCTATAAACTTCCCTCTTAGAACTGCTTTTGCTGCATCCCATAGGTTTTGGATCATCGTGTTTTTGTTGTCATTTGTCTCTAGGTATTTTTTGATTTCCTCTTTGATTTATTCACTGATCTCTTGAGTATTTAGTTACATATTGTTTAGCCTCCATGTGTTTGTGTTTTTTACATTTTTTTCCCTATAATTGATTTCTAATCTCATAGCCTTGTGGTCAGAAAAGATGCTTGATATGATTTCAATTTTCCTGAATTTACTGAGGCTTGATTTGTGACCCAACATGTGATCTATCCTGGAGAATGTTCCATGTGCACTTGAGAAGAAAGTGTAATCTGCTGTTTTTGGATGGAATGTCCTACAAATATCAATCAAATCTATCTGGTCTATTGTGTCTTTTAAAGCTTGTGTTTCCTTATTAATTTTCTGTCTGGGAGATCTGTCCATTGGTGTGAGGTGATAAAGTCCCCCACTACTATTGTGTTACTGTCGATTTCCTTTTATACCTGTTAGCATTTGCCTTATGTATTGAGGTACTCCTATGTTGGGTGCATATATATTTATAATTGTTATATCTTCTTGGATTGATCCCTTGATTGTTATGTAGTGTCCTTCTTTGTCTCTTGTAACATTCTTTATTTTAAAGTCTATTTTATCGGATATGAGTATTGCCACTCCAGCTTTCTTTTGATTTCCATTGGCATGGAACATCTTTTTCCATCCCCTCGCTTTCTGTCTGTATGTGTCCTTAGGTCTGAAGTGGGTCCCTTGTAAACAGCATATATACGGGTCTTGTTTTTGTATCCATTCAGCGAGCCTGTGTCTTTTGGTTACAGCATTTAATCCATTCATATTTAAGGTAATTATCAATATGTATGTTCCTATTACCATTTTCTTAATTGTTTTGGGTTTGTTTTTGTAGGTCCTTTTCTTCTCTTGTGTTTCCCACTTAGAGAAGTTCCTTTAGCATTTGTTGTAGAGCTGGTTTGGTGGTGCCGAATTCTCTTAGCTTTTGCTTGTCTGTAAAGCTTTTGATTTCTCCATCGAATCTGAATGAGATCCTTGCCGGGTAGAGTAATCTTGGTTGTAGGTTCTTCCGTTTCATCACTTTAAATATATCCTCCCACTTCCTTCTGGTTTATAGAGTTTCTGCTGAGAAATCAGCTGTTAACCGTATGGGAGTTCCCTTGTATATTATTTGTCATTTTTCTCTTGTTGCTTTGATTAAATTTTCTTTGTCTTTAATTTTTGTCAGTTTGATTACTATGTGTCTCAGCATGTTTCTCCTTGGGTTTATCCTGCCTGGGACTCTCTGTGCTTCCTGGACTTGGGTGGCTATTTCCTTTCCCATGTTAGGGAAGTTTTCAACTATAATCTTGTCAAATATTTTCTCAGGTCCTTTCTCTCTCTCTTCTTCTGGGACCCCTATAATGCGAATGTTATTGCGATTAATGTTGTCCCAGAGGTCTCTTAGGCTGTCTTCATTTCTTTTCTTTTCATTCTTTTTTCTTTATTCTGTTCTGCAGCAGTGAATTCCACCATTCTGTCTTCCAGGTCACTTATCCGTTCTTCTGCCTCAGTTATTCTACTATTGATTCCTTCTAGTGTATTTCTCATTTCAGTTATTGTATTGTTCATCTCTGTTTGTTTGTACTTTAATTCTTCTAGGTGTTTGTTCTTTAATTCTTCTAGGCCTTTGCTAAACATTTTTTGCATCTTCTTGATCTTTGCCTCCATTCTTTTTCCGAGGTCCTGGAGCATCTTCACTATCATTATTCTGAATTCTTTTTCTGGAAGGTTGCCTATCTCTACTTCATTTAGTTGTTTTTCTGGGGTTTTATCTTGTTCCTTCATCTGGTACATAGTCCTCTACCTTTTCATCTTGTCTGTCTTTCTGTGAATGTGGTTTTTGTTCCACAGGCTGCAGGATTGTAGTTCTTCTTGCTTCTGCTGTCTGCCCTCTGGTGGATGAGGCTATCTAAGAGGGTTGTGCAGGCTTCCTGATGGGAGGGACTGGTGGTGGGTAGAGCTGGGTGTTGCTCTGGTGGGCAGAGCTCAGTAAAACTTTACTCTGCTTGTCTGCTGATGGGTGGGGTTAAGTTTGCTTCCTGTTGGTTGTTTGGCCTGAGGCGACCCAGCACTGGGGCCCACAGGCCCTTTGGTTGGGCTAATGGTGGACTCTGGGAGGGCTCACACCAAGAGTACTTCCCAGAACTTCTGCTGCCAGTGTCCTTGTCCCCGTGGTGAGCCACAGTCGCCCCCTGACTCCACAAGAGTCCCTCCAACGCAGGTAGGTCTGGCTCAGTCTCCCATGGAGTCACTGCTCCTTCCCGCTGGGTCCTGATGCGCACACTACTTTGTGTGTGCCCTCCAAGAGTGGAGTCTCTGTTTCCCACAGACGTGTTGAAGTCCTGTAATCCAATCCAGCTAGGCTTCAAAGTCTGATTCTCTAGGAATTCCTCCTCCCATTGCCGGACCCCCAGGTTGGGAAGCCCGGCACGGGGCCCAGAACCCTCCCTCCAGTGGGTGGACTGCTGTGGTGTAACTGCTCTCCAGTGTGTGAGTCACCCACCCAGCGGTTACAGGACTTGATTTTACTGTGATTGCGCCCCTCCTCCCATCTCACTGCTGCCTCTCCTCTGTCTCTGGACGTGGGGCCTCCTCTTTGGTGAGCTCCAGTGTCGACTGCGCCCCTCCTCCCGTCTCACTGCTGCCTCTCCTCTGTCTCTGGACGTGGGGCCTCCTCTTTGGTGAGCTCTAGTGTCGACTGCGCCCCTCCTCCCGTCTCACTGCTGCCTCTCCTCTGTCTCTGGACGTGGGGCCTCCTCTTTGGTGAGCTCCAGTGTCGACTGCGCCCCTCCTCCCGTCTCACTGCTGCCTCTCCTCTGTCTCTGGACGTGGGGCCTCCTCTTTGGTGAGCTCCAGTGTCGACTGCGCCCCTCCTCCCATCTCACTGCTGCCTCTCCTCTGTCTCTGGACGTGGGGCCTCCTCTTTGGTGAGCTCCAGTGTCGACTGCGCCCCTCCTCCCGTCTCACTGCTGCCTCTCCTCTGTCTCTGGACGTGGGGCCTCCTCTTTGGTGAGCTCCAGTGTCTTCCTGTCGACGATCGCTTAGCAGTTAGTTGTGACCCCGGTGCTCTCACAAGAGGGAGTCATGTAATACTTTTGAAATGCTTTCTCAGAGTGAGTTTATATGTACTTTAAGAGCAAAACTATGTATAAGAAACTGGTTTATAGAAAAGCATTTTTGGGGACGAGCACGGATATTGGTTAAACTCATTATTTATGCATTTACTCATTCAAGAAATACTTACCGAGTACTACTATATGCCAGAGAGAGTTGCAGCCCTCATAAAGGTAACTGTCTAGGGGGAGCAGAAAGACAATAACAGACAAAGATGATCGATAAGTCACTTTACAGTGTATCAGTAGGCAATGCATGCTCTAGGATGGCACAGAGCAGAGTAAAGGGGTTGGGACTGCAGGCGGAAGGCAGGTTCCCATCTGATGGACAAGCTTCCCTGCCAGGCTAGCCAAGGCTGGGCTAACACATGGCAAAATCAACAACTTTCTGTGTCTTAGTAAACCAAAAGCTCTCTTCTCACTGAAGTTACATCTCTAAAGCACCGAAGAGTGATTCTGTCCAGGGTTACTCAGGCTCCCAGTCTGAGGAGGCCACAAAACTTTGTGGCATGACCCTCTGACCCTTGAGTACCAAAACAGGCCAAGAGAGAGCTGCGTGGCCCTGAGCTGGCTCCTTCATACTTCATCCCAGAAGAGAAACGCACTCCTCTACCCTCCACCTCTGATCTGATGTAGTCACAAGGCCCGGATTACTGCAAGGAAGTGTCAGGGAGCAGACAGCATTTTGAGGTACACTACTATTATTTCTACTGCATTAGGGCAGGCCAGGTATTTCAGGGTGCTGGGCAGAGGGAAGAACTGATGCTGAGTCTCTGATGGGGGGGGTGTGCCTGGTAGATGGTGCAAAGTGGTGGTTCCTGGTTATCACACCAATATGTGGTGAGAGCAGACATCCGCAGCTGTGCTCCAATGGACACGTAGGGGCCTTCTAGGTTGGAAGAGTGATCCACCACCTTGAATGTGGTAAGTCAGAATATTACTGTATGTGTTTCTGACAGTGGACAAAAGACTTTGGAGCTTCCTTAAAATTCTAAAATGACGGGTCCATGATACCTAAGCATTAAAAAAAAAAACACAAAAAGACAAAACAAAAAAAAACCTACTATACTGGACTACCGCATAATTTCTCTGGTAAATATTACATAAGAAATTACAGTGATGTCTTAAATTCTATAGAATTTAACAAGCACAGAAAAATGGAGTCAGTTTGAGCCTTTCTATTTTGGTTTAGACTAGCCCTGTTCAATAGAAATACAATGTGAGTCAGTTATGAAATTTACAACTTTGTACAAGTCACATTAAACAGTTGAACAGAAATGGGTGAAATTAATTTTAGTAATATATTCTATTTAATGAAGCCTATGTAAAGTATGATTTTGATGGTATTCGATATAAAAATAATTAATGAGATTGAAATCTCATTTTACATTTTACTGCTACAGCATCTTTCAGCTTGGACTACCCACGTACCATGGGAGCCAGAGTCCTGTTGGCTTGGGGCAACCATCTCGGAGAACCCAATTCTAGACCAACGTGCAACACCCAAAGTCAGAGGGCTCAGCAAAGTCCTCTATTTCTTCACTGCAAATACACGTGCATACTTTAAAGAAGTGAAATGAAAACAGGATGTGCTTCTCAGTTTTACAAGGAATGCTCAAGTTCAGAGATTCAACAGAGGGGCTTTATATAAGAACAACAACAGTAGAGGTTTTGTTAGAGTTGCCCCATGCAACCCTGCACATCCCTGAAAGGGACATCCGTGTAGATTCCAGTATGAACAGAGTACTAAGGATAATATCAGTAATAAATAATAAGCAAGCATGATACTAGGTATTTCACAAACCACCTCAATCAGTTCTCACAAGCACCCTATAATTGTTCTCCATTTACGGAAAAGAAATGCACATAGAGGGTAATTAACATGTGCCCTGCCACAGCTGGGATTACCCAGTGCCTGGAAGGGAACCCAGCCCTGGCGGACTCAGATTTTTCAATATGCTGCACTGCTCCATTTAAAACTTTCCACAGTCAAGGGATTTTCACGCAATAATAAAGCTCCTTACTGGAACAACCTGTAGAGGATAAAGTCCTCTCATGCAAACCATTCTCCTCTGCAGGAGGAACTGCCTTGACACAAATCTTTGTGTTGGGATTTTGTTTAAAGCACTGGATAATGATTACACGTGAAATGGATATTCCGAACACCTTAAAATGCTGTGTGTACAGATATGATCGATATCGGGGCTAATTTTAAATCACAAAGTAGCACCTGCTGACTTATCATTATAAGCAACTGCTTTATGAAGAGCTGACAGCCTCAAAGACTCGCACTGCATACACGACGAGCCCCCCTAGTGAGGGACTGAAGCTCATTGGAAGCAGGGATCCATCATCCGTGTCCGACGTGGCAGAGGACCGAACGTCACCCGCCCTGTGTCAGATGCTGCGATTAGGACGATGGGCGTCACGTGACGGCACACGGCCCTCTGCCACCTGCCGTTAGTAACTGAGGTGCCATCTGATAACGGTTTATGCAAATAAGGACTCCAGGCGCACATGCCCACAAATGGAATAAAATTATTCACCTATGTTCCTAGATCCTAACTTTAGAGAATAGCATTCTCATCAAATTTCTGTAACCCAGGGACTGAAAACTGTAGTCCAAGTAGCATTGACCGGAGGTGTCAGAGAAGGAGAGATGGGAGAGAGGAAGGAAGAAAAGTAGGAGGGGGGAGGGGAGGACATGGGGGAAGGGGAGGAGGGGGACGGGAGGAGACCCAGAAGGTTTTCTATGCAGTTATATCAGACTCTAGGGGAAATAAGTCCAACTCATGAAAAATCCCCAGTACAGACAAAAAATTCTATTGCTGTCTATTCTGTTCCTTCAAATGCTATCGAATTATCTCTGGGAAATCTATGAATGTATGTTTATGAAAATCAGATGTTGGCTGATGGTTCTACTGTTAGGCAAGATTTCCTTACGACGTTCTTATCCAGAACCACTGTTGGCCGTTTCACAGCATATAACAAAGCGACTGCCTCAGTGTTCATCATTTAAACATGAAGCATTTCCCTGGAAAAGCATCTGAATTAGTGGCAAGTAACTGCTGTTATGAATGCAGTTTCAATTGGATAATCCATTCTGAACCCCAACTATTTTTCCCACAGCTTGTCATCTGCTTATGAGTTGTCTCTCTAGATTTCTACCAGGGCAACAGCTCAGGAATCCAGCCCTGGAGTGCTTTGGAGCTCTTTGAAATGTCGCCTGACATGTTATGGCCAAATTTTGTTTTTCCCCTTTAGAGCAGTTAAGTAAGGAATACGTAAAATAAATGAAGTGCATGCATACAGCCACTTTTGCTACTCAGCTTCTCAGCTGCTAATGAAGATCTGGGGTATCTGGATGCCAAAGTGTTAAGCTCTTAAGTGGCCTAGAAAACCCAGCAGAACTCCACATTTCAATAGCCCAGAACTCCAGCCTATTTGCAAGGATCTGTCACTTTAATGGAAATAGCCTGAAATCATAAGAAATTGTGACTCAAGGAATTCCATCACCTTTAGAAATTGCCCATTTATGTATAATTTAGACACCATTTCATATAAATCCCACAGACCAAGCTATCATTTTCATGAATGAAATGTTGTTTCATAGCTTCACTGGGCACATTATGTGGTGACCTATTAGAAAGAGCATTCTAGCTATGATCAAAGTTTCACCTACCTGTGAATTTATTACTGTGCCACTAAATCCACGACGCTACACAAGTAAGTGAATATGTTGGTAGTGGTCATTCTATTTAGGCATCAGCGGCGTTCACCCAGGTTTCCTAGGCAACACCAGCATCCACCCAGTATGTCCTTGGAGGAGTTAGGATTAAAAGCCTGTTGACCGTTACCAAACTTATATGTGTTTGTTTCCCATTATTATCAGATATTTTTCAAGACCCTCCCAAGCATATGGTGCTGTGAAAAATCTTCAAGCTATTTTTGTCTGTTACTTTTAAAGTGTCATAAAACATAAGACAGGTTGATTTCTGTGCTTATGGAGGAGCGGACTACACCAAACAGGTTTTAATAGAACTAAACAGAGTAGGCTAAAAGGTAAGAGGGGGGCAGAGAAAGTTATCCTCATTTCTATCATATTAAAATCCTGTTCCGGGCAACCTGCATCACAAAAAGATGAAAAAAAAAAAAAATCAAGAAAACAATTTTGGGAGTAATACTCTATACAAAAGTCCAGCAAGAACTGAATAAAATTGATCTGTGTTGAGTGGAATGGTTAAGACAAAATATACCCACGCTATATTGAAACTTGAAGTCACCCGATGGTCAGAGGAAATAATTTTCCTCCAGTATACCCGGGATGATGGACTTGGAAAAGCATTTTAGAATAATAAGATTTAAATATGCAAGTATGCACTTTCTTCTGGACCACGTAGCTAAATAATGAAATTCAGCATCCAGAGAGAATAAGAATAAAATAAAACAGAATAAGACAACATTGGGGAGCCAAACACATTTTAATTGATTTATCCATCATTTTCCAAAAACTTGTGCATTGATTTTTCTACCTTTAATTTCAGCCTATAGAAATAACTATTTTATTTTGATCTGTGGAAAACTCATTTCACCTGCAGGAAGAGTCAGTGAACTTTGCAGATTTGCATTGTGATCACTTTCTCTTTAAGCCTGATTTCTCTCACACATACGCTAAGAAATCACAGCTTTCAAAGATCTGTCATTTCTCTTCAGCTTTTGTAACTTAATGCTTTTGATTTATGTCTACTTTTTCAACATTTTTCTTCTAGTTGGAAAATTCTTTGAAAATTATATGAAAGCTCTGTATTGCCTCCTTAAAAACACAAGCACACTTAAAAAATAATACAACGTTTTGGTGGTTCACGCTCCCTTCTCCTCACCACCCAACCACCCCATGGTTCATAAAGTTCTTTTACAAATTTTTTGCTTCTAAGTTAATTTTCCTTTTTAAAGACATAAGAGATATTTATTAGAGAGTACTGATATGTTACTTACTTCGTTATGTCACAAAGATGTAATGTAAGGTGATACACTTCTAAAAACACCCAGCTGATAAGGGACTCAGTATTCCTTGCTAAGACGCCATCTGGAGTTGCTACAGGTTCACTAGGGGATGTGACCATCCCAGCACAACATTACAAAATAGAATACTTTGTCCTCAACAAACCTTGCACCTCGGGGCAATCTAGTATCCTTCTACCGCAGCTTTATAACATAGGACTGTAAAGGACATAAATACAATCTTTCAAAGTATCTTCCAAACGTGTTTGTTTTGCTCTGGTTTGGTTTCTGTATGCTAATAACTCCAGAGAGAAAGATTTCACTGATCCTGATGTTATTGTTTGTTCTGTTTCTTCATTAGATGGTTTGTTTTCAGTACAGATTCATGGAATTTTTTAATAGAAGATTCTGATGACAGAAGAAAGTATTTAGTTCTGGGAAAAAAAGACGAGCATAATTTGTTGATGCCGACCACATTCAAACAAGCTTAGCTTTAGAAATAAAGCATGAGGAAACCCAAGTCTCTGATCTTATATGTAATTTTTATTGTGTGATTTCATCTACACCAAGTCATTTGACTTAAAATAAAATGTATAAAAATCTACTTGAGGCAAAGATTCACTATTTAGTCTGAGTTTAGTCTGAGAGTTAGTCTTAAAACAAAGAAAAGGAATCTCTTGGGCTGGCGAGATTTGTTGCCTCATGAACGTTGTGGATGGCCGGAGTTTCCCAGATGGTTGTGTAATTATCCAGAGCCCATAGTGGATCCTTGAGGGGGACCCTTCTAACCTCCATGCTTCTCATAAATGTCGACACACATGTCTCTGAAGTGCCCCCTTTTGTTGCCCTGGCACGTGGCCACGGGACATAGCTATGAGGAGGGGCTTCATTGCAGAAAAAGAAAACAATCTAGCAGGGCTGAGCTTTCCGGTTAAAAATTAATGAGAGAAAGAAGATTTTCTCCCTTTGCATCCTTCCCCATGCTCCACCCTCCTCTAAAGGTGGTGACTATTGACATTTGAAAGTAGCAAGTTTGGAGGATGGGGTACCTTAACCTGGAGACTGTGCTTCCTGTCTGCTCCATCCTCCACTGCCACGGAGACTCACTTCACATCTGCATGTGTATGTGAGGTGGTCTTGGCAGGAGGGATGTCCCCGTGCAAAGGGGTCTCTGCCGGGAAACCTGCAAACTCCAGAAGAGACCTGACTGAAATCTGAGGACCCGGGTGTGGTCTGCAGACTGAATGACTTAAACCACTAAACAATCCACCTCTAAGTATTCCAGACTGTGGCTCCACTAGTTAGAACTTGACACATATTTTCATATATTTTAATACTTTAAACATAACATTTTTTTACAACTGAAAATTATCTTAAGAAAATGTATGAACATTCCACTTTGGTTAGCTTATACAAAATTTACATTTGGCTTATTGGGTACCTATCTGAGCACAGTTTTGGATAAATGGATACAATATTAAAAAAACAGACTTCCAGTATGATTTATCAGAAACATATAAACCTTAAGAAATCGTTATGTGAATCACTCTTGCACATGTAATGTCCTTAGTTTCCCCCAAGAAACCTGATAAGGCGGATAGTATTATTTACCTAGTGACTGTGTTTAGTAAAACATACTGAAGCTTAATTATTTTTAAATAATTTGGAAATTGCTGGTCATCAACCAGAATAAAATCTGAGCATTTTTCTGTCACTGTGCTTTGTTTCTCTTGCCTCGAATCCAAGCTGAGGACAACAGAAACTCTCTGCTTATCCAAATACTATTCATTTAAATTGATGCAGGGTGGCTCCAGAAGACCCCTTCAGTTTTCTGGAGGTTTCTGTTGGGTTTCCTTTCACGTCTAAGATCCCGAGGCTCTTACTGGAAGTGCTTGCCTGGCTGACTGGTGGAACCCTCCCTAATATATCACGGTCTGCCTACAACAGCTCAGACACCTTCTCATCTTTCAAAGCGCCAGGAACACGAACAAGGAGCTTGCCAGCTGAACCTGTCTGCCACAAGGTAAATAAAAGCAGGGGCAGTGTGCTGCTGTAATTTCAGAGTTATGATAGTCTTAATAAATGATGCACTCGCTGAGTTATAAATCATCTTCCTCCGACCAACTCCCTTGGCAGCCTTTTATAATAATACTTGGTGATTGTGACAGCTAATTGGAATCACAGTAAATGATGGTGATGATTCGTTTCCAGAAAGGACTTCCAGTTAGAGAACAGGTGTGTCGAAGTGCTGACGCCCTCACACATCTGGGTGCCAGATAGACAGCCTGTGTTCCTGACACCGGCCTTAGTCTATTTCAGCAGCTGTAACAAAATGACACAGACTGTGGGACTTAAACAACAAGCACCTATTTCTCACAGTTCTGGAGGCTGGGAAATCTAAGGTCAGGGTGTCAGCATGGTAAGGTTCAGGTGAAGACTGCAGACTGCTGTCTTCTCCCTGTAGACACACATGGTAGCAGGGCCAGATAGCTCTCTTTTGTAAGGGCACTAATCCCAGGTGTGAGGGCTCCACCCTCATGACCCTCTCACTTCCCAACAGCCCCATCTCCTAACACCACCACGTGGGAGGGTTAGGATTTAAATATCTGAACTGAGGGGTGTGGGGGGCAAACATTCAGTTCATAACAGAAGGTAACTCTGTAACATATCTTTGAAGGACTAAGCACAGATGCCAAATATTTATTCAGAAACAGGCAAGGCTGACATACAGTGCCTGAGACGCGTGTGCATCTCACAGAACATTGAGTTAAAGCATCTCACTTTCCAGATAAAAGATGGAGGCCCAGTGGCATGGCGCAGAAAAAAACAAACAACACACACACACACACACAAGAGAAATAGAGACAGACTATGTAAAACTAGAGAAAAAAATTGTCCCAAAGACTCAGGGCATCAGAACCCCAGTAGGAAAAAAATTAGGCAAAGGACAGGAACAGATGTGGGGAAATGTATCGGGTAGGGCAGTTTTGTTCTATCCCATTAGTGACCAGGGAAGAGAAGTCAAAGCAAGGAGATAACACTGGCCATATGATTGGCCACATTATAGAGCTGGTGTGTTTCTGAGTGTTTAGAATTGTGGGGAAAGAGCCCTTTGCAGACCATGGTGGGACTGTAGATTGGGGTATTGATGCATTCACTCTGGTAATGTGTAAAAACTTGCAAAATTAGAACTGCAGCACATATTCTTGTTTCAGAAGTTGCAGTCCTAGAAAATACCCCGAGGAAATACTCACACATGTGGAAGGGTCCATGAGAACAGATGGCTGGATATTCCCTGTAAAGTTCTTAATAATAGAAAGAAATGAGACACAAACTAAATCTGGATGCCAACAGGGAAAGTTTTAGTTAAATAGTGGTACATTCACACCATGGAATACTAAGTAACTACTTTTTCAAGACTTTGGTTCATGACACATGAAAATATCAAAAGTCCACGTTTCAGTAAAAATCAAGTCAGAATAATATACATCTGTATTGGACTGAATGTCTGTGTCCCCCCCAAATTCATATGTTGAAGGCCTAACCTCCATTGTGATGGTGTTAGGAGGTGGGGCCTTTGGAAGTAATTTGGTTTAGATGAGGTCATGAGGATGGGGTTCCCATGATGGGATTAGTGCCCTCCAAGAAGAGGAACAGACCAGAGATTCCTCTCTGCCAGGAGAAGACATGGCAAGAAGGTGGCCATCTACAAGCCAGGAAGACGGCCTCACCAGGAACCAACCACGCCAGCACCCTGATCTTGGACTCCCAGCCTCCAGAACTGTGAGAAAATGCATGTCTGCTGTTCAAGGCCCTCAGTCTTTGGTATTCTCTTATAGCTGCCTGAGCTGACTAATACAGTATCCTATAAAGCAACTTACAATTTAAAAAAAAATCCCCAAGAGTTTGGGTATGTTTGTGCGTAGAGAATGTCTTGAAGGGCCCACAAAAACAATGGTAACAAGTTAAGAGGTTTAAAATAAAGGGAGGCTTTCACTTTTATTCTATATACTTCTGTTATTTCACTTGTAATTATTACTTATTAAATACTTATTAAAATTTGATAATTAATAAAATATCCCCCGTTCAACTACTGCAAATACGCTGACCTTGTGTCTTTCCAGCAGTCGATCCAGGCTCTCTTCTCTTCTTAACCTTCCTAATTAAGTCTCACCCCTGGCCTTTGACCCCTCACACATGGCAGAGGAAGGAAAGGGAGCCTAGTTATTTCCAAATTAGCCTGTTTAGTATCCTCTGGCCGCAGAGGAGCCCAGAGCTGGTGAACGTGAAGCTTGAAATGGTCTGTGGTTCCATCGAGGCTTTCCATGCTTGTCTGCCCCAAAATGTGTACAGTAACAATGCTTTTCATGAGCTGTCACGGGCAGAGTACACATGAAATGTGAAAACATTTTCATTTGTTTATTTCTTCAAGGCACTGGTTTAGTATCCCAGGCACACAGCAGAGGTTCATTCCTTACTGGAGTCTGTGTGTCAATGTATTTTTTTTTTTAATTGATTTATTTATCTTTGGCTGTCTTCATTGCTGTGAGAGGGCTTCTCACTGCGGTGGCTTCTCTTGTGGAGCACAGGCTCTAGGTGCACGGGCTTCAGTAGTTGTGGTGCATGGGCTTCAGTAGCTGTGGTGCATGAGCTTCAGTAGTTGTGGTGCACGGGCTTAGTTGCTCCGCGGCATGTGGGATATTCCCGGCCCAGGGATTGAACCTGTGTCCCCTGCATTCTCAGGCAGAGTCTTAACCACTGAGCCACCAGGGGAGGCCTCAATATATTTTTAATGACAAATTTGCACACCCAGCACGCTGGTCAAGGGTCCAAGTGTTTCTGGGCTATACTTGGTTCTGGTTACTCTGGTACTTCTCAGTATATGGTAAGTAATTAGAATCATGACAGATTTGTTAATAGAAATGAAGCAAGCATCTAAAATGTAACCCATCTTTTATCCTTTTTAAAACAGAACTAAATCACATGCATAAATATCTAGTTTTTTTTAAAAAAACAAAGGAGCAGAAGTAGGAATTCTGAAAGAATCAAGCCAAGATTTTCTACTTACAAAGTAGGAGTGTTTCTGTCTTTCTGACGAACTTCGGTCTAGCATGAAATGGCAGCAAGGGTAAGACAGCATCAAGTTGAATAAAAATGTAATGATAAAACTATAGTGTATCAGTCATTTTCTATCTTTAATTTTTTGAATAAAAATTAAATTTAGCTTAGAAGAAAACAAAAAAACTTTCAATTTCTCTGAAATTTTCCCTTGTTTCCCAAGGAATTTAAACTGCTAAGTGGACCTCTAATCGCAAAATTGTGAATCACACTACCCCAAATTTTATATTAAAGGAGTAGTGACTTTAAAAGGTCATTTAATAGAGCATACATATACATATTGATCTACTTTCTAATCATTAAGGAAAATCTAAAATGTATGTGCTTTGGGACTTTCCTGGTGGTGCAGTGGTTAAGAATCCCCCTGCTAATGCAGGGGACACCGGTTCCATCCCTGGTCCAGGAAGATCCCACATGCCGCAAAGCAACTAAGCCCGTGCACCACAACTACTGAGCCTGTGTGCTGCAACTACTGAAGCCCGTGCACCTAGAGCCCATGGTCTGCAATGAGAAGCCACCGCAATGAGAAGCCCGCGCACTGCAACGAAGAGTACCCCCTCTAACAGCAACTAGAGAAAGCCTATGCTCAGCCATGAAGACCCAATGCAGCCAAAAATAAATAAATAAATTAATTAATAAAATAAATAAATAAAATGTATGTGCTTCTACTTTATTGTGGGTCTAAATGTTCCTTTTAAATAATTTTGTAAAGATAGATAAAAATGATAGATATAGGTGTAATATTTTGTAATACAGGATATCAGAAATGCCTGTCATATCATTTTGGTAATTCACACCAGGGTGATGGTGGCCTCGTAGAATGAGTTTGGGGGTGTTCCTCCCTCTGCTATATTTTGGAAGAGTTTGAGAAGGATAGGTGTTAGCTCTTCTCTAAATGTTTGATAGAATTCGCCTGTGAAGCCATCTGGTCCTGGGCTTTTCTTTGTTGGAAGATTTTTAACCACAGTTTCAATTTCAGTGCTTGTGATTGGTCTGTTTATATCTTCTATTTCTTCCTGGTTCAGTCTCAGAAGGTTGTGCTTTTCTAAGAATTTGTCCATTTCTTCCAGGTTGTCCATTTTATTGGCATATAGTTGCTTGTAGTAATCGCTTATGATCCTTTGTATTTCTGCAGTGACAGTTGTTACTTCTGTTTTTTCATTTCTAATTCTATTAATTTGAGTCTTGACGCAGACGTAGAGAATGGACTTGAGGACATGGGGAGGGGGAAGGGTAAGCTGGGACGAAGTGAGAGAGTGGCATGGACATATATACACTACCAAATGTAAAATAGATAGCTAGTGGGAAGCAGCCGCATAGCACAGGGAGATCAGCTCGGTGCTTTGTGACCACCTAGAGGGCTGGGATAGGGAGGGTGGGAGGGAAACGCAAGAGGGAGAGGATATGGGGATATATGTATATGTATAGCTGATTCACTTTGATATAAAGCAGAAACTAACACACCATTGTAAAGCAATTATACTCCAATTAAGGTGTTAAAAAAAAAGAAAAAAAAAAGAAATGGAAAGGGGAATTAATTCTGTACTTATTTCCCTTGGGTGGTAAAGCTATGATGCCAGCCCAACCTGCTTCCGACAGCCACTGTGAGTTTATCTACACGAGGAAAACTCACGATGAGCCCCTGGATGTGTCTTCAAATATAGAATCCTTCAGATGTCTCAGGGGCCCCCTGGGAAATGCACACAGTGGTGATCGAGACCCTGGTGGACCTCCCTTGCTTGGGGACCAGCACACAAGGCCAGACTCATGTCACAACACCCAGAATGTGCTGGAAACAGAGCAAAGAGAGTGTGGATTTCTCACACATCTGCTGTGCGCCCCGCCCCCAGGAACCCCTGACGTACCTCCTGGATGGGTGGGGTCCCCGAGTTTGATGATGGGTGCTGGAGGGAGCGTGCCCTGTGCCTCCCAGGTGTAGCATGGAGACCCCTTCTTCTGCTCTCATCCATCAATGTACGTTGTACTGGTCCTTTGAGATGTTTTCTATTTTGTTTTCTTCCCTCTCCTTATTAGCTTTTTAGTGTCTGTTTATCATCAACCAAATACCTTGCTTTCCTGGAGGCTGCTCCTCTCCCTCTGAAAAGCCAACATATGAGCAAACAAAAGTCCAGCCCTTTCTCATAGAAATACCCAGTACTTCCTGGCGTTCAACACCTGGATTCTGTAAGGTGCCCTGACTGGCAGGAGATGCCCACCTCCAGAGAGCCATAGGCTAGTTTTTCTCAAAGTGGGACCCCAAGAACAACAACTTGAACACCACCTGGGAGGATGTTAGCACTGCAAATTCCTGGGCCCCCCTCAGACCTCCTGGGAAAAAGTTCTGGAGGTGAAGCCAGCAATCAGTGTTTTTACCAGCTGACTTAAAGGCCCACGCACATTTGAGAACTATTGGCTTAAACGTCTGCCCATCATCTGGCTTTAGGAAACAGAGTTCAAGAGAATGACAAGTTTTAGGTACAACTCAGGGATGCCTTGCTCTTTTGAATAGACCTAATTATCTGATCCACCCAGAGACATGTTTTCCTGATTCACCTTTTACATCAGGCTGTCACAACAGTGCTGGAGAATCTTTAAAGTTCCTGGTGAGGCTAGAGTGGCTGGCCCACCGGGCAGGGGTTCCAACACACAGCCTTAAGGAAAGTCCCTAAATCCCCCATCAGTCCCCGGCTGGCTTCAGGACCTTCCCAAACTTTCTCAGATTTTGTGTTCTAGACTTCTTTCCATCTCACCAATATCTGCAACTTCGTTCCTTCCTTTTTCTTTCAGCTTCAACCACCTGGCAAAAATCTCCAGGCTTGAAAATCCAACCAACCATCTTTTCTGAAACAACAGCTAGTTTTCCAAGCACCGGTGGGAAAAAAGTCATAAACATAACCTCAACTGCAGCCTTCTCTCTCCCCAGAAAACCTTCAGTTTTTCCAGTCAACCCTTCCCCCTTCCCCACATAGGTATTTCAAAACTTCTCCACTTTTCCATTGACCGTCATAAATACCTGTGTGAGTAGTAGAAATCTCTATGCCCTTTACTGACAGTAATCATATTAAGATGTATTAAACATTTACTATGTGCCAGCTACTAAGTCTTTATGAATATTATACCATTTCACCCTATCATTTTATGAAGTAGGAGGGATTATTATTATTATTTTTTAATTTTTATTCTCATTTTACAGATAAAGAAATTGAGGCACTTTTAGGAAGTGGAACAAACAAGGTTTGAATTAAGGCAATTGAACTCCACAGCCTGTGCAATGGAATGCTATCTTATCCTACAAAGCTTTGTGGTACCAAGAGATGTGACAGCTGTGGGCAAGGATCAGGTCAGAAGGGGATGTTTCTTGAACAACTGCCATTTTTAATACTCTTTGGATGATTTATAATGTTTCATGACTAGTGGGCATTCCTTGAAGTGATTCCTCAAAGGAATCCCCAAGCCCTGTCAAATGAACCCTCTGGCCTCGGGGCTCTGGAGAGAAGCTGGCAGCCTGTGGACACGGCCTCCAATGCTGGAGTCATTTCTGCTCAGGGGCTGGACAAGACCCTCAGAGAAACACTCCAGGAAGACCGACCTGAACAGACGCTGGATCATTTAAACAGGAGAGCGGAAAAAAGAGTGTTTCAGTAACAAAAGCCTATGATAAAAGATAGATTTAATCTTCATCTAAGTTGGGCATGGCACAGAGTTTAACACTAAATAGCTTTATAAATTTTATTTTATTTTTTAGAAGCGGGGCTTCCCTGCTTTTGTTGCAGTGGCACAGTGGTTAAGAATCCGCCTGCCAATGCAGGGGACACGGGTTCGAGCCCTGGTCTGGGAAGATCTCACATGCCGCAGAGCAACTAAGCCCATGAGCCACAACTACTGAGCCTGTGCTCTAGAGCCCGCGAGCCACAACTACTGAGCCTGCGTGCCACAACTACTGAGCCTGTGCTCTAGAGCCCACGAACCTCAACTACTGAGCCCGCGTGCCACAACTACTGAAGCCCACGAGCCACAACTACTGAAGCCCGCAATCCTAGAACCCGTGCTCCGCAACAAGAGAAGCCACTGCAGTGAGAAGCCCGCGCACCACAACGAAGAGTAGCCCCCCCTCGCCACAACTACAGAAAGCCTGTGAATAGCAACGAAGACCCAAAGCAGCCAAAAAATAAAAAAGCCCCTTACATAATCCTCTCCATTTTCCCGTCTCAGAGGCGAGACATTTCATCTCTTCGCTGCTGCTTCTAGTATTTGTCTCCTTGTCATAAGGCAACTGCTTGGTTTTCCCGTTTGAGGCATTAGCTCCCCACCATGGAAAATGATGGTGTTGCCCCTTCAGACCACAACTCCACACACACACGCGTGTTCTAGTTCTCTCTCTCTCTCGCTCTGTCCACTGATGCTTCCTACACGCAGAGAGCACCAGGAGAGCTGCACGAGCGTTAGGGTTCACGTCGTCATTGCGCACACGGTATTCAGTGTGTATCATATGCCGTGAATGTTTCTCTCTGTGCAGTTCATTCCTTTCTCTAAACTCAATATTTGTCTTTTTTTTTTTTTTTTTTTTTGTTGCTTCCTTGCTTCCCCTTGATTTATCCCTAAAACTCTTCTTCCATTTTCTAGAACTCCTCTTAATTGGTTCAATCTCGTATTCTTCCATTTCTGGATATAATCTAAAAATGAAAAAGTGGCGATAAATAAGACCCTTTGTGCTGTAGCAAATATCATCAAAGGGTTATAATTCATTCTACCAAAGTTGTTGGTGTTCATCCCTAAGCTAAATAAATATTTAATTTTGACAACTCCTGAGCATTCCAACGAGACTTGGACCTTCCATAGTCAAGTGTCATCGTTTTCAAGTCCAAATGTTAGCAGAGGTTAAGTGTTGATGGTCTGTACAAAGGGTTTAGAAAGGCACAAAATAAAGCGTGTATGAGTGTAACATGTAGACATATACCACTGGGATATAGCTCATCATGGAATACATATTCTGTGTCTACCACGATTACATCTTGGTCACCAAAAATACAGAATATGGTGAATGTCAAACAATATTATTAAGAAAATATTTTGACAGAAACTACTTGCTTCAAAAATTAAGGTAGGGCTTCCCTGGTGGCGCAGTGGTTGAGAATCTGCCTGCCAATGCAGGGAACACGGGTTCGAGCCCTGGTCTGGGAAGATCCCACATGCCGCGGAGCAACTAGGCCCGTGAACCACAACTGCTGAGCCTGCGCGTCTGGAGCCTGTGCTCCACAACAAGAGAGGCCGCGATAATGAGAGGCCCGCGCACTGCGATGAAGAGTGGCCCGCACTTGCCGCAACTAGAGAAAGCCCTCGCACAGAAACGAAGACCCAACACAGCCATAAATAAAATAAAAAAAAAAAATAAAAAAAATTAAAAAAAAAAAAAATTAAGGTAATACTGGAATGAATATAAATAATGGTAGGCTTATTAGCATAGCGAGAACTTCCTATAACTCAATGAAGTAACACTTTACACATATATAGTCCTCACCTTTGTGGCATGTTCCTAACATGAATCTATATGAATGTTATAATAATTTAACCAACTAATTTTTTTTTGCCCCCAGTCAGCTGGTACAGAGGGCTATCCTGGCTTGCTGGTACTGTTCATCTTTTCCTCTTCCTCCTCATGGGAAAGGAAGACACAAATTAGTGGCAATATGTGTAAATGCGTTCTCTGTACCAAGTACCATGCTAGAAATGCAAAGAAGAAAACTAAAATCTCCAGGAAAGTATAGAAATACATATGTAATAAGATTGTTACATCACAATATATTAAGTGCAATACTCAATACGGTTTAATAGGATGGGCTATTTTTTAGAACTTGGTAGAAGATATTTCCTTTACAATTTGATTACAATACATATCACTCTTATGATCAGTATTACACATAAGGAGAGCTAAACTTTCATAAGAAATCTTATCAAAGGAGTTATCCAGGGGGATAGAATAAAATCTTGACCTTTCCATGTTCTGGTTATGTAAGCAAGACCAATTAACTAACATTTTAAAGCTTTAGTTTCCTTATACATAAGGGAAATGTATAATTACACAATTAATTGTGCTAAGCATAATTCTTTCAGATTTAAGTGATTAATAAAAGATAACTGCTGCTATTATTACAATAAAAATACAAGGGAGGATGGGAAAGAGGGAGGGAGGGAGGGAAGTTATCAGGGGCAAAGTAAACACACCTTAAACAAAATAAAATTCAAACATATAAAATAAAAACTTTAGAAAAGACCAGAAAAAAAAAACCAGTTAACAATATTCTGGAGATTAGAAATAAATATTAAATGTGAAGAAACTGATTTTAATTGCTGAAATGTTGAGAGATTCAGTTTTCACTGGTAATAGTTTGAAGATCTTCTTGGTGATAAATGAAGAATAAATGCAAATATTTTGCTTATTAGATGGGATGATAATATCCTTTACTCACCAGCATATCCTGTAACCAGTAGCTGTTTATACCAGAAAGAGAAACTGGTTAATGATAGTAGCTAAAATATAGTCAATAACCACTTTTTTTCAATATACCTATGACTGGAGTTTAGCATATTTTTACCTAATTAGGAAGGTGTTCACAGAAATTAAAACAATTGGGCTATTTTGAGACAAAAACTTTAAAATATACTTTTCTTCACTACACTAGTCTTTCTTATCTAATGGTTCTAAATCAAATATTCAATGCATATCTTTTAAATTCTTGGTCAAAACCAAAGCAGAATTTTAAGTGGTACTTTGTGGAAACTGTCTCAGCAAATGTACAACAGAAACTTTTCCAAAGACCTCTCAGAATATGAGGCTGAAACGCTATTGTTTTCTTAAAAAAAAAAAAAAAAAAAGTATGATATGTACCCCAAAAAGCTATGTGAATGCAAAAACTGGTCAAAAATATAGAGATGGGCTGTTGAACAGTACTTGTTAAACTGCAATTGGAAAAAAAATTCAGAGACACATAGCAATCATTTTTGTAGCTCCCGGATCTCATCAGAATCTTGACCATGAAACATCCATCTGGAGGAGGAATAAAGCCACCTACCTGCCTAAAAACTGAGTGGCTCATCACTTGAGAGAAATAACATATAACTGAATCCCAGCAAGCATACCCTTTAAACAGTGCATTTATAGCATGAGCTATTTTTCTAGAGACAGATCAACTATATAATATATTAGCAAACCAAGTAAGTAGATGTTATAATAGCATCCACTAAAGCAACAGGAAACGTGGTCTTAAAAGACTCTCGGCAAAATAACTTAAAATGCCTTTAATTTACAAGGTTTCAGAAGATATCAATTGCAGGGGGCTGTGCAAAGTAAAACACATCTCCATAAAAATCATGAGACAGGATTTTCCTTTCCTTACTCTCATCCTCTCACAAATGTACCCTGAGATTTCAGAGGTCCCACAATACCTTATGCTGCCATCACTCCAAGGTCTATTGCAGTGTGTGTGTGTGTGTGTGAATTCTTTTGAGTTTTATCATTATCGGTCTGCCGTACTCAGTAATTTTTAAGATCTTAAATATATTCTTCCATTAAAAAGTTTAACAAACGCTGTCCTTGATTTATGATTAGTTACTTCATGGAAGAGAAACCTAAAATAGAAAACAGTCGTTGCCACTCTTTCGCCCCAAGAGCTAGATGAGAACACGGATCAAACACCAAGAGTACTTCAATAAGCCAAGGATTAATGAGACTATAACGATAAACCCGTCAGCAGTGCTGTTTTTACACCAGACCATGATGGCTTTGACGAGCCATGTCATGGTCCAGAGTCTCCACTTATTTCGAAGAAACTTTGAAAAGTGAAACCGAAAATAGTCTGTCCATAACAGATGCCATAATAGGTTATACATTTCTTCCCAACGAACAGCATGAGTCTAATCTTTTCTGGATAGATCCTTCTTTGATTAATTCTCAGGGAAGCCTTTTTCCTGGCCAGCCAGGAGAAAGTGTAAAAGATACATGGTCTAATTCTAATGAAAATAAAACACGACAGGCTGACCTTTCCAACTCACTCATATGTGGTGCAAACTGAGTGAAGGGCTCTTATTCTAAATAGATCTGTGAAGAACAGAAAAGAGATCAAAAGTTATTCTTTGTGTTTAATAATAAAATTGAATCTATTGTCAAAATAGGGATTGTAACAAAGGTGATTATCAGGGAAGATTTTATCTATTTTCCCGTAGAATGTTTTAGGGTAGCATTTCATTTTCCATTTATATTAATTTCTTTTTGATGGATACAAGATGAGATGACAGTGGAATTGCTTAGATCATAAGGAAAAAAATGAATAAAGAAGCAGTATTATGAAATCACCTTCTTATCAGTTGCCTCAATTTAAGTTCATCCTGATGATAAACTTCTTATGGGTCAGTAAAATTATTTATCATACTGATAATGACAGTGTATTGTACAGTTTTGTGTTTTATATAAAAGTACTATTTTCTAAATTTCCCAAGGATCATCTAAGCCCTAAAATCAAAATTTCCTACTTCTTCACATTGTGTCCCAAACTCATTTAACTTGACAATTTTACCTTTGATGCCTAACATTATTCATTGACTTTTATTTTTTAACCTTGAAAGATGAGTGCGTGTTCTACTCCTGACTCTGCTATGAACCAAATGACAGCAGACAGGTTTTAGAACCAGGAATTTTAGAGCTGATCCGCATACAATGACCAGCAGCAAAGCTGACACTGGGAACCGGCTCCTGAACCCTGGTCTTTAGGTGTCATCGCAACCAGTTCTGGGACCTGAGTCTCACAAATGTATTTTATTATTAAAAAAATATAGTATTGAGGGAACAGATGTCTCCATGGGTTTCCATTCCACTGTATGAAAATGTATAAAATCTTAAGAGACATATTTTGAGGAAATCAATGGCTACTTTATTTAAAAAGAATTACCCCGGAACAGATCGCAGACTCCCAAGAAATTAAAGAGGAACAACAACCTTTAAGGTTGACGGTTTAAAGAA
This sequence comes from Balaenoptera musculus, assembly GCF_009873245.2. NCBI lineage: Eukaryota > Metazoa > Chordata > Mammalia > Artiodactyla > Balaenopteridae > Balaenoptera > Balaenoptera musculus. Next base: position 8,968,494 of record NC_045805.1, on the reverse strand, counting down.
TTCTTTGTTTTTCCAAATCTCAATTATAATGAACTCTCTATTTTTTCATTTCGAGGACCATGTAAAATAGAGGGGAAATAACAAATCAATTGGTCCTCTTTAGTGATGAGAACGCTGTATAAATAGTGACTTTTATCTAAGTGGATTTTTGCCCCCTGAGGCAAATCTTACATTGTGAACTAATAGTTGTTCAATAGGCATAATCTGATTCAGTTCGCCAAGCTGAATTTCAACAAATGTTGCTGAATGCTCACCATGTAGTTTTCACTGTGCGATGAGTTAACCACAGTACAGCGCACAAAAAAGGCATGAAATGAATGCTTTAGTGTTGTGAGGCAGACATTAAACCATCAAGAAACAAAGCAAAAACGATCCTTACAGACCATAAGACAGCTGTAATAGAAACAGTTCGCTGGGCTCATTGCCTACTAACTGTGTGACATCAAACAATTTACTTAACTTCTCTGTGCTTCAACTTGCTCTAAAGAATTACAGTACCTCGGTGGCATTGAAGACTCAGTTAGTTAATATACATAAAGCATCTAGCACATCAGAAGAGCCATATGTGTTAGCTATTGTTATACTTTCTTGCACATTTTATCATAAGCTTAATGAAAATTCGTTGACATGGTAGGGGATGTCACAGTGATTGTTGAACACCTTTTAAGTGAAAGTTCCCATGTTAAACACTGAAGGTACAGAAATGAACAAGACACGAGAGCTGCCCCTGAGGGTCTAGTGGGGAAAATAGTATAAATGGATAAACTCTGCGTTCAGCGCTATGCAAACACAGAGGAAAGCAGTGTTCCTGCATCAGGATTCAGGTGGCTCACTGAGCAGGTACCAAGGAGGTGGAGAACAGCGGAAGGGCGCTTGAGACAGTGGCACCGACAAATGCAAAGCGGAGGGATGCAAAACAGCGTGATGTGCAAATTGCAAGATGATGGGTTTGGCAGCAAGCCCCAGGTAGTGACGAGGGTAAGGAGAAGGAAGCACTCAGCAGGATCACGTCGACAGTTGAATGTCAGGCTTAGCAGAGGAAACGGGCAGATCTGACTTTTACATAGGTTGCTGGCTGCCCTCATACAAAGCACAGATGGAAGGGTTTATTTTACACCAGAGGGACGTCTCACCTTCTGAGGGCGGAGGACAGGAGGTGAGGACGGCAGCATATATAAACGAAGATATAGGGACAGGGGTCAGGGGAGGGAGATAAGCAGTTCTCCCTGACCTTCGTTTGTCTAGTAGGAATGACAACTAGCTTGACTGTTAAGGTTAAGAGGGTGGAGCTTCATCAAGAGGCTTAAAGACAGACCACAATACCTGGACCTGTTTTCGGTTGGACAGGATAGGAGAGGTAGCTGCTAGGGAAGGATAAAAGCACATCAGGGAATCTGAAGTGTGGCACAAATGAACCTACGTACAAAACAGAAACAGACTTATAGAGATCAGACTTGTGGTTGCCGAGGGGGCGGGGGAGGGAGGAGGATAAACTGGGACTTTGGGGTTGGTAGATGCAAACTATTATATTCTGGATGGATAAACAACAAGATCCTACTGTATAGCACGGGGAACTATATCCAGTCTCCTGGGATAAACCACGATGGAAAAAAACAGAAAAAAGGGAACGTATGTATCCGTAAAACTGAGTCGCTCTGCTGTACAGCAGAAACTAACACAACACTGTAGATCAACTATACTTCAATAAAAAAATAATAATAAAAAAAAGCACATCGGGCTTCCCTGGTGGCGCAGTGGTTGAGAGTCTGCCTGCCAATGCGGGGGACACGGGTTCGAGCCCTGGTCTGGGAAGATCCCACATGCCACGGAGCAACTGCGCCCGTGAGCCACAATTACTGAGCCTGCGCGTCTGGAGCCTGTGCTCCGCAACAAGAGAGGCCGCGATGGTGAGAGGCCTGCGCACCGCGATGAAGAGTGGTCCCCACTTGCCTCAACTAGAGAAAGCCCTCGCACAGAAACGAAGACTCAACACAGTCATAAATAAATAAAAAAAAAAAAAAGCACATCTGGCTTCATGGATATAGAGGAAGCAAACTGTAGAATTGACAAAGAAAGGGAGTTTTTCCAGACCAAGGCAAGGGAACAGCAGAGATGGTCCAAGGAGTCAGGGAGGTGAGGCTAGGAGGGGCTCATCCCTGGGAGGAGATGGAGGGACCACGGAACGGAGGCCCCTATGAGGTGAGAAGTGAGTTGTGAAGGCTCTGAGGGTGTGAGAGAGCCGGACAGCTTGAAGGCAGCTCCTGGAGCCCAGAGTCCTGGGGTTAATATTCATGTACTTATTTAGCAAATGTTTATTCAGTGTTTCATAAGACCTAGAATGAGGCCTCATACCCAGACACGAGATGATGGTGAACAATTGTTATCTTTAAACCCTCTTGGACAGTGGATGGGAGTAGCTACAAGTAAGCGAGAGAGAACGTCAACTTGCAAAGTTCCAGGGAGCGAAGGTGCACTGAGATTCTAGAATTTCTAACAGTGGAACTTACGTGTCTGCACTACTTGGGGGCCAGGAAAGGCCAATGGAGCAAGGTATGTGAGCTGACATGCGGAGGATGATTAGGAAGTAACTAACCAAAAGGTGGGGATGGAACAGTAATTCTGTTCCCACCATAACAGCACAGTCAAGGGGGCTGGTGAGCGGAACAGAATGACGATGGACAGAGGGCAGGAACGAAGTCATTTGGGGGCGCCTCGGCTCAGTCAAGGGCTGGAATCCTTAGTCTGATAACCGTGAAAAGTCACTGAAAGAGTTGGCACAAAGCTAAGACAAGGTGATATTTGGGTTCTGGATTCATCGGCTGTCAGCAGTGTGGACCAGGACGGTAGAGAGACCGTCCTGAGCTGGAGACTAGTTAGGCAAGGCGAGTGTAACAGTCAAGGCAAGAAATTTGAAGACGTTAGGAGAGGCTGAGAAAGAGGATGTTGAGAGATGATTCTGGTGAAATGGGAAGGTCCTGGAGGTAGAAGTCAGCGCGTAAAGGAGAGCAAAGCATCAGAGGAAACTCAGTGAGTCTCCAGCTTTGCACCTGGAAGCACAGCCCTGCCTTTCCTGGGGAGGAGAACCGCTCACAGAGGACCTGGGCTCAGCGGCGGAGGGGCCTTGAGGGAGGTTTGAGGTTTGGACAGATGATAGTGGAGATGCCTTTGATTAGTTGAATTCCAGGGGCCAAGCAGGATTATACGTTCAGCGACTGGACTTGCAGCTCTAGAATTCTGAGCTGAAGGGGAGACTGTAGCAGAATGCACGCAGGGGTTTGAAGAACAGTCCGATGGAAACTGTTTAAAACTTAAAAGAAAAAAAAAAAATTCAGCAGCAGCAGCAGCATAGGGTTGACCACTGAGGAATTGTGACATCTACTGGGTAAGTAGAAAATTATCTTGAAATGATGAGATGATATAGAACAGTCAGGTGGAGAGATAAGATGAATTAAGAATCATTTACTATGTTGAAACCAATGACGGAGAAGGAAAAAAAAAAGAAAGATTGGGGAGAGAGAAAGAAATCAAGACTGCCAAATGTTGTTGAACAGTCAGTCCAGCTGTATGAAGACTGAGAAATGTCACTAGTGTCCCCTTGGACCTCGCACTTTCGCCACCAGTCTCCTCATCAGTCCAAGGACCCCCTGGCGCTTTTGCCATCTCTGCCCCTCTCTTCATTCCCCACCCACCCACCCCCAACCTGGGCAGGGCCGGTGTCCCCCTCCTATGGGACTGTACTTATCACATAAATGGACATTCTTCAGAAATGTGGCTTTCCCCACACTAAATATGTTTTCATTGAAAGTGGGAACATTTGCTTACTTATATATATTTTTTTATTCCCATGACTTGTTAACTTTTAGAGTAGGAGCTGAATTAACATCCGGTGAATGGAAGGAAAATAGAGAGGGATAGAAAGCAGGGATGGAAAACAGAGTGGCTGGAAAGGAGGCAAAAAGAATTACATTAGCAGGATTTCCACCATTAAAATATAGAGAAAAACCTACGCAGATGAGTAAGTACTAAGGATGTAATGCACAACGTGATGAATATAATGAACACTGTTGTAAGCTATATAAGAAAGTTGTTAAAAAAGTAAATCCTAAGAGTTCTCATCACAAGGGAAAAAATATCATTTCTTTAACTTTGTATGAGATGCATGGTCACTAAACTTTCACATTAATCATCTCATGAAGTATGTAAGTCAAATCATTACCCTGTGCACCTTAAACTTACACAGTGCTGCATGTCAATTATATCTCAATTAAAGTGGGAGGAAAAAAAGAAGTAGCGGGGAAGAACTTCCGAATGCAGGGTCAGTGAGTCTTCTCCCCTCTAAGTTCCTTGATTTCCTCTCCCCTCTTAGTGGCTCTCTCCTTGCAGTGGTTTTGTTTTCTTCTGTCTGTAGGGGGCACTGGGCCCCCTCATCTACTTTTCTTGTTAGGTCCTATTGAGGGGGCATTTGGGAGCTTGCCAGGTAGACTGATGCATATAGTACTCAGTAGAGCTGACAGATTGTTAACAAAGACTTAAAAGAAAAAAAAATGAAAAATACTGATATTTCAATAAATGGGAAAAAGATGAACAGGTTTAGACAGAAAAAAGAAATATTTTTGTAATATTCCTTACAAAAAGAATTCCTCTTATCTATTTAGTTCTTACAAACTGCCAAAAGTCTCCAGGAATTGAGAAACTCAGCCTTTTCAGACTTCATGGATATCACTTCTATGTTTCCTTCAATAGAGTTCCAAGGAATAGCATGATGTGCCTCTCACGATGTTTCAGAATTATTTCCAGACGGATAACCCAATCCAACAAGCCTGGGATGCTTCACATTTATAGGATACTGAAGGATAAGCTGTATCCCCAAATTCCAGACATCTCCAGAGAGTCGGAAAACCACAAATTGAAAGCTGAAAATTAGGGGAAAAATGAAATTGCTGTTCTACAAAGGAGTAAGCTAATAAAGCTCATATCCTCCAAGAATACTGAGAAGCTGAAGAAAGATTTGGCTACACTAAAGAAGCACAATAATACTCATCATTTACGAAGCACTTCCCAGTTTCAAAAGTGTTTTTGCGTACAATATGCCACTGGTTCTTCACAATAATCTTGTGAGCTATGGTTTATGTTTCTACAGATATACAAATGAAGCAGTTAAGAGACGTGTGCAAAGTTTACAGTATGGAAAAACAAAACACAACAAAAAAAACTTTATAGCATGAGCAATTCTAGTAAGGAATAGAGTTGGTATGATTCCTTTCCGACGTTTTTATCTTATTTCACAAGTTCTTTTAAATCTCTCAAATGTCTAACCTTCTTCAGAAATTGCTTACAAGTAAATCTGAGCAGGTGATTCTGATTTTATGACTCTCCAATTAAAAACACATACAGCAATCCAGCCCATGCTGTTGACAAAACAAATGAGTAAAACTTATTATCAACTCTATTTTACAATGCCTAACTTAAAAAATAATTCACCATTTATCAGAATTAAAAACATCATTTTCGTACAGATGGCACCAATCAGACAAAGGTAATGATAACTTTTCAGCGTGTGATACTTGACACATTACCCAAAATAACAGCATGGCATTAATCTGCTTATAAATTAGGACATTAAACTTTTCTCAACTGAGAGAGCCAACGATTCATAGTCCAGAAAACAAACAAACAACAGCAAAATTCGCTCCAATATGGAGCATTCCCTAAAGACTGAACCAACATTTGTTAACAGATATCCACACAGGAAAACACATGTAAAAAGGACAGTGACAAATGCCATCCAAGATAATTACCAAATTAAAACAATTATTTTTCATAATTAACCATGTTATAATGATGCTTCATTTACTAATAAAACCAGATTTTTTTTTTTATTCCTACAATATTTTATATGCCCCAGAGAATGTGCTATCTTATCCACCTCGGTTCTCAACTCCATGAAGTTCTGATATTCATCTGTAGGCAAACATCAGAAGCCTCAGAGAAAGAACAGTTTTCTCTGGGTCAATATTTCTGTCTACTATCATGACACAACTAGTTTCTCTTTACTCCTCTGAGATTAACCTACCTGCTTACTTGCTGAATTCCCAAACTAGTGCAAAAGGAGCTGTCTTAGGTAGATTCCCAATTTAGCAACATGTTCAGACAGTAAAATTACCATTTTTATTATAAAGGAAAAAAGGATGTTTTTCAAATAGCTATCTTAGTGGCACTTGTTCTGCAGTTAATTCTAAATGAGGGAGAGAAAAGAATAGCTGATGCTGACTTTGGCTCTTTTGCATTTAATTGGACGGCCAAAGTTTAGAGCATTCCCAGTGGTCAGACCTGCCGTGGTATGAGATGACACTGAACCTGCCAATCACTTGATTAATGCAAAAGAGGTTTAACCAAAGTCTTCCATTTATTATAAAATGCCTAACATAGGAAAATGAGTTATTTTAAAAATTGCAATGCTGTCTCTACTATGATCATTTCCTAATATGATTACTAGCTGATGAAGGATAAAGACTAATAAGAGACATGATTTTGAGGTCATATGTGGAAGCATTTTCATCACAAACAGAAAAATAATCAGATGCATGAACATTTTCAAAGTGATTGAAAAGAGTTCTCAAATCAGGAGCTAGTATTAAATTCCACCTCAATTAAAAAGTAAATGAATACCTTGAAGTAAAGTGAGTCCTATAATATCTTCATCTGTCAACTGGGGAGACCGTGGGGAAAAAAGTAACCTTTATATAGAAACGGATGGATTATGAAGATGTGAGTTTTCAAACACTGGTCCTGAGCAATGTCTCTCTCTCTATAACAGTGGGCTTGAAACCAGTGGTGTGTGGTCAGTCCTTCTCTTCTCACTGGCCTCATGAATTTCTTCCTTTGGGTTATAACAGTAGCTTCATTTGTAGTACTGGACATTACTTCTAGTTCTTCAAATTTGCTTCATGAGCTGATGAAAGTGTTCTCATCTTTTTGCTACAAACTAGGTGAGTCGGGTGGAGGGCAGGCTGAAATCTGCAATATCCTTTGTAAATTGGTTTTATCACAAGAGATTCAAAGATGCTCATAAGTAAAGTTGGTTAAACTGACGGAGACGTTGATATTATGTTCATAGCAAGTTTAAATTTTATAGCTATAGGTTTGGATATAGAATAGAGGTTCTGAGGCTGTCAGCCCCAGTGAAAGATAGGCTTGCAGTTTTTATTGTCTTCTCCTTGTTCTGTGACTCTTGGATCATCTTGTGCCTTTACAACTTAATTTTATGGCCTATAATTATAACCTAAATTTTTCTTTCTGTTTTGCCAATAAAAATCTCAAGCTATGAGTGAGATTCTTCTAATTTCAACTGGTGTGTGAGCTTATAATTTTCAATTTCTATTCACCCAAGGGCTCTACCTTATTTCTCTCCTCAAGAGTTGCGTTAGATCCTCCAAATTGTTATCTGCCTTATTCCCAATCATTCACTGTTGAGTGATAAAAGAGATGAAAAAAGCTTTTCCTTGCTCTTGTGGCACTTCTGTCATGAAGTATTCCAAGCTCTACGGTACTCTGACTCTTCGGACATTTACATGGTAGGGAAGGAACTGAAGATCTTCTCATTGACCTTTGCTAACTGTTCTAGAGATGCCTTAGGAGTCTCTTCTTCATGAAGTCTTATACTGAACTACTAATGCATTTTTAAGTGGTGACAATGAATACAGATAGTTTTGTGCTAAGTTGGACATCCCATGGCTTAAGTGAGTTTAACTGGAACCTACATAGTTAGACTGTCAGTGTTCTCTTGTAGACAACTTTCTGGTTCTCACTTTTTTTGGAAGAAGCTACAGATTGTAAGAAGAGATGAAGAAGGACCTTCCAAAAATTATATACTCAAGTCTTCTTTGGGACATATTAAGTGATATAGACCAGAAATGACTATTTCACAGACCAAAATGTATGTAGTGAATTAGATTAGACTTGGGTCCTGGCATCCTCCAACATTCTTATCTTGAATCCCAGTCAAAGATTAAGATGAAGAACACGTCTGTCCCATGGAAGCAAATTCAATGATACTTTTCTGTAGGTTTCTGTATCAGCTCTCACCACGTACAGTTTTTCTGTACAGGTGGCAAAGGGTTTGTGTAACTTCAAGGAAGCAGACCAGCTCAAACTAGCTTTGAGTTTATTAGTTGACTCCTCAAAATAATCTCTTCCTCTCTGCCAACCCCTGGGCACACCCTATGTTCTGTTCTATTGGGTCTACACACTGGCTTTGTGCTATAGCTTTTTCTTTTTCTTGAAGCAGAGTGCATGACTGTCTTATCAGCACTGTGCCAGCACTAAGTAGGTACTCAATAAATAAATCTTGGAGGACTGGGCACTTGGCAAGATGACACCCACCTGGGGAGCTCCTTCTCATGCAGACCAGCACCACCCCAGGACCACTAAGATCCTAGTAGTTGGTGAATTCAGAGACAACTGACAATAGAGTGCAAATGAGTTTGCTTAACCTCCCCCTGGCAGCCAGCAGGTCTGAAAAGAAGGATCCATCTGAAAACATGGAACTTCAGTGAACCAATCCAAGGAGCCACATCCACACAGAAACCGCCAAGTGTCGGAGCAGCAAGATTCCTGGTGCAGTCATCCCAGCCCATTCTCTCTACTTCCTGGTGTCTGATCAATTCAAAGTACACCTGTTCTGATGAGCTTCGATCTGAAGTCATCCTGCAGCGCTGGCAATTTGGGGCTGATGGTGTAGAACAGGGGAATCCAAGACACGTTACCCAGGATGTTGTTCGATGGAAAGGAGAGTGATAAGAACTTTTAAAATGCTGTATACACAGTTCCTTACAAGTTGTGATGTCTGTTATATACGCTGTCCAGGTTAAATTCCATAACTCCAGTGAAGTAAGTATCATTATTTTTCTAAACATTGATATGAACACATCGGAGTTTGGACAAGTCAAGTAACTTACCCAGCATTACACATGTTAGTTAGGTAAGAGCTCCGGCATCCACAGAGATGGTACGCAGAGGTCAGAGACAGGGATCTGTCTGGGTTTCTCCTTCTCCTCCACGTGCTTAATCCGTCTGTCCTAATTCCCATGGGTTCTACTGTTTGAAATCACCCTTCGTAATCCAGTACATGCCTATGTTGCCCCTGGCATGTTTCAACTTTTGATACCAACCCCCCAACACTCTCCTGGGGATTCCTACAGAGATGTGCGTGTGTGTATGTGTGTGTATTTTCTACTTAGAATCCTTCAGTGGTTCTCAGCGCCTGCATAATTCGATACAAAGCTCAAGCAAAGCCTTTCATATGCTTCCCTCTCTGCTGCTCACCACCCTTCCCGGCCTCCGACACATTCCCCTCAGCGTGATATGCTCACCTCCACACCTAGCCTTCCTCACACATTGTTCTCTGCCTGGAATGTCTCTTCCACTTTCCTTCCGGAAGACTCCACCTCTCCTTTCAGTACCCGACATGATCACCTCTGTGCTCTCTCTCCACTACTTAATAAAAGTAATTTATAAACCTCTTTCTGAACAACAGTAATGATAATAATAGCTAATACTGACTCGTTAATTTAGCCCGTACTCTGGTACGTAGCGGGTGAAGTTTACCGTAACTGCTAGCTCATCGGAAACGCCATGATCGTGGATATATTTAGCATCATCAAGGTCATCTTACAGGTAAAGAAATTGATGCTCACGTAAGTTAAGAACCTGGGCAAGTCGTGCACTCATTACGTGAGTGTCAGGACCTAATGTCAATGTGCCAGCTCCAAAGCCACACACTCAAACACAACGCCAAAGACTTTGCCTGTCCAGGAGAATGTGACTCAGCTGCCTGGAATCGGGGTCGTGTATGATTCTTCCTGTAGCCTCAGCAGGTCCTAGAGGCTGTGCCCCAGGACACACAGGGGAGTGTGCGTCCTGGCCTAGAGAACACGTGGAAGATGTGACGGTTAATTGTATGTGTCCCTTTGACTGGGCCACAGGGCCCAGATTAAACATCCTTTCTGGGTGTGTCTGAGGGTGTTTCTGGATGACATGAACATTCGAATCAGTGGACTCAGGAAAGTAGGCCACCGTCCCCAGTGTGCGTGGGCATCATCTAAAGTGCTGAAAAGAACAAGAGAAGAAGGAGGAATTTGCCCCCTTTTTCCCGTCTCACTGTTGGAGCTGGGGCTGCTCATTTCATCCTCTCCTGCCCTCAGACTGGGGTTATGCCCTTGCTCCTCTTGGGTCTCCAGCCTTTGGACGTGGACTGGATCACACTACAGCTTTCCTGGGCTCCAGCTTGCAGATGGCAGACAGGGGAATTCTCAGCCTCTGCCGACATGTAGCCAATTCCTCCCTTACACTCACACACACACACACACACACACACACACACACACACACACACACCCTATTAGTTCTGCTTCTCTGGAGATCCCTAACTGACCCACATGGTGCAGTAGAGCTATGCAGAGAAAACAGGTCTTAAAACCACAGGTTCTGTACTTATTTCTCATCACTCCTTTCTGTGACCTTTATGGGAAGATGCAATCAATGAGTATTTGGAGCCCACTGGGATTCCTGGAGAAAATAAGAGGGATGGCATCTTCGCGTGACCTGCGTGACCTGCACAGGGCGAGCCACAGGTTAATATAAACGCCAGCACCTATGGCCTGTGTGCTGGGGACCATGTCACATGATATGAAGATGTCGCCTACCTCTCCCACTTCTAAATGTAATTCACTGCTGCTGGAAGTTTTCCTATCACCTATGCTGTTGTCCTTTATTAAAATGCTTATTTAATATTAGCTTTTCATATTCCTAGAATACAAAGAGAAGCTCTCATAAATTCATTGAGAATTAAAAAAAAAAAAAAATCAGTGAAGTTTTACATTCATATAAAGGTAACCTCTGATCAGGTAAAAATAATCTATCTTAGGTAATAACTTCAATAGATTTCAGCAAAGGTTAAACTGTCATTTCTATACAAGTGCAAAGAAAAAAAAATCTTCACGTATACTGAAAACGGTTACTCTGTTTGGAATCTTGACTGAAAATACTCAGGAAGCCGCACTTTTAATAGTGATAAAAATTCCCTTTTTTTTTTTTTTTTAACCCTCGCTAGGTCCAAATCAATCAGAAACTTGCCAAGAGGGAAGTGAACATCTGGTCCTTCTGGCTGCAAAGACACCCTAGCGGGTACCCCGAGGACGAGGGTGGAAAGCTCTCCGTTAAACGTAGAAGCAACACCAGTGATGCTGAATTTCAGCAGAAATGATTCCAAACTGCCTGCAGCGAGAGAAGCCCGCGGAGCCGGCCAGGGCTTGCCCAACGCTTGGAAACTAGTTAAGGGAAGGTCATCTGAGAATTCGCTGGTAAAGTGCCCATTTAATTGATTCACTCCCCTTATAAATTAAAACTGTAATGATCGCCTTTTAAGCTGACCTAGGTCCACTCTAATGATTGGTAATTTACACCTTGGTGTTTCATTAAGACCCTGAGTTGCAAACAACAGGGGCTTCTGCTATCTGGTAAACAAAGTGCGGCCCCCTCACGGAGAAGTCGGGAAGACTAACGGATTCGTGTAAAATCCCTTACGTGTTGTATTTAAAAGGCAGTTCGTGCTATGAGTGAGGAAGTAAAATTCATATTTTTAAGGAAGTATCTTTTGAACTTGATGTGTTCCAAGGAAGAAACGAGGGTACCTCTGGACGGAGAGTGAGCCAGGCACGTCCTGAGGCACCTGTCCTTCTGTAAGAGGATCCACCCCGTCAACAGGGGCTTTCTATCCTCACTCTCCTCCATGTGACGTCACCCCAGCCGGGGACCCTTGTCGTCACTGTGGATGCCACCAGCTTCCTCACTTTCCTGTTGGGAAGAGCATCTCTAAACTTCCTAGCCGGTGACGTCCCAACTCTGTGTCTGCAGCTCACTGGGTGGTCCTCCTTGCCCGGCTCCCCTTGGAAGTAACAGGGACACTCTTATCTTTTCATGACAGGCTTTGGATAACTTTAGGGCCTTGGACTTGGGCTCGGGGCCCCATCTAACAGAATTATTCACAACAGAGGGATTTTCTAGGAGGCAGGTTTCCTCTTTCTGTTCTTGTAAGAGTAATGGAAAAATAGCATCCTTCTGAAGAATTTGTGCCCTGGCTAAAACAAGCATAGAAGGAAAACAACAAACATTAACTGCAATTCCAATCTTTTTTCTAGTGTTTTGCATTGTTAGGTGAGTATTCGGAATGGCCAGTCTCTGGGTGAGCGATGTGAGGGTTTGCAAAATTAGGGCCAGAATCAGGGTTAAGAAGAAGATGGAAAAACCAACCTGCTCTACATGAAAAGATAGCATACATTTGTGGGGTTTGTATACACAGGGGAGTTGGAAAAAGAGAAGGAGAAACAGGATAATTTGAGCAATATGGCTGATAAATGGTGAAAATTTTCCTGGTGTGAGAAATGCCTAAAAATCACAGCAAGAGCAACGCTTAACATCATTTCCTCCCTTGGGCTTTAATTACACTTTGTGACTTGAAAACTTTCAGTAAAAGTCTTCCAGAAGCAAAGACCTTATGTTAGAGATTGTTTTGGAGAAACGAGGGAAGAGAAATTGCTTCTCATGTGGGACCAGTGCAATGGTGGAGGACCCTACAGCCAAGGTTGGGGGCGTCAGCACAGAGGAAGGCTGTGACACACCCCCTCACTCAGCGGCAAGTATCAAGACCCCTATTTACCCAAGAGGAGCAGAGGAAGTTGACATCTTAAAGCAGAAGTTTCCACCCAAAATCCTTCTTGTTACTTTCACCTCTTCCTATAATGCTCAATATAAATACTGTGACACATACTGTAAAAGCGAAAATATCCTGGCTCCTTTGGACCACACACATTTGAACAACGTGCCTTGGGTAGATCTATCTATTGATGCTAGAGGAAATAAATCACTTACTAACGGTGAGAAATGAACTGCAGTTAGGTTGCTAGACCCTGATGGCCATGAAAGATAACAGATATAAATAGAAACATTTGAGACACATAATAGCAAGAAAATATTGAATCTCTTATATCTAGTTTGGCAAACACCTTACTATTCAGAATGTTGCCAAAAGGAAGTTTACAGTTGCTACAGTTTATTGCATAGTTCTACTAGGTCACTAAGTTAACACAGGGAAGGAGACCATTATACTGTACTTGTATTTCCGTGCCTCCCATGCTGGGTGACATGGAGTTTTACTTACTTATTATCATGACTTGGTGGGACCATTATTTTTACATGTATTTTATAGGTGAAGAAAATCTAAGTGATTTGCCAAAGTTCACATGGCAAAACTAGTGGCTAAACTGTATTGAAAAGTCTTCTTTGTTGGCTTTCTGCTCCTGGGATCTTCCCCAGACCACACTTTCCCCCAAATGCTTATTTGTCATGCGGAAAAATCATTACCTATTTAAATATAACGTTAATCAACCTTACTTCCAAAGGTCCATTATGCTGTAGACATACATTAAGTATCAGAAGGCAGGAAAACCCAGCCACCTCCAGGCTGTGATAGGTTTTCCTGGATGACGCTGATTGGACACACAAGCAGTGAGAATCCTTTCTGATTCTGGTTTGCCAGGTGGATCTTTTAGAGGAATCAATGTGTTTAGCTTTGCAGCTTCATTAGACTCTGCTTTAAATTTCTGTCTTTAAAAGAAACTTTTACAAAATCCAAATTCATATAGTTACTATATTAAACTTTCCATAGAAATTAATTAATTGGTTAACTTATGAAGTGGCGGCTAAGACAACTTTTATCTCGTTGAGGAATAAAATGTACCATTTGCTTCCAAGACTTTTCCCACTTTGTTAAGTCAAATCATTATGCTTCATACCTTAAACTTATACAGTGATGCATGTCAATTATATCTCAATAAAACTAGAAAAAAAAAATCCCCACTTTAAATGAACACTATATGATATCCACCAATAAGTACCACAGTCAAGAAAGAAAAAAATCTACTTCACATTATAATTCAACCTTGTATATTGCACATTTAAAGGAATTATGTAAATATATAATGATGTTTCTACACTAATCTTTATATATATGTACACTTCTTAAATGTATACACAAATACATATAGTGAGAGTGTGTATGCATAGAGAAAGAGAGAGAGAGAGAGAGAAATTAACATCAAATTAGACTTTAGGTTATCTCCCCAAAGTTCATTTTTATCCTATTCTCAAAATCTCAGAAGATATTTCTCTCCATTTTCATGATACGGTAAAGCAAATAAACACGATTCTAGCAAATGCATAACACCCTATGGCAGTTTTAAAATGACTTATCAACACCCTACTACTATTTTTTTGAAAGGGGTCTGATTTCCTTTCCCATTTGTAATTAAAAGGAAATAGCCCTGAAGAAGGATGACAACATTCTATGAACCTGGGCTGGGACAGATGTGAGGAGAATAAGAACACACGGAGCCCGGTTCCTATTTCTGCCACTAGATCACCGTGTCCCCTGAGGGCAGCCATACAGCCTGCCGGGCTGTCCTTTCATCATCTATATTCACGTCCACGTGAGCAATTCAGTCCAGCCGCCCCCAGGGCTGCTCTCACCTGGAACACCGCTTGTCTCTCTGATCTCTGTCTCCACTCTGGAAGGAAACAGGACAAAGCTGATGCACGGTTTGAGGTCCCCTAAACTCATTCAACCTGCTGTCCGTGACCAGGGCTTGCAAGCCTAGCTGGTGGTTTCGGTTCTGCAGCTCTGATTTTTAGTTTCCCTCATATTTTGGCGCAAAACTGTTAAATGACAGAGCGCCGGCTGGTCTCTCCAGGGCAGCTGCCATCCCTTCCCAGTGAGCCTGTGATGTCCTGTCTGCAGCTCGCAAGGCAGTTGACATCCTTTATTTTGTCATGAAGCCACCGCCTGGAATTCCCCTTGCCATCAATCCCGTGGTCTCACAGATAGAAGCAACTGTGCTCTGAGCAGAGTTGCTGAGTGATGACTGACCCTGCAGTCTTCAAACCTTTGTCAGGGAATCTCAGTTTTTATAATTTTCCCTCTGAAGCCAGAACTGACTGGATGTCAGAGGCAAGTGGTGAACCGTAGCTGTATAGATTTCCTGACTCAGAGTAGCACGCTGTCATCTCCAAAGCCATCAGCTAACCCTAGCAAAGGCGACACTGGTGTTGCTGCCTCCTGAGTGTTTTGTGCAACATTTGACAGCAAATTATTGAGAAGGCAGAATTCAGCGATGGCTTCGCACCCTCAATCTCCAACATCTTTTTAGCTTTCGAGGTATTTTATTATTGCTTTAGCAGGTAACACAAAAGTTAGAAGAAACACTTGAAATAAAGCAGAGTCGGGAGTCTGGTTTTCCTGTCTGGGGCTGCTGAGGCTGAGACAGAGAATTTTCTACCACTGATATGAGACCTCTCACCTCGGACCTTCAGGGGGAGTAACGTCAAGGTTACTGTAAGCATACAATGAGACACTGAATTATGAATACACTGGAAAACAGTAGTGTTTAAAAGATGAGTAACACGCTTCTACTTCCGGCATCATATTTAAGCTGAAAGGATAGAGTACAAGGTGGTCCATATTTTGTGACATTTAAAAAAAATCTATTGTTTAACCTTAAGACAGATTATCTGGCAGAGCCCAGTTTACTGCCTCAAATAACTGAAAGGAAAGTGGCATTTGTGAGACAGAGATGGTCTGATAGAGGCTCAAAAACATGCAGAGAGGGCCCCTGTGATGAAAGAGAAAAAGAGAAAACTCAAAGCATAACAGTGTCAGCCGAGCCAGGAATAAATGTCTTTGGCAATATGGTGCCAAGAGACTGAAAATGTCTAAGTCAAAAAATAAAACCAAAAAACGCATGAATGACTTCGGTCACTCAGTGATTGATAACCTGAGGGTTCCCCTTTTGTAAAGGGTGAGAGAGAAAATGTGTGCAGATCTACCTTATGTAACCCTAACAATAACACACCTGTAAGACATCAACACTGTTTCCATTGAGAAAATAAAGGAAGCTTGAAAGACTGCCAAAGTGGCACAATCATAGGTGAGCGAAAGGTTCTAACGCACTGACTCTTGTCAGACGCATAGTTGTTAAGTGATACATTTTCCTAAAGTCAAATCTAGTGAAGATAATACAGATGTTTATACATATTGGACATTAAATGAACTGTGTCAGTGCAACTTTAGAAACACAACGGAGTGCAAGAACCCCAATCATTACCTAACACCCGTGTAGCATTTACACTCTTCTAAGTGGTTCGCGGGCATCAGCTCATGGAATCCTCGTGACAGCTGCATGAGATCACTTTGCTCTTGTCCCCATGTTACAGATGAAGTAACAGAGGCACTGATTGTTTAAATAACTGGGCCAATGCTACCCTTTCTACAATTAGCAATGGAGCCAGATACCTTGGGACGAGCAAAAGATTTTTTTTAAAAAAACAGCAACGGGGTGGAGCCCAAGTTCTGGATCAGAGCATCCAGAATTGCGTTTGGATCTTCTTGCCTTGGAATCCAGCCTTTCTGTCCCCTGAGTCCACACGGTTCAACAGCCGCACTGCCTCTGATCCTCTGCTACAGATTCAGTTGTCTCATTTTAAATCACAACTAGCCTCTATCTGGCAGGACACTTGGTTGCGAAATGGAAATATGATCAATAACTATTTTCTTGGAGTTAATAAGAGGAAAATTCCGGTCTTAAATGCAAAGTTTAAATGGTTAAAAAAAATATTACATCGTAAGTTGCTTTTTATAATGAATGTTTTTATCTCTGTAATATCAGGCATTGTGCAGATAGAGACAAGATTTTCCTTTTGAATGCTCTTGGCTAGATAATTTGATAATACACATTCAACAAAACATGAGGGATTTTCAGTTCGTTTCTAATCAAGAGAGCATTACTTTATCAAGTCACAACAGAATTTCTTTTATGTCAGCTTTTGCCAATGATCACCCAGATCTTTATATTAAATTGTGTATTAAGAGCCACCCATGACAGCATACAAGGCTGCAATTAAATGGCATCTTCTTAAATAGGGCTAAAAAAAAAAAAAGTGCCGTTCTGTAACCCGCTGTCCCCAGTGACGGCAGGAATGACGTGTGGAGGGGTGCACACCTTAAGGGCTCTGAGATCGCATATCTTTCTCACTGAGCCACCAAAGTCTGCTGATATTTATTAAAGAACCCTAACGAAGTCAGGAGCCCACTGGCCTAGTTACTCGGAGGAGCTCCAGAGATTCCTGCACAAATGGAACTGGAATCGAGCTGGTGGGAATTTATCAGAGGGTGATGATCACTTGACCTTGATATTAAGACTCTCTGTGGCTCGAACATCCAGAGGCGGTTCAGCGAGGAGGGGGCTGGCGGGGAGCAGAGAGAGAGCCCACGTTTCCTATCTGTCCTAGGGGCACTGTGGCCTCCCTGGAGTGACAACCAAATCTCTGTTTTTACTAGCGTTTTAATTATGACTACAAAGTTGATGAGCTTTGAAAACACTCTCTCTGTTCCAAGGCAGGCTCCAAATGGCTTTGCAAAGTCTACGTTCTCTCCAGTTATGATAAAACTTGAATGTGTGCCAGGTAAAGGGTGAGCACATACAATCTCTAAGCAGCTCTCTGTACCAATGTTTGGGAAAGAAGGGACGAAAATCACATTTTCACTCACTCTGTGTTTGAGCATTTTTCTACACGTAAAAACACTGTACAAAATGCCCCGAGGGATGAGAAAATGAGGCACGGACAGAGCTTTCTCAGGGGTGTGCAATCTGGTGACTTCATGGCCCTTTTCCTTGGGATATTCACGGAGATCTTTTTTAATCTCATTCAAAGTCTTTACCTTCTCTATATGTAATAAAAGTCTCCTGCCATTTGACTGACTCAGTTCAAAGTTAAGAAATGACTTCCATCAATGCCTCCAAAACTATCCACCTAGTGACATGTGTTAGGAACGATGGGAAACATAAGCAGGGTTTGCTACTCAATGATGCCCTGTAAATGCCTGCGTGCGCTTTAAGGTAACTGTTTCCACTGCGCACTTAGGGCATCTGTTAGAGACATTTGTGCAGATCTGAGTGGGCACAGATGGCGGTGTCAAGCTCCGGAAGACACGGAGATGGTATCAAACTTTGGGGGCGGGGGGCGTCCAGGGCGACGGGTGCAGCCACAGGGAAGCTGTGATCTGAGCTTCAGTCTCATATATAAAATGGAGTTGACTGTTCTAACCACTCAAGACGCTTATGAGGATTATAGAATTTCATTTATAAAAGCGACTTGCAACTTTTCAACGTGTTTTGCGTGTATCCCAGACAATCTTAACTAGGGAGAGGTGACCAGACACTGAGGGGCACCTCCTGCACATGAGGACCCTCTAGGCAGGAACTGGGATCAGCCAAGTACTGCCGCTGGACCGAGCCCCACCGCCTGGGTTTGCCCCACTCCTAAGACTGGTTTTTACATTGCTAAATGGTTGAAAAACACATCAGAAGCAGAAGAATATGTTGTGACACGTGATGATATGACATTTAACTGTCAGTGCCCATAAATAAAGTTTCACTGGGACCCAGCAAGGTCATGTGATGATGTCCTGCCTGTGTCTGCTCTCCTGCCACACGTGCAGAGCTGAGGAGAGGAACAGGATGGGGTGACGGGCACAGCCGAGAACGCGTAGAAGCCAGCCCCCCAGAGACCGAGTGTGCCGAGTCCAACTGGATGGTTGAAAGGAAAAATGTTCTTGAGGGCAACAGTAACTCCAAAGACGGTTTCCACTCAGAGAGGGGGGTTTGGGCCACCCCAAACTCTTGCCACCCTTACAGCCCCCCTTGCCACCTGGAGTCAGTCACGGTGTGCCCCCCACCAAGATTCCCGAGACCCTCTAATGCGGTGCCCAGGTTGTATCCTCGCATAACACAACTGTGCCTTGTCCTTCCTCCCTTGATTTTCAGAGGAGATCGTCAGGATGTCAATCATGTTGAAGATAGGCTTTTGCGACACATGATAGAAGTTAAGACTGAGAAGCGCTTGCAGTGGGATACTGCCCACATCTCACTTTATCCCATCGACCACCCTATAAGGGAGGCACTCTTCATGTCTGCAGTCAGTGACGAGACTTAGAAACATTACATAACTTTCCCAGTATAGGTAACTCATAAGTGACAGAATTGGGACCGAAATCCAGGTCTCTTTGACTAGAAAAAGATGGGCTTTTAGCCACAGAATTGGAAGACATCTTAGAGGTAACCTTGTCATTCCTCCTTAATTTTTTAGAAGAGAAAATTGAAACCAAAAAAAAAGGTCAATGGCTCGCTCAAGGTCAGGCAGTTTTGAGCTCAAAGAAAAGGGACAGAACTTGAGCTGAATAAGCTCATCCTGTGTGTTATCTACCACTCTACCTGGTCCCCTTAGGGATCACCAAATGGCACCTTTTGTTTTTTTTAAATGAAGTGTAGTTGATTTCCAATATTCTGTTAGTTTCGGTGTACAGCAAAGCGATGCAGTTACGCGCGCGCGCGCGCACACACACACACACACACACACACACACACACACACATATTCTTTTTCAGGATTCTATTGTGTATCAAATGGCACCTTTTGATACGTACTTAAATTTACAATGTCAACAAGTGTCAAATGCTTCTTCCCGCTGAAACAACAGCAATAAAAACGATTTCCACTGAACGGATAAAACCTGCAGCACACTACTATAAGGAAAACACTGCTCACGTCATTTTTACTGATGCTGAAATAAATAGCAAGCCATCGAAGTAGACACTTTTGAGCTGCGGTAAAACAGAGATGTTTTATTTGTTTTTACCTATTTCTTATGAGATGTATCACTACATTTTTTTCTTTCCTATAGAATTTAATCCTCTGACCTTTATTTTTAAAGACTGTATAATGGGTCACTAAGTCAAGACTCCATCAGCTTCTATCTCTTGCATTTAAATATTCAGTAACTATAGTACGCCACATGCCTCAAAAAGTAATTTCTTTACGGCGGCATTGTAGATTTTGACTCTCCATTATACATCTGCATACGGCTTTGCTCAACTAAGCAATTTTCTTTAATGTCAACCTTGATGAACCAGTGAGCATTAAGGCAACATTTAAACACTAAAATAATACATGGTTAAACAAATCTAAATAAACTAACCCAGTGAAGACATCATAATTAGTTTCAGTGCCTGCTTTGAGTGTATTTTCTTCCAAAATTCCATATGTCTTTTTTAATTGTTACTTTACCAGAATTCATCTAAGAAGCATCCCACAATTAACTGTAGCAGATTTTCCAATAATGAAGTTTGCTAAACAAGATTCAGCAGAGTTTAATGGATTAACATGACTACAAAATAAATTTTATTTCTTATTTTTCTTAAATTTTGATCTGCAAATGTTTTCAGAGCTCTCTTAGAAGTCAGTCTTTGAGAATGTAGTATAATTGACAAGACATTAATAAATGAAATTCAAGGTGAAGTCAAGACTATTATGAAAAATTTTAACCCAGCTCGATGAACAATTTTGATTCCCCAAATCTGATAAAATTGCCATAACATTCAATTTGGATGTTTTAAATTTATTTTACCCAAATTACTTTGATTTTCATCCTTCCATATCACAGTATAAATGTTGATTTTGTGAAATATTATTTAAAACTGCACCATAAGTTTGGTGTCACTTAAATCTAGATAAACTAATATCTTTTAAAGTAAATGTTTTCGTGAAATAAGTTTTGCGGAAATAATTTTAAAAAATGTAACACAAAAATGATAAAATATTTTTAAGTTACGTTGATCATCAGGATTAATTAGTACAACTAATATTGCTAAGCTCAGTAGTTTTGGGAAAATTTTTTCAGCGGAAGAAGTGTAGTGTTGAAGCAGAGCTGTGAGTATGGGAAAATTAAATAAACATAGGAAGCAATTAGTAAGTATGAAGCTCCTTTCTTCTTTCCTTTATAAATGTTCCATCAGTAACAGACCAATTCTTATGTGGTTTTAAAAGAATTTTAAATTTCATGACACCATAGTTGCATTTTAAATTTTAAGTATTAAAAATTATTACATGACTTTAAGGAATGAACACAGCATTTTCAGAAGAAAAAAACTGCTAAGAAATAATCAAAATACGTGATATGTTTGAGAGAAGTGAGAAAACCAGTTTTGAGCGAAATGAATTTTCGTTAATGTGTAAAAATGACAGGAATAGAACATTGAAAAATGTGTTCATAAAACCGTAGAAGTCTTAAACCGCACATGACAGGCTGAGAACACATAGACAGTTAGGTGGGTGATTCAGCCTGAGACACCTGCGGGCTGAATATGACCTCTGAAAGGACAGCCCCCTGAGAGCTTGTCCAAGAAATAAATCTCTAACCTGCTTCTCAATAACTCCCACTAATCTGTGCAAAGCTCCTAAGCTAAAATCTAAATATGAACTGATACACATACACACACATAAGAGATATTTACTGAATGTGTAAACTATAATTGTTATTTGTTCAAGTTGTTGATTTTTATATTTATTATTGAAACCAATTTTGCAATTCTATTACTACACATCCCTTCATGCCCACCGTCTCTACCTTATTCATTTGCATCTATTTTACTAACTGGATTCCAAATCTTTTATTAATTACACTCCTAATGATGATGTCATAGAGCAGTGCTATCTATTGAAAATATGTGAGTTCCTTATGTTATTTTAAATTTGTAGTTGTCTCATTGGAAAGTAAACGCAACAATGAAAAGTAAAGTAAATGTTAAAAATATATTTTATTTAACCTAATAAATCCAAAATATTCTCACTGCAATATGTCATCAGTATAAAAAAGTTTACACTCCACGCTTGGTATAAGGACCCTTCATAGGCTGGACACCACCAGCCTCTCCATTGTCAGCTCTTACCTCTCCTCTCGTCTTTGTTCACTGAGACTTTGTACCACGTCCTTCTCTGCATACAGAACCAAGGTCTCCACACAACTTTATCCTCACGCTGTTGGCTCCAGTTGGATCACATGTCCATCACTTTCAGAACCATGTCAAACCTGCCCTCTACTTCCCAGCTCAACTATGCTGCCACCCATGAAGGTTTCCTAACTCATCACTTACCAGCATTTACTGAACGTGAACTCTGTGCCACGAGCTTTTCCAGATGTGGGGTTAAGATAATGACAAACTCCTTGCCCCCCTTGAACTTATTTTTTCTCCGAAGTCCTATAATATGTAATATAAAGATCTGACACACTAACCACTTTCTACTTTGTAATCATTTTATGCACGGCTTAGCCCCACTTCTGAATGAGGAGATCAGTTAAGAACAGATCTATGTCTGATCAATCTTTTTACCCTGAAGTTATTTTAGTGAGCACATACCAACCGTACAATAAATATTGGATACAGATTAATACATTGCCAATAATTACATATACTTAAACAAAGTCCCCAATAGATTTCACTAAATCAAGCCTCAAATTTGCTATTCTTTCCTATGCAGATAAATTAGTAGAATATTTACAGCCAAGTTTGTTTGTTCTTCATATTTATGTGTCAAGCTTCTGAAATTTCCATCTCTTTATTTTATCTTTTTTTTTTTTTTTTGCTCACAATCCAATTTGCTTGAGTAACTTCATTCATAAGGCAGATCAACTGAATCTCAGTTTAATAAAAAGTACCCATTATGTGTGATTCTCTCATTACTTACATCAAATACTTGAATGCAATTGTCTGCATGTTTTTACATAAATTATGTTTCATGCAATACATTAGATTTTGTGTTCTTTCCTGCATAATGTAATAATCATCATTCTTCATTTGAATATCATAGTTTAATACCACCAAAGAAGTAGGTAATATTTTCAAATAAAAGCAAAGGCAATGTGTTTCACTCAGGAGTAGATTTATCAAGGGCAGTTCATCATGCAAATCATTTTAGTAGGTGAGCAGCTAAGATTTGAAAGGATAAGCATGATGGATACGCATGTCCTTTTAAGAAGAAAGATGCCGCTCAACCTAAAATGTAACACTGGGCCAAGCTAATATGATCTCTATCAGCATCGTCCAAAAGAATGGTGGAGATATTCTATATCTGTACTGTGCAATGCAGTAGCTGCAGGGCACATGTGGCTGTCGACATTTGAAAGATGTTTAATGTGACTGAGAAAATAAATTTTAAATTTACATTTAAATCTAAATAATCTGTCTAGTGGTTTCCATATTGGACAGCACAGCTGAGCTAACTCAGACACCAAGTTACAACATACACTATCTCATTCATTTGGCAAAAAAAAAAAAAAAAAGGCTTAAGGATTGGCAATATTCCCTAGTGCACTTGTGATTTGGCTACAGTGGCAAGTGAAGGTCTACATACCAGAACCCCCTATGGTGAGGAACGTCTAAGGTGGCCCCATGGATCCCCACCCCCTGGTATTCATGACGTTCCCTAGTCCTTTCCCCTTAAGCGTGGGCTGGGCCAAGAGCCTCACTTCTACTAATTACAATACAGCCAAAGTGATGAGAATCACTTTCAAGATTAGGTTATTAAAAAAAACAAACGGGGACTTCCCCGGTGGCGCAGTGGTTAAGACTCCGCACTCCCAACGCAGGGGGCCCAGGTTCGATCCCTGGGTAGGGAACTAGATCCCACATGCATGCCATAACTAAGAGTTCACATGCCACAACTAAGGAGTCCGCCTGCCGCAGCTAAGACCCGGCACAACCAACCAACCAACCAACCAAATAAATAAATAAATAAATATTAAAAGACAATCTGTGATTTCCATTTCTCTCTTGCATCAATTGCCCTGGGAGAAGCCAAATGCCCTGATAAAACACAGCCCTTTGGAGATACCCAGGTGGTAAGAGACTAAGGGCTGCCAACACCCAGGTGTGGGAGCTTGGAGAATCCCCCCCTCATTCCACAAGTTCAAATTACAGTCCTGGTGACAGGTTACTGCAAATTCCTCAGGGACCCTGAGCTGGAGGTACTGTTACAAAATATTCAGTGAGACTTGTTAAGGCACAATAAGGAAGACTTTACCCAGGGGGTTGGTGGCAGGAGGAGGGCTGTCACCATAGGTACAGGAAGTGCTGTGATGGGATTTTTACAGCCGGGGGCGGGGAGAGAGGTTGGGCTCAACTCTGATTACAGAATGGGCAAGTGGGAATCTATGGCTAAAGAGTAGGGTAGAATCAGTGGATGGAAAGTTAATAAAAGAAAACCTCAGGGGTAGGGCGGTTCTGGCGAAACTGACTTTAGCAGGATTTTCGCTGAAGGCAGGCCAGGCGGTCAGCCATCATCTGGGGAATGTGGGAGATGAGGAACCCGATCAGATATTGAGGGTGATCAGATATTAACGGGGGAGGCTCAGCAGGATTCTTGCTAAAACTCGATTTTACAAGGAAGTGCACCAATGGGCCTGGGAGAAGTTTCAGGAGCCTAATGAGTCTGGTCAAGCAAAGAATGTTTATCAGCACCCAGCTTGGCCATGCTTAGATTCCTGACCTAAAGAAATTACAAAACAATATATCTTTATTGTTTTCAACCTGCTGCTATGTTTTAGGGTCATTGCTACACAGCAGTAAGTAACTTCCATCTTAGTTTCTGGGTCCTGTTGTGAGATCCACAGCGGAGGTGGTAACTATTCAGTGCAACAAAGGGTTGCTAGATTTAGCAATAAAACTACAGGACAATCAGTTAAATCTGAATTTCACATAAACAGCTAATAACGTCTTAGTAAAAGTATGCCCCATGCACTATTTGGGACACACAAACCAAAAAACAAAAACAAAAGCAAAAAAAAAAAAACCCAAAAGCTCTATGTCTGAAATTTAAATTTACATGGGGATTCTGTGTTGTACCTGACAAGCCTCAACAAATATTCAGTGCTTGGAGCACAGTCTCTGCCCTTGGGGGGTGGCTTAACAGAGGGAGAGGCAGATGCATAAAGAAGCAGATTTAATTTAATGTGCTGAGGACTGAAATAAAGATGGGCAGGGGACGTCACTGGAGCGCAGAAGCAGGGATTCTAAGGTAAGACTAGAGGCAAAGGTAAGTGTTCTCGGTGCATGAAAAGAAATGTTATTCTCTGGGGGATCCACAAGACAGGAGGAAGGCGAACTTATCACAGTATTACATAACGAGACTCCTTGCCAAAACTATACTGAACACATAGCCTTCTGGAAATTTAGGAAAGCTGAATGCCATTTTCTAGAATCAAAACTATTGACTCGAAAATAGTTTTGACTCTAAAAAGAGTAGGGGAATTCTTGAATTTCTTAAATAATTCAGGACTCTATCAGAAATTTTTTCATCATGACAAAAAATCAACTGGGGCTTAAATTTTTTAAAATGAAATTCATTCACTAACATAACTGAAAAGCCAGTGGTAAGATTGGCTTGAGGGACAATCCGACCACATTTTGGGGTCTCCCCTTCTTCTTGGGATCTCTAGTCTCTCATGGTTTCAAAATGGCAGCTGCTGTTCTAGGCCGTAAGGTACATGGCTTAGAGAATGTCAGAGCATCTTTTCCCTCAACCACAGACATGAAAACTGCGGGCATCACACTGATCAGAAACACAGCAGCTTATGTGTCTACTCCTGGACCAATCACTGAGGCCAAGGAAATGCCCTGAGCTCATTGGCTTAAGTGTGGATCACATACCCACTCCTGAACCAATCAGTGTCAAGGGGCATGGCTGAGGGCTGAGCCAAACCTGGGCCTGGAGGTGGGGACCAGTGAAGCCCGAGACCATCCTGTGGTGAGAACATCAGAGCTTAAGGGAAGAAAACTGTAGACGTGCCAGCCGCAGAGGGCACAGCTGGACACAGCCTCTGAGGCTCTGCTGACACTGTCTATCTTGAAAGCAAAGTGTGAAAAAAAGAAAAGAAGCAATTCTTAACCAAGAATCCAGGCGGAAGTATTCATCATTTTCACACTTCATCCATCACAGGGTAAAGGAATAAGTGTTCCCGTTCTTTCCCATTGAAGTGAAGTCCCTGAGAGAGTAAGTCACTTGCTTAAGGTCTCGGCCCTAAAATTAGGAGAAAAGAACTTTCGCTCCAGAGGGTCCCACATCTCCCGACCATGCCTTTCTTATTGTATATGTAGTAGATTTGGAAGGTTATTGAATCTTTGAGAACCTATGCGTAGATATAAGGACTTTAAAAAATCCCCTCCCTTCAGAACAGATGCTCTTATGTTCTACGTGGAGCCTGGCTGGGTTATATGATTCTTGAAGCCCCTTTCATAATAATAATTAAGAGTAATTCTGGTAGAAAACAGACCCAGGCTAACATTCTCAGAAAATGGAGGGGCCAGAACAGTGAGGAGATTGATGGAGGGGGAGGAGAAGAAGGGAGAGGGCAGAGGGAGAAAGAGGGGAAAAAATGGGAGACAGAGAGAGAGAAATTTTCCGAACGTCTGGGTGCCTGACACATCACACGCTCAAAAAATATTCAGATAAAATATTGACGGTAACGAACGCTAGACATCTCAGCCATGCTCTGGCATTTCTACAGATCTGATGTCAATTCCTTAATTTAATATCGAGGTCCTTTAAATTATTATTGATGGCTCCTTGAGATACTAATTGAATTGGAATCACTTATCTCACTCTTTTCCACTTTAAGTGTATTATATTCCTTTTTAAGTGAACCCTGGGTGTCCTTCACTGACGTTTACTTTCAGAGATAAATCCTGCCAAGAATAATATTACGGGAGGACTAGTGTAAGACCTTGACCGTCAAGAAAGATCACTGCCGAAAAGTGATTTTTAATTACTTCTTACTGAGGAAGATTTAGCTCAACTCACAAAGGTGATATCACAATGTCAGCCAATTAAATAAAACCATTTATATTTAATGGCCTCAGCACAGTCACATCCTTGAGGGAGTGAATCTCCTATTGTTTGGGTTAAAGTTATCTTTGCCACTTTTTCCTGATTACTTTTTAACAGTGAGAGCTTGAGTTTGATCTTATTTCTTTCTTACTGGGGATCTATTTTTACTGTATTATGGAACACGTTCAGTTAACTAACACCTATCTTAAGATAATAAAATGTATCCAAGCTTACAAACATTTAATGATAGAAATCCAATAGATAAATGTGAGCACTATAAAAACACCACTCATATTTGTTAGGAAGGCTATTAGGAGGGTAAATATTATAAAATGATCAGATAATCATCACAGCATTATTTATGACAGCAAAGATTTGAAATCAGACAAGTCTAATAACAAAAGCAATTCACATAAACTTAGCACCTTTACCCCAGGGAAGAATTTTATTGTCAAAGATGATGCTACATGGAAAAATAATTGTGAAATAGTATGAAGTTAAAGAGAGGGATGCGTCATTCAAGTCAAATATAATTCCACTTAAGTTACTTACACCTTTGCCCATTCTGGAATCTTCATAACTCCATTTTAAATTTGGTATAGATGATCTTATTTACAAAGCAGAAATAAGAGACACAGACGTAGTGAACAAATGTATGGATACCAAGGGGGAAAGGGGGGTGGATGAACTGGGAGATTGGGATTGACATACGTACACTATTGATGCTATGTATAAAATAGATAATGAATGAGAACCCACTGTATAGCACACGAAACTCTACTCAATGCTCTGTGGTAACCTAAATGGGAAGGAAATCCAAAAAAGAGGAGATATATGTATACATATAGCTGATTCACTTTGCTGTACGGCAGAAACTAACACAACATTGTAAAGCAACTATACTCTAATAAAAATTTTAAGAAAAATAAATTTGCTTAGAGCTATTAGAACAAAGAAATCATTTAGTAGTAAGAAGCGAAATTTGAAACAATTGAATTATGAAAAATCACCTTTTAAAAATATTATTTTAAAAGATGATGAAACCAGTAAAAGCAATTTATTTTTGAAAACCTATTTTCTTAGATAGGACGTATGAACAACACACCTGTAACCTTGGGGCGGTCTCTGTGAAACCTTAAAATACCACAAGTGAGCGCACAGATTAAGACAGATTAATCCCAGAGCCCAGAAGAGTGTTGCAAACATGGCAGGGGTGTCATTAAAGTAAAAAAAAAAAAAAAAAAAAGATTATGAAGAACCTAGGGGCAGGACAGGAATAAAGACGCAGATGTAGAGAATGGACCTGAGGACACGGGGAGGGGGAAGGGTAAGCTGGGACAAAGTGAGAGAGTGGCATGGACATATATTCACTACCAAATGTAAAATAGATAGCTAGTGGGAAGCAGCCGCATAGCACAGGGAGATCAGCTCGGTGCTTTGTGACCACCTAGAGGGGTGGGACAGGGAAGGTGGGAGGGAGACGCAAGAGTCAGGAGATATGGGGATATATGTATATGTATAGCTGATTCACTTTGTCATACAGCAGAAACTAACACCCCATTGTAAAGCAATTATACTCTAATAAAGATGTTAAAAAAAGAAAAAAAGTTGGCTGCTGACAATGGGGGCAAATTCTGCAGTTATCTACACTGCCATTTCTGTCACCTTGCCCCTAAAAACTACATTTTGGAAATACTAATCATAATTTCTAAAAATTGAGTAAAACTATAAGAAAGTATAACCATGAAAGAAACAGCATGGTAACCTATAGAAATGCCATAATATATTAAATCCATACCAGTGTGACATAAAAGTATAATCCCGAGCTGAGATAATCTCTTCCCTCAGTACTCACCACAGCCAACATGCCCATTGGGAATCTACCCCATGTGATCTTCAGGAATCAATGTCTGCCTCCTAAATATTAGGGTTAGCCCCGGAGTTAGCGACAAACACTTGAACACTTGCTTACTAACAACCAGCTCTTTCCATCTCCAATAATCTTGATTATATTCGGAGGAAGAGGAAAAACGGTCTCAGCTGGCAGAGCCGCTGAGATCAGATCTCATGATCATCTTTGCAAAGATAGCTCAGCATGACCTTGAAAAGCACAGGCTTGGAGCCAGGTTGGTTGGCTTGGAATCCTGGCCTTGCAACCTGCAATCTTTGTGATCTTGGGCAAATTATTCAACTTCTCAGAACTCTGGTCTCCCCATCTTAACATATACACACTACTATATACAAAATAGGTAATCAACAAGGACCTACTGTATAGCACAGGGAACTCCAAAATGTGATAACAATAGCTTTGTCACAGGTTTATTATGGAGATTAAATGCTACAGCGCGCTTAAAGTACTTAGAAGGGCCTTGTAAGTAGTAAACATTATAAAATTGTAAGTTTGATAATTTTATAAATAGCACACACAATAGAATTTCAAGGACACACTATCTGTTTAGAGACGCAGAAAACAATCTTTTCTGCTAATTCAAATTGAAATACAAAGAAAGATTGGGCTGGCCAAAAAGTTCATTCGGGATTTTCGTAAGCTCTTACCTTTGCTAATTCTTCTACTTAGAAAGTGATCAGCAGTATTCTATCTCCCAAGTCAAGATGTGGATTTATGAAACTGCAAAAATTATATAATTTAATGGCCAATATAATTAAGCTACACAAATAGTAACATAAATGCCTAGTGAATGACTACTATGAGAAAGCATACTCAGACCGGTTTGAAAAATGAGTAAAATTATTCATTCAAGGATAAAGGAGACCCTCCAAGTGGAAATCTCTAAGGTGAATGGAAGGCCCAGTGCCAGGGGTCAGAAGTCCACGGTGCCCTAAACAACCATTTAATTATCACAGGGACTTTCTCTGGTTCCCCGTGTTCCCCAAGATTATGGTCTTACTATTTGCGAAGTAGGAAATAATCAAACTGGGATCAGGAGCGTCTCAGCACTTCCAGCTTCAGGTTTGGACTGGAACACACGAATCACCCTTAACAATTACACCTGTACTTTATTATTATTTTATCAATAAAAAGTTGTAGGCATATACTGCCCAGGTGGACATGGAGAGTTTCAGGTGCAGAAAACAGGGATGGAGAGAGGGGACCCTTCTGTGAAGGGCGGGGCAAGGCTCTCCCCAACGTGGCCCTTGGGACAGAGTTGGAGGAGCAGCCAGGTGCCCTGAGCACAGAACATTCTGGAACACCAGAAGCCCGGTGGCCAAGCTGACTTTGTCACACCCACCAGAGCAGAGAGGACACCGCTCAATTACAGGAGACTGGACCAGGTTCTCAACTGAGGGAGGCGAGTGATTTATCTCAGGTTGCTCGGAGCCTCCCCCATGGCCTGAGCTGAACTCTGCGTGGAGCCAAGCAGAGTGAGGCCAGCACAGCCCTGGGCCCTGGGAAACCGGGGTCGTGGGGGAGAGGTCCCCCACGTCCAGGGGTCCCCCTTGTAACAGGAAGATGCCAGGAAGTAAAACATAGATAATGAAATGCAACTATGCACTGTGAAAACCGGTAACTTTCCAGCCCTATAAAACACAGAGGACGCAGAGGATGAAGGAATAGAGCATCACAGTTGCTAATTGCTAATACGCCCCTATTTCTGCCTTCTGGGGGCTGGATGCAGCCCCAATTACTTACTGCCCTGGTTCCGTTCAATGAAATCAGTAAATTTAATTTGCGTTAAGAATAAACGTTTCACTACCAAATGTAAAACAGATAGCTAGTGGGAAGCAGCTGCATCGCACAGGGTGATCAGCTCGGCGCTTTGCGATGACCTAGAGGGGTGGGATAGGGAGGGTGGGAGGGAGACGATATGGGGATATATGTATATGTATAGCTGATTCACTTTGTTGTAAAACAAAAACTAACACATTATTATGAAGCGATTATACTCCAATAAAGATGTATTAAAAAAAAAAAAGAATAAACGTTTCTCCTCCATAGACTCAATGTAACTCTTTTAACATTGATTGCTCACAACAGGAAACATGATCTCTCAGATCGCTTTGAATTTTGAAGAATTCTATGATGTTTCCTTACTCTTTTAAACATATTGAGGTTAATTTGTAGCATAGAATATAAGGTGTTTTTTGTTGTTGTTTTTGTTGTTTCTGGTAACATTTACAACATTCTGGGACACTGGAAGGTGGTCTAGAGGAAAGGTAATACTGTACTTTGATCCCATGTGTGCTTATCTTAGAGATTTTTTTTTTAATAACAGAATAGACAAGTTGGATTTAATTGATGTCTACAGCATACTACATCCAAAAAAAAAAAAAAAAGGCAGAATACACATCCTTTTCAAGTTCTCATGAAATGTTCTCTGGGATTAACCACACAGTAGGTTACAAAACAAGC
Source organism: Balaenoptera musculus (assembly GCF_009873245.2). Classification (NCBI taxonomy): domain Eukaryota; kingdom Metazoa; phylum Chordata; class Mammalia; order Artiodactyla; family Balaenopteridae; genus Balaenoptera; species Balaenoptera musculus. The sequence goes on along the minus strand of NC_045805.1, from coordinate 8,937,297 downwards.
CTCATTAAATTTAATAGGAACTATATCAAACATCTTTTCCAACCACAATGGTGTGAAACTAGAAATCAACTACAGAAAGAAAAACGTGGAAAGAAGAAACACATGGAGACTCAACAACATGCTACTAAAAAAAAAAAAAGGGTCAGCAATGAAATCAAAGAGAAAAATCAGTAAATAACTGGAGACAAATGTAAATGAAAACACAACTTTATAAAATCATACCTTAGAGATTTAAAAATGACTTTTAAAGAATATTTAGACTCCTCCATCCACAGCAATGAGAGGAAATACCAGGATGCAATCCCTTTTAAATGGCAAATCTAAGCATTAAGTAGCTTTCAGGAAGTATGCTGTCATCAGTGTAAATTAAGGAACCACAATATAGTCCTCACAGATAAACACATTCACTGTTACTTAATAGTAAAATAAGAAGGCATGATTTTTTTCCCCCAAATAACAGTCTCAAGAGATCTGCTGACACTACTCCAGGTGGTTTTACATTTTTACTTTCTCAGTGTGTGGCCACGTGGTGACCATGTTACCAGGTTCCTGCTAATTAGACACTAAATAGTTCACATTGCAAGTGGCTGATAGCAACGTGTGTGGCTCTCTTTCCTTCCATTTTATCTCCTCTGAAGCCAAAGATTAAAAAAAGAAAAAAAAAAAAGAACATAAAACAGGGCAAACATCTTCCTAGCCACATAAGTGATTTGAGGCAAATTGAAATGAGACTGCTGGCAGTACGCACAGCGTTTAATAAAAAATAGTTAAGTTATAGGACATATACCACATTAGTCCTAAAATATTTAAATTGCACGTAATTCTTTTAAAGATGGTCTTGGCAGTATGGGACTCTTTTCATTTATGTGAAATTTGACTCTGATGACCCAGAAAAAAGGCAGCCAAACTTTTAGAGGCCACTCTTGCCCTAGGCTTCCTTCAGTGCCCGATCAGGGCTCCTATCGCTCTCTGAAGGTATTGACGTGAAAATGTATTGACATGAAAGGGAGTAGAAACTGAGCTATCGCCATTCAGTCTGCATCACAGCCAGTGATACGCAGGACATCAGCATATTACTTTAGATCTACTTTTGCAAACACAAGTTTTGAAATAAAGTACAAGGGACTTTATTTTGGAGAAGGGTCTTGACACTAATCATTATTAATGTCATGACAGTTTATTTGCACAGAGTTTATTTGAGGCTGTTTTTAATAATTCAGGTAGAATTAGGTAAGAACTTTGAATCAATTGCCTTTACAGTTCACTGTAAATTCAAGATTCTATGGGTAGTATCTCTGTTGTTCATCCAACAGAGGAAAGAAAACCTTCTTAAAACAGTTGTTTTTTAACCTGTTGGCTGTTTGTCAACAAGAGGGGATGTAAATAAAACTATAATTAGTCAATGGCTTTTAAATAATGTCTGAAAAGGAAAAAACACACACTTCCATTACGAAGGAAGATGAAGGGACTCCAAGAGTGGGGAGGGTGGGAGAGGCAGACTGGGAACACTTGAAATTTCCACGTATGTGTTATCAGTTCTGATGGAAGTCGGGGTCCCCGTGTATTTGATGATATATTTGACGAACCACAGGGAGTAACGAAGGCACAGCTGTTGTGTTGCTGGCTGCCTAGTTCACCCTGTGTGAGGCGGGTACTGGGCTGGGATGTGAACAGAAATAACCTTTTGTTGGGCAAAGGCACTGGCGTGCCACGTTCTAAGTTTGTGTTAATTACCTATTAAAGGAAATTCATGAAATTAATATTTCAGTTAACTGAAACAATCCTTTGTAACCCAGATTTGCAAGTCACCCCTGTGAAATCGGGGACAGATGCACACACACGTGCCATGCCCTTGCAGACACACGTGTGCTGACATCCTGGTCCCCACAGGGATGTGAGTCCTCATTTGCCCACCTGCACAGAACCTCTGAGCACGTCTTTACCTCCAGAAGTAATTTTGAGTGACTCAAGATGAAGCCTAGCGCCAACTGCGTTTGTTAATAGTAATAATAACAATAACAATAATAACAGCAACAACGATAAACCCCATGGGCTTCTAACTTTAGCTAAGTCATTAAAAGAACAAAGGAAATACCTAGGGCTAGCAAAATGTGTTTCTGGGATTTAAAAAAAATTTAAAAATCACAATATTTCTGCTTGGAAGAGTTGCTGACTTTATACTTTTATATTAAAGCTGCATCGATATTGCAGTCATCACTGACCTTCCTTCAGGCATGTTGGTATTATACATGACGGTGTGTTCACTGAACAGGCTATGAGAAATGGCACTGCCCATCTGCCCATGGGTAAATTCGTATTCGTCAGAGCAAACGGTTGCCTTCCCCACACAAAGATCCTTCTACTGATGTCCTTGACCCTTATTTATATTGGGATGCTGTATAGTGGAATAAGTAAATGTCTAAAAGTAAAATTTCTTTGTATCCTAATTAACCCTTTCAACACTGAAGAAACATATCCTGATAAAATCATGAAAATTAAGCTGGCACAAAAAGAAAAATTTAATCATGTTGCCAGATATTAAGGTAGGATCAATGAAAAGAGCACAGCTTTTTAAAATATTAAAGTTTAATTGGTACATGATATATAGCCTTGAATCAGTTCTAAACTCTTGAAGTCCTACAATTTCAAGAAACACTTGCATTTTTTTTTTTTTTTCTCTCTTTCTGAGTGGAGGTGCAGTATGGTGACTCAGAACAGAGACTCTGGGGGCGGTTCAGGCTTTATTCAAATCTGGTCTCTACTACTGCTGGTGATTTGGCCTTGGGGCAAGTTAACTTCCCTGAGCCTCAGTTTCTCCACCTACAAAGCTGCAGCTACTTTGCCGAAGGGTTGTGACACTTGATGACTTAACACACATTAACGTTCATTAGAGACTGATACCAATAGAACACTGTGTAATGGAGATAAGTAATATAATAGCGTTCGAAATACAAATGAAAAACTAAAATTTTACCTAGAGATATAAGCTTTTTCTAACTAAACTGGACTCAGAGATGATCTACTTCTTTACACTGTCACAGAACAGGAGCCCAAAGAAGTTAAAAAAAAAATGACAGTAGTTAATGGCTTAACCAGACTGGAAGCTTTGGCTTCATAACCAGAGAGAATTCTCATCACAACTTGTTAGCAAACACTTATAGGACAACCACCAAAACCCAGTAAATGCAGCTAGCTAACCACACAAGGTATCGATAAAAATAGAAGCACCGAGCTTAATGTGCTTGCCATCCAATGTGGGGGGAATGGGTCCCCGAAGCACGTGTGTTACCTGAACTACACCCAGCAAATGCGTGAACTCACCCATGAATCACCGTGCCTTGGCTGCTTAAGCCTGTATGTTGAGAGAAACCTACAAGGTAAATTGAAAGAAAATGAAAAGCCATATGAAAAATTCATCAGGTTGATTTCAGATCCGCCTGCCTTCGCAAAATACATGATCTCCTTCTAACTAAAAGTGGAAAGGCCATTTTATTTTAATGGCGATTCAGTTCACTTTGTTTTTCAGGTTGAATTGAACTCCATGTTCTATCAAATGATTGGGGCTGTGAATCAGCAAAATCAACTGTGAGTCTCCAGACCTCAGCAACATCAAAATTGGACAGCGATTCACAGAAGAGCAAAGAAAAGGCACATTAGCACAATTCAACTTCCTTCAACCATCTGCACCAACAGCCAAAGCTCCCAGACACGTGCCCCCAGGGATTCCAGGGGGGGATGAGCAAGCTTCCTACTGTGTCTAATTCTCTTGTGACAAAAGTATCCATAATTTCATCTCAAGAGCCAGAGACAAAAGCAAAACAAAGCAAAACAAGGAAGTCGGTACATTTTAAAGATGAGATGTCTTTACTCCAGGGCACCACCGGGCACTTTGTAAAAGCTCAACAAGCGACTTTAAAAATGACATGTCAAATAGCAAAGACGGCTGAATGTTATCAAAATAGGGTTAGTTCATATCATACATGATCAGGATGGCTGTCTAGATTCTAACTTTAACGCATGGCTTCATAATAAACACAATGAAACTGACCCAGCAGGTTTCGGAAGGAGCTCTTATCAGCATCCTGGGATGTCCGTTTCAGGGTCTTTCTCCTGCCCTCTGTCCCGAGTTGTCCCGGGGGTGTCAGCTGGCCACCCTGTGAATCCCACCCCCACCATGTGACTCTGGGTGAACATGAATGTTAGCAACATTGGAATCGAGCTCTAAGTAAAATGCAAGTGATTTCAGACACACCCGCTGACCTCGGAGCAAAGGGGATTTTAGGGTGCGTCACCCAGCTAGTGGGGATTTTACTCAGCAGCAGCTTTGCACTGCGACAGTATAAGGCAGGAATATTTGCTTGGGGGTTGAATTGGGACATGAAGTCTGTAGATCTGGATGTTACCAAAGCGTCCCAGCATATTGGTCACCAACGCATCAGTGCAATGAACTGAATGCATATACCATCCCCCCCCCAAAATTCCTATGGTGAAATCCTAAACCCCCGTGTGATGGTATTAGGATGGCATTGGGAGGTGATAAGGTCAGGAGGGTAGAGCCCCCATAAAATAGATTAGTTGCCTTATAAAAGAGACCCCAGAGAGCTCCCTTCCTTCTTTCTGCCACGTGAGGACACAAGTCTGTAGTCTGTGACCCACAAGTGGGCTCTCACCAGAACCCAACCATGCTGATCTCAGAATTTCAGCCTCCAGAACCGGAAGGAATACGTTTCTGTTGTTTATAAACTACTCACTCTGGTACCTTTTACAGCAGCTTGATTGGACGAACACGGTCAGGCATAAAGGATCATGTATTTACTGCCTTTGAATGATTTCCACCATATGAGTTTGCAGGGGACTTCCATCTGATTCCAGGCTCAAACTCACACAACTCACAACGTGTGCTGCTAATTTAAATGTGTTCAGGATCAAACTGAATGCTCAGGTGTCCAGCTGTGTGGCCTGTCTATGTCTGTTTACACATATCTACCATATCCCCAGGGGTGGAAGGATGGGCGTGAAGGAAAGGCCTGTGGCTGGCGTCTTGCCGGTACCCCTAAGAGCACTGGCTGGAGAGGTCCGAGTCCCACAAGGCCCTGGGAGAAAGGAAGAGGTAAGGAGGCAGAGTTCTCACACACAAGAGCATCAGGGATGAGGGAAAGAGGTGCCATAGGGCCCTGGGAGGGACCAGTCAACGTGATGCCATGAGAGGACCAATGTTCAGATGTTTACCACGCAGAGAACCACAGCCTTTCTGGATGAGGAAGCGGGAAACCACCACCAACACATAGGGGGCTACAACCTCACCCCCAAAGACGCAGGTGACCCAACGCAGTGGAGATAAGTTTGCTTCTGGTGGGCAGCAGGTAACAAGGTGTCTTCCCTCTCCCACCTCTTCTATCTCTTCCCCACCCCTCAGTGGTGGGACAGTGAAGGTGGGAGACAGGTGAGCAGCTTCCCAGGGTTCCAGATACACAGCCCAGCTGGTATGGGGGGGTGGCAAGAAGAGGTGCCCGTCACGAATAAAATCAACACTCCAAGGGAACAGAACCAAACCTCCCCAGAGTGAGAGCTTTCAATAAGTAAACGTGACTAACAAGTTAGGGAACTGGATCGGGGTGATGGTAAAGGATGCTACAGCAGGGAAAGGGGACTTGGGCAGGGCGCAGCGTAACAGCATTTGGACGGTATGAAGTCACTGAGATGCCTCAGTCAAACTGGTCACACACACAGGGAAGAGACAAGAAAAAACACAATGTTTGATCCCAGGAGATAGGAAGGCAGGTAAATTTTAATTTCTTCTTTTCAAATGACATGTCCTACAATTACTGTATATTCCTTTCCTTCTATGATTGTGATTTTTAAGCTATTATAAAAATTACAGCTGCTTAAACGCAGAAAAAAATGCTATAATTTTACTGCTATTCTAAATGTTACCATGGACCAACACAACGGTCCATTTTACATGATGATGATAAAAATTGCTAAACAACTAAAATATGGTCCTCTCAGCTTATATATTTCAAACATCTCACATTAGTAACTAAATTTCATCCGATAATCAGCATTGCTGCCTCTAATACTGAAGTAAAGAGTGAGTGTAGAAATTATAATTAAGGAATAATTAAAATTTCCACAAAGTTACTCCATATAGGATGGATTTAGAAGCTTGGGAAGAACCACAGACCTAATTCCACATGTTGGCATTACTCATGATGATTGGTCCTGAAGTGATGGACACACCCAACACCCTGAAAATATAACAATAAATGGAGACACAGCCTTAATTGGAATGATGCCTTGTCTCTCCCCTAATGGACAGCAATTATCATGTTGATAGTGCCAGGAAGCATCTAACAACACATTTTTATTATACTTTTAATGGCACTGAATACAAAGTAGGACATTTTCTTTCCTCTTTGGCATTAATTTGCTTTCCCTCCTCCATCCCCATAGAAGGGGGTGATGGGGACTCATGAGTTTAAAGAGTTAGGGGATCAGATTCACACTGTGGATAAACCGTGTCTGTGGTTAAGCAAAATATGAATTTGTGGAATAAGAAAAGCATAACTTTTTTCCTATATTGATAAACGAATCAGGAAACTACGGACGGGATTTCTCAGCTGCTTTGATTTTAACATAACGAGTCTTAAGCATATGGCTGCACAGGGAACATCTCCATTATCAATGTCACCTGCCTTTTCCAGATGGGGTTGCTGGGTCCCCAAAGAGTCTATGAATTCTACTGTCCTTCAGCATAATTGGTTTTCTTTGCCGTCTATATTTTGTGTGCACTTAAAATATTATTCTGAGAAAGAGTTCATAGAGTTTCCTAGAATGGCTGAGTTCACAGCACAAAATAGTTAAAAATAGTACTTCTGAACAGACATCCACAACAATATCACTTGTTTCCCCTTCTTTTATTTTAATTAAAACTCTTTTCACCTTGCTTCTATTCAGATTTTGTGAATTTGTGTGTGTATAACTGTTTTATACAGCGCTCTTATGTGTTTCCTCTTATGATCTTTTTCCAACTGAGCAAAGTTGACTTTCAATCTCCATTCTAGGGTAAACTCTGTTCCACCAAATCATGGGACACTTTGCGGGTGGCAGGGTGTGGGGACAGCGCACGTTTAGAAGCAACACACCCAGCTCTGACACACAACTTTGTAATAAGCACTTGGGAAAGATACTTGACCTCCTGAGCCGCAGTTCTCATCTGTAAATTCCTCACATATTTGCATGAGATTGCACACAGAAAGCACGTAGCACACCACTTGACATGAACCTATGCCCAGGTATGTTAAGGAAAAAAAAATGTACCAGTGTCAAAATTACACTTGAGGTTATATTTAACCTAATGTGTGAAAATGCTAAATTCACACATTTTCTGCATTAGTCATTGGCATGTGAACAGTTTAAGGGATGATTTTTATTAGTTCGAGATCTGTACCAGAAATTTACTTCCAAAATGTGTGGATGCTTTAATACAGATGGGTAGTATTTCAGAGTGACAAGGAAAATGGAGATGGTGTTGGTTTTAGTGGACAAGTAAGTCATACGATTCTATTGCACCTCAGCTTCCTGAAAGATAGCAAATTAAAAAGGTAAATAGAAATATGTTTAAAAGGGTCAATTGTCATTCAAATATCAGCTGCCATCAGTATTGTATCTTCACTACTACACCACAAGCTACTGGAGGGGAGATAAACCAATTCACCTTGGATTCATCCACAAAGCTTTGCACTGTGTTTGGAATAAATCAAGAATTCAATCCATGTTCAATGCATGAAGCAAGACAGGGAAGTTCAGGATGAATGTTGTTAATCCAATGTTATTTCTTAGGGATCAGATCCTTTGAGCCTCTTAAAATATTTTCAAAATATTCAAGACTCAAGTACCACACTCCATTTGGATGGAAAATTGGATGATTTTTTTGTAGATTTGCACTAGAGAACAAAAAGAAATTTCTCCTTTATAATGGCTTACTGTGAGAAAAATTTAGGTACTCAGTACCAGATAAAACAAACTTATGACCAGGAATGGCTACAGTGATTCTCAACCAATACGGGAAAAAAATAAGCTGAATGAAAAATGGTGACAATGAAATTTTCAAGGGCTCTGGATGTATTGAAAATTGTCTTGACTTGTGGTTGCCAAGTGGGGGTGGGTAGGAGGGTTGGATTGGGAATTTGGGACCAGCAGATGCAAACTATTACATACTGAATGGAATAACAACAAGGTCCTACTGTATAGCACAGGGAACTATATTCAATATCATGTAATAAACTGCAATGGAAAAGAATATGAAAAAGAATATATATATGTATAACTGAATCACTTTGCTGTACAGCAGAAATTAACACAACACTGTAAATCAACTATACAAAAAAAAAAAAAGAAAAAGAAAACTTTCTTGAATTGTCATGAAATCCTGAATGATAATTAAGTCTGTGTACCCACATATCATCACCATTATAATTTTTCTGGTAATAATTTATCAGCAGTTATAAATCTCAGTGACTTTTCCTCCCTTTATTGTCATCTGAAATTGCAAATGTTGCTCTTTAATTACCTGAACAAAATGGAATTTAACACCACATTCATTATGACAAAAGTCTGGCTGGAATTCCAGAACAATTCCTTCACTCAATCCATTCATAATATTGATAATTCCCTTCTGATCACACTGCATCAAATTTTGGTTTGCTTTGGTTATAGTAACACGCAAGAAAAGCACTAAATTTTAAAAACACACACTATTAAAAATCACAGGAAAATCAACGAAAACTGGAATCAAAGGGAAACCCCAATATATCCAGAGAAAACTCTAACTTGAAAAGATACATGCACTCCAATGTTCACAGCAGTACTTTACACAATAACCAAGACATGAAAGCAATCTAAGTGTCCATCGACAGATGAATAGATAAAGAAGATGTGGTATATATATACAATGCAATATTACTCAGCCACAAAAAATAATGAAATTATGCCATTTGCAGCAATATGGATGGACCTAGAGATTTATCATACTAAGTGAAGTCAAACAGAGAAAGACAAATATCGTATGATATCACTTATATGTGTAATCTAAAATATGACACAAATGAACTTATTTACCAAATAGAAACAGAACCACAGACATAGAAAACAACTTATGGTTCCCAAAGGGGAAAGGGTGGGGGAGGGATAAATTAGGAAGTTGGAATTAACAGATACACACTACTATCTATAAAATAGATAAACACACAGTTCTACTGTATAGCACAGAGAAGTATATCCAATATCCTGTAATGAACCATAATGGAGAAGAATATAAAAAATTGTATATATTAATACATATTTTATATAATTATATATATATATATATATATATAACTGAATCACGTTGCTGTACACCTGAAGCTAACACAACACTGTAAATTAACTATACTTCAATTTAAAAAAAGTTTAAAAAAAAGTGAAGCTTGATTAAAGGTACTTGGATTCATGTCTTTTCTAATTCCCATACTTAAATTTTGGGAAATTATTTTATTTTTTATTTTTTATCCATAGTGCTTTCTTTTTACACGTATATGCTCAGTGCCTCAGACTTTGTAACATCCTGCAATCAGAGATAGAATAATTCAAATCCCAACCATCAGCTTCTACCTAGTTGACCTTGGACCAGTGCCTAACCTCTCTGAGCATAAGTGACTTCACATATAAATAATCGTCTTTTACAATTCAGATTACTGACCCAAGGACTAAGTTACACGTGCAGAATGTGTGATCCAGTATCTGACGCAAAAGAAATACTGGTCTGTGTTCTTTTTTTTTTTTCCTGCAAGTTAAACAAACAAACAAAATGTGGAATACCGTAAGTAACAACTGTAGAATAAATTGAGGTCCAAAATACCAATGAGCCCTGATGAGCCCTTGATTATACTTTTCATTTCCATAATTTTCTCAAATTTTACCAAAATATATATCAAAAATGGAAGGGCAAAGAAAAAAATTAAACATTAGTGAAGGTACCGAAAATTCAAAATCTCTCCAGGGCGGTTTATGTACCCAGCCTCCACTGTGACCAGCAGTTGAGTCTTGAGTGCTTCCTGCCAAAAGCCTCCCAGTTGTACCTAATTGTCAGAGATGACCGTAACACATGTAAATCATGGGGAGAATGTTACATCTATTTGCCTTGCTTGGTAGCATTAATTTAAGCCAACCATAAAAACCCTGGGACAGAGAAAACCTTAATTTATATCTAAGTGATGGTACTCTGGAAAAGTAGTAATGAGGACATTTCAATGTCTAGCCCTGTTGGAAAAGTTTCTTAATGCTTGCGTCTCAATTTAAGTGTAAAGTTTTTTTGTTTTTTTTTTTTCTCTCCAGAGAAAACAAACATTTCGATCAGACATTTCTAGGGCTGGTCGGTTGACCAGCTGTCTTAGTCGGCATTATTACTTCTATAATGACACAACAAAACGAGATGGGACTGTTCCATGAATGATGTCTTTTCTTCACAATATAGTTAGGTTTTTATTCATTTTACTGAATGTGCTTTAGAAAATGAAGCATCTGCCTGTCTGCGTTTCAAGAGCTCAATGACAATACGGCATTTTAATGCCTTGCTCCATGTTTTTTTCTTTTTTTTTCTTCTTTATGCATTTCATTCTTAAGTTCTGTCAGTAGAAGAATGGCGAGGTTATGGAAATAAATAAAACGTTTTATGGAGTGGGTTATAGTTAGGTCTTCAAAAGCAAATCTGTACTTTCTTACTTAAATATGAAACTAATTTTTGTCCACATATAGTCGGCAACAAATCATTGGTGGAGTCATTTCAAAATGTTTTCTTGTCATCTCCCTCCTATCACGGTGAGAATCATAAACATGCTGTTGAATAAAAGACATGGTACCCACCCTCACTGGGCTTACAGTGGGGGAGGGAGAGCAGATAAATGCTTGGATATGTATTTAATTCATAATGGTAGTAAGAGTTAAGAAAAAAGATGATTATCAAAGAGTACAAAAGTGAGAACTGAAATACCAGGAAGCACCTATAAAGAAGGAACATTTAAGCTTGAAACAGAAAACACAGGTAGGCAAAGAATGAAGAAAGAGTGTTCTGAGGAAAAGGAACAGCCCATGTGAACGGGGAGAGGCAGGAGAGAGCTGGGTGTTGCACATCTTCTGTCATTGGCAGGATGCAGCATGATACCCTCCACCACAGCCATCCACATCCTTATCTCCAGAACCTATGAATATGTTCATCTACTCAGCCAAAGGGTCTTTGCAGATGTAGGAGTCAAGGATGCTGAGCTGGGGAAATGAAACTGTCTTGAATCCTCTGAGTTTGCCAAATGGTATCACTTGGGTCCTTTTTGGCTATGGTCAGAGGGAGATATCATTAGGAACAAAAAAAAAGGTCAGAAAGATGAAATGCTGCTGGCTTTGAAGATGGAGAAAGGCGGAGGGGGCGCGGTGAGCCAAGGAATGCAGACAGCCTCTAAAAGCTGGAAAGTACAAGGAAACAGATTCGCCATTGTTCCTTCAGAAAATAATTCAGACCTGCAGCACCTTGGTGGTAGCTCGGTGATAATCTGGTCAATCTCCTACAGAACTGTAAGATAATACATTTTGCATGTGATTTTTAAGCCACTAATTTTGTGGTAATCTGTTGTAAGAGCAATAGAAAACTAATACACTCTTACTCTTTCATGAAGAAAACAATCTCAATGGGCAAAAGGAAGAATAGTCCATCTTCTGTGAATCAAAGTGTCCTCTGTTATTAAACAATGGGGTCTGAACATGGAAATAAGGGTGGCGGGAAGCAGAGGTCTTAGAATCAAATAGGAGCCGTACTATTCATATTTCAGTTTCATCTTTGGTCATTTGTAAAGTAGGTCTGGGATAGATAGATCGATACGCAGAACATACATAGATATATGCTACTGTAAAATGAATTTTCAAAGTATCTGTTAATATTTGGCACCTAATTAAAATTCACTGACTGGGAACTTTATGTGTGGTATACCTGACAACCCTAATTTCAAAACAGTCTTTGAGAACACCACCATCCTCTCATACCTGATATCAATTTATGTGGTGGTAAGAAGAAAACTTAGTTTTCAGGTTTTTGTTTTTGCTTCTGCTTTCCAAGAAACAGAATTTTTTTTCCCAGTTCCAAGTTAGCGAACTGATAGAACATTATTTGATAATGTCTTTAAAAATTAGGAAAGACAGAAATATATCCCACAATCTAACTCTAAAACCACTTTCCCCTCAGGAATATCTGAGTTTGTCAATAGTTTTTAGATTGTCAGACAAACCATATTTGATTTTCCAAAATATGTTACCCTATGTTTTAGAATGTAGTAGGAATTTTTATACCTCTTATATTACATAACTACAGGAAGATTCAATCTGACTAGTTAAAACATTTGATAAATATGTGTGTGGGGAGAAGGTATGTAACAAAAAAAACTAAACTATTTTATAAAAATTCCTTTCTTGTTTATTATAACAAGAGTGATTTATCTCTGATTTTTTCATGACAATATTATACAGTCTACTAAATATTCAGAGATACTTTAAAAAAAAACATGATTTGACATATACACTTTCATTTCAACTCAACTATGAAATTGTTCTTCCATAGAATATTTGGTGAAGAAATTCCTGATTTAAATCATCTCATTTCACATTTCTCTTTGGCTAAGTCCTAGGAAAAAAAATTCATAATACCTAATATTTTTCCCGCTCGTATTTTAAAACAAATAACCCTTTAAAAGTATTCTGTGTATTCTTATTTACTGAAAACTTTTAGACTAAGGGCTAAGGGATTGAGATAAATTCCGTTAGGCAAAGTTGTACAAAAATGATGCCAGCCTTGCATGTGCTTCATCTTCTTGTAATGTCACCAAACTAACATTAATTGCTTATTATGTGCCAGATTATTTGCTTATACAAAATGCAACTGAGCTCTCCAACAACCCAACTGAGGTAACTATTTTTATCCCATTTTATGGATGAAGAAACTGGCATTGAGAGTTTAAAGAACTTAACAAGTTACAGGGCCTATCAATGGGGAGATGATCTAAACAGGAATGAAGTCCATCTGAAAGCTACACACGGTACCAGCGCACGTCACTAATGGCTGCTGTGACGCGTTTACAAAGTTCCTTTCACCAAATAACGTATACTTAGGTCAGCTCAATTCACTGGTCACTGTGATATAAACAGATATTCTGACCATGAATAAATAAATGCCTGTGCTAGATATCTTATTTAGGTATAAACTGAAAATTCTTTATTGATAGCATATGATGACAAATAAAAATACAAAGGCAGCAAATGAACTTCCTTTAATATTACCAACTCTCCAGAAAAGAAGTCCTGAATCTTCCTGTAGGCTAGATTTTTCTGATTCTTCAGTTACTTATTGCTCTCTTTTTCCTAAGTCTCCATTCTCATGACCAATCTACCTAAGGCATTTTTATTCTCTATTCTTCAAAGAATATACAGTTCTCCCCACCCCAGCCGTACATCGTTTCCGGATCAGTTCCCATTCTCTCCAATGTGAAGGGCAGGAAGGTGAGTGAGTAGGAGAAATAATGCAGGGATAAAGAGAGGGATGGTACCAGCCACTTTTCCCTTGCCGTTATTTGTACTGCATGTAAATATATTCAGAAAAACTAGGATTTCAAAATATTTTCAAGGAAAAAAGTAAGTGAGGATTGGGTACTTGTAACTTGTCCCAATTCTTATGAGTTTGGATTGATATCTTATGTGATTCCAGAAGCAAACTATTGGATTATAAAATTATTTCCCCAAATTTCAAAAACTAAATCTTATAATTTAGATTAAAAGAAATTGCTCTCTTCTCTGAAAAGATACAAGGAATAAGATTTTATATCAATATGGGCCAAATCATAAATTTATTAAATTAGCACCCTTTAAAAATGCTTTGGTGGATATTACCATATATACATTTTTTCAAACATGTATAAATATCTTTCAGTTTTTTCACATTTGGAAGAGGCATATTATTATTTTCTAATTTTGTAAATTATCTTAAAAATTCTACAATTGGTAAAAATAAAATAATTTATATATGGAGTGATAAATATAAGGTTACAAAATGAGGTAGAGACAAAATGAATGTGAAAAATTATATAATGAACAAACCAAACGAGCATTACTATTATTCTCAAATGACAGAATTAAACTGCACAATTACGGCGAATCTAAACCATGGTGACATTAATTTCAGTTCCTGGGATTAGCAATTACCTGACTAGGAGGAAAGCAGATTAACACTTCAGATATTTTTCACACATTCAAGGAAGATTTTTAAAAGTAAATAATATTTCCTCTTTGATCAACACTTTTGGAGTTATTTTAGGAACTGCACTTTATCTACAACTTAAGTTAGTTGATTTTGGGGTTTTTTTGGATTCATTTAAAACTGTTGTCTAGGGCTTAATATTTCTTAAACTGAAAATTGTTAAACACTATTTTCATTATGAACAGGTTATTGTTTGGTGTATTGCCACATAAATTATTAGGCATTTACATGTTGGTCTTAAATGAAACTTCTTTTTTACAGTGAATGTATTAATAATAAAAAATCAGTAGAGATAGTATAACATTTCATAATGTTTCATAATCTTTCTGAATAACAAACCATTAAACTTGATAATGCTAAAAGCTAAAATAATTATGTTGTAACAGATGCAATCTCAGGGCTGGTGGTGTTATTTATAATTTGGTTCACATTTGAGAAGCAAGAGGCCAGCAAGGATCAAGAACCACAATTATGTTCACATTAATTAGTCTAATATTTCCATTCCTAGGGATTTAACTTTAGATGATATTTATTACAGCATGAAATATTTAAGCAGAGAAAAGTAAAACCTATGTTTCAACAATAGGGAACAGTTAAATATATGACAGTGTATCAGGGCAGTTGAGTTTTGTTCATACTTAGAAACATAGAAAATATTTATTATCTATTTAGTGTAATGTCAGAATACAAAAGCCTATGCACATTATGATTTAACTGCAGCAAAACATCTACACATGTGGGAGGAGACTTCCAGGTAACAGAAATGAAAATACATACAGCAACAAGGCAAAGATACATTTTCTTCCTTTCAAAAGTAAATGCTCTTGTTATAATGGCTTTTGTGGTCAAATATGCATAAGACAGGGAGGAAATGGAGGTGGGGGAAAAAAAAAAGAGGCAAAAAGATAAGAGAGAATTAGGTCTTATTTGAATTCTTTCCAGGATTAACAGAAAAGCAGTCCTCCAAGGAATTAAGTTGCTGGCCCTTATAATTACCTGGTTATTAAAACGCTATTATACTTGTTTCCAGAATGTTCTATGGCTACTGAAAGCTGATAATCGATGTTTCTATTCATTTGCTTCTGCAGTTGATAAATCCAAGATGAACCCTAAGAGCAGGTCATATTTTTATCTTCAACATCAGATTGGTTTGATTTGTTCTACTTTCTTATACTTACTGAAAAATCATTTTAAGAAAATACATGTACAGTAATAAAACTGAGGCTATAATATGCAGCAGAATGACATAAAACCAGTTCTGGCAAAGATCATGATGGGTCAAGAAATGACTAAAAATATTCCAGAATTAAGGGGGGAGGGAAGCATGGAAGATGGAAAAAATATACTCGTAGAAATTTTGCATTATGAAAATCGGAAAAAGAACATCTAGAAGTTGTCCTGTTTTACAACGGTTGACTTCACTAGCCAAGATGGAAAATTATGGTAGCATCAAGTATTCCTTCAAAATGCCTTGGGGGTGTGGGATTCTCATACAGTTTTTGCCCATGTGCCTTGTAGGTGTGATGGGTGAACATTATGTAACCCAGCAAGCACTACAAAGCAGAAAACCCACTGGTGAAAGCATCTTTATTCATACACTATAAACCACGATGGATCCCAGCCCATTCCCTCCTGTCTCTTTGACTTGCTTTGTGGATTATTCCGGCTCTCCTCTTCAATCTTGCCTTCCAGGGGCTTATAGTACAAACACGTGTTCAAATTTTCTGTCTGAAAAATAAAAATCTTCCCTGGAACGCAAGGTTCTCTCTAGACATGGTTTCACCTCCCTAACATGCTTAAGACTTTTGAAAGGATAATACCCTAAATGACCTAAATAAAAGGGCTGCCAACTGGTCTCCTTCCCTTAATTCCCTCCTCCTTTGCAGTTCTTCCCATCTGCAAGGTGTCTTCCCTCAGTCTTGCCCGCAGAGGAACATGCTAAACAGTAAATATGGCCCCATTCCTTTAATGCTAGGATTCTTCTACGTTCCTTCACAGTTTTAGGAGGAAGTGTAAACTTCACATCAAGCCATTCGAGAAACTGCCCAGTCTGCCCTTGACCTCCATTTCCCATCTCTTTTCTCACCACTTACTGGCTTGCCCCTCTTCTCCAGTTATCGTGAGCTGCTTGAGTTCTTCTCTGCCACCCGCCTGCCTGCACACACGTTCTTCCAGCTGTCTTTCTCCTCCCAGATCCCCAGCCTTGCATCTCAACAAGACTCCCGCTCCTTCTTTTTTTTTTTTAATTTTTATTGGAGTATAGTTGATCTACAATGTTGTGTTAGTTTCAGATATACAGCAAAGTGAATCAGTTATACACACACACACACATATATATGTCTATTCTTTTTCAGATTCAAAAAGACAAACAACCCAATCAAAAAATGGGTAGAAGATCTAAATAGACATTTCTCCAAAGAAGACATACAGATGACTAAAATAACACATGAAAAGATGCTCAACATCACTAATTATTAGAGAAATGCAAATCAAAACTACAATGAGGTATCACCTCACACCTGTCAGAATGGCCATGATCAAAAAATCTACAAACAATAAATGCTGAAGAGGGTGTGGAGAAAAGGGAACCTTCCTACACTGTTGGTGGGAATGTAAGTTGGTACAGCCACTATGGAGAACAGTACAGAGGTCCTTTAAAAAGACTCCTGTTCATTCTTAAACTTCCTTGGGAAGAAAGCATCTCCTCTGTCATGGCTTTTGACGTTCAATGATATGACATGTTAAACTGGAATTCCTGCTTTAAAAGTAAGAAGTATGATACCAACTTTTACCAATTCATACCCAATTTTTTCCTTATTATTTTACTGTGGGCACTGGTGGCTCTTACGAATCTCATTTTAAACAGAAAAGATGAAGCTTTTAACTTTGAACTGTAAACAGTCATTAATGAGCGAGATTTTCCTTCTGTTATTGTCCAGTGTAAATACTGGTTCCTCTTCCAATTTTATAAATGTACAACTAGAAAACCAAATATCTAGTTAACTTCCTAAAAGATTTAGAGTAAAATAAATCAATATCTAATTAAATAATATCTCATTAACTTTTTTTTGAGTAGCCCAGAAAAAGTTTATCTGAAGAAAGACAATTTTCCACTTCAGTTTGCTTGTTTGATTGTATCCTTAATTTATTTGGGTAACTTAAAGCAGTACAGATCAGGAAATCTTTAACATATTGAATTACTAGAGATCTTTCAAATTCAATTAGTAAACAGCCAGAAGCTTATCTACAGGGATTCAAGACCATTACCACTATCGGTTTTGCAAAGGTACATGTACCTAATAAGAGAAATACTTCCCAACAATATTGAATACGCTGTCCCTAGACAGTATTTTCTGCGTGGATGGTTGACTTGAGAACAAACGAGACTGCCTTAGGCCTGCTTTGGACTCCCTTAAGCAAGAAGGATCTCTATGGGAAAAAGAACCCAAAAAACAAAACTACTACAAATCATCAAAAAACATTCTAAAAGTTTCAAAAAATTTTAAAGATGTAAATACACTTACTCTCTCAAGAAATCAATATCCACGTGTAAGTGTTACTTACATCCCGAAAATTCGCTCGCTGTCACTTATCTATGAATTGTGTGTTCTCATCACTGAATAGGCTCTAGAAATATTGCATATTTCTTAGACGACATAATTAAGCACAGATTTTTTTAAAAGTGAAAGAAAATCCAAAAGATTCATACCTTTTCCTTTTCTCCTGTCTTTAACCCACTATCATTATATAAACTCTCAAGGTCATTTTACTTTCTTCCCTGTTTTTCTTTGAAGTAATACGTCTCAACTAGAATCATTTCACCTAAATCAAAGTCACTTATTTATTGTATCATCAAATCACCAAACACATGTACATGAGAAGGTGTCAGCACCTTTTGAAAATGTTAATAGGTGTTTGCATGTGTTTATTTTTATCTCTTGTACACTTTTGGGCAGCTGAAGGAATGTTTAACCAAGTTAGATAGAAAGAAGCTTTGCTAAATTGGCGAAACATGAACCATAAATTGCTTCATAAGAGCAGCGTCCCTCCTGTTAAATTCTCTAAATATGGCAGTATCCTTAATTTGAAAGGAAGATTTTTGGCATATTAAACATTAAGCAAACTGACTGTGAAAGCGGAGAATTGACAAAAAGTCTTACAAACTTGAACCTCCTCCAGAACTATTTTCTTCAAGCATTTCTTACACACCTCTAGACTTTAGATGATAATTTTTCAGTGGGACTCTTTGAGGGCGAAAAAAAAACGACGTTGCTTTTATAATCAAAACTCTTATCTACAGAAAATATTCTTTAAACGTCATCAATATTGTGTTTAGGCGCAAAGAAGAATAAAGTAAACTATATCCTTATGTTTAGAGAGATTTTTAGCAGTATATTTCTGTTTTAGAATTGCACTTGAAAATTGCATTTTGTGCAGTTGTAATATAATAATAGGACTGATAAATTCCTGTTCAATTATAAGACAGCAAGGGTGTTGTCTAATGTGTATACAAGCCATAATTTCAAAGAATACAAAGGTGAATGACTGTCCTTTATTATACTCAAGAGATTTTCGGGTACCACTCTATGTATATATTTTCTTCCTTTCTCGATTTGTTGTTTTGTTTTTCTTTTCCTTTTTATGCTTAGGTTAATTTCTCTCTAACTGATTTAAATGAAAACTATTCTAGAACCTTAGTCAAAACTAGAGACTTTGCATCCAAACACATATCTACAAATAACTTCTGGAAAATCCCAATGAATTAAAAGCCTTTAATGTAGAGAATCTCACTGAAGTATGAAAGCTGTACTTCTTTTCATGTTTATGACTTTATGTTCCTGGTATTCTAGAAAAATGATGAAAAGTTACTTAGTATATGTTTTCCCATCAGACTGGGAGATGGAAGGGATCTTAGAGCTTATTTGGGTTAGAGATTCTAGAAATGGTGGATATCACAGAACACCATTTTTTTCTAAAATATAAAAAATAAATCAGCGCCGGACATAATCAGAAGATAGTTGTTATCTTAACAGTAATGCCCTCTACTATTGTCATTATTTCTTCAAGGAACAAAAAGAAAACTAAGAACAAAAATTAATTATTTAGTTTTATATAACAACATAAAAGAGTTTTAGAAGTACTGAAAATTTTACCTCATTAATCTTATGTTCTTACAGGTTACTGAACAACTTTGTTATCACCAGAGTCCAGTTCATAGACTGGCACTGAAACACCTTTCTAGTCCAACTCTCTCACACTGTAGAAGACTGAGGGAAGTAATTTAATGGCTGAGTCAGAAGTAAGACCCTCTTCTTTTGATTCCCAATAAGCTTCATGCCTTTATGTACAGCTGAAGACTTAGGGTTGACTTCTAACTCATGTTGCCTTGCACTCTTTGTTTTCTTATCCTTAAAAGTGAGTTGCTGATGTAAGACTCAACCTAAGGTCACCTTCAGCTCCCTAATCTCTGAAATGGAAGACGAAAGATTCTTCACTCTGCCGGGCAAACATACACACAAAAATAACATCTGGAAAATCTCTCACTAGGACATAAACCAAATGGGGAGAAACCAAGCTAGAACGTGAATCATATTTCACTCGTAGGTACATGTTGACTATGAACCAGATGGGGTGCTCATTTCCACCAGCGATTGACATGGGTCCCCATCAGCTCTGCCCATCAGAACCCCTCACATTAAGCCTTGCGCTCCAGGTGGGGGAATCTGGAAAGTCTCAAGGGCCCTGTACACAGAAGCCCTTCACTTAGAACTTAAATGATGTTCAAACCCATCACAAATGCTGCTGGATGGGCCCAGGGCGATGATGCTTGTGGGACAAAAGTTGGTGCAGCATTAATACAGAAACAATATACACAGGGTCTAGAAATAAAACACTTCGCCCTCCCCACGAGCAATTCAAAAGAAAAATCAAATGCCACGTTTCCCTATTTTTAATGAATTTTAAAACTCGAAGTAGGACCATTACTCAGCAACCGAGATGACACAGAAATGGGCTGTTCCTGCAGCAGTAAGACCCGGGTTCCCATATGACTTCGTGGGGGCAAAGGGATAGGTGAGATTGAAGGTCCTGCCAGCTGATGTGGGAGGCCAGGCTGCAGACACAGTGGATCGGGAGAAATAAAGGAATATGACAGCTCTTACACCCTAGGGTTTGGCCCTGGAGATCAGAGGATCTACACGTAAAGTGCCGGAGGTACAACATGGCAGGAGAACCCAGAAGAGGCCATTTTAATCTGGTGTCAGTCCCAGTGTGAAAGCTCCTCAAGGGTCCTGCTCATCAAAGAGAGGAGGTCAGGAGAGATGGGGACACGTCACTCCAGAGTCTGGAACAGCATATGCTAAGCCAAGAACCACCTCAACACTGGGTGTCACTTAGAATAAATCATTTGGAGTCACCTTTGAAGGATGCCCCCACCCCCTGGGAAGGAAAGAGGATTCACTGACATACTTTTAGGCACGACAGTGACTCGTTCAGATTTGTTTACAAAAGATTAGTCTGGAAACAATGTGCTGCTCATGACCCACTGACACCTTAAGGTGCAATGGCCACTTTTGGTTTTCGCTTCATTTCTTTAGAGAATTAATTCAGCTTTTCTGGGAATTTCTTTTCTCCCTTCACATATTTTTTGTTCTCCTGCCAATGGAATGTGATCATTTTTTGCAAAATACATCATACACACAAAAATGTATTACTATGAGAATATGGTATGCCATACAACTTAGCTAATATATAAATTCTATCCATGGGATCAAATGATTGGGCATGAGAGTCAGACTGACAACCATGAGCAACACCACTTAAGGACCACACATCACAGCTTTTATCAATGGTTTTCCTTAAAATTAATGGCACAGATCTTTATCCAAACTTTTTTTTTCTTCAACTTTCAGGCATTTCCCTGTCAACTCACAGGCAACAACTATCTTTATTCAAAAGCCGAAAGGTTAATCCACCCTCTAATTACTTGCACATAAACTATTTAAAACCTGTATTTAATGCATTCTTTATTGAGTATTTATTTAGCATCTATTACGTACCAAATAATATACTAGGCGCTTCACTGTAAGTGTGAAAAATAGGACCAGTTTATGCTCTCCTGGAGTTAGTGGGACACACATGTTAAACATGTAGCTCTTACATGGTCTTTTATTCTATGAGACAAGCGCAGATATCACAGGGACCATGTCACTCACCACCTAGACCAGGACACGGAGTAAAGGCAGGGTTTGGGATGTAGGCTACTTAGGAGTTTACCAAACCTAAAACCTGAAGGATGCGGACATTGAGGGAAGAGTGGGTGGAGGCTGACAATACAAGACCAGAAACTGAGGAAATAAATTTACTGCCTAATCCTGGAATGAACCCAGGTATGTATTTTACTTTTCTGGTTTTGCTTTTCTTGTTATTTATTTATCTTTTCATATACCTATAAACTAGGATAATATCTCTTGAAACCAGGTAATGCATCTTCCAGAAAACTTCAAATTTTCATTCAATTCTCAAATGAATGAATGAACGGACAGACTGTAATTTAGACAATAACATGTGACTATGGGCCTGCAGTGTATTGACTAGACAGTGTCATGCAAAATACATGGAGACAAAGGCCAAAGTTCTGATGACATAATTACTGACAGACAATAGAGAAAAAGGAAAATGATAAATAAATACGTGACCTACTAAACTGTCCATTTATTTCCTAAATTTCATTCCAGTTTTTCGTATTTCTTAGACCTCAATACTTTATTTTATTTTGTTGTGTGTTTAATATGCCCTTACATATGACATACATACAGAGGTCAATAGATGGTGATTAAACAAATAGACTGAAATGGGAATAAGCTTTGCTTTTTTAGAATTTTAGAGATAAATAAAATCTTATTACAATTTTGAACACAGACCTTGTATGTGTGTGTATATGTGTAAATGCACGCATGTATGTACATGTGTGGATGTATGTATGTGCATGTAGGTGCATGTGTATATGCATATATGTGTATGTGAATGTGTGGATACATGTATGTTATGTGCATGTGTATAATATATATGTGACTGTGTAGATGTAGATGTGTATGTTTATGTGAATGTGTGCATATGTTTGTGTATATTACATGTGTATGTTTATGTGAATACTTGTATAAGTATGTGAGTGTGTTTATGTGCATTTGTATATATGTGTAGATGTGGGTAGGTTTGTGTGTGTGTGCGTGTGCATGTATACAGAGATCATCACAGGGAACTGTATATTCACACACGTGATAATCCATGTGATAAACACTGCAAATGTAGCATAACCTTAGTAGAAACATATAAAGGACAAACATAGCGGCAAGAAAAATGGTAACCGCTAGGCTTCAATTGCATTTTCTTCTTCTTATCAGTGTCTCAACTTTTTCTGATTCTGATTCGGTTGAATGTTTCTTCCAGGCTGGCTCAGGGAAAGACTGCAGCCAGTGAAACAACAACACAGCTTCTGTCCTGACCCTGAATAGGGCTCAGTTCTCAGGGAGCTGACACAGGAGGCACAGTGCATCCCAAACAGGCAGCAACAGGGACCCTGTGTCTGCAGCTCGGCGGCTGGACCGGCCGCGACCTCTAGGGGGAACCGCGTTCTCAGGAATTTCTCTCCTCCCCCGCACAGCCCAGACCTTGAACTTTCAAGACTACCCTCCCCCACCTGCTCCTCCGCAGAATCTTCACATTTGGCTTTCAGATGGCCACAGCTGACAGTTTTCTTGAAACTTTTTAGTTAAAATGTGAATGATTTATTCAGGCAAAGGCACATGTCCGCATTGTTACTACCACGAAAGAGTCAATGCTTCTTGAATATTCTAAACTGAGAAAAGGACTGGAGAGCTCCTGACTCTGTGAATACACAGAGAGCTTTTCCTGCAAAGAACTCAAGGTCCTCCGTGGTGGTCTGATAATTACAGATCAGCTGGGTTCTTTTCCTCCCAATTTGTACACAGGATACGCAAAAATGTGTTTGGTACTCATGGAAATCTGGGTCATGCTGAGATGGAAAAAAAATTAACCCCATTGCATAGATTTCTTTACTGCAGACTCCTCAGCCTTTAACACGCTAATGCACACTGTGAATCTTCACGTGCGACAGTTCTGTTACTCTAAACGATTCTTTATTTCTTGAAGGCGCACCTATTATTCTTTCTTAGGACTAATGTTTCAAGGAGGGTAGTTTGTAGTTAACCATGAAATTAAATGTAAAAGAAGCTAGAGAAAATAATGGGAAAGGAGGACCAAGGGGACACGGATTTGTGCAGGACTGATTCATGCCAGTTTCTTGCGCTGGGTTTTTACGCAGATGTGAACCCAGAGCCGCTGCCCATTTCGGTCACATACAGCCAGTTCTCTAAATTCATGACAGCATGGATCCTACGGGCAGGAATGTCAAGACGTTCTCCCTCATCATGCAAGGCTTTTCTCTAACCGGCTACCTCCTGCCTTTTTTGTGCATGACCCACAGCCCATTGACAACACGTGCAGCTTCTTCAAACGTGCCAGGCCCCTTCCTCCTCCTCTTCCTCTGTGAATGCTCTTCTTTCTGCCTGGAAATCTGTCCTCCCTACCATCCCTTCTCTGTGCTTGCACGCGCCGGTCAGTTCTCACCATCTCTCAGCATCGACCGCAAACACCACATGCCCACTGCTTTGACGCCTTGTGCGATCTCACTGCTTTTAACGCCACTCACATACCTACAGAAGAGCATAGAGTTGGTTCCTTATCTGTAAGTCCCCTGGACCAAGGTCTCTCAAGGTCCAGAAACCCCATCCTGCATCTCCTACGACCGACAGAGTCTTCCCACACAGCACACGGGGGACGACGTGGCATGAATGGATGGAGGGCAGACCTAAGAACCCGTTTTGTGTGACAGTTAACTGAGCTGAGTTCAGGAAAAAGCCACTTTGTTTTTATTTCTCACTGCCAAGCCACAGTCATCCGGAGAGGGTGGTAACTGATTTGAAAAGGTTATAAAACTTTTACAAAACACAGAAGTCTCCAGATGGAACTAGACACTGCATTTAATAGAATCCAATGGTAGAAAGCAGCATGGGGTCCTAGAATCAGGTTGGCTTAGTAATTTCCTTCTATCTATTCCTTCCACACCCAGTCATGATTGCCAAGGCCCCCCTCAAAAGCCCATGGCTCCAAAGAACCCTTTTTCACAGCTATTAAATACAGGAAAAGTCCCCATAGTGAAGATCACTCTAAGTGGAACTGATTTATTCCTCCTGAAGAATGACATTCTATAACTCCCTACATCAGGCAATAGCACATATTTGCTCTACAATATGGAATACAGATGTAAACTTTCTAGTGTAATAAAGAACTGATCTATAAAGTTTTCTCTGGGCAAGAGGAAAAATAAACACTGGATACTTTCCAAGCCCTTGTTTGTAAATAAAAATGTACAGGTAACGACAAGTAGCCTTCTTGGTTAAAAACAAAAAAATCATCTATTTGGATAAGGGATTTAGAATTTGCAAAAAGATTTTAGTATAAACTGTGTATCCATTGAAACACTAAATACCTACTAGGTACCAGGTTCTGCCCTGAACTCTGAACATCAGTATTTCCTCGGATCTTAAGGAACTACAGTGTCTGACAGAGGAAGGAAGATTCGTTAAATATAACTCTAATACAGTATGACACACTTTATAATGGAGATATGAAAGACTTGACTTCACAGCTATACACAACGAACTAAGGTGAGGGACATATCACTTGTCTCTGGCATCAGGAGTGGGAACGGGGATAGTGGGGGAAGGATGGCTGAGGGTCAGGCAGTCCTCATGAAGTGAATATTTGAGCTACACCCCAAAGGGAGATAACAGGATGAACAGATAAGAAATCATCTTCTTGGGAAGCACTATGCAGCTGAAAAGTGATGAGAAAATTGACTCAACTTACCCTCCTCAGCAGAAAAACAAAGACAAACAAACCAAACCAAACCAACATCAGCAGCAAAACAGTAGGAGGTGATTTTCTGATATGGATTTAAAGTTTCAGAAAATGGAGGTTCATGAATTCCACAATTCATGGTCTCACAGGACAGTGGGGCGTCTTGAGCAAGACTTAGTGCGAAGGGACCTCAGAACAAGGAATGGCATCACCCTCGCAAGTCAGGTTCAACGCAAAGAACATATAGAAGGTGAACCAAGAAGGAAAAATTAGTTGAGAAGTCCAAGTGAGACTATACCAGGGTAAAGAGGAAGAGTAATGAGGTCGGGGGGAATACAGAGGTTTCAGGGAATTCCCACGGTGGTTTGAAGGGCCATCACGGAAGAATAAGGACAAAACATGCTTCATTTACGGCTTTCTAAGCTTTCACTCATATTAATTCTCATGGTACTTCGCTGATCTATTTTAATTTTGTAATAGCTACTTCTAATGATGTAGCCATTACTCTAAATTACATCTGAAAATAGAAACACATCCAAATTTACACTTCTTGGACTGTGAATTCTTAGCCTATGAATTCAGACTGTCTACTTGGTTTGGTCATTTCTACTAATTTCCTTTGTGTTTCCTCTATCTCAATTCTAAAACGGCCTTTATAGGATTACTCATATTGTTATGCTCTATTGTTTTGTATTTTCCATGAAAGTCTGAATCTCTCATTTTTAGTACATCTTTTCCCAATAAATAATCCTTGCTTGACTTCCCTAAAGTGACATTCAAATTTGTTTCTTTTTGAGTAAAGGAAAGTTGTCTATATTCAAAGGGGTAATAATAACCGTATCTACGCCTCTTGAATGTTTGAATCTAATTTATAGACTAAGTCGCGTACTCCTGTTTTATGTGTATGTCAGTTTAAGCCTTGATGGGATAGAACATTTAGGAGTGTAGGCTCAGTTACTGGATATATATCCTTTCATATAAAAGCATCTAATGGTGGTGACAAAACCCAATAGTGATTGGACTGTCTTCATCTATTCCTTTGTTCAGTTCCACAACCACAGTACACACATTTTGGCCTCTTTCTCCTCAGTGTCGATCTTGTTCCTGACAGTTATTTCCCCTAAGAATTTCCCTGAGGCACCACTTCTTTCCTATTGTCACAGCAGAAATCAAACAGATTCTCGTTCCATGCCAGAGCTGAACCCCAGTGACCCTCTTAGCCAATGCTTCTTCGCGAGACATGAGATCACTGCTCAAATTATTCATACCCACAGCTATTAAACAAATCATGCTCACATGACACTTTGTCGTGTAACTTCCCGTTAAATGGTCATCATTTATAGGTGCATCCTCCAATCCGTAACTTTAGCCGTTTCTTTAAGAACTGGGGGAAATGATCAGATCCAATGATTTTCTTGACCTGGGTCCTTCCTGCAACTTTCCATCTTGTGTTTCCTCGACTGGGAAACTCTTCACTCTCTTTTGCCACTTCTCCTCTGCTTTGTTAATCTTTCACAGAAGTGATGATTTCAAATTTGTTTGTGTAATAAACACCACTCGTAATTTCAATCACTTCCATGACCTCAACTAGAATTTGGCACTGTCCCAAGCACAGAATAAGTGCTCAGTGAACACCTGTAAAGTTAATGAGTCAAAGAACTTCCGTAGGAATAGTCCCTTGATCCTAATTCACCTATATGTCTCTCCTGAGCGCTGTCCAGTTCTACATTCCCATCAACCTCTGGGATGGTTCTACAGGGATTTCTCATAAGCACTGCAAGTGTGACTTGAACACTTATGCCGATGTAAAAACATAAATTAGAAAATATTGGTCTCACTTTCTGTGGCTGGTTCCAAGCCACAAAACACTCCAGAGTTTTAAGCAATTCTTTGTTCACTCCTAAAGAGTAGTGTCACTTGGAGAATAAATATCACTACGCACAAGACAAGAGTTTAACAATTACTCCTTGCTACTGGCTTCACAATTTATCTTGACTTCTTTGGGTGACTTCTCTTCCTGACGTTAATCTAATATTTTCAATGTCACCAGACAGTCATAATCCATTCATTCGTTTATTACCGAAAATTTATTGGCAGCCATGTGACAGTCAATTTTATTCTGATTGTGGGAAGGATATAAAAAAGACAAAACAGGTAAAAATGCCAAGTACAAATGATGTAAATGCCGGAGAGTATCACTAATAGGATAATAGAGAAAGGCTTCCCAGGGCAGGATTTTCTGAAAATATTATACTTTCAGAGACTCAAAAGATGAGAAGTAGGTTTGCATGTGAAAAACAACGGAAAGAGAAAACACGCTCCACGCCCAGGAAGCTGTAAGGCTCTGAGGTGGGGAACAGTTCCCTGTGTCTAAGAATTAGGAACACAGTGAAAAAGGAGGAGTGTTACGGGGCCAGCGCACACAGGGTCTTCTGTCTGTGGTTAGGATTATTATACGTCAATGGGAAGGCTTTAAAGGTTAGGGAAGTGATCATTTCTAACGCATATTTCTAAAATACTACTGGGCATGAGGAATGTCTAGCATTGGTGCAAAAACGGATACATTGAGACAGGTTAGTAAAGCAATCCCAGTGTTTGTGAGAAACAGTGGTGACTTCTCCTGGCATAATGAGAAAGACATGGAAGGGAAGGGTTGGAAGGATATTGCAAAGATGGAATCTACGGGGCGTGGAGATGGATTATGGGGAAAGAGAAAGAGAGAAATGAAGAATGGTTTCCAGGTGTCGCTTAAACAACCCGTTTGCTGCGATGAGAAAGTCTGAGGGAGGAACAGGTTGGAGGAAACAGGGGCATAGGGCCACCCAGCAGATGTCCATTCAACACCCAAGTACAGGGCAAGGATGAGCCACGGGGGTGAATGAGAACTGGAGAGGTAGGGTCGCCTGGGATGATAGGGAAGAGGATCCAGGGCTGAATCCTGGGGAAGCACTGAATATGCAACAGTCTTTACAGCCTACAAGCTGACAACGGGGACATTATGACCAAGGTCACTGGCAGCCAGAGACCATCTTGTGATCCCCCCTTGGCCCACGCCATGTACTTCCTGGGCCAGGCTGCCCTGGGGGAGGCCGGTGGTCGTCCAGCTCTGCCCAAACTTCCATCTGGGGAAGGTCACTCAGTTCAACCAAAGGAGTGAGGAATAGAGGTCAAAATACAGAGAACCTTAAAGAGCAGAGGAACATCACAGCATGCTTCCAAATTCCAGTCTCTCTTTAGTCTATTCGGTCCCACACATATTCCAAATACATCATAGAAAATGGGATTTATCAAAACCTGATAATTTTCTGTTAAACACGGCATATCGAGTACACTCATGCACTTACCACTTCTTGCTCACAAAACGCTTCAAAGGCATAACAAAGCCCATCTCCACGAGGACAGAGAGAAAAGGAGGCATGTTGACAGCAGCAAAATTTTACAAATCACAAGGTTAACAGACAAGTGGAACTGACTTAGAAGTGATAAAGCCGAAATCTAAATGGGCAATTTGGGAATTCCAGGAGCCAGCCAATTTGCAGCACAGAGTCCCAGAAAGGATCAGGAGTGGGAGGCTTCGGATGTCTCTGAAAATGTGTGAAAGTAGGGCCTTCACAGGAAAATGTGTGAGAATAGTGGTTAAGTGACATCCCCAGGTATCATCCCATATTTGCTTGGGGAGGTACTGCCACGCCCAGACTTCATCAGAAAGCTGGAGGCTTTCTCTCCAGAGACACTGAATTTGATTCGGAGATACTGGCAAAGCTAGATTGGCGGGTGGGGGGCGGGGTGGAGATTAAGAGGAAATCTACATTCTGAAAGGCCAAGACTACCTCCCCTACAGAGCCCTAAGCATTCTCATAGCAAGCCTGATCCCACCAGGAAGGACATGAAAGAATTCTCTGCTGAGGAAATTCACCAGGTCAGAGAAGCTGCCTACGAAGCTGAGATTCCAGGAATGGCTAATGAAACTGCCCAGCACATCCTTCTATGGCCAGGCTGTCCACTCATCAACCTGTGCCCACACCAAATAAACACACAGATGTCACAGAAGCTCTCCTAAATATGAGTTGATAGCCAAGGATCATTAATCAACTGGAAAGGCCATCAGTCTGAGAAAGATGAAACCAATCAACAAACACAGAGGCAAGGAGAAGAACACCTGCACAGACATCACCCACCATCACAAACAACTGCCCTTGTCTACACTCACAAAGTCTGTAAACTAACTGGGTCACAAATCCTGTAACACTACAGAAAGTAGCAGTGGGCTGGAGTAGTTGACCTTTGCCCAGTTACAATTTTCACATGTACTGCTTTTCATTTCTAAACAATATGTAAATCCTGGGTGAAGGTAGCTATAGGCTGAATGTCTATGTCCCCCCAACATTAATATTGTTGAATGCTAACCTCCAGGGTGATGGTACTTGGAGATGGAGCCTTAGGAAGGTGATTATCTCATGAGGGTGGAGCCCTCATGAATGAGATTAGTGCCTTTATACAAGAAACTGCAGAGACCTCCCCCACCCCTCCTGCCACGTGAGGACACAGGGAGAAGACACGGTCTACAAACCAGGAAGAGGGCCCTCACCAGACATGGAATCTTCCACCTTATTGATCTTAGACTTCCAGGCTCCAGAACTGTAAGAAGCAAATATCTGTTGCTTCTAAGCCACACCCATGTCTTGTATTTTGTTACAGCAGCTGAACTAAGACCACAGCCCCACATCACTGTTAACAGAAGCTGTGGTCTCATTCTGTGCAGTAAGAACATCCTGCTTAGTTTAGTGCCTGGTGCATAATAGGTTCTCAATAAATAGTGTTGCCATTACTAATAACCAAGAAAAAATAAAATGCACAGAAATATAGAAAGAACTTAAGGGTTATTCCTTAAAATCTCTTTGCCCAGTGCTTGAGGATTACTGCTACGGCCTATCAAAAAGACCTGTTATAATTCTTCCTGATTGTGACGGCAGATGCCAAATTCAGGGATGCAACTATTCAGTTCTTGTGTGAGGTTGTATAGGTGATAAAAAATGATGGAGACACTCTTCCTGCCCCAACTATTCAGTTCTTGTGTGAGGTTGCGTAGGTGATAAAAAATGATGGAGACACTCTTCCTGCCCCAAGGAAGCTTGTAACTGAGCCCACTGTGTCCGTCCCATAGTTACGGGCTGGTTGAACTGGCATCATGCTTTTGTCAGGCTGCTAATCATTGAAAATAGCATGAGGACACTTTCTTTCCTCCTGTTCAGGAGACATAAAACTATGGACAAGTAAATCTCATGTAAACGGTTTAGGATCCAAGTCCTAAAGGGACTTTCCTCCCTTCTTTCTTCTCTCTCTTTTTCTCCTCCCGTTCCTCCCTTTCTTTTTTTTTTTTTTATAACTTAGGCTTTGAGAAGTTGAAATTAAGGCAAACAGACAAAAGAAGACCTGCCATCAGGGTCACTGCATTAGACATTCACAGGACATGGCCATCACACAGCTGGATCCCTCCGAGCCCCTGCCCATGAGCCTCTCTGGTTGGCCTTGTGTGGTTTGGGATGGCCCTGAGGAAGGAGGCCACTGCCCACCCTGAGAAGCTTCTGTGAGTCTATAAAAGTCCCCTCTCTACTCTGTAAAAAAAACCACAAATGAAATTTTTGTGTCTTGGACATTTGTCTTTCTCTACTGACTGACAATCTTGGGCATCCATGCTTTTCAACGCGAAATCCACCTACAAATTGGAGGGAACTCTGAAGAAATACTCTTGCTTTAGAACAATTTAAACTCCTACCTGTGGTCCATCAATAAAGTGAATTCAGCGGCTGTGAAGGTGAATGGGAAAAAGGGTCACTGCCAAGGAAACATGACAAATAGGGGAACCGTTAACCCAGACCGCAGCATTGCCACGGAGCATACATGCTACAGCCCAACTGCCAGTTAATAACCATCCAGGGAATCTGACCGGCTGGGCAGGACCCATGTCCCTCGAACACTCCCTAACACCGTGACTTACTGTTGACTGATTATGGGGAGGACGTCTGACTCCAAGCCCCATCCTGTGCTCTGTGACAGTCACTTAACTTCCAAACGCCCTCATTTTTCTCTATCTGGAAAATAAGAAACTTGGATTCGATCCACAGAACGCTCCTGGCAAAAGTTACAAGACCTGATGCAAATTAAAGAGCTCCTTGGCCAAAAAAAACCAGTGAAACTGGGCACTTTTTCTCCTTCTTGAGCTTAAGCATGTACGTTTCAAGGTTCCAAAAAGTCCTGCATGGAACATAAAAACACTGATCACTATTTCACAAATGTGCATCACTACAGAACACTTTTTATTTCCCTCTATACACACAAAGTCTCATGCCCCAGACAATACCCGAGTCCAGCCACTTTTTAGATCCTTTCAAATAAAATTCTTTAAACGCAAATTGTAATACCGAAGAGATTCTTTGAACAAAAGGTGTATATATCACAAGAACAAGCAGGCTCTCCTGCACAGGCTAGCACGCATTTTTTTTTTTTTTTTTACTATGATGAGAGAATGTAAATAAGATAAAAATTACTATTCTAACCAATTTTAAATGTATCTTTCAGTAGATTTCCATTTTGGACCCTAGTATACCAATTCAACTCTTTCTGATACCAATGTGACTTCAGAAAGTTAAATTTAAATGAAGAGAAGGAACCTCCTGAAGGTTGTCCCCAGAACCCACGCGGAGGAATAACTGGTGAGACCTTTCAACTCCACGTGTCACGGTCCACTGCACACCTGCTGAGAACCAGCCACGATGCTGGATGCTGGTGGGAAGAAAGTCCTCCTGGCTCTTGAGTAACTCCGTCACGCTGAAAGGTTGTTACTTCAGACTGAATTCTCAACCACAGTGAGCAGAGATATAATTAGATATAATTCTCCACTGCTCAACTTCCAATGCATGGCTATGAATTCCTAATACAGCTTCTTCTTTTCCTAGCTATTTGTGTACTATAACCGTAAAACTATAGCCTATAATAATCTCAATTCCCTGCAATGTTAAAATGTCTGCAAACTGTTTTCCTAATTGTAGGAGTATATATTTGTTGATTTCAAGAATCTACCCCTAATTTCCTTTTATTTGTTCATGCCTGGGAAACTCCATTCTCCTAATTAGTGATACACAGTATCTCAGGGCACACCACTGTAAAATGAGTAAGGTAAT
The DNA here is from genome assembly GCF_009873245.2 of Balaenoptera musculus. Classification (NCBI taxonomy): domain Eukaryota; kingdom Metazoa; phylum Chordata; class Mammalia; order Artiodactyla; family Balaenopteridae; genus Balaenoptera; species Balaenoptera musculus. The sequence goes on along the minus strand of NC_045805.1, from coordinate 8,904,846 downwards.
GTTAGAGAAGAAATCAAAGTCAAACCATAATTTTCTTTGAAATAGGAACAACTCATTATTTAATCATGTTTTAAACATTTTTCTGAATCATCAACAGAGAGGCGTTGATTATATTTTAAAATTTAACCTAGAGGATGTATCAATATACATCATGTTACTCATAAATTTTTAGTTTTTAAGCTTCTAGATAAGGCTGTTTTCACATTTTATTTTTTAAAAATATTTATTTATTTATTTTTTGTTCCAATTGTATTTATTTATTTTTTAACCACATCTTTTCTTTTTTTTTTTAACATCTTTATTGGAGTATAATTGCTTTACAGTGTTGTGTTTCTGCTGTACAACAAAGTGAATAAGCTATATGTATACATATCCCCTTATCCCCTCCCTCTTGTGTCTCCCTCCCACCCTCCCTATCCCACCACTCTAAGTGGTCACAAAGCACCGAGCTGACTCTCGTTTTATCGTGATTAGCATTTGTGGAAAAATAATCATAAAATACAAAACCATCAGGCTCTATATAAAATCTATACAAATCAAGTCATCATAATTTTACTTATTTCCTTTTTCTTCTATTTGAGCCTATAGCCCATGACTGTTAAGAGTATACATAAATCACATTTTTATTTAGGAGGAAGTAATATGCTACTGTACATTTTCATTATCTGTTCTGCATAATTATCAGATAAGTTAAAAGGGGACAGTTGTAACACCCTAGGAAATTGTGAATTATCACGACAAAACGATTCAAGATGGCAGTTTCTCAGAAAAAGGTTTAAATTGAACAGGTGCAGGCCTGACCCATTCAGAGTGGAATTCAACTTTTATTGCATGCATTCTTATATGTATGTCCAGCTTAAATAAAAACTACCTGTGCATATACCTGTATTTTTGATTAACATCCTAACTGTCTGGCCAATGTAAGAAACTGTTTTTCAGTAGTTCATTTAAAGTTGAAATTCATATTGAATTATTTAGTTGGTTGAAGCTCCAGAGATATGTTAAAATAAATTCCTCCATGGATATTTATTTTCTACCTATTCAGATAATCTACGGGGACACACACACACTTCATTATTTTTCCATCACTTGGTATCTTAGCCTTAACACTTTAAAGGAGAAAATTCTACCACTTTTTAATCACCACATAACAATCTCAGCAAAAAAACAAAACAATGAGAATGAATTCACACCTTTAAATGTATTGGGTTAGCCAAAAAGTTCGTTTGGGTTTTTTCTATAAGAGGTTATGGATAAACCCAAATAAACTTTTTGGTCAACCCAATATTTAGGTATTTGGAGAAAATAACAGCCGACGTTCCAAAGAGACTAAGAGACCACTAAATATCGTGTTTTAAAAAATATTTCTCTCTCAAGATATACCACTTTATATATACAAGTCTTATCCTTCCTAAAATGATGCAGAAATAAAATAAAAATATACATAATTCAGATACAAGCATGGCAGAGAATATAAATATTCGTAATCTAAAAATTTTACAGGGCATTGCAGTAACAGAACCTACAATGAGTCAACGTGATTTGCTTTATCATTAACCCTATAAAATGAAGACAAAAATTAAAAAAAACAAGTAACTTACAATAAGGGTTGTATTTTTTCTACATCCAAATCTCATAACATCAATTGCTTCAGTAAGTGAGAGAATAAAAGTATAATTATGGAAATCAGAAAATTGATTCTTTAAACAAAACTCTGTGGGTCTCCTATGTGACTAACATGGCACTGGACTTTAATGAGTGATAAAAAACTGTATTAGGAAATGTCTGTGTTTTTAGTGGTAACAGTAAAGTCAGGATGTGGAAATGCAGAATCCATATTCACCTAGTCTTCAAGTGACTCTGGTCTGCAGATAACAAGAAGTGTTTGGATTTAAAGTTCTTGTTTTTAATGAGTCTTTATAGTTTTGCTTTGCTTTGGAGAAGCACAGTTCTTAAAATTATAATATGAGATACTATTGTCATCCCTGCAGGCGAGATGAGTCTGAACTCACCCTAAAATTGAGTGATCTGCAGGTGAAATAACTCACAACAGGAACCTGAGGGCTTTTCCGGGAAGGAAACTGTCTCACAAAGAGTGTTTTGGTGCTTATGGTTGATCCAATCAGAAAACCGCACAGAATTGCCCTCAGGCTGTGTCTTTGTCCATCTCATGGCTGCTGAGGGAGGTCCAAGAAAACTGAGGGAGCTGAGTGACCAGATGCAAATCACTGTCTTCACAAAACCCACGTGCACCACCCTCCATACTCTCCTCACTTTCACATGACAACTCGTCTCTGCTGAGTCAACCTCTAATGTTTCTCATTCAGGAAAGAACTTTCTAAGGGGTTCTGGCCTCTTGAGACAGGAGGACTTGAGTAAATCCACACATTCAAGACTGAAAGAGAGACAGGAATGTCAGAGTGTGAAAGCTATCAGGAGGGTCTCCTTGGGACTGAAAAGAGAGATACAGCAGGCTGGTCATGGGAAGTTCTAGGGAGCGTGAGTCTTTTTTTTTTTTTTTTTAAATTGAGAGTTCATTATTATTTATTTATTATGGCTGTGTTGAGTCTTTGTTCCTGTGTGAGCGGGGGCCACTCTTCATCGCGGTGCGCGGGCCTCTCACTATCGCGGCCTCTCTTGTTGCGGAGCACAGGCTCCAGATGCGCAGGCTCAGTAATTGTGGCTCACGGGCCCAGTTGCTCCGTGGCATGTGGGATCTTCCCAGACTAGGGCTCGAACCCGTGTCCCCTGCATTGGCAGGCAGATTCTCAACCACTGCGCCACCAGGGAAGCCCGGGAGCGTGAGTCTTTAAGAGAGAAAAGGTAAGGAGGAAAAAGGAAATACAGCAATATCATCTTAAATGAGACTCGAGCGATGAATGCTTTTTAAAAATTCTATTTTGGCTGTGTAACTGATATTCTTGAACGGAAAATGGCGCTCACAGACTGGACCACCAAAGGCCAAAGCTACAAGAGTTCAAGGACAGTCTCCAAACAGATCAGGAGCATAAGGTGACACTACCTTGAGCCCATCGATCTCGGGGTGACACAAAGGTCATAAGGAGGGATTTCCCTCTTCAATAAAGCAAACAATCTCCTTCTGGTGGATGGAGGAACTGTCCTTGCTAGAGAGCTGAGTGTGAAGGTGGCCACTGAGGTCTCTGTGCCCTTCAGCTCCACCAGCACCACTGGGTCGGGCACAGCAGGACGTTAACTGCAGGCAGAAGCGCTGGCACTGCCCCGAGGTGACAGTGCACGATCTGCCCCCAGATGATGGTCTCTGGGACACCAGAGCCCAGCCAAAGACCACACAGGGTAGGAGCAGGAGGAGGGTATACATGCCCTGGTTGGAGCAACGAATGATGATTTCATGAGAACTCGCTGAGGAACCTGAGACCCTAGTGAAGGTTTCATAGTCAATTAAACTGTATTCAGTTAAATTCTTATATTCGATTTTATATTTTATTTATACTTAAGTTAGTGGAAATTTTATAATATAGTGATTACGCTTTTGTTGCTAGGATACCGCGTGCCAGGAAACATGATCGTCCATCCGTCCATCACGCAACCACCCACCTATTCGTCGTCCACTAATCTAACGTATGTATAAATGTCATACATATCATACGTATCATATATATATATATGTAGTACGGAAATAAGTTCATGGCAAATGCAAGTGCTTTCCATCCCCCCACTACCCTCCCCGGAACTGCTCTTGTCAATGTCATCAACCGTCTGTGTTTCACTACATCCCAGGAGCAGGGTCTGTACTCATCTTGATGACCTAGAAGCAGCATGGGACGCAATTGGTCACTTCCTTCCCCCGATACTTCCCTCGCTTGTCTCCCAGCCGACACTCTCCTGGCTCTTCTTCACCCCAAGGCTGCTCCTCCTCCGCACCTTCCCTTGCTTGTCTTTCACCGTCCTGCCCCCTGAAGGCATCAGTCCTGCGGCTTCTCTCTCTGGTCATTTGCTCAGTCGTCTTCCCTAGACCCATCTACACACTGATGACCCCCAAATGCAGAGCTGCAGTCCTAACCTCCCCCATGAACTTCACACACAGTGTCCAGACGCCTGCGCACCCTCTCCTGGGGGTCACACCGCGTGCAGCCAAAGCCTGACTCCTGGTCTTCCCTCAAACCTGCTTCTCCCACATCCTTCCCGGCTTGCTAAAGGGTCACGTTCTTTCCATGTTCGCAGGCCAAACGCCAAAACCATGGAGTCATCCTTACTCCTTTCTCTCGGAAACTAAACCCATCGGCAGCTTCTGTCAGTTACGCTCAGAAGACGCTCAGACTCTGGCCCCTCCACGACCTCCTGATTGGAGCCACCATCCTCCTCACCCGAACTAACGCAGAAGGCTGGTGCCAGGTCCCTGCTGCTCCCGTGCCCCTCGCGTGTTACCATCAAGTAGCTGCCAGACGATCACGTCTACCCAGAACCGCCCCGGTCCTATTTAGGGCAAAAGCCCCACCGTCATCGACAAGCACCCACCGGGGAGGGAACAAATCTCTCTGACCTCCTGTCCCCGTCTCCCTCTGGCTTTCCTTCCTTCCTTCTTTCTCCCCCGCACTCGCCAAGCACTCTCCCGCCGCCACCACTTCACACATGCTGTTCCCTCGGCCTGATCTCTCCTCCCGGACCCACTCTTCTGGGCCCTTGGCTCTCTCCTGCAGCCCCAGACTCCTAGTGAGGGCTGTCCCACCACCAGAGACCAATGGGAGCCACGTCCCCTGGGGCTGCCAACCACACACCACAGTCTTTCTACAGAGTGCTTACCACAGGATGGTCCAGTATTTACTCATTCCTTTTTTTCTCCTTTCTTCCCTCAAAAGAATGTAAATTCCAAGAGGGCATGGACTTTGTCTCTGGTCAAGGTTCTATCGCCAGCCATGAAGAAAGTGTGGCCTGAGGGGCCATACCATAAATGCTTGTTGGTTGAATGAATATCCTACATTTTAATAACAGGGAACTGTCAAATCCTACAAATCTACAATATAACAACACTGAAGTCTATTATACCTTCACATAATTCTTTTACGCTACTCAACATTTTCTACATTAGATCATAGAGATATATGTGTGTGTGCTCACGTGTGCACTTGTGTGTGCTTATTTCTTCTATTAGACTATACTTTTTATGAGTAAAGGCTCCTTCCCTTTTTGAAATTAGTTATGGCATCTAGGATAGTTAGTGAAAATTATAACACTCGATATTTTTGAGCTGATATTCTTTTTTTTTTCAAAACAAACAACTTTTTATTAAAGTATAGTTGATTTACAATGTTGTATTACTTTCAGGTGCACAGCAAAGCGATTCAGCTATGTATGCATCCCTCCCTCCCTCTCTCTTTCCCTCCCTTACTTCCTTTCTTTCCTTCCTTCCTCCCTTCTTCCTTCCCTTTCTCTCTGTCTTTCTTTCTTCTTGGAAGTCATCTAAATTAAATTAAAATAAAATGCCTTATTCCTTTTTTTGTAAATGGTAATGCCTTAATAGAGTAAAGCCACCCACAGATGGCCTTGGTATGAAACATTTTGGCCTGATACTATAAGGTATTAGAAGTAGAAGAAAGGAAGAGAGAATAATTATTCTAGTACTTTCATTCGTGCTTCTGATCCTTTCAAGATTTCCACCTTAATATTTGATTGTTGTTTTAATCTATGAACTCATTTTTTCTCTCCTACACTTTAAAATCTGATTGTATTGAGAAATGTTTGTCCCCTCAACAGTAAACTATCTACAAAGAATAAAAGACTTGGATTTTCTCCACTCAAAAGTGGAAAAATCCAGATGACTCTTGGGGTTCTAATCTTAGTCTGAAGGAAATGAGGTGAAGGGTATGTGGTCACTAAGTCTTACTTTCGTGCCTGCTATTCCCACTCGAACCTGAAGGAGACGTTGTTGAAAGGTGTGTCCTGAATTCAGAAGTGATGAGGTAGGGACTGGAGGACCGCTACGGCACCAAGCATCATTTAATAGTTACAAGACTGTCTTAACCCACTGCTTTTAGGAACAAAGCCCAGTCTGAGGCTGGGACCAACTTGAACATCAGGTACTTTGCAATCTAAGAGGCAGACATCCTTCTATTCCTTTATTTCTTCTTTTCTTTAGGGGGCAGATTCTCAGATGAGGGTGAAAGTAAAAACTGGATACTGAAGTTCACACGAATTCATTGTTGAGAGAAGTTTTCTGTAGTTAAGCATAATTTGGTTATTCATAAGAAGGAAGGAAACAGGAAGAGAAGAGAAGTAGTGTGATGCCCAGATGCACCTGCTGATCAAAGCCATAAGGATACGTCACACTAAGGTTTATTAAAGCGCATTGTTCTGCAGACGGCACTTGACTACACAGTTGGCAAAAGCCATAGCTCATCTAAGCCTTCCAGCCTCAAGAACAATGACATGCATTTCAATCAAAGAAGCAACAACATTCATATGGAAAACATATTTTTTTCAAAAAATTTTTTTCCTTTTCTTTTTGAAGTTAACGCTGTTGTGACAAGGAACACATCCCGTGTATGGACATGTCCCGTGTGTGAACACATGGGCACGTCCTGTGTGTGAACACGTCCCGTGTGTGAACACATCCGCACGTCCCGTGTGTGGACACGTCCCGTGTGTGGACACATCCGCACGTCCCGTGTGTGGACACGTCCCGTGTGTGGACACATCCGCACGTCCCGTGTGTGGACACATCTGCACATCCCGTGTGTGGACACGTCCCGTGTGTGAACACATGGACACATCCCGTGTGTGAACACATCCGCACGTCCCGTGTGTGAACACATCCCATGTGTGAACACATCCGCACGTCCCGTGTGTGGACACGTCCCGTGTGTGGACACATCCGCACGTCCCGTGTGTGGACACATCCCGTGTGTGAACACATGGACACGTCCCGTGTGTGAACACATCCGCACGTCCCGTGTGTGGACACATCCGCACATCCCGTGTGTGGACACATCCCGTGTGTGGACACAGCTGCACATCCCGTGTGGACACATCCTGTGTGTGAACACATCCACACATCCCGTGTGTGGACACATGCCGTGTGTGAAACACACCTGCACATCCCGTGTGGACACATCCCGTGTGTGGACACATCCGCACGTCTCGTGTGTGGACACATCCCGTGTGTGGACACATCCCATGTGTGGACACATCCGCACATCCCGTGTGTGGACACATCCCGTGTGTGGACACAGCTGCACATCCCGTGTGGACACATCCCGTGTGTGAACACATCCACACATCCCGTGTGTGGACACATGCCGTGTGTGAAACACACCTGCACATCCTGTGTGGACACATCCCGTGTGTGGGCACATCCGCACGTCTCATGTGTGGACACATCCCGTGTGTGGACACATCCCATGTGTGGACACATCCGTACATCCCGTGTGTGGACACACCTGCACATCCTGTGTGTGGATACGTCCTGTGTGTGAATGGAGCCGCCAGCCATCCAGGAGCCCCCTCTTGGATACAAACTTTAAAAGCCACTTCTCTCTTTTCCACATAGCTCAAAGTTTCTACCGTGAGAGTTTCTCAGTGATTAAGAAAAAATTCTTTATAAGAACTCTGTTGAAACTCACAAACAGTATGTGAAAGGAAAGAGGGCACTTCTCAGATTCCCTGTGACATTTCGTCAGTTTGGATTTGCTGGCTAATTATTTTGCTCTATGTAAAGAACCTAATCCCAAAGAATTTGGGGTCGAAGCTATTTACAGTGGTATCTGCACAAACCACGTCAACCTAAATGTCTTAAGCTGCTGAAACTGACACACTGAGGGCCACGGGGAGAGACTTAGGGGTACGTTCCTGAACAACATGGGCTCTAAGTACAAAGGGGGACTTAAGGGACAGTGTCTAACACAAACCTTCCCTACTGATCATTTCTGCCAGGAACCTGTGTCTGAGGAGCTCTGGCATCTGGTCGTGGTCCAGCATCAGCCAGAGGAACAGACATGTCAACAATTAACCCTGGCAGGAGTCCGTACCTGGGGACGCATCTCATGCGCTATAGGAGTTTAATGAAAAGACGACTCCTCTCCCTGGGAGGGAACAGAGTCCAAGGAGGTGTCACGCGACTGGATGAGGATGGATGAGTAGCAAAGACATGACAAAGCAAAGGCAAGAGCCGGCTTAGGCGTGAGGCCACCAATGAAGGCTTGGAGGGAGTGGCTCCTGAGGCCCATCTGCTGGGGTGAAGACGGCAGGTTCCTGCAGGCACGGGGTCCCCTGTGCTGGACTCACAGACTGTGCGCAGCCAAGGAGGTTCCCCAACGGCCTCACTCTGCACTCTTCTCTACACTTTCACGGAAGCCAGTCTTGCTGCCGAGACCATCACCCATCTCTCTCTGCCTGGCTGGCAAATGCCAACCTTTCCCTGAGGTCTAAACTCACAGGAATCTACTCTGATGTCCCTTCTAAGCCTGTATCTCCCTGTGTGCTCCTCACATACAGTTCTGCACTGAATTTCCACTGCACTGTGTGTTGAGCTGATGGTCTGACTTTCTGTATTCTACAACATAGTAGACAGGACCTCATGAGCAGATATCTGTTGAATGCATGCCTTGATGTTATGGCTACAGTGTTGCTTTTCCTGGAAACGGGAGTCCCAGCAGCCCTGGCAACAGTTTCCCTCCAATGCAGAGGATCTGTCCTAACCCAGCAGCACATAATCACTGCAACCCGGTGGCTGGAGAGCCAAGGGCAGCTTCCCCACCGCGGGCGAGGCGCTTTAGTGACCTGGGAATGCACAGCCATTCTAGCTCAGGGGCTGCAGAGGAGGCAAGAGAGAGTTTCTCTTTTCCTGTGTTTGTGTCATGCTGCGGTATTCCCAGGTCCCCAGTATAACATCAGATGGTCAGCTAAAATACACGAACGTTCTCCTTAAGACGCATCTAAAGAGGAAGGTCGGCTATAGTTTTCATGGTTCGGTCCTCAGTTTACCACCCCAGCCCTATGCTGAGCTGAGAACAGTCCCTGTCTTAGCAGCTCTGGCGGCCACAACAAGATATCACAGATGCATAGCTTGAACAACAGACATGCATTTCTCACAGCTCTGAAGTCTGGGTGGAAAGTCCAAGATCAAGGTTCTGGCCGAGGTGGTTTCTGTTCAGAGCAACCTTCCTGGCTGGCAGAGGGCTGTCTTCTCCCTGTGCCCTCACGTGGTCTTTCTCCCGCATATGAATTTTGGAGGCACAAATGTTCAGTCCATGAAAACCTCTACCCATGGGACTCAAGAACAGAAAACCTCTCTCTACCCTAAGCCCGAGACTCATTCTCTCTCCGGCCACATTGTGCTCACCCTTTAGGTGCATCTCTCTCCTGGGCCAGTTCTAGAATGGACCAGGGATGAAAGAGAGTAAATAGGCCACTTGATTTCTATCTGTCTGATTGCATAGGCAACATTATAGAACCAACATACAAAACTGCACCTCACATGCCTCTACTATTCCCAGTTCCACACATATCTGATAGGGGTAATTTGGAAAGCTAACCCACCTCTTTGTATTTTTTTTTTAGAAAACAACATTTTCTAAATAATTTTACAGAAACAAATCTGCTAAGAATTCCGCAAGTAATACTATCTTGCTTTTTTATAGAGGAAGTCCATCTAGTCTTCCTGGTAGCACCGTGGGCACCAGGAGCTAATGGACAGGAGACACATGAGGTCTTTTTAAACTGGAGCAGCCGTCATTCAAAAGTCTACAGATAACAAATGCTGGAGAGGGTGTGGAGAGAGAGAACCCTCCTACACTGTCGGTGGGGATGTAAACTGGTGCAGCCACTGTGGAGAACAGTATGGAGGTTCCTTAAAAAACTAAAAATAGAGTTACCATGTGATCCTGCAATCCCACTCCTGGGCATATATCTGCAGAAACCTCTAATTCGAAAAGATACATGCACCCCTATGTTCACAGCAGCACTATTCACAACATACAAGACATGGAAACAACCTAAATGTCCATCCACAGATGAATGGATAAAGAAGATGTGGTACATATACACAATGGAATACTACTCAGCCATAAAGAATGAAATAATGTCATTTGCAGCAACATGGATGCAGCTAGAGATTATCATAGTAAGTGAAATAAGTCAGATGGAGAAATATCATGTGATATCACTTATATGTGGAATTTAAAAGAATGATACAAATAAACTTATTTAGAAAACAGAAATAGACTCACAGACATAGAAAACAAACTGCTAGCTACCAAAGGGGAAGGCGGGAGGGATAAACTAGGAGTTTGGGACTAACAGATACACACTACTATCTATAAAATAGATAAACAACAAGGACCCACTGTACGGCACAGGCAACTATACTTGGTATCTTGTTATAACCTATAATGGAAAAGACTCTGAAAAAAATTATATAGGTATATATAAGTGAATCACTTTGCCGTACACTGAAACTAACACAACATTGTAAAATTAACTATATTTCAATTTAAAGAAAAGAAAAAAAAAACGGAGCAGCCTATTCCTACGTTCTCGTAAGAGGCACTGTAAGTGCTCTCGTGACGTCTACGTTCTCAGATGCAGGTGAGATGAAGAACGTAACTGCCCTCCCCCACTCGTGGGCACTCTTCTTTTCTCTGAAGCATTTGTTTCTCTCACTGGAGAGCACTCACAGGAGACAGAGGAAACACATCCTGTCGTCATTTTATGCTGACAACCAGCTGAACAGCCTGACAGGCCAGAGACTCAGTGGTGAGCTCCATCCAACAGCCATTTGTGTGGCGGGGGAATTTACCTGGCCGCCAACACGCAAAGCAAAATGAGAACAACCTCCAGACTGACTGGTGACAATGCCTCGGAGCAAAGAGGTTAATGGATATCGTTTTTGTCTTTGTTTTTGTCCATGAGTCCTGCAGGCCCAGCACCACAGCCTTAAATGGTACAACTTGCTGACACACACCACGTGTTACCAGGAAGCCTCCAGCCAGGAACGCAGCACCACGGTCAAAACAGGATGCCTACGTGTTGGCATTCCTAGGTCTGCATTTGGCCCCTTACCTTCCTTCCTGAGGGGCTTTATTTGTAATTGGCCCAGAGATCTGGATTCTTATAGAAACAAGGAGGGGGAAACAGTAGAGTAGTTTGGGGCACAAGTCACCCTAATTTAAATTCTAACCCTTATTCTGGGAAAGGAGTAGGCAGATGAGACTAAATGCCCACCTCACATCCATCAAGGATACTCCCTCCCGTATCCAAGGAATCACTGTGACCCCTGACAACAGAATAGAGTGGTTCTATGGAAGGCTAGAGCACCTCTAATCCTCTACCTTATATGATTTGAGCTAATCTGGTGAAAAGTTAAGGTGAATGTGTGGTTTAGAGAACTCAGTGTGATAGGTAATTTCCAAAACTTAATGTACTTACACACTTAATCTTAGCATCTCAAACTGCGTATGGCAACAATCCATCCAGACTTAAGGCTCAATTACTGAATGAGATGCGCTTGCTGTTCACTCTCTGCTTTATCTGTAAAATGGCTACAATGACTGTGCTTCAAAGCCTGTGGATTAAAAGCATTTCCCACTGCACCTTTTACAAGTTGGGCATTGACTACACGTTAGCTCAAATTATTAAGTCCATGATGCTTTCCAAAATACATAATTCACTATATATATAATTCACTATAAGGCAAGAGAAACTTTACTTGTAACTGACAGTGGGGTAAACTGGAATTCCAGGCCTCTCAGCTAAAACGTTATTCAAAAGCAAATTCAAGTGCTATTCCGCTGTGAAGCAGTCATACGGTAGACCAATTATTTTCTCACACATACACTGTCTGAAATCGCTGTCCAACTGCTTCATGGTCAAGTGCGTAGCCCTGGAGAGATTTAACCTCCTTAAGATCAGGGCCACATCTTTTACTTTGCATCACCCAGCAGCTGCTGGGCATGTAAGCCCTGAAGAAATCCTTGCTGAAGGTGGTGTCACCTTCCCTCTTCCTGCGCCATCCCAACACCACGTGCCTCTCCTGGCCAGGGCAGAGACCAGCTTTCTCCCGCACTGCTCCCCTAGCTCAACTCTACTTCTTGAGTCAAAAAGCCAAAGAGGTGGCCAGCTGGGGGTTAAGGGGTTCTATGCCCGAACTTGGCAAATCAATTGTTAGTTTTTCAAGTAGACATTCTGTATTACTCAGCCATAAAAAAGAATGAAATAATGCCACTTGCAGCAACATGGATGGACCTAGAGATGATCATACTAAGGGAAGTAAGTCAGACAGAGAAAGACAAATAACACAGGATTACCACTTATATGTGGAATCTAAAAAAATGGTACAAATGAACTTATATACAAAACAGAACTAGACGCACAGACATAGAAAACAAACTTACGGTTACCAAAGGGGAAGTGCAGGGGCGGGGAGTTGGTAAATTAGGAGTTTGGGTTTAAAATATACACACTCCTGTATATAAAATAGACAAACAACAAGGACCTACTGTACAGCACAGGGAACTCTACTCAGTATTTTGTAATAACCTATAAGGGAAAGAATCTGAAAAAGAATATACATATATCTGTATAACTGAATCACTTTGCTGTACACGTGAAACTAACACAACATTGTAAATCAACTATACTTCGATTTAAAAAAATGCAATGTTTTAAAAAAAAAAAAAAGTAGACCTCCTGCTCCTTGGGTCCTGAAGAGATTCAGCATAGGAGTGTTTATATTAAGAAGGAAATATTGATGGAGAAGATAACTCCTGAAGCCATTATGAACTAATACTTCAGCAGGAAGCATTCTCCCTGAAACTCCACTTCCTTTTACATGGAATGGGGTAACAACACCTGCCCGCGGAGCTTTACGGGGAAGATAACATGTGGACCCCTCTCTACATGCTGAACCCTTTGGGTCAGAGCGGATGGCCATCTCAAGGTTGTACTTTAGCCCAAAGCGGAAAAATTAGCAACAGCTAGAACTAATGAGAGCTTACTGTAAGACAGGCACTGCTCTAAATGCCTGTGTGAGCCTCAAATAACCCAGTGAGAGAGGGGCCATTATTATGCCTACCTTTCAAACAAAGAACCTTAAAATAACAGAATCAAGCGATGCGTCCAAGGCCAACCCGGTCGGCAACTAACCTCAGGCGACGTGGCATGACTGATCTGGCTCTTGGACATGATGCTGCCCTGACTCAACAGCAGCTGGAAGGAAAGGGGAGCTTCAGGGAGTAAGTCCCCTTTCCTGGACTGGATCTTGGGTTCCCTGAGGTAAGAGTCTCCATCAGTAAGTCCCCAGTGCGTAGCTAACAGCAGTGGTGGTGGGGCTCTGATCACTTGGGGAGGGAATGCGGGCTCCCGGAGCTGCCCCCGAGCTGCCCCCAAGTGGCGGAGGGCAGGCCCGGATGTGATGCACACCTGCCAGGGCCGGGCGCCCAGCGTGCACACGGGTTCCCTGCAGCATGCTTTTGGAAGGCCTCGGGAGACCACACAGCTGTGAGGATTTAGACAAAGTGCTTCAGTCACTGTTCCCCTCATCTCAAAACGTCCGGTGAATCCAGACCTGCAACCTCAAAGGAGATCTTAAAAGGCAAAGCACGTGGATAGGAAGACGCTCCCACTAAGCAATGCGCCCAGTGCCTTCTGCACGCCGGGCCTGGTGCCTGTCTCCATGTGGAAGACAGAAATCGAGGGAAGGTCCTCCCTCCTGCCCAGAAGACCTCTCTCCGCTGCACCCTGCGCACAGTGTCCCCAGCGTGGGACCCTCTCACGGTGGGTGGGCGTGTGCTCTGCGATGCTGTCGCATAGATACCCCCCCTCATCGCGCCATGATCGGCCACAGACATATCTTAGGGATTCATCCCGACGCCATCGGGTCTTGGTGGCGTTGTCACTGAAGCTGTTTTCTCACCTGCAAGGGAATTGGCCCCAACTTGGCCAAGCAGCCAGGAGGTGTCTCTGCCGGGGTGCGGGGGACACTGCCCGCCCGGCTCCCCACCTGCCCGCGAGCCCTCAGTCTGGGCGGTGCCCTCTGCACCCTGATTCTTCAGCCCTCTCTACACCCACGAGCCATCCACACCCTTCCACTCAGTCCCCTTCCCACCTGCCTCCTGCAAAATGAGCTTCCCAAGCTCTCACCTGGGAGCCCTGACTCACCCACGCACGTTCATGGGATAGTATCACCGTTTCCTTGTGTTACTTCTGGAAAACGGGGTTGCTTTAAAGTAGAAGGAGGGCGGTGATTCCTTAATAATGGCCGTACTGCCTTCTGCATATGAATCCCATATTCACAGGAAGGATGCCAGTATTTAGAAAATATCTGCCTGAATTTGGCCACACTATCTTTTCGGGAGTAAAGAAAGAGTAACATGGCCCTTTCTAGGGTTAGCAGTTTGCATAAGCACAATCGGGTGGAATGAGTAAAGTACAACCTAAAAATATATTCTTTTAACTCCAAGAATCTTTTCCCAGTGATTTCTTGATAAGAAGTACTAATTGAGGGGTCAGTTTCTTTTCAGGAAAGGGCGAGCTATGTTTCAGCAAAAATCAGGCACTTTTATTATCTGATGAAGCTTTAAATAAGCTTTCACTTAAACAGTAATGCAAATATGACAAAGTATCTAATTTTCTTAGTAAAATTAAGAGAAATATTATTTAAATCAAGATTTCTATGAGAATCACGTAGGTTGTCAGTTAACTGTTATTATTTTTTTAAGTTAATCAGTTGTGTTATTTTTTGTTTTTCAACAATGCAAAGTTAATTGCAAACTATTTTAACGCGTCCACGTTTTGAAAATGGGCTCGGAACTTGGCCTCTGCAAAGCTGCCCCCTCATCTGCTGGGAGCACTTCCTCGGGGAAGCCACAGACGGTTTTGACCCTTAGAATGAATCCTGGGCAATTTAAACTGCTGGTGTTGCTGCATCTTTGCTACAAAGAAAACTCCGACAGCCTCACAATAAGCACCATGATTTCACACTTTATCTGGCCCTTCTCCCTTCTGACTGCGAAGTCCACTTGTGAACTCACCTCCACATCTTAGATAATGATCTGAGATGAGCTGAAATGACAGAAGCCTGCAGCAAAGATCTGGAAACTAACTCGACTGCAAGGGCTCCTTTGATGGCTCTACCTCGTGCCTTTTTATTTTATCTTTCAGCTCAAAAAGAAACTCCCTTAACCCTTAGGATGGGATTCCAAATTCCACCTTCAGTACCTTTCAACAAATATTAACCTTACACATTTCAGGGTGAAATCTCCTCATGTTATTCCTAATGTACCAAAAATTTAAAACACAGTTTATTGCAACTTTTCCTTCTTTTTTTTCCGGTGGGCTTTGTATTTAATGTTTTCTTGTAATGTAAGTGAACTTAAAAAAAAAAAAAAACCTATTTTTTCTATTACCTGTTGTGCATGTGAGGGGCTAGAAGTGTGACAACACAGAGTGATTTATTCCTGCAGGTGTGTGCTGCTGCAAAATGACGGCAGCAAATTAGTTTATGCCACCAAGTTCTGACAATTATACCTTCTAAACAGACCTCAGTTCTGTTCATGTCTCTCCCACCGACATCCCAGTGCAAACTCACCTGGTTGACAGCTGCTAACCGGTAACTGATCTTCGGATCAGGTCACTCCCTTCATCCTAGCGATGCAGTGAGTCTTCCTAAACAAGCGAAGCCCAGACCGTGGGCTTCCGATCCAACCACTCTCAGTGCTTTTCCACTGCAGTCAGAATAAAGCCCAACACCTGTAATACAGCCTGCAGGGCCCTAATCAATCTCATCTCAACCCCTTTCTGTTGGCCTAACTTACTTTCCCTCACACTTTAGCCAAACGTATTTTTCTCTAGCTTTATTGAGGTGTATGATTGACCAATAAAAACTAAGGTGAGCAAAGTGACATTTTGATATATGTATACATGTGAAATGATGACCACAATCATGCTAATTAACACATCCATCCCCTCAAACAGTTGCCATAATGTGTGTGTGTGTGTGTGTGTGTGTGTGCGTGCACACGTGTGGGTGCGTGTGTGTGGTAAGGACACAAGATCTACTCTGTAAGCAAATGTCAAGTATACGATAACAGTATTATTAACTACATAATCACCGTGTTGTACACTGGGTCTCCTTTGTGGAACCTAAAAATGCAGAAGCCATAGTATCAGACAGCAGAATAGTGGTTGCTAGGGGCTGGAGGCACGGGGTATAATAAGATGTTGGTCAAAGGGTCCAAACTTTCAGGTGTAAGATGAGAAGGTTTTGCTTCACTTTATCTTCACTTCTCATTTTTGAATACCAGGTCCACAGGTCAACTCTCCCTGCAGGGCTTAATCTGTGCCCTTTGTTATACTTTCTCATGGTAGCTTGTACTTTTTGGGCAAAGCCGTTCCATCTGTGATGCCTCTTCACACAGCCCTGATGTACCTGTTGAACGTCTGTCTCCCTGGAGGTGGGGTCGCCGGCTCACCACTGTACCCCTCCCCCCATGCTCAGCGCAGGGGATGGCAAAGAGGAGGTCCTCAAGAAATACCCAAGACACAAGTTTAGAAGACCGTTGTGTAGGGCGGAAATAATTCAGCACTCAACTTCTAAAAAGAATGGTGATGTTTCCTCCATCCAGACTAAAAACAACAGAATTTAGGATGTTTTTAAAAGGGAAACAGAGGGGAATTCCCTGGCGGTCCAGGGGTTAGGACTCGGCACTTTCACTGCCAGGTCCGGGTTCAATCCCTGGGTCAGGAAACTAAGATCCTGCAAGCCAGTCGGCACGGCAGAAAAAAAAAAAAAAAGGGAAACAGAGAAAGATGGAGATAGAATACAAGAAATAAAGATATCATTCATTGCAAAAGCTACTTTATAATCTCCTATCAATGGACTGAAACAACTCAAGTCGTCAAAGGGATCAAAATGCAAAACAGTCTTTTAAACAGATGAGACAAATTTAATGAGACAAATTTGTTTGCCCCTTCCTTTTACACCTTTGGTCTACAGAAATGAAAGAAGGAAAATAACTTACATGACGAGGTAAAAATTTTGCATCACTGTAAATTCTCAGAATGCTCTAAGAATTATATCAGTCTTTATTAACATAAGTATACCAATTAAATACACTTCTCAAAATAATCGATTTTTTAAAAATCCTGAATGGAAAGAATTGTGATTTTTCAAGGAAATCAGCTAAGAAAATTGCCAGTTTTTATAAACACCACAATACGTGAATGCGTTAGGGTGAAGGACAGAATAGAAAATTCATAATAGTGTAATTACAAATGATTAGTAAACACAAAAATTGTACAACCTCCCTAGTAATCAAAGAGGTGGAAATTAAATGACACTTTCCCCCCTAGCAAATGAGCAAAGAAGAAAATCTATCATACTTCAAGCTATAATAGGACAGCTGGAGTCAGCAGAAATTAGTACAGATTTCTGCAGAGTCATTTTCCAATATTTATTAAGTACCTTAAAAAGGTTGTTAACCAGTGTTTCCCCTTCCTTCTACTGAGCTGTCTAAAAGAAAGACCCAGAAACATTAGCGAAGATATAGATAGATGGACAGATGGATGGATTGATGGGTTGGTGGGTGTATGGATAGATTGATGGGTTGGTGGGTGGATGGAAGGATGCAAGCATGGTTAGATGGATGGATGGATAGATGGATGGATGGATGGATGGATGGGTGGATGGGTGGATGGGTGGATGGGTGGATGGATGGATGGATGGATGGATGGATGGGTGGGTGGATGGGTGGATGGGTGGATGGATGGATGGATGGGTGGATGGGTGGATGGGTGGATGGGTGGATGGGTGGATGGGTGGATGGGTGGATAGATGGATGGATGCATGCATGGTTGGATGGATGGATGGATGGATGGATGGATGGGTGGATGGGTGGATGGGTGGATGGGTGGATAGATGGATGGATGCATGCATGGTTGGATGGATGGATGGATGGATGGATGGATGGATGGATGGATGGATGGATGGGTGGATGGATGGATGGATGGATGGGTGGATGGGTGGATGGGTGGATGGGTGGATGGGTGGATGGGTGGATAGATGGATGGATGCATGCATGGTTGGATGGATGTTTGGATGGATGGATGGATGGATGGATGGATGGATGGATGGATGGATGGATGGATGGATGGATGGATGGGTGGATGGATGGATGGATGGATGGGTGGATGGGTGGATGGGTGGATAGATGGATGGATGCATGCATGGTTGGATGGATGGATGGATGGATGGATGGATGGGTGGATGGGTGGATGGGTGGATGGGTGGATGGGTGGATGGGTGGATAGATGGATGGATGCATGCATGGTTGGATGGATGTTTGGATGGATGGATGGATGGATGGATGGATGGATGGATGGATGGATGGATGGATGGGTGGATGGATGGATGGATGGATGGGTGGATGGGTGGATGGGTGGATGGGTGGATGGGTGGATAGATGGGTGGATGCATGCATGGTTGGATGGATGTTTGGATGGATGGATGGATGGATGGATGGATGGATGGATGGATGGATGGATGGATGGGTGGATGGGTGGATGGGTGGATAGATGGATGAATGCATGCATGGTTGGATGGATGGATGGGTGGATGGGTGGATGGGTGGATGGGTGGATGGGTGGATGGATGGATGGATGGATGGGTGGATGGGTGGATGGGTGGATGGGTGGATGGGTGGATGGGTGGATGGGTGGGTGGATGGGTGGATGGGTGGATGGGTGGATGGATGGATGGGTGGGTGGATGGATGGATGGGTGGGTGGATGGATGGATGGATGGATGGATGGGTGGTTGGGTGGATGGGTGGATGGGTGGATGGGTGGATGGATGGATGGATGGATGGATGGATGGATGGATGGATGGGTGGATGGGTGGATGGGTGGATGGGTGGATGGGTGGATGGGTGGATGGATGGATGGATGGATGGATGGGTGGATGGGTGGATGGGTGGATGGATGGGTGGATGGATGGATGGATGGATGAGTGGATAGATGGATGGATGCATGCAGGGTTAGATGGATGGATGGATGGATGGATGGATGGGCAGACAGAGGTATTATCTCTATCTTTTTCTTTGTATATCAGGCTGCTAGTCTACAAGCATCCTTGTGTGATTGGAAAACAGAAGCCATTTCCAGGTGACAGACCCCAACCCTGGGCTCACCATTTAGTGAGTGAAGTCCATGCCACCCTCTGCAGGGTGTCTGGCTCCAAAGCTTAACCTAAAGAGCTATGTGAGGTGGGGAAAATCCCTTCAATTACAATCTATATCTGAATATTAGTGAAGTCATTAAGTAACATAATAAAGTATTATGATGAAATATTGCAGTCATTAAAATGGATGCTTTAAAGGGCTTTTAAAACCCAGAAAAAGTGATCAATATAAAGTACTGAGTGAAAAATCAGAATATAAAAAATATGTAATTGTCACTAATGTGTTAAAATGCAAAGGGGACAGCGTTCTCTGAGTGGAAGTTTCTCTCTTTGACCAAACTCTACTCGGACTCCCCTGAGCTCTTTTTCAACTAGACCTAACTTTTGGAATCCCATGTTCCTCTCTGCACTGTCCAGTCTTAGCAAGAATCCTGCTAAGTCCCTTTAACCAGAAGCCCTCTCCCTTAACACCTGAACCACCTTGTATATCTGATCAGGTTCCTCATCCCCCGGGTGATGGTGTGATCACCCTGAACTGCCTTCTGCAAGAACCCCCTTCATCAGGTTGGTTTGGCCAGAATTCGCCTCACTCCTGATGCTTCCTCTTCGCAGGGTTCCATCCTCTGGCCCCCTGCTGCTCCTTGGCTATAAAGCCCCACTTCCCACGCTGTGTTCAGACCCTACTGCAATGGCCCTAAATACAGTCTGCCTTACCATTGTGTACCAAGTGCCTGGAATAATTTTTCATAGCAGTGAGAATGGTATTTTTTCTTTAACAAGAGTCAGGGATGTTTCTTCTCTCTTGTAATGAGGTCTTAGGCTGGAATCCAGAACACGTTCACTGTGGAGATTTAGATAAACTGAGCGATTTGAGGTGAACAGGAGTGAGAGCATTGCAGGATGGCTTTTGCTCACGGATGAAGGACGAGAGGCAACCTATCTGGCCACTGGGAGAGACGGGGAAGTGGAGAACCTGTCTTGGGTGTTTCTCTTGCCTGGTCTCATGAACTATTCCTGAACCCTGTGAGAAGGCTCTTGAAAGCTGAAAGAGCTGTGTGAGATCTTTTAAAACCCAGGCAGGCTGTGTAGGACCCCAAGAAATAGAACTGGACTCAATCATTCTCCTGCTCAACCCCTTTACCCCTTTTCCTCCCTCTATAGGTTCCATTTCTCCCTGAATGGGACTCCTAACAGCACTGCCTACTCAATGCAGTAAGTTTCTACTTTTAAACACTGAGCTTGTATTATGTTTGTCACCAGAGAATATAAAGGGGGAAAGTACCCATAAACAAACATATGGATGAATAAATTATCCATCCTACTCCATGATTTTTTCCTTAGCCACAGAAAACACTGAAGATTATTATAGTTTCTTAAAGTACACACATGCATCATGTTGCAAACTGAGTAAATTTCCATCTCACACCATGATACACCTACAACCTAAGTCCATAAACAAGAAAACCTATCCATTCACATCATCATTTTGTTTAGTATCGAATGAGGGAAGAAACTAAACAGATGAAACAAGGTCATCTTTATAATTAAGCAAAGATAGTTAAGAGAACAGCAGGACTTGTCGATTTGATTTGTGGGTATTGTTTTCCCCCATAAATACATACTAGAAGTGGATGGCTTGCCACCTAAAGGGATTTGCACTAAGTGGAACCATCAACAGCACTTAGGAACTTGTTAGAAATACAGAATTTCAGTGTCTTCTCGAGTGGCAGTGAAAATCTGCATTTTAACAAGATCCCAGGTTGTTTGTAGGCACATCAAAGTCCAGGCAGTGGAGGTGGAGACTGCCCCAAGCATCAACACCCAGGATGACTTCCGGGCGCTACAGGGAGGAGCTGCCTCGTCTTCGCCAAGTGGATTTGCCGCTGCAGGTGGTTCTGTAAATTTATGGCAGGACCACTCAGGCTTAGCCTTGACAGACCAGGTGGCTTCAACGTTAACAACTAAGCTTGAACTATTCAGCTGAGAACAAGGGCAGTGAGAGGGTTTTTGTCTGAGCAGATTATCTCTGGCAAGTGTGTCACACAGCATGGCTGCCATTCTTTGCAGGTGACAGAAGTCAGAAATTGAGGTTCTAATGGGGAGAAGCAATTAGGAAGGCTCATTCCTATATTAACAAACATTCACGAAGTTAGTAGAAAAGTGAGTCCTTAAATTCATGTCAAACAGAAAAAAAAGTTATGGATATACGAGTGTGAATATTATAAAAATAACTCAAAGAGTGTTATCAAGAGAAATCAGAATAAGTCTTTCCATTTCAGGTTTAATGGGAAAATGTCACATAAATATCAACTACTGTAGATTTCCCAGAACAGTGCACTAAACACTAAAACACTAATAACCACATATGCTCCTTAAAAACTGGTGAAGTTTTTAAACGACAGATTTGAGTTGTGAACCTTACTTCGTACACGTCATCCCTCTATTTCTAGAAATTTCTATTTTTATTTCAGTTATCCCCAGAACATCTTTTTGGGGCGGAAGAGTTTTACTAAAGACAAAGAGAAGGGATACATATTTTTTCTAATCAGAACTCACTCCTGATGAATGCCAAGTAAATACTGGAAGAAAGCTTCAAACTTCCTTCTGGGGTCATTGTAAGGAGGCATCCTAAGGATCCTACATGTTTGATTGATGTGACGTATATATGAAAATTCAACTCTTCCAATTTGTTGCCACTGCTGATTAGGAGCAGACTAGCTTTCAAAAAATCAAATGTCTGGAGTGACTGCAAAGCAATAAACTTCAAAAAACCCATGTATATTTAAAATATAAAATTACCATTTCTTGCATAAGAAAGTTTGTACTGTAAGTATTTTTCCCATCTCTCTGGAATGAATCATGGCAATCCAAATTTCACACATGTACTCTATATAAAGAGATACAGAGAGAGACAGACAGGTGGAAAGAGAATCGGGGGAGAGACAGAGAGGGGATGAGAGGGAGAAAAAGGGCTAGTTCCAGAGCCTACCTTCTCTGTCAGGCAGATCCTCCTTCTGGCAAAGGAAAAGGATGGGGAGAGTAAGTTAGGTGGGACCTACTACAATCACCAGAAACCCAAACTAACCCACATAAAAATGTTTCACAGAGAGCTGAAGGTTGGCTGTTTCCAAGTCCATGGTCTGTCTACGCTTTGATGCCACCTGCTGGGTGGGTTGAGGCAATATGGGTTCACAGTGGGCTCATTTCCTCTGGTCAAACTCCAGCCCAAGAAAGACCAGAGAATCACTCCACCTCCTCTGACCCACATGTTAAACCCTTCATGTGAGGCTGTGTCTTTAAGTGCTCTGCTAAGACACAGTCTTCTTGGTGACCAAGTCAATCCCTGCACCTAATTCTGTTGTTTCCCTGTCTTCTATCTCTCTTAATAAAACAGGGCATACAAATACTGACAAGCGTGCACAAGCACATAATTACACCTCTGAGCATAGAATATCTCATAAGGTATATGGTTCACACATGCTACTTTAACTAGGGACTTCCCCCAACTCATTAAAATATACTTCCTTTCTAAACAATCCAGCCCATCAGGACTTTGGACAGGGATGGCTTCATGGCAGGCCTGCCACGTGGGTCGGTGCTTGGAAGGGCCTGCACTGGGTTGAATGCTCTGCTGTTGGCATCTTGAAATTCTTAATAAATTGTAGACAAGAAGCTCTAGAGTTTCTTTTACACTCAAAAAACCTCAAATATTACAGACCTTGTCCTAGTTATGAAGATTTTTTTCCCCTTTTTTTAAAAGGAAATTGTAATTCAATTTTAAAATTTGCAAATTTTACTTACAATGTGTTACAAGAATTTTAAAGGATTCTTTAGAATTGTCCTTTAGAATATGACAGACTAGGTTTCTATAGCAGAAACAAATTCTTATAAAAGCCAAGGCAAAAAAAGCAACAAACAAAAAGTAAACTGATTAATGCATTTAAGAGGGGAAATAACGAGCAATGTATTAAAGCAAATGTGTATGGATTTTAACATCAAGGATTAATGAATTTACTAATACGTACCATGGTAAACCAGAGGAAGGAGTAGGGTTATTTTCTAACAATATATTATATTGAAGGAAGAACATATTAATCAATGGAAAATTATTGAATAAATAAAGTAGGGTCCAGAAGAATGTCATGAAATTTGGCAATATAAAGGAAAAGTGAGATAGGGCATTTGAATTTTAGTCACATGTTCATAGAATTTAGAGCTAGACACTCCCTTAGACATAGTTTAGAAGAAATAGGCACATGAAAAGGTGCTCAACATCGCTAATTATTAGAGAAATGCAAATCGAAACTACAACGAGGTGTCACCTCACACCGGTCAGAATGGCCATCATCAAAAAGTCTACAAATAATAAATGCTGGAGAGGGTGTGGAGAAAAGGGAACCCTCCTACACTGTTGGTGGGAATGTAAATTGGTGCAGCCACTATGGAGAACAGTATGGAGGTTCCTAATTAAACTAAAAACAGAGGTACCATATGATCCAGCAATCCCACTCCTGGGCATATATCTGCAGAAAACTCTAAGTAGAAAAGATACATGCACCCCAATGTGCATTGCAGCACTATTTACAATAGGTAAGATATGGAAGCAACCTAAATGTCCACTGACAGATGAATGGATAAAGAAGATGTGGTATATATATACAATGGAATATCACTCAGCCATAAAAAAGAATGAAATAATGCCATTTGCAGCAATATGGATGGACCTAGAGATTATCATATTAAGTGAAGTAAGTCAGAGAGAGAAAGACTAATATATGATATCACTTATATGTGGAATCTAAAAATATGATATAAATGAACTTATTTACAAAACAGACATAAACTCACAGACATAGAAAACAACCTTATGATTACCAAAGGGGAAAGTGGGGGGAGGAATAAATTAGGAGTTTGGGATTAACATATACAAACTACTATGTATAAAATAAAAACAAGGACCTACTGCGTAGTACAGAGAACTATATTCAATAACTTGTAATAACCTATAATGGAAAAGAATATGAAAAAGAATACACATATGTGTGTGTGTGTATATATATATATATATATATATATATATATATATGTATAACTGAACCACTTTGCTGTACACCTGAAACTAACACAACATTGTAAATCAACTATACTTCAATAAAAAAAATTATCCACAAGAGTTATTTTTCAACACCTTTTAGTGCATAAATCTTTCTTCAGAGAACCTTTAGGGGACAGAACATAAATACTATTGAAAAATACAGATAAGCTTTCAGTAAAGTGGGGAATTAATTAATTCCACAATATTGGCTGGGCACCAATTATGCACAAATATTATTCTAAGCCTAGACCATACATCCCCATGGACCATACAACTGAGTGCAGAAAACTTCAGTAAAGAATACATATAAATCATTTTGGGACTTCCCTGGTGGCTCGGTGGTTAAGAACCCGCCTGCCAATGCAGGGGACACGGGTTGGATACCTGGTTCGGGAAGATCCCACATACCACGGAGCAACTAAGCCCATGTGGCAGAACAACTGAGCCTGAGCTCTAGAGCCTGCGAGCCACAACTACTGAGCCCGCGCGCCTAGAGCCTGTGCTCCGCAACAAGAGAAGCCACTGCAACAAGAAGCCCGCGCACTGCAACAAAGAGTAGCCCCCGCTCGCAGCAACTAGGGAAAGCCTGCATGCAGCAATGAAGACCCAACGCAGCCAAAAATAATAAATAAATAAAATAAATAAATTCATTAAAAAAAATAATATATATAAATCATTTTGTCTTTACACCACTTTCCCAACCACATGCTTTTATGTTACCTAACCCAGTTTGAATAGCAATTCTCTGGAACAATCCTAATAAAAATAAGGAAGGGAATCCCAAATAGCTAATTGGTGACAACAACCAAAGAAAAAACCAGAGATAACCAGCGCTCAGATCACGGTTCTTTCCATCTCATCACCCCACCGTTCTTCATAAAGACTGCTGGACTCTGGATACTTATGGCACAATGTAGGGTTAATTCCAGAACTGGAGGTTCTGAACCATCTCGAGGTTCCAGGTTCCTGCCTTCTGAACTTCCCGGAGCCCACCTACCAGCCTCCTTGGAAATCCTATTCACCGCAATGATATTTATACCTGATAATTTTCTTCTTTTCAACATTTATTTTTTCTTACCAGTGCCTGATGAAGCAAAGGCTGTTAAGAATGTCCCATAAAAATAAAAAATATTATTGTTAAATGGCTGTATTAAATAATTTTAAAAAGAAAAGTAGGGGCAGATTTCAAGTAATTATCATCCATTTAACATGTAAAAGAATTATTTTTATAACGTTATTTTCTTTTGCATTCTTTATATTGGTACATTTACCATAATGACCTTCTGATAATGTGCTGTAATAACTGTTAGGATTTGGAAGCCTAAAGACTTAACACAGAAACTGGAAAACATTGTAGAAGGTAAAAAATTCCATAATGTCACCAGTTGATGTTAAATTATATCACATTATGATAGAAAAATAACATACATTATTTTCTTTTTCCTTGAGGGAGAAACTTGAAACTTGTCTAGGGACTATGTTCACCCATATATTAGCATTACACACAGACATTAATCAAATATTCATAAAGCTTTTTTAAATCATCCTTTGAAAATTGCTTTAGTCAATCTTTAGGTTAAGTTGGCTCTCTGTAACAGCATATAGATTTCTGACTCAGATACGTTACTAATGATGAAGAGCTGGATTGTTGAATGATGACTTTTTTCTTCTTAGAGATCTTTATATTTACATGTAATTTCAACTTTCTGCGGCTAACAGACTATCTTTTGTAGTGAGAAAAAAAAATATTGCTTTGAAAACTGAAGCTCAGGGAATTCCATGGTAAATCCAATTTCCCACAGCTGACAGATGATGGGATTACGCTAAGAATACATGTCTTGGTCCCTAGCCCAATGTCCCTTGCAGAGAACTGTCTGAATTTGTACCACTAACCAAACATTTGTGAGCTTTTCTCCTAGGGAACTATGAATAGTGTTCGTGCATTCAGCATTATACCTCCAAACCAGCACTGGCTCCAGTGAACCCATGGTGGGGACCTGAGAAGGCACCCTACTGGTCTATGGATTTACCATCATAGTTAAAAATAAAAAGGTCAGTCATCACGTCTGAATATTTCTGAAGTTGTCACAAATATAACACCCCTTCCAACAAGATGTTTTTACATTTTCCTACAGACACATTCTCTTTCCATCTGGCTAACTCCCTCATCTCCTTCAAATCTCTGCTCTTATCACCTTCTCAATAAGACCCACCTTGACTACACTATTTTAAACTCCAAACTACAACCTACCATTTATTTCCCACACACACCCTACCCTAGCCATTACCAACTCCCTTATCCTTCTCTTCTTTCTTTTATAATATTTATCAACTGCTAGCATATTATAGAGTTTACATGTTAAATCATTGACCATGGTCTGCTTTCCCCAACTGTAATGCGAGGCAAAGATCTTTGCTTGTTTTGGTCACTGATGTATCCCAAGAATCTAGAAAAAGGGGAACACACAGCACTCAACTTACGTGTTGAAAATAAGTCCTTTTATATCACATTGATTGAGAATTTTTGTTTAATTTTCATAGGTGCTTAAAAGCATAACATACTTTTAATATAAGAAATCAGAACATATACATACCACACACAAGATAATGTATTTAATGAACTTAGTGCCTGGCATATAATAAACGTTTAGGGATTTGTGATTGACCTTCCTTGGTCAATCACAAACTGAACATTCTCACTCACAAATAGAACATTCTCAATCTCCTCAATTACATCAAACTTTAGGGGAAAAAGAGAACCCTCATGAATGATAAGCAAGGCAGAGTTCTTCAAGGCTTGATGGTGCCACGATGGGGGTGGGGAGGAGTTTTGGGTAAGAGATGTGAAAAAGATCAAATGGTTTCTTTTATTATTTTGGCTTTTATTTCTGAAGGTAAGATTGAGATGACCTAGCAATATCTGCTTGTTTATGAGGGGAAAGGGACAAAGTGGTCTTTGTTTTATAGATGTTTCATGCAGTGTATTCCTCAGAATTCAACCTCTGCCACGGAAAATAAGTATTAGGCAAAAAGGGTCCCATGATCAAACACATTTGGGAAATGCTTGGTAAAAACAAGATCAAGCACTGTCTTTAATGCAGGACTTCATGGAGGTGCCTGTACACTAACGTACGCTGACTGTCTCCCCAGGGCGGGGATACTGAGCCCCTTACCTAGGGCATCAAACAGGTTTACCTGGGGACCATATTTTGGGGGAACAGCACTGAGGGCTATTGTTCTGCTGAACACACTTGGGGACGTCGCTCCGGGTGAGAGGGTTCCAGACTCTCTCCTGCTGCTGGTATGGCAAGGCTCCCCCCGAGGACACAGCCTGCATAGAGGTCACCTCTGTACTGGAGAAAGGGGTCGATTCATGGTGTGGAAATGAAGAATCCCAACCTCAACCTAGAACTTCACTTCAGAGTTCAGGCAGTAAGGACAAGAAGCTCCTCTAGTGACATAAATGGCCCGGCCCAGCCTATGAGTCCAGGCGAATTTGGAAGTGCTGTCCAAGCTATTAAGAAGGAGTGGTGCAGTCACTTCGGAGGACAGTTAGGCAGTTTCTTACGGAATTTAGTCTACTCTTACATCAGGTCCAGCAATCACACTCCTCCGTATTTACCCAAAGGAGCTGAAAACTTATGTCCACACGAAAACCTGCACACGGATGTTTATAGCAGCTTTATTCATAATTGCCAAAACTTAGAAGCAACCAAGATGTCCTTCAGTAGGTGAATGGATAAACTGTGGTACATCCAGACGATGAAATATTTTTCAGCACTTAAAGGAAATGAGCTATCAAGCCATGAAAAGACTTAGAGGAAACTTAAATGCATATAACTAAGTGAAAGAAGCCAACCTGAAAAGGTTACACATTGTATGCTTCCAACTATAGGACATTTTGGAAAAAGCTAAACTATGGAGGCAGTAAAAAGATCAGTGGAAGAAATATGAAAAAAAAAAGATCAGTGATTGCCAATGGTTGGGGGAAGGAGGGATGAACAGGTGAAGCACAGATGATTTTTAGGGTAGTGGAAATTTTCTCTCTGATAGATGATGATGGATACATGTCATTATACATTTGTTCAAACCCAAAGAATGTATCGATACAACACCAAGAGTGAACTCTCATGTAAACTAGACACTTTGGGTAATGATGATGTGTCAATATAGGTTCATCAATTGCAACAAATGTACTACTCTGATGGGTCTTGTAGGTAATAGAGAAAGCTGTTGTGTGTGGGGCTTGGGGTATATGGAAAATCTCTGTACCTTCCACCTCAATTTTTCTGCGACCCGTAAAGTGCTCTAAAAAATTATCTCTATTTAAAAATAAATAAAATTTTAAATAGAAGAATAAACCACAAGCTGGATCTTCACTCCCCCAACGACAACAACAACAATAAAAAAAAAAAAAAGAAGAAGAAGGAATGAATGTTTGCTAACATGAAACCGTATATACATTCCCCATGGTAGGAAGCAACTGAAGATTCAATATGGTAGCCACCTCTTCTTGGGAAACATGGGTGATATTTGGGTAATATCTGAGCTCACATGGCCCAGTATTCTCTGTGATGAAATGACTAGTTGGAAGAATAACATATATCTCACGTGATGTCAACCTTCCAGAGTTTAGACTGGAAAACCAATTTTCTTTTAATAACCACATGCAATTTACAATCCATGAATTCACCAGAATGGTAAAACAGTCCCTTCCACTACACGTTAGATGCTATTCTAATTATCATTTCTAATTTTAGGTATCAGTAAATATTTCCTTTTCAACACAAGTCCCTTCCTTGAGCAAATCTAAAGAAAGTTTGAAAAGATAAAACGGAAAATATGTATAAATATGCCAGTAACTCAAAGATTCTTTTTCTCTGGTAAAAGGCTTAATTGTACCGGGCGGAAAATTTTTTTTAGAATATGCCAACACTTCATCGCTATTTACAGGATGTACTCACCATCCTGATGAAAAAAGCTTCTCTCCAACAATGAGGTCTTAATCACTGCTCAGCTTTTTCTTTAGATGACATCCTCCCCTGAATGTTAGTGGCTGAATTGATTAGACACTGATACTTCTTAAATCACAGCTAATGACAAGCATATTTTTAGCTACTGGACACAAATTCGAGCCAGTAATATGCAGGTGCTTGTGAAAGCTGCACTCACAAATTCCCTGCCAACTTTCTGAGGGCTACCTATAAATCAATTTTTTAAAAAGAACAGAATAGAATAATGGTACAAAAGGCCAACAGAGAAGAGAATATATAATAGAAGTGAGTGAGTTTATAATAAATGAGAAATGTAACAGCTATGAAGGAATTCCACCCCCCCATCACACGAGTATATGGAATATTTAATTTTCTAAAAATTCTGTTGAAAGTACTGGCTTACAAGCTCACTATATCATTTACGTTATGCCATATTTATTTAATGTAATATAATGTACGAATCTGGAAGGACGATTTAAGTGTTTTGAGATTCTCCTATCAAGCACTTGCCTTTTGAGACAAAAGGGGTACAGAAGACCCCAAAGGCAACTAGGGGTCTGCCCACCCCAGTGCTCAAGGAGCCCATGTAACCACACATGGGAGGCAGTGGTCGTGTCAAAGTAAATATTCTAAATGGTCTCTAACAAAGTTAGTTGGGGGAGTATCCCAAAGTTGTTTCTTTCTCTCAACCCCAATAAAGCTTTGTTGAAAATATAAAATACATGCAGGGTGGGAAGGGTCACTTTATAAATATGGCATGGAAAAGAATGTGATTTTTGAGATGCAAAGATTATATATATATTTCCATGGACTTTTAGGCATGTTTAGAGGATTTCTGGACTTCCTGGCTCTTCTACAAAACGCTTTTGGAACAGCGGTAATCAACACAGCAAATTGTACGCCACCACCATTTCTTATGCAAAATTTCACTTCATTTATTTCTGATTTGTCATTACTCAAAGTAAGTGCATAATTGCTAAAATCAACCTTGTCTCTATGCTTTGAGTCCCACGTTGTTTAACTACACTACTATTGCGGAACACAATGTACAACAATTTTGCAGACAGACGTGCATGTGAATTTCTCAGTCCTATTTTTGGCCTTAAATGTACGATCTTGCTCGAATTTCTTGACCCTTAGTGGTCTTCATTTCCTCCTCTGAAAATAACATAGACTTGTAAGGATTAAAGAGATATACAGAAACTGAACAAAATAAAAATAATAATATAAAAAATACTGTAAAAATAAAAAGGGGTGAACATGTCAAATGAACATAAAAACACCATTTACTTTCATCTTAAAGACCCTGTGGGAAAGGGGTTACCTTCAATTTAGAGAAAACCACAGTGAGGTTCAGTAGAACAGTGGGTAGGGGTGCCCCATGTCATGGATGATGCGACAACGGGAGAAATCCCAGGAGACCGGCTGGGTGCTGTGAAGAGTACAGGGCCGGCAATGGATACATACAGAGAGGAAACTGGCAAAAGCCTGTACTCTCAAGGAAAGTGCAACAGAGCTAAGACGTTAGGAACTTAAATACCGTAGACTTGTGAAGAAAGGATGGATTTGACTGTAAAGGCCATAATCATACAAAGAGGAGCAGTCTTGTCTGGATGAAGCTCTTCAAAAAGAGTTCGCAAAATTCATTTTCCTTCCACTCCCCCTCGCCTGGTCTGCTGACCTCTAATCACAGGCTGTAGGTATTCCATCAGGAAGAGGTATGCAGTTTCCAAATGATGCAAGCTCTTGGTACCAAGCCATCTAGGAAATCTGCCTGTGTCATCATTTTCAAATTGATCGTCTCTTCTGAGAACTTTCTAACCATGTTCTATATGTGAGTCATACCCACTACATCTGTAACATCGGGCAAATTACGAAAAGTTTGACCTTGAATTATATATTATGGTACTATGTTTTAAGCATGAGAAATTTTATTGTAAGAGACTAATATCATTCTTCCATGTATTTTAATTTTATTATACTAGTCTTACTGTACCCTTTCTGTTATGGCTTATTATTTCACAATACAATTTTAAATGATAACTATTTTTAACCATCCATTCAAGGGTTGAATAATTTTCTTTTAGAAAATTAAATATCACCATTTTTCTTCATCTCATTTATAATCATGGATTTCCCTCTCTTTAAGTGGATTAAGAATTCTTTCTTTAATACTTTTAAGAATGCATATATTTCTGGTAATTTTAATATTTCTTAGCACTTTCTTAATAGTTATGTATAAAGTTATACAGTTTCAATGACTTCTTTTTTTTAAATGAGGAATTAGAGACGTAAAAATTTGTGCCTGGTAGATAAAAAAAAAAAAAAACAGGTGAAAAGTTTGTCCCATTGTTTAAGGAAATACAGCATTGTGGTTAATGCATGAACTGCAGAGCAAAGCCATCGCAGATACAAATCCTAACTTTAACTCCTCACTCTGTCTATGCCTGGATTTTCTCATCTGTTAAACTGAGGGTAATACTACTATCTTCCCTGAAGGACTGTCATGAGCTTTACATGTGCATGAGACTGCATGCCCACGGCAAACGTGAAACATATATGAGTTACTATAATGATGGTTCAGCTATGGTGGACTAATCGCTAATCACTTGCAAGATAACATTTTTCAAAATCATTACCGTCTTAGTCCCTTGGGGTTGCCATAACAAAATACCAGGGACTGTGGGAGCTTAAAGAACGGGAACTTATTTCTCACAGTTCTGGAGGCTGGATGTCCAAGAGCCCTGGGTTTCTGGTGAGAGCCCTCTTCCTGGCTTGCACTGTCCGTCCCGGGCACCTGTACCAGGCTGGGAGGGGGATGAGGGAGAGGGAGATGGGGGAGGGGGATGAGGGAGAGGGAGATGGGGGAGGGGGATGAGGGAGAGGGAGATGGGGAAGAGCGAGATGAGGGAGAGCGAGATGGGGAAGAGCGAGATGAGGGAGAGCGAGATGGGGGAGGGGGATGAGGGAGAGGGAGATGGGGAGGGGGATGAGGGAGAGGGAGATGGGGGAGGGGGATGAGGGAGAGGGAGATGGGGGAGGGGGATGAGGGAGAGGGAGATGGGGGAGGGGGATGAGGGAGAAGTAGATGGGGGAGGGGGATGAGGGAGGGGGGTTGGGGATGGGGAGAGGGAGATGGGGGAGGGGGATGAGGGAGAGGGGGGTTGGGGATGGGGAGAGGCGGAGGCATGCTCTCCTGCATCTCTTCTTATAAGGACAAGAGTCCCATCTTAAGGGCCCCACTTTCATGACCAGATCTAACCCTAATTATCTCCCAAAGTCCCCAACTCCAAGTACCAGATAAATTTAGGGGTTGGGGGACACATTCAATCCGTAACAATTAGAAGGTTTATGCAACAGAAATTTAAGAGAGCTCTGGTTGCACAGTAGCAGCAAGATAAAGACCATGTCCCTTGTAGACAGGGGTAGAAATGTTGTCCTTCCTACCTTGTCCTGCCATATGCTGTGTACTCTGTTTCACTCTAGGACTAAGTTATAGAGAAAGCTATTTCACATACTTAGTATACTAAGGTTTGTAAAGCTTGAATCTAAGAGTGAGAGGTTTCCTGGGGAAACCTAGGTTTGCTGGAAGGATGGCTTTTTAAAGGAGAACACATGCCAAGACTCAGAGCCTCAGGATTGAGGATTGCTATGAAGCACTTACGCTCAGAGAGGTCACACTCAAAACACCGCAGCTGACGGAGTATTCCTGCATCCCAGCCATGAAGCCACATGCCCGACTCTAAACATTACACCCGAGACCACAGCAGATTTCACACCACAGGGGCAATACCGGATCCACCTAGCCTGATCTAAAAATGCAACCACAGTCCCTGCAAGACCTTTGGAATGAACTGCTCCCTCAAGATTGTTTTTCCTCCTTCCTCCTAAGGAAAGACGGGACTTCAGTCTGGGTAAGCCATCGTACCTCACAAAAAGGCGAAGTAAGAAACCCAAAGCAAGCTTTACCTACCTGACACTCGTACTAGGAATTGTCCTCATCTATAGAAGGGCATTATCCCCTCAAGCATTTTGACTTACAAATTAACTCTTCATATAAAATATGAGCCCCAATGTACCTTCTTCAATAAAGTTCAAAGTTAAAAAAATTCTCACTGATTTTTTAATGGCATTAACAAAATAATACTCTCAATACAAATCAAGGATTGTTTTTAAAAAAATCTTCAAAACATTATGAGTATAGTGGACATCTCACTCAAAATAATGCTATGTCTTCCCCATTTCTTCTTCAGACAATACTGGACCTGAATTTTCTATTCATCATTCAAATGTTTTAATAATTTGATAACACATGCATACACATATTATAGTCAAATATATAAAACAAAAAATATGGAGAAGAGTTTAATATATTTTAAATTTTTCATATAAATGGTATGATATATACCCATTATTTGGCATGTTACTCTCAATATTGTTTCTGAAATTTATCCACATGAAAACACATAACTCATGTTCATTCATTTTTTGCCATATCATAGCATCCTACTACATAATAACTCAATTTTTATACACTATCCTACCAAATGTGCTTGTTTCTATTTTTCACTAATACAAACAGACCTGCAATGTACATCATTAAACGCATCTTTTTAAGCACACTTAAAAGGGGTTGGTTTTTTGGTGTGTTTGTTTTTAGCACATATATTTGAAGTGGAATTGCTGAGTTTTGGAACACACACATCTGTTTTATTAGATATTTCCAGATCTGTCCACCAACTGGCTGTATCAATTTAGCCGATCAATATCCATATGAGTTCCCATGGGGCCAGTACTTGATATTCTCAGGCTTTTAAATCTTTGCCTACCTGACTGACGCTGAATAGTCTGTCTTTGTTATCTTACTTCGCATTCTGCTTAATACAGATATTAGATGTTTTCATTTGATAATTTTACAACAATTTCCTCTTCTATGACTAGTCTGTTTATGTTTTGCCCAGTTGTTTTCAACTGAGTCATTACGATTAGTAGGTAATGCTTATATATTTTAGAGTTTTGTTAACAAGGAAAATTACACTAACATGCTTCTATGCACTTTACTGAGTATGGGTTAGATGGACATGTTCATTGTGAAGTAAATACTAGGCAAACACGATGGTAAAGCACCTTAGCTTCATTACTTGGATTTTATTTAAATAAAGAGAAAATGGCCTAATACTGTTTCCAGACGACACATATTTGATTTTGTAAATAGCAATTAGTACAAGCAGCAGGCAAAAAATAAGTTATAATCAAGGAATATATAAAGACACCAAAATTTTGAGTGTTATATAATAAAAGAATAATTTAAATATATTTGGAAATAATTTAGCATCATAAAGGTATATTTTGGGAGGTCACAGGAACATAGTTTGGAAAAAAGATTACACTTATCTATTTTCTTGAATACTATTAAGAAAGCAAAATTAATATTCTGCCTCACATAATTTCTGACAGCACCTTATATTAAAAGTTCTTCCTCTGTTCCCCCGAACGTTTTCTCAGAGTGGTTCCCAATTTTTTATTTAAAAGATGGCAATTGATACTTTTATGCTGATGTCACCTTCCATATCCATAAATAAAACATGTATCCATCTATGTTTTTCTTAAATCTTAGAGTTTTGTTTTCTTACTTCTAGATTTTTAACATTATGGATATTTCTTTGGAATTGATTTCCATATTATGGATATATTTTGCAAGAGGTGTATTAAAATTCCCTACTTTCACTGTTGGTTTATCAATATGTTCTTACAATTCTATCTTTTTTTTAATTTAAATAATTAAGGCTAAGTTATAAGGAGCATACAAGTTGAAAACTGCTATCTCTCCTGAAACACTGTGCCTTACAGCCTTATATAGACTATCTTTGTCCCTAATAATTGCTTTCCCTTTAAAAGATATGTCTTAAGGTCCATTTTACCTGATACTAACATAGAAACCCTGTTTTAATTATATTAAGTATTTACCTCGTACATACTTTTCCCCCTCTTTAAATTTTTCAATGTCTTATATCTCTTGAAAATATATCATGAAATTAAAAAACAAAGCCCTTTATAACAATCCTTGTGTTTTAATGGTAAACTTAGGGTTTCAGACTCCTTGTGTTGTGTTACTTATGCCATTTACACACATCTTCTTGCCTGCATTAGGATTTTTTTTTCGCCTTAAATTCATTTTTCCCCTCTACTGGCTTGGAAGTTAAATGTTCTATTTCCATTGCAATTTAATATGCATAATTAACTTAAAGTCTAAAGTCGATCTTTTTACCCAAATGTGTAAAGTTCTTAGAATTAAGCCTCAGCACTTCTTTCATATTATGTATTACTGTCGCATATTTTGGATTTACCTTGTTGTTGTTTTTTTTTTTAACCCTTAAAGTTAGACATTATTAATGTTAATTCTCTTTATAGAGAGAATATTTGTAGTTCTAATTCTGCTGCTGCCGTTTGTACAGATTCTCAATCAGGTCACTTGCTTTTCAATGTCTTAGGTGAATTTTGGTGCAAGGATTCACCTTTGCTTGGGATCTTCAAGGGAAATGACAAAGCACTGGTTGAAGACACCATCATTCTGGAGGAGTCTTGTGTGTGTTTCAGTCAGGTGCCCCAGGGTACCAGACCCTGGGATCCTCAGAACTCACTGGACGCATAAAGGCAAACCCAAACCAGAATGAAAGCAGGTTTGTGGTTACAAATTTAAGGGAGTCCTTTCATTTTTCCATTCAGAGTGTAGGCGAAGATGACATATTTTCTCTAGTATTTCCTTTTCCTGGCAGGCTGATTTCTAAATCTGACGGGTGTCTGGCACTTTGAGTATTCTGGACTCACACAGAAGGAACTCTGACCCAGCAAATCACCTTCAGTAGCCTGGATCCCTACTCCCAAAACAACAATTAAGGTCCTCCCTCAGTAACTGGGGCTGGGGTAGGGGACGTGTTCCAGGATCCCCTGCAGATACCAAAACCCAAGGATGCTCAAGTCCGCTATATAAAAGGGCACAGTATTTGCATATAACCTACCCACATCCTCTGTATACATTAAACCATCTCTAGATTACTTCTAATACCTACTACAATGTAAATGTTACGTAAATAGTTGCCAACACACGGCAAATAAAAGTTTTGCTTCGTGGAACTTTCTGTATCTTTTTCAAATACTTTCAGTCTGAGGTTGATTGAATCTGAGGATGTGGAACCACTCAGTTTCCACCTTCCTCTTCACTTTTGGCTCTGAGATCTTTCATTACTTTCTTTCAAACTCAATTATGGACTGAAATCCATCCCACGAGAAAACGAAGTCAGAGAGGATTTCCTTAAGTCTTGGTTTTCGTCAAGACTCAAAGCCAATAAAGACATCTTTTGCAACTCAAAACTACAGTCACAGAGGCAATCACTTCAAACAATAATGGACACTAAAATCTATTCCTTCAAGGCCTTT
Organism: Balaenoptera musculus; assembly: GCF_009873245.2. Lineage (NCBI taxonomy): Eukaryota > Metazoa > Chordata > Mammalia > Artiodactyla > Balaenopteridae > Balaenoptera > Balaenoptera musculus. The sequence continues at coordinate 8,868,174 of NC_045805.1, read as the reverse complement.
GGCTCCCAAGTTAAGATCACGTTGTATATACTCTTAGATCAGGAACCAATTCTCTCTGGACCAAACAGTGTAATAAAATGTTAGAACAGAATTTTACTCTGTGTGAGAACTCTAATTTGAATGAGAGAGATATACCAATTTCCATTTAAAATCAGTATTATTTCCTGCGGGGTTTTCTTGTTCTTAACAATAATAAAAATTTATTATTTGAAAGTAATGTAATGAATGCCCATGTGCTCTATGCAGTGTATTAAAAATCATTATAGCTGAAGCCCCGATGATGACAAAACCCAGCCTTCGCGCTCAATGACTTGCAGTTTAATGGGAAAATCTAAGCAGACAGGGTAGGGGGTCCCCAGAGAAAGAGAACCAGGCCTGGCTTTCTTGACGTAAGAGAAGCCATTTTTGGCCTAAGCCATTTAGTGAACTGAGCCTGGCCACAATGCTTGCCCTTGAACAGGTCTCAGTAATTAATGATCCTAAGGAAACAAAAGAATGCAGAAACAAAAACTGTTACCAGGCAAGGGAAGTAACAATAGCAAAGGATATATATCAGTTGTTAAGATTCCCAGTCCTGTTTCAGTGGTAAAGACTAGCCTGAAGTGCTTTCCTAAACTGTTTTGCAGAATTTAAACCCTCCAGGCACTCAACCCCCAGATCTAATGAAACCTAAGGAATAATGAGGTTGACTTTTCCGGACCCTGTTGACCTCAATTAACTAAAGAATAGACTCTGCTGACTGCCCAGCGCCTTCATGAATATGCACCTTAATGTGCCTTAGCTTAAAAGGTCTCCAGTTTTGCTGTCGGGGAGACAATGCTTTGGGAAAGATCCCTGATGTTCTCCTTACTTGCTGCAAGCAGTAAATCCTTTCTTCTGCTCTCTGCCTTGGTTATGTCTTTGGGCTCGGCACCCACCAAGAGTCAAACCCAGTTTTGGGTAACATGCAAAAATAGCAAATATAATTCAATATAATGACTTGGTTTACATACAAAGTATTGAAATGTCTTTCTAATGTGGAATTAATTGTCAAGAACAAACAACTATGGTACAATCAAATTTCTGAGGAAACTGAGTCTTAAGAAAAACAAATCAGTTTCAGAAGTACAGTTTGATATAAATTACTTCCTGTTGAACGTCAAAGGCTAGGCTGTTGGGTGATGCCGTAGATATATTTGCGAGCTGAAAGGTTAGATTTCTTAACTAAGGATATATAGGTGTATTCCTCCCATCAAAATGTGCCTCTGGGATTTCTTTTCCACTGAGTTATTGGGAACAAACAGGAGCAGAATAAACAAAGAAACATTTGCTTTTTCTGTGCTTGCATCAAATGGAGGCAAAGAAAATAGTGTAGAGACCATTTTTAGATTTGTTATACAGTTGTTTCTTCCAAGTTAATTCAACTCCTGAAGTTTTTGCTGTGATCGTTAAGTTTCTTCTCTGACACACTTTTTATCAGCAACCTTAATGCCTTTATTGACAATGAATCATCCCCAATCATGAGCCAGTTTGCACTGACTCCTAACGTCCAGCTCCCAGATGCTCCCAAATGCAGCCACCCATTTTCTCAGCACTACTATCTCTATACAGGACCTACATCATTTTCAATTATTTATATGAACGTCATTTTAAGGTAGCATCTTACTGATAAAATAATACAGGGTTAGATTTTTCCCCTTTTTTCTATTTGGAATAATCACAATTAAAATACTAACTCAACAACAAGGTCCTAGTGTATAGCACAGGGAACTATATTCAATATCCTGTGACAAACCATGATGGAAAAGAATATGAAGAAAAACATATATATTTGTGTGTGTGTATATATATATATATGTATGTATAACTGAGTCACTTTGCTGTACAGCAGAAATTAACACAATGTTGTAAGTCAACTTTACTTCAATAATTTTTTTAATTAAAAAAAAGAAAAATACTAACTCTACCCCAATAGTATCTGGCTCACCTGAACCATACACGTATTTTTTAAGTCAAATTTTTGTAGCAGTCAAAAACATTAGATTGGTGGTATTTTCATCACGATGATCAGAACAAGAACAGACACAAGACCTCTCTACTTTCACGAATAAGGTGTTTACCTCGAAAGCTTATGTAATCTGGTATAGCACAGAAATCATAGCCTCAAGAGATAAAAAGTCTTGGAATTGAATCCTGACTGTTTCCACTGACTAGCTCCGTGAATTCATGGACAAGTTAACTCTCCTTCTGAACCACATCTCTAAAGCAAGGAGAGTAAGAATAAACGGAGTGACACCTGCAGGATGCAGAACGCAGTGCCTGTTACTAAGAGTTTGTACAACAAGCTGAGGCTGTTACGTGATGCTGACGGTGATTACTATGAGAATTTTCTCCTCTGTATCCTATGAATAATTGGTTAGTGTAGTTTCAAACACTGCCATAGTAACACATGAGTAGAGCATGTTCAAAAGGCATGATATTCCATTTTTTATTAGCGATACTATATTTGTGATGAGATAAGCCCTGTCTTGCCACTTTTTTTTAATAGATCTTTACTGGAGTATAATTGCTTCACAATACTGTGTTAGTTTCTGTTGCACAAGAAATCCAATCAGCCATATGCATACACATGTCCCCATATCCCCTCCCTCTTGAGCCTCCCTCCCATCCTCCCTATCCCACCCCTCTAGGTGGTCGCAAAGCACCGAGCTGATCCCCTTGTGCTATGCGGCTGCTTCCCACCAGCCAACTAGTTTACATTTGGTAGTGTATATAAGTCGATGCTACTCTCACTTCGCCCCATCTTCGCCCTCCCACCCCATGTCCTCAAGTCCATTCTCTGAGTCTACCTCTTTATTTCTGCCCTGTAACTAGGTTCATCAGTACCACTTTTTAAAAGATGACACAAGAAATATTTGAAGGTTGTACATGTTTCTATAAACCCAGTTTAGTAAAATAACTATTGGTCCCAGAATAGTTCCTTCTCATAGATACAGTTAATAAAGCAGTAACTAGTCACCTGAATCTAAGTGCTTCTATTTTCCAAAGCTTTATGCTTCTAAAGATCACTAAGCATCTTACTCCAGAAGACTGGTTCCTTCGTGTAGTTGGGTAGATGATGGTGATAATTTTATACCCTTCACTTTCCCATCCTGGCACCCGACAGTCATTTATGCCAAGCTGGTTGCCCCTGAAATAAGGTGGTCAGGGTCTTAAAACTGATAACCAATGAATATCCCAGGAGTAGGAGACATTCTCAGTAATGTCCAGAACTTTCCTTTGCCAAGATTGCTCTATGAACTTGAATAAGTTAATAATCTTTTCTGAGTCTCATCTACCAACTAAAGATAAGCATATAAGAATAAATAAAGTGGCATATATACAATGATGAACAGAGAATGTATACAAGTACTGGGTATGGGTTCCATTTACAAACGTATTGGTTAAATAAAAAATTTGGAATAGGACAAAATATGCAGCTGAATCAGCACCAAATCTCAATTGTAATTGACAATGCATGAAAATAATAATTAGTTACAATGAGTACTTATCTATGTGTTGTTACAAAAGAAATGACGAGCCCAAAATGGAGTCACTTGTGTTAAAAACAAGACAATACCTAACCTAACTGTAGTTACAACCTTCCCCAGGGATGTAGTCCTAACTGGTCAGTGTGGAATTTTCTGGTCAGCACCAATGAAGTAAAGTATCACATGGGCCCTCTTCATCTCCCAAAGAAAGATGAGGTATCCCCCTAGCAAGACTTTTGTCCCCAAAAGGAGATGACCTAATAAGAAATCATACTTCTTTTCCATTTATGGCTTCCTTATCCTGACTTTAAAAACCTTTCCCTTTCCTTAGCTCTTTGGAACGCCTCTCAGCTCACTAGACGGAATGCTGTTTCACTCACAGATCATTCAGTTAAGCTAATAATATCTTTAACATGTACTGGGTTGATTTTTGCTTAATAGTATCAAGAAAAAATGATGAATAAACTATGAACCTAATGTCCATCAGTTCATCTGAATGAACTATAGAACATGATTATTCTTTCAGACTCGCCTTGAATCAAAAGTCACTTCTGATCTAGATCCACAGTATTTAGAGCTCGTAAGTGCCAAATGAAAAACTGGCCTGTAATTTAATTTGACCAACACTACAGTAAGTCCCCTGCATATGAACCTTTGAGTTGTGAACTTTCAAAGATGCGAACGTGCCCAGAGAAATGATGAAGAGAGACAAGAGGAAGAAGTAATTGAAGAACCAAAGAGATTCACGACGCAGGAAATGGCAAGGGGACTTTCTCTATTTGAGGAGGTACTGTTAGTTTTTGAGGCACAGGACCTGAACGTAAAATGGTACACGAAGGTTGCAGCCGCCGTTCAGAATGCAATTCAGTGCTACCGTGTCATCTATGACGAGCAAAAAAAGAGCTACTACGCAGACATCTCTTGATCGTTTTATCAAGACGGTAGATAGAATTGAATCCAGCAAGGAACCAGAACCTGTGCCATCAACGTCAGGGGTGAGTGAAATTGCAGCTTGCCCTCCGTCTCCTATTGCTGACGATCTTTCAGCTCTACCATCTCCCACCTCCCCTCCCTCCTCCAGTCAGTAACTCTTCTTGCCTGTTCCCTCGATGCCAGCCCCTGTGTGCCAGCTGTTGTACCGTACTACTGTAGTTTTCAAGGTACTGTACTGTAAGATTGAAACTGTTTATTTTTTGTGCTTGTTTTTTATGTATTATTTGTGTGATGTTTTATAAACCTATTACAGTACAGTACTATATAGCCGATTGTGTTAGTTGGATACCTAGGCTAACTTTGCTGGACTTATGAACAAATTGGACTTACGAACACACTCTCGGAATAGAACTCGTTCACGTGTAGGGGACTTACTGTATTATCACTTCTAAAAATTGTAGGCCATTCGAAAACCTGTAGCAAAACTCCAAAACTGTATTTACTGCCTTATGAATTTTATGTATGTACTTCTAGATTATAGATAACATAAAACAAACAATGACTACTAATTAAACAAAACAATGTTTTTAGGGAAAAAAAATACACTTTTGTCAGCATTTGAATGGATGACCTAGCTTCTGGAAATTATGGATAGAGATGTTAGAATTAGAAAACAGATCACGAGGGGCTTCCCTGGTGGTGCAGTGGTTGAGAATCTGCCTGCCAATGCAGGGGACACGGGTTCGAGCCCTGGTCTGGGAGGATCCCACATGCCGCAGAGCAACTGGGCCCGTGAGCCACAACTGCTGAGCCTGCGCGTCTGGAGGCTATGCTCCGCAACAAGAGAGGCTGCGATAGTGAGAGGCCCGCGCACCGCGATGAAGAGTGGCCCCCGCTCACTGCAACTGTAGAAAGCCCTCGCACAGAAACGAAGACCCAACACAGCCATAAATAAATAAATTAATTAATTAATTAAAAAAAAAAAAAAAGAAAAAAGGAATAGAGAACTGTAAAAAAAAAAAAAGAAAAAAAAGAAAACAGATCACGTAATTTGGCTGATAATTTTAAATATAGTAAATCAGTGCTTAGAAAGTTTCCTAATGCAATATTTACTTTCTTAAAGCCATGCTCTTTATATAGCAATTTAGCTAGCATAAAAGTCAGCTACTGATATACATTCATAATCTCCCCATAGATAATGATCTCTAGGTAAATACAAAGTAAAATTTGAGGTAATAAATCCTGCCCCAGAGCCCAAGGGGATGGGGAGCTACCCTGTTGATTCTTGACAATATGATTACCTGTCTTGTGCATGTGTGCCCTTAGACATTCCTAATTGGCCCACTCTTCTTGGAGACGTTCAGCATATCAGCTTGTACCGATTATTCATCGCTGACTTTAAGTAACCACATTTTTTATTTAAGCTACTCCAAGCACCAAAAATCCAGTGTTACTTGACAAATTATAAAGGCTTTTAATATTCATTTAATGAACAGAGTAGTTACATATGCCTACAAAATGGACATCAAAACTTAGTATCATAGAAAAGCTTTATAAAGTTCTTATTCTATTTAAGGAAAACCACTTAGGTCTTAGAAAAATTTGATTTTGGAAAAAATACGTAGTATAATGAGCAACCAATTTGAAATTATTAATATAAATTCATTTATATTCAGTTATAGTATCTAAAGTTCTGTTGATTGATTAGATAGAAGCCAAATATAAATATCATAACTCATAAAGAAATCCACTCAATTTAAAACCAGGTAATTTTCATCTTCATAATCCTCCATTAGAAAATCAATTTTAAGCAAACATACTATGTTTATATATATATATATCCCCACTAAGAGTCTAAAATGATCTGAACTGCATTTGAATCTTTTTGTTCACCATTTTATGAAATAATGTGATCCATAACTTGAAAGATACATTATCAAAATATTTATTCACACCAATCTTTCTTACAAATTTATAAATCATTTAACGTAGTAGCACAAAGACTTCAGATAAAACTTGAAATAATAATAAATCATGACTAAGTTACATTTATTCTAAAATTGAAAATATGATTCAATATTTGGAAATATTTAATCCAAGATGTTAATATGGAGGAGAAAAACAAAGCTATATTAAATAGTAATCAAAAGACATTTAGTAAAATTTAATATCCTTTCTTGATTTGAATCAACAAATTTGGGGATACAAGAAAATAACATCTTATGTGAATTCAATAGAACAAAAGTCAGCATTAAACTTAATAACGAACAAGAAAGTATTTTTGTGAAAGAGCCAAGAATAAGATGCCGACTTTCCTTAACGTAGTTTAACTTCTTGTTTTTCTCAGTGTTTTCCAATGCAATTAGATGACAGAACTAAATAAGGAGTATAATTATTTAGAATAAAAAACAAAATGTTCATTTCTTCCAGAAGACAAAAGAATCAACAAATACTAACTAGAAATGAGTTCAATAAAGTCACTAGTTAGGGAAAAAAATCATACTTTAACATATATTAGCCAGAACCATTTAGAAAATATAATGGAAAAAAAAAAATCTCATGCCAGTGTAACAAGGATTAAAATGTAGCAATAAGGATTTAAAACAAAGCCTTAGGAATATATTTAAGAACTATGAAAGATCTATGTGAGGAAAATGGTAAACCTCTCCTGAGAAGCATAAAAGGTTTAAACAAATGAGATACAGGCATTAATGGATTTAAGTTCCCATATCTTAAATACTACAAATAGGGATTGGTGCAACACAATACCATCAATGGTGATAGGAACAGAAATTATTACTGTGCCAAAGTAACACGCAGCACCCTTGTCTAGTAGGATATTTTCACATCGAATATTAAAAATTAAATAAGTATCTCTGCATGCTTAGCATTTAGGTTTTAGTTCCAGTCACAGGCTCTACCCTCTTTATTGTCTTATATGCCTTTATGTCATCACTTGAGATTCTAAAGACATTGTTGAAGGTTAGAAGATACTCAACATCGGAATGTCTATTTTTGATTAGACAGTGATATATAAACTTGTGCACTGTATGCACACAAAAATAAAGCATATACACAGTTAATTTCAATTATTAACAATGATCACAAAAATATTGTTCATACTTCTTAAAAATTTTTAATAGACAACACTAACTGTGGTTGTCATATACATCAAATTAAATATTAAAATATAAGAATATTTTTAGGGTCTTAATGCCTGAAATAAAATGGATTTACTCATTCACACCTAATATGTATTCCAACTACATTTTTAGTGCATCTTCCAGAGTAAGAACAGGGTTGAAATGATTGAAGAAAGCAGAGAGAAGCAAGCCACAGATGTGAGATCATTCTTGAAATCACATTCATGATTTCAGAATCTATGCAATTCTAAAATAGAAACACTGTTACCAAAAAGATCTAACTCAAGAACAATGAGCCTCCCACTTCAAGATATATCCAAATACACAATATCTTTTCACAACAAAGTTATCTGGAGGTTTTGCCTCAAGTCATCATAAAAGGATCATCATTGTATTTAACAAGAATAATGGAAAGGTGAGTGAAACCTACCAGAGACACTGAGTTCCTATATTTGAACAAATTGATGACTACAGCTATGTGTAAAACAATTATGGCCTGAAGTAAATATCAGTTAGATTCTCCTTGGCTAATGCTTTCCTCCTGGGTCAATACACTTTGTTAATTTTCTCAAGAGAAAGTAATTATTGTAGCAGCGAGTAATGATTATTTGATACCCACAGTGAGTCCAAAGTACTCCAAGGTAGTACCATCGCTTGTGTTTGTAAATATTTTATACTATTTAGAGAAACATGTAGTCAAAGCAATTTTATTTATTTATTTATTTTATTTTTAAAAACATCTTTATTGGAGTATAATTGCTTTACAATGGTGTGTTAGTTTCTGCTTTATAACAAAGTGATTCAGTTATACATATACATATGTTCCCATATCTCTTCCCTCTTGTGTCTCCCTCCCTCCCACCTTCCCTATCCCACCCCTCTAGGTGGTCACAAACCACCGAGCTGATCTCCCTGTGCTATGCGGCTGCTTCCCACTAGCTATCTATTTTACACATTTGGTAGTGTATATATGTCCATGCCACTCTCTCACTTCGTCCTAGCTTACCCTTCCCCCTCCCCATGTCCTCAAGTCCATTCTCTAAATCTGTGTCTTTATTCCTATCCTGCCCCGAGGTTCTTCAGAACGATTTTTTTAGATTCCATATATATATGTTAGCATACAGTATTTGCTTTTCTTAAAGTAATTTTAAAATTGTATTTCATTTACTTCAAAGGGTGAAGACAATTATCCTCATTTCAAAAGACTAGTTTGTAGAAGAGTAGCTACGTGAACACACACGAAGTTCACAGAAAACCTCAAATATTTCCAAATCCTAAATACAAACCAAAAAGAAAAATAAAAAGTAATTCACACATGTGAAGCTGAATTTTTTATTTTATTTTTTTTAAACTTTTTTTCAGTGGTTTGAGAGATGGCAATTTTATTTATTTATTTAATTTTCTGCTGCGTTGGGTCTTCATTGCTGCACGCGGGCTTTCTCTAGTTGCAATGAGCAGAGGCTACTCTTCGTTGCAGCGCATGGGCTTCTCACTGCAGTGGCTTCTCTTGTTGCAGAGCATGGGCTCTAGGCGCAAGAGCTTCAGTAGTTGTGGCTCTCGGGCTCTAGAGCGCAGGCTCAGTAGTTGTGGCTCACGGGCTTAGTTGCTCCACGGCACGTGGGATCTTCCCGGACCAGGGCTCGAACCTGCGTCCCCTGAATTGGCAAGCGGATTCTTAACCACTGCGCCACCGGGGAAGTCCTGAATTTTTTAAAGTTACATAATCAAATGACTACACTTAATTTAATTGCAAACAAAACAAAACAAAACAAAAAAAACCTGTCTGCAAACTGTACAGTATTTAGATAGAAAGAGATTGCTAATTGGTTGATAATAGCCTCCTAGTAATTCCAAATGGCAGAGACTTTCATGAAACAAATCCTTTTCTACACAGAATGGTAATTCACGATGCACCGTATTTTCAGCAAGATTCTGGCTGTTTGGAGAATAAGAATTAGTCTCTCATCCCATTGTTTCATTTCACTAATTTATTCGATATACAAATGAAACATTTTCTAAATGAATTTCTTGATTCCAAAATAAAATACATGATTAAGTATATTTTCTCCAGGTATCCTCTTCATATTAATGGTATTTTGAACCATATTCCTTACGTTTTGTTGCTTTTGATACTGATTGTGAGTTTGCTCTTTCGAGTTCAATGATGTATTTTTATCAGAACTCATGCACTCTGCTTATCTATGAATTTTTTTGAATATGGGAAGCATGTTTTATCTATTTCTAAAAAAAAAAACCCTTAGTATATCTCATTCACCTGCAGTTTGGCTCCATTTTCTGCAATCTATGTAGAGCATCCTTCACATATATAATTCACCTAGTTTTCCCCATAAATGTATTCTAAATAACGAATGTGTCTTTATCATGTTCTGTTTCTTGCTAGTCAGTGCACATTGCCCATTCCAAAACCGAATGCTTTTCTAAGTGCTTCTTTAGAGCTTATCAATTAAGTTTGAGCTTATCAAGTAACCAGGAGGTTTTTAAACCCTAATATTTATATTCTAATTAAAATACTACAAAATGCATCTTCATAAAAATTGGCAGAATCCAAGTTGTAAGCAGGTGATGTCCAATCCAGTCTCCAGAAGTGCAAATAATGCCAATGCATCCTTCTCCTAAGTAATTCATCTAAATCACTGCATCATTACTGGAGTTGATACCACAGAATTTTATGACAAAGGGAAGACAAAGGAAAGTCATTCCAAGAAATGTATATACTACAACCCAAGTTGGAGAAAGTAAATGGTGACCTGTTTGGGGAGCAGGAAATAGTCTGAAGGGAAGAAGCAGGGTTTGAGGGAACAATGATCCAAGAGAAGCCTGGGAAGAGAGCTTCTGACCAACGTTGGATGGACTTGAATTCCATAGTGCACTTGGACAGTCTTTCACTGTCAGTGAAGACCTACTGAAAACTTATGAGGATTATAACACGATCAGATTGGTATTGTGAGTTTTTGATTGTGAGCAGGGAGGGTGGACTAAGGAAGGGAGACCAAGGAGAAGAGTTAGAATGAGTTAGAAGGTAGTGAAGTACCAGGTGGTTTGCTGGAACCCACGCCGTGCATCTCCTTCCTGTTTCTCTCAGGCATTCTTCCCATTTTCATTTTATTCAGTACAGTTATCATTTATCAGTTCTTCACACTGGAGCTAAGTTTTACCATCAAACCACAATTTCAGCTTTAGTTTCTACTTGTCATCTGTGCATCACCCACCCCCCAATTCTCTCCTTCGACCTATTTGTATTTGCTTTTCTACCTCTGGAACCACTTCACTTTTCATGCACCAGAGAGAGGCTGGTGAGGTATTTCCAAGGAAGCATCCAGGCTTTTCTCCCCTCCATGTGGCACCTCTCCAGGCTCATGGGAGTCTCCTCTCTTGGACACCCAGCTGTGATGAGAGCAGCTTCAATCACAATCTCTCTGATCACCGCACTTTTTAAAATCCTACTTCCTATTCAACCTTACTTTGGAATCATCCGATAGAATTAAACTTGCTTCTCAATTGAAGATGGCATTCCTGTCAACTGAGCTGTTTCCTGTTGCTCTGTCTTATATTAAAAGCATCCGATTGTTGTTTTTATCCATTATGTGAAAACAGAATAATTGTATTTGAGGCCAGCCTCATGCACGGTCCACACGGGACCGCGTGGGTCGCCGTGATTTCCCTCCATCTGGTCCCTCTTGCCTCCTGTGCATCCTATATGCACTTCCTCACCTGTGCCTGAAGCCCCACTCCGAGGACTTCATTCCTTCAGCTCAAGGTTGGATCTCTGTTCAAAGGAGACTCCCCACCAGAGAGAAGGAGAACTTTAAACTATCACCAGGAATCCCCTCTTTCGTTAGATTGAATTTTAAACTCTCTTCTGGGGAGAGGCCTTAGGGAAAAGAAAGAAGACGCTCCAGAAATCTAAAGGGGAAGAGAGCGAAAGGTGGAGGATGTTAGCTCTGAATTCTGCCCAGAGCTGCCTCTGAGTTACAACCCCTATGGATGTCACTGCATCACATGTTTTCATCTTGGGTAGAAAGACTACAGTTGTGCGACTTGTAAATATCACTAAGTTTGTCTGCCATATGTGTGACCTCCGGGCATTGTATGCTTTTTCTGAGACCCATAAAACTGTGTGTGCTCTTATACAACTCACTATCACCACCTTCCAAAGACTGTGAAATAGTTCATTAGCAGTACGTAGTTCATTAGTAATGAACATTAGCCTTGCTTGGAAAATGTAAAAAAAAAAAAAAAAAAATTAAAGCTTAAAAACCATTAGTTTTGCTGAGATGATCTTTGAAATTTTGTAAAAGACTTTGATATTTCACTGGAAAAAAATTCACTATAATTCAATTTATTTTTCCAGAGAAAAAAACCTGAGTCAGAATCAGGAGAGCCTAAATGAGCCAAAATGTCACCATCACAATAATATTTGAAAAGAGTGAAAAATAGCGGGTAAAAAAAAAAAAAAACAACTCATGTGCCTGAGAATTAGCTCTATAGCGGAGAAGAAAGAGAGAAAGAAATAATAAAATACCTTAATTTCCAGCTATAATTACAAACACACACATTAATGGTATTTCCCTACTAAATCACAAGTCTACATATCATTAATATACTTAAAAGATTCAGAAATCTGCGGGCTTCCCTGGTGGCGCAGTGGTTGAGAATCTGCCTGCCAATGCAGGGGACACGGGGTCGAGCCCTGGTCTGGGAAGATCCCACATGCCGCGGAGCAACTAGGCCCGTGAGCCGCAACTACTGAGCCTGCGCGTCTGGAGCCTGTGCTCTGCAACAAGAGAGGCCGCGATAGTGAGGGGCCCGCACACCGTGATGAAGAGCGGCCCCCACTTGCTGCAACTAGAGAAAGCCCTCGCACAGAAACGAAGACCCAACACGCCATAAATAAATAAATTAAAAAAAAAAAAAAGATTCAGAAATCAAAACAGTACATAAGACTTCCTCACTTTTATAATATTCTGAAGAAACTCAAAGCTGCTTAAAAGCCAAGAGTAGCAGATCTTCTTAAAGTCAGACCTGGGAGATGTAAGGTCTTACGTTGTTCAACGTTGAAAGGCAACTCCAAGTTCTGTGAGGTGATAAGAGCATCAACAAACGTGAGTGGTGGGATTTAGTCTATTAGTAGAAGTTGGCATGGTTTAAGGATGGCTTAACAGAGACAGGGGGCCATTTTTCTTATAAAAGTAAAATAATGCACAGAAGACTGAGAAGGGGATGCACAGGGAAGTTACACTACTAAACAGCATGCGAGTCATCTAGGAGTCAGTGAAGCTTCTTGCAAGTCTTTTTTTTTTTTTTTCCCTGATAAAGAGAAACTGTGGATAATGTCTTAACATGTCATAGGTAGATAATGCCATGTTTGTGACGTTTCTGCAGAAATAAAAAACACTTTCTGTCTGCTCTTAAGTTGTTTAGATACTGTGGTTAGTAGACAAAGAATAAAATGTTAATCCAAGAAAATTATTAAGTTCAATTTTTTTAAAAGTTGAAGGAATACAGCAGAGTAAATTTGCATGTGGTGCCTCAGCTGAAACCCAAAAGCAATATTCTTATAAAAACATGAAAATTAAAAAAAAAACACATGAAAATTGATGCTGGTTTATTATTGTTAATAATAATGTAATACTATTACTCTCACCCTTCCATCTATAACTTCACATGTGATTCCTAGGTACTGGTAGTGTTATTCCCACACAGAGTTGCACAACATATATGCCTACACCTTTCTGTGAGTTTGTGCACAATTACATACAACAAATCTTGCCCCATCCATCCCCAGTACTTGTAGTGTATCGATATCTTATTAAACATCAGGAAAAAAAAAACAAAAACTAAAACCAGGCTCCCATGAGTACATAATCACAGACACAAGTAATACAGAATTATAATATTTTAAAAATAATAAATAGAAACCATATGCTCTCAAATAATTAGTTTCAAATTAGTAATATCAGTTATTTACTTACAGCATTCCTTTATGATGGCAGGATATTTTCTTGTGTTTTAACTAAATTAGGTCAGAAATAATTACACTCTTTATAATACTTCAAAACTACTGTAGATTCCTATAAAATTTAATTGGGTGAAATTAAATCTTTGATCAGTAATTCCCCAATCAACTCTCAGTAGATGAAATGAGATTAGTATGAAATGTCCATAATTCCAACTCAGTATTGCATACCTCTGCTCGTGTCAGTTTTAATGATGAATTACTCTCACACATAGAAAGATAGATAGATAAGATAGAGACATTGATAAAAATTTAACAAGTTGCACTTCTATATACTCACAGAGACCAAATCGAAGATATTTTGTAATAAACAAAATTAGTATCCAATGATATTATTCATTACAAAGCAAGAAACACTACAAAACCTATGAAGCTAAATTCTAAATTTTACTCATTATTTTTTTAAAAATGGTGATCATAGTGTTGCCATTGCTTTATTTTGCTAATGGAGGTGTAAAACGTATAAACAAACAAACAAACAAAAGAACAAGATGACAGAGAAAAATTACCAATTTCTCTTTCCTTCATCTCTTAAAAGAGAAATTTGAATAACACATTGTAGAAAGAACATAACCCTAAAAACATACAGACAGTCCTCCACAAAAAAAGAAAAATGTAAAAATGCAATAATAGATAAGCTATGTTTTCCTAGGCAGTTATCCATTTTTATCTTCACTTCTTTTGAGAAGTGAAGATCAATATATTTTGAGAGTTAGGTAGCAAATAAGAATAGAGGATATCCAGTTAAATTTAATTTTCAGATAAGAAACAAATTTTTAGGATAAGTATTTCCCATTCGCTATTTACCTGAAATTCAAATTTAACTGGGTTTCCTGTATTTTACCTGGCAACCCTCGGAAAGAGTGATGATTCACGCCAAAAGGCTTTTTACCAGGACATGTTATGTGTGTATTCAGTTAAGAGGTGGGAGGTCTGGGCCTGACCATCTGGGGCCCATTCCTGACATCTTGGCCAAGTGACCAAATCTCTGTAAGCTTCGGTTGGCTTATGTGTCAGATGCCAGTAATATCTGTACCTTATTTAAATGGTGGTTGTGAAAGTGTATTAATGAAAGATGCATTGGGTGTTGAGAAAAGTGCAAGTATTCAGTAAGTGTTGACTACTGTCATTCTCACCGTTTTGCTTTTATACAAGGGTCCTTCAACAGCGCTTGGGTGCAAAGAAAGGCACTTATACCCTGTTAGAGATAACTGAACACATGTTCCCATTATACTCCCTATATGTCACTTTAAAAACAATTGCAGAGTGGAAGTAGAAAGCTGTGACTTTATTCTAGTACACACTTCATTATGATATTCAGCATATAAATAGTCCCTCCTCCACCGCTGTATTATAAGTTACTTTAACAGTGACTAATGTATTTTCTGCAAAGCTAACTTAGGTGCCAAAATAGGAACAGTGAGGAAAATGTTTTACAGTAAAGTCCAGAGCCCTGAAATAATCAGTCCTACATTAATACTACGCTAGGACTATAATTCTTCTACCTGCTAACATCAGACATCTATTACCAAATATTACCTAAAGGGTATACATGGGAATGGCAGGCATATTTTTTCAGGTATTTTAGTTTTCTAAACAGTAAGCATGAAGTCAGGATTTTAAGCATTCTCAATACATTCAAAATTGTTCTGGTGCCCAAGAGCTGCAAATCTGTCACTGACCAGTTCCAAGTCTTTTCAGTGGCATTAGAGAAACATCCAAGCAAATAACTGTTCTTCGAACACTTATCACAGATTCTGGTAACAGGTCCGTGTTTATAGGGAAGGTCTTCTGCTCTGGTCAGCTGTGTCTTTAAAATGCAAAGGAGTCAATGTGTCTTTCTCTTCTGAACCCACCTGAGATCTGTTTCCTATTTCTTGGAGGTATATCAAGTGTGAGGTCAACACATAATGTTTCATCAGTTGCATCTCTAAAATGCCCCATTAACAGGACATTGGGGATTATTAGGATTTTTTTTATCATTTGGGGAAATGGTGCACTCTCAACAAACTTCATATCTGCCTCACTTGAAACTAACATACCTAAAAGGTTTGCCCACAGATTTTCCGGAAGAACTCTCTGTATATGTTGGTCACACACTTATTTTCTCAGTGAGGGCCACAAGCGTGCTTGTATCTGAACAAAAAGTGTAGGTTGTAGAATGCCGGTTATAAACAGTTAACAGGTTCTGCCATTGGGTTCCCATAAAGCTTCTTGATCTGAATACTTCCTTAAACAGCAAGATTAGTGATGTAAGACATAAATAAGAAGTCTTTGGCCCTTATAAAGATAACAGATGAAGTTCAAGAGAAGAGTAGTTTTATGGCATGGCCATGTTTTCTTGGATACTTTCCCTGTTGTTTTTAAGTTAGATTTTTGTCCTGTTTCCTTATTGATGTTGTTGATAAGTAAATATGGAAGGAATTAAAGGGGCATAACCTCTCTTTTATATGTCATAAAAAATGAACGATCAGAAGCTGTAGGCTTGTGTGTTGTGTTCTCCCTAAAAAAATAAAATTCTGTGCCAAGATAAAAAGCATCATCTTTCCACTTTTAAGTGAAGGAGAAAGGAGCATAAATATATTGATTTGTGCATACAATACAATGCCCTTTATTTAACATTTAAAACAATGATCACAGACAGATCATATTGTAGAAGGGCATGTTAAAAACAAGCACCTACACTAGGATTGCAGTTATCACATTAGTTAACTTTCAGAACTTCTGAGTGTTTAACATGTGTCTAAATGAGAAAATAATTTGTATTTTCAACCTCAGTGTGCCAAAAAAATCATATGCATAACTTTCTACTTTAAGAATGCAAATTAAAGCACAAATTATAAACATTTTGGTCTAACTTTGCAAACCTTTTTTCTAATGATAATATTCGACATGCTTTCATTCACTGCTGGTAAGAGTATAAATTTGTACACACTCTGGAAAATACTTAGGCCACAAAACCAAGGACCCTCAAATGCTATAATAACCTTTGGAGGATCTATACTAATAAAATCAGATTTATATACTTCAGTGAAGGTAAGTTACAGGTGTTCAATTTAGTGATTCACAATTTTTAAAGCTTATACTCCATTAATAGTTATTGTAAAATATTGGCTAGCCTCCCTGTTGTCCTATATATCCTTGTAGTTTCTTTTATACATCCATCTAGATATCTTTAAAAGTTCAAGAAAGTTCAAAACATGACCAAGATGCCACAGAGTATCCATTTTATAACATGGAATATGATAATATTGGCACTGTTTAAAAAACCTTTCCAGCATAAACACTGAGGATACAGAGTCCCAGTTTAATTTAAATATAATCTATGCGGATGTCTTCATCTATAGCTACGTTTACATCCATGTTTTGATATCCATCTCCAAAATGCTATTCAACTGTATCCTTAACAAATAGGTTCAAAGATCCACAGAAAAGAATGTGACTGTGAGAAAGAACAGATAATGAATGTAATTACTTGGTAATTTAAAGAGTGTAGACCTCCACTGGGTTTTAAACTTTTCTCTTTTCTTGCCTCCCCTCTCCACCTGGACTTGATTTGACAGTGCCCCTCTTTCCTCCCTTCATAATGTTTTTCTTTTTTTTTTTAATGGGAATTATTTATTTATTTATTTATTTATTTATTTATTTATTTATTTATTTATTTATTTATGGCTGTGTTGGGTCTTTGTTTCTGTGTGAGGGCTTTCTCTAGTTGCGGCAAGTGGGGGCCACTCTTCATCGCGGTGCGCGGGCCTCTCACTATCATAGCCTCTCTTGTTGCAGAGCACAGGCTCCAGACGCGCAGGCTCAGTAACTGTGGCTCACGGGCCTAGTTGCTCCACGGCATGTGGGATCTTCCCAGACCAGGGCTCGAACCCGTGTCCCCTGCGTTGGCAGGCAGATTCTCAACCACTGAGCCACCAGGGAAGCCCCCTTCATAATGTTTTTCCATCATTTTTCAGTCACCCTCTCCAGCGCCAACTTAAATATGCTGTTTTATTTTTTTATTTAATATATACATTTATTTATATTTATTTACTTATTTTTGGCTGCTTTGGGTCTTGGTTGCTGCATGCGGGCTTTAGTTGTGGCGAGTGGGGTCTACTCTTCATAGCGGTGCGTGGGCTTCTCGTTGCCGTGGCTTCTCTTGTTGAGGAGCCCGGGCTCTAGGCGCGTGGGCTTCAGTAGTTGCAGCACGTGGGCTCAGTAGCTGTGGCGCACAGGCTTAGTTGCTCTGCAGCACGTGGGATCTTCCCGGACCAGGGCTCGAACCCGTGTCCCCTGTGTTGGCAGGCAGATTCTCAACCACTGTGCCACCAGGGAAGCCCCCTTCATAATGTTTTTCCATCATTTTTCAGTCACCCTCTCCAGCGCCAACTTAAATATGCTGTTTTATTTTTTTATTTAATATATACATTTATTTATATTTATTTACTTATTTTTGGCTGCTTTGGGTCTTGGTTGCTGTGTGCGGGCTTTGGTTGCAGCGAGCGGGATCTACTCTTCATAGCGGTGTGTGGGCTTCTCATTGCTGTTGCTTCTCGTGTTGAGGAGCCCAGGCTCTAGGCGCGCAGGCTTCAGTAGTTGCAGCACGCGGGCTCAGCAGCTGTGGCACGTGGGCTCAGTAGTTGTGGCGCACGGGCTTAGTTGCTCTGCAGCACGTGGGATCTTCCCGGACCAGGGCTTGAACCCGTGTCCCCTGCGTTGGCAGGCGGATTCTTAACCACTGCGTCACCAGGGAAGTCTGCAAATGTTCTGTTTTAAATAAGAATAGTTTCACTTTTCACTTGTGCCAAATTTCCATCTATATCCACATAATTCACTTGAATTATCGATATTGAGCCTCACGCTACTACTTGTTAAGACATAAAATTTGTTATTAGGTAAATCATACCGATTCATTCACCTTACTTCAAGTATATGCAGAACCAGCTCATCTGTAACATGCATTTATTTACACAGGAGTGACTGACTCCAGGGAAAACCTTGTCCTTAAAGTGCTCGCATAATTCACTATACCTTTGCAATTATTAACTTTCACTGCAGTAACTGAAATCTTGCCTTTGTATGATCCTTGATTCTATTTTTCTTAATGTCTATGTATTTCCTCAAATGATATAAGCTATTCTTGAATTTCAGGCTACATTTCATAATTTATATACCATTCTAGTGCTTTAGACTCTTAAGCTTGGTAAGTGTTCACGGAAGTAAAATGATTAAAATTCACTTTTATTTTCCATGAACAGAGCTTAAAGATTCAAGAGTATTAAAAAGATGATGATAACATCTAATAATCTACAGCATGATTAATAGGTGATTCAAAATTAATAAGCAAGCTGATCTACACAATTATAAACCATATTAAATACGAATACACATTGGTTTACAAAATGGAATTTAATGTAAGGCAATCATACGTATATATCCATATATATATATACACATGTAAAATCTAATTTTTAGAAAAATAAAGGCAGTATTTGGGTAGTAAATATGTAATGAGCTGATATTAGATAACATGGCTATTTTTCGAAAATGATTAAATAAATTCATGAATGAGGAATCAAAAATGATTTATACGTTTAACATGAAGACAGTAGCATTTTATTAGCTTATTGAACAGTCTGCCGCCAAGAGACCTGCACTAAACCATGTGGCAGTTTTGTGGCTTTATTACCACGACTTGTAATTGGACAAAGGAATAAACTGTGATGATTATGTAACTGACTTTCTTTTGTATTCATAAATTGGCCCTGCGGGTATTTATAGAATAAAAGATTTTAAATCACATTCCCAATTTCAGCATAATCGGAATAAAGGATGATCCCCTAGTGTAACTATTCTGAAAGTGACAACACTCATTCAGTGACACATGTCCTGGTCTGTACTAAAGCTCTGTCACTATCTGAAATAAGACTGATACACTGATATCACCATCTACTGATAGTTGTTGAAGCTGAAGTGCGGACACATACCTTCCCATAGATATCTCTACTGTTTTTATGTTTGAACATTTTCATTATCAATTCTTTACAAAACAGCAACTGTATCAGCCAACTTCTGAGCACCTCAGTTTAGGCGTGAAAAGGAGACTATCTGACATGAGCAAGCTTATGCTTCTTCTCTCTCTCGCTGCACATACTACACACAGACAGATGCAGGCACCCATAGAGACAATGCCACAAACACACAAACCACGCTTGTAAACACTTCCCTAAATTTAACATAAAAAGACAACTGCTTCAAACATCTCAAAAAGAAACACACAGGACTAGACAGATAAAAAGCACCCAAATGTCACATAGCTTTCCTTAAGGAGCAATGTTGAGTTCATCTAAACGGGGGTAATAAGTACAGCTTTAGCTCAGCACTCTCTACTACGATTCTTCTCCACAGAGGGTGCCATCTCTTCAACACAGACATTGACTAAGAGGTTAAAAGCAGAACTCCTTCAAACATCCTAATGCTGTTCAAATTATAATTGGGCAAATTTCAATATACATTTTATACTACTTGTATTCACAGCATATTCCCATGCAGCATTTCTAAAATGCTACTACTAATACTAATAATTCTCGTGGAAGATAGAGAAGCAGGCCAGTGGTGCCAGGCTGCGTATTTTTTGATGATAAAAGCCTGAGTGTTCGCCAGCAGCAGCTTGCCGTCAGTAAAAATGAATCTGAAACAGATGCCAACCGCGTCAACAGCTTGAGTCCTATACATTTTTTATTAGGCAAAGACACAAATCAAGAGAAAGGTACATAGGTGCAGAACACATCAAAGTATGCCGCTATTTCACTCCAACACATATGGGTCTATCGGATGTGCACTCCCCTATCTAGAACGTTCCGCCCTGGACGCTAGAAAACCGAGTACCAACTGGTGAAAAACGAATCCCCTTCCTCTGTATGCTCTCCTTTGCCAAAAACTTAAACTTCAGTCACTTCTGAACAACTGCTTAGACATTTGTTTAGAAGAACTTAGGAAAGGATTCTAGCACTGCCCACGGCAATATAATGGGAGCCATCGATGTAATTATAATTTTCTAGTATCTACATTAAAAAAAAAAACAACCGAAAAAGAAACAGGTAAAATTAATAATAACATTTATTTAACACACTGTACACAGAACATTATCATTTCGAATTATAATCATACGAACAATATTAACTGATGTGTTTGTTTTCACTTTCTGGATGAAATGTGCACTTACAGCACATCTAAATTTTGCCTGGGAATACTTTTCTGGTACTTAGATTTCATAAAATTTATAATTGAAAAAGTAGATATGCCTACCCCAATTTTCCCAAACACACTTAAAATTTGACCATAATGGAATCGAGTGTTGTTTTTTTTTTTTTTTGAAAGTATCCACCAAAGAAGAGGCACTGAACAATGAAGTAGACAAAATGATTTGGCTCAGTTGACATTAGCCACTTTTGTCATTGGCCAGTCTAGAACTGGCATTAGGGACACATGAATGGAATGGCCACAGTCACACTATGGGTATTTCTTGATCATGGGCAAAGATGATTTTTTTTTCTAAATGGGCAAAGGTTAAATGATGTTTATGCTTACTGCTTTGTCTTTTAATTGTCCCCATACCTTTCTATTGTGTTTAAAATCTAGAACCAAGAATTATGATAATTATATAAACAAGTCATGAAGTTTAGAAGAAAATTATCAATACCAGAATTATGTGGCACTTAAAATTTGACAATAATGGAATCGAGCGTTGGTTTTTTAAAAAAAAGTAAATCGATTTAAATGGAATTAAATAAAAATGTCAACCTTACAGGCTCCTAGGTGGCGCTATGTCCAAGGACCCTCTACACCAATCAGAATGTTTTCAGGTAAACATGAATAAAACGGACCTCAGAAAATAAATCTGAAAAGACCTGAGTCTCCAGAATGACCTCTGGGACTTACGACAGTCTCCCAATGGCAATATGGAAACTAAAAGGAAGAGGTGGAGAACTGATGGTCACGGAAAGAAGAGAGAGGCTGAAGAACCCACAATAAAAGGACTGCAAAGAAGATCTGATAGGCAGTGGTCTTGCACCAAAGACAAATACAAAGAAATACCTTAATTCCTCAAGTTGGAACTTATGAAATTAAAGTTCCAGTAGGGAGATAAATTTGAGAATAGTAAGCGCCATTAATAGGTTTTGAATCTGTTAGGGTATAGTACATATTTCACTAAAATACTTTTTCACATTAAAGCTCAAACGAAGGACTTTAATGTGAAAAATATTTTAGTCAAATATGTCCTAAATCCTAACGTAATAAAACGTTCGACCAATGTGAGCATTTATTTTTCTATTCCATTTTTTTAATCTAAAGAAAAATTTAAACAAGAAGTTTCATCTTATAATTTATATATTCGTGCATCAGACTTTCTTACTTGACATATAATTCCATGTAATAATATCTATATGTAACATATACAGCCTATGTACATATATATGTAATGTCTATGTATTAACTTTAAATGTGATAACATTATGTCCCTACTTTGTTTTCAAAACACATCATCGAAAAATGAAGCAATCATCTTACCAAAATTTAATTTAATCTTATTAAAATTGTAAAATGTTAATTGGCTACCACTGCCTCATAAACACACATAACATGCTTAAAAATTTGCAGTGCAGGTGATAAAGCAAAGGCTTATAAAGGTTAAGTGACCTATTGATGACACAGCAGCCAGTAAATGTGGTACTTGGACCTTGACCCAGGGCTGCAAACGATAAACCTCATCCACTAGAGTAAGGTGAATTTATGTTTTCTTGAAACGTGATAAGCCTTTATCATAAATACTTTTTTCATTCAGGGTGGAGTAACCTTAGGGGAAATATTCTTTTATTAATCTAAAAGCATTTTAAATGTTTTAAACGTTGTAAAATACTGTTCAAATCCTATTTGAAAATAGATAAGGGTTTGTTCTGGAAATTTTACAATTTGCTTCTGAAGTACAAATAAAAAAGTTAACTCTTAGAACTGTATAGAAATGTAAACTTCACCTATTTGAACTTGTCCTTTTACAGATAGAACGCAAGGCTCAGGAATACCCAGGCATGACCAAGAGCCAAGATCAGAACATAGCTCTTCTGGCAGCCAAGGGAGGACGCCTTCTTCCTTGTTACCTTGGACTGTTGGGCACACTGATGCCCAAAGAATGTCCTCCTTACTAGAGAGTTCCTAATAGCAGAAGGTAAAAACTGCACATTTGCTGTTTTATTTGGTCTGTCACAGAAATCTCACCACCTTGAGTCTGTGCAGTCAAGAAACTAGTGCATTTCCTTCCTATGTAGCATCATGAAAATCATATGAAATGGGTTGATCTTGGAGGGTTATCAGCAGGGAGAGAGCAACCACCCAGCCTTCAGTTCCATTTATTCAAATACCATGTAAGAACTGAATGTGACGGCATCGCAACAACTCATTTAGAATCTATGTAAAGAAAGCGCTTTTAATTGCTTGTGGAGATAATTTGTTTAAATGGCAATATTTTGGGAGCTTTCTGTAGTAATTACACTTCATATTGGAGTCAGGTATGTATCGGCTTCAATGAAACATCACTCAGAACCTGACAAGCATTTTCATTTTCTGAAGATCATAATTAGATTTTACATTAGTGATTGAACTTCCTGCAGGTCAGTGCTTGTTGTTTAAACATTTTAATTTCAACTATGGACCTGGAGTTTTCAGACTCCCTTAGCCATATCATGTCATTCTGAGATACGGTCATTCTCCTGGACTACCCGCCTGACTATATTTCCATTTTCAAAGCGCTTGAGAGCTAGAAACAGACTACTTTTTAATGGAAATACCCTGTTTTTAGCAGACTTTAAAAAACTGCTACCAGTAATTATGGATGGAAATGCTAAATTGTTAGTTTAGTGCAAGTATGTTGAGAGTCTTTTTAAAACATGGTACTGAAATTCTTCCCCCAAATGATTTCCCCCCTAAATTTAGATTTCAGACATGGACTCTCCTTTAGCAAAGAGTTGAGATGGAGAATTTGAATGCAAATTCCCCACCTCTGGCCTGCATCTGATTTTGTTGATTTCTTTGCAGCTTGAGTTCTTCTTTATTCTTGTCATGTGCAAATGCAAACATCCTGGCCATCTGAACAGTACAGGTATATCACACACTGACTTAATTATAAGAACAGATTCTTTTCATTTGAGTACAGGTTTTCCAAATGCAAATCATCTCTTACATTTTTCCTCCCACTTTGTATAAATATATTTTCCTGGTTTTCTGCCCAAGATGCATACCTAAGGAACAATCATTTTATAGAATGATAGGTATCTTATTTAGTTAAAAATCTTCAACAAATAAACTAGGAAATGGAGGCACAGGGAGGGAAAGCGATTTTCCCAAAGACACACAGCAAATGAACGATCAACCCAAACAGGCACATTTTTTATTTTTTTTATTGGCCAAGGTATATTCGATCAGATTGAAATTCCAGATGAGAACAACAACAACAAAAGGAGAATAAAAAGAAAGCATCTGTTCTTCACCTACTCTCCCTCAGACACACTGCTCACAGTTTGATACACTGACTTCCAGACTCTTCTCAATGTATTTATATATATTTGCATCCCAGACCTTTTACAGTTCTCAATACACTATTATTAAGAAAATGTTACCTTTAGTGAGATATGTGGGCTTCCAGGAGAGAGACCTGCAAGCAGTGTGACCTCGTTGTCACCCCTCTGTCACTCCCCACATGTTACTTTTGTACACCGTGTCCATCCATAACACCACAGGTTATTGTTAAACATACTTATGATTTGTACGTTAAGCCCAATATTTATTGGGCAACTGAAACAAAACATTTGACATTCTCAGGTGAGGTGAAGACGGTAAAACCTGCAGGAGCAGTTCTCTGAGTGTGGACCTTACACTTAAAGCAGGTACAGAAGATCAAAATTATTCTTGTAACAATAGTAAAACCTTATTGTTTTTTTCCACTGTGTTGGCATTGACCCTGATGTTGCAAAAGCAACTGTGGGTAAAACTGCTGGTGCCTGTGCACAAGTTAAGACAGTGGAAGCAAAGTGTAATGATATTTATTCACTGGATTCTTCCATACACACTCTCCCCCTTAATGTTGACCTTGGCATGTCTTTTGTGTCACAACACAGGAAGGACCGACAGCTCTTCAGCTGTGCACTGAACAAAGAATGGAGATTGTTTCAAGGGAAAAACCTCGTGCAATTGTTTGAATTTTGAGTTAAGCTTCGCCAGGGAACACTTTTTATTTGAAAGAACTATGATGGTAACAAACTACAGTTATTTGGAGTTGGGTATTTTGTACACGTCTTCTTGAAGATTAATCTGACCCTTTAAGGAAAACAACCGGCAGTATTTTTACAGGTCAGTGGAAAAAAACGTGAGCCTTCGAGGGGAAACCTAGGGTTCTGCTATCACTGTGTTACCTTGTTTGCTACGGTGAACTAGAGGTCTCCCTGGCTAAAAGATGCGTCTGATGGGTGTGGTGAGGTTGGTACCTAATGGGATGTTGAGGCTGTTGAATTAATGGCATGAGGCAAAGGCAGTGTAACTCTGTGAACCGACAGTATTTTTTCAAATGACCAATGTACGTTGTAGTCAAATTATGCATGTATCGAAGACCTCTCAGAGTGCAAGACAGACCAATATATTTTAAAGTACCAGAGTAGGAAACATTTACTGATACTATTTGGATATCACAGAAAATACAGGAGCTGATAAAAGAATCCAGGTTTATTCTCTGGAGCCATCTGTTAAGAGATTTGGAAAACTGTACACTAACGCCATTCTTGCCAGTAGTTATTTTTGGTTTTAGAAAATATGGTTATTCTTAATAAAAATATGTTACTATTGATAGAGCTCCCCCAAATAAAAGTTCTTTGGAGTCATCAATAACTTTTTACTTTTTTTTAATTGAAGTATAGTTGATTTATAATATTGTATTAGTTTCAGGTGTACAGCAAAGTGATTCAGATATATATATATATATTTTTTTTTTTCCTTTTTAGATTCTTTTCCGTTATAGGTTATTACAAGATAATCAATCATTTTAAAAATAAACCTTTTACTCTGGAACATTTTTAAATGTACAGAGAAGTTGCAAAGGTAATAGAGTGAGTTGCTGTGTAGCCCTCCCTGGCTTTCCCCTAAAGATAACATCACGGTGGTGCATTTGTCACACCTAAGAAGCCAGCTTTGACATGTTGCTGTTCACTCAATTCCAGACTCTATTTGGATTTCACCAGTTTTTTCACCAATGTCCTTTTTCTGTCCCAGGGCTGAATGACTAAACACAATGCATTTAGTCATCAATAATTTTTAATTATTGGGGTAAATTAGGAGGTTGAGATAAACATATACAAGCTACTATATATAAAATAGATAACCAACAAGGACCTACTGTAGAGCACAGGGAACTCAATAGTTTGTAATAACCTATAAAGGAAAAGAATCTGAAAAACAAACGTGTGTGTGTGTGTGTGTGTATATATGTGTGTGTATGTGTATAACGGATTCACTTTGCTGGACACCTGAACCTAACACAACACTGTAAATCCACTCTACTTCAATAAAAATTTACACAATAACAACAACAACAAAGAGTACTGAAAGGTCCTGAGACTGAAATTTGGAGAACTCCTGCTCTAGGAGAATGTCTCTGTGCGCTGATGACACCTGCCCTCCAGCCACCGTCTAACTCCTGCCACACACCACCTATTTTTACCTCTAACGTACACAGCAGTACAGAATACAGGCTAGATTGAAGTACGCTTCCCTGTCTCCAGGTTTCCTGAATTCAGTTTCTGGATTGACCGCTTCTTTAGCTGTATGATCTCAGGCGAGTCCCCTACAGATGAAGGTGCCTCAGTCCCTTCATCTGTAAAATGGGGCCACAACAGCACCCATTTCAGCTTTGCTGTGAGAGTTCGTAGAGCAATGCCGAGGGTATAGGAAAGATTAGACTCTATTATCAACAAGATAATAGAGCTCTTCCTTGTAAATATTCAGGTTGTGCAGAACTTTTTACTCTGAGGATCTCATCCCCTTCTTGTATATTGGGGGGGGTGGGGGGCGGTGACCGTGTTAAAGTTCAGAACGCTTGCATCCAACCTGGTTCCACTACACAGAACATCAACGGCAGCCTTCAATACCATTTAATTCTTATTTAAATAATCAAACTGCTCCCTGAAGCAATGTGCATTCTTTCCCTTTAGACCTCATGTATAAGACCCATCAGAAACCTTAGTCTCATACCTTTCTGGTGGGAGATGGATTTGTGGCCACAGTTCTTAAACCAAATTTATCATGAGAACTACCCAAAGTATTAATTCAGAGTTATGGCGTGATCTAGGAAAAACGGGCTTTCCAACTAAATGGAAAATGAAGGCTGAGGTATCGTTCAGGCATATCTGGGCACGGGCTGGGCTTTCTCTCCCTGGGTGGGGAGAAGACCTTGCTGATGCTGATTTTGGATCAAGCAACTGGAGAACCTGACTTCACAGACATTTCCCTAAATGGAATAGCACAGATGGTGCCTATCTGCTTCCCTTGAATGGCAGTGGAGCAGGAAGAATTTTCCAGATCCAGCCAAACAATCAGGGCCCTTGGCTTCTGCCTGTCCTGTTAGGGTCCCTGGAGGTCAAGGTACCCTTGCTGAGACTTCCCACCCCTGCTTCTCTACAGTGTGGCCATCAGGTTTCACAGAAGCAAATGCATCCTTGGCGATTTTAATCAGGAATACAATTGCCTGTGGTCTCTTCCTGCTCATAAGGCAATCCAACTGAACCCTTTGAAATCCCATCTGCACAGATAATTCTACACGAATCTCCTCTTTTAACTGACTAAGCTGTATCTATGGTCCTGTGATTCCGCATACGTAATGAGTCACCTTTACCTCTGACATAGAGCAGGTTTTTACCTAGCTGTGTCTGTTTGGGCTCAGGGGAACTCACAGTTACATCCCCAAGCTGAAAATACTGTGGGACAAATAATTAATATTAGTTATATGACTGCTGACATCTTAATGAAATACATATATAAGTTCGTAAGTCCTCTCTGGTTCCATTAAATAAAAAATAAGGCATTGTTTTGCCCTAATTTCATACTTTGTAACTCCCTGTTATGGGCTGAATGTTTGTGTCCCCCAAAAATTCATACGATGAATCCCCCCCCAGTGTGAAGGCAGGAGGAGGAGGGCCTTGGGAGGTGATGAGGGTTAGATGAGATCATGAGGGTGGACCCCCTCATGAATGGGATTAGTGTCCTTGGAAGAGTCAGGATAGAGCTTGCATCCCCTCTCTGCCTCGGAGATGCCATCTGTGATCTGGAAGAGGGTTCTCACCAGACACTGAATAGATTAGCAACCCAATCTCGAACTTCCAGCCTCCAGAACCGTGAGAAGTGACTTTCTATGGCTCATAAGCCACCCAGTCTATGGTGTCTTTGTTACAGCCATCCAAGCGACAACAGTCCCTCTTGCCAAACTCCACTGCATCTGTGTGCCATGTGTGCCATTTCTGGGTCACTGCCATTCAGTGAGTGAGTCTGTCTTTCTGGTCCACAGTTCTTCTGACTTTGGCACGTTCTGGTGTTCCACAGAAAGATGTTTTCCCCTTTGTTAATTCAACACTGAAGCCCTCTACCAAGGGCTCCAGTTAATGCGTGATGGAGAAGCAGAGTGAATTTTATCTCAATTTCATTGTGATGTTAGCTACCAACGTCACCTCTTTGCATAGGACAGTTGTGACACAGGAAGGAATGCATCCTTCCAAGACAGCCTGGGCTTTCTCATCAGTGCACTTGGGATCACAGCCTGACGCCATCAGCGATTATCTGCGTCACCTTGAGGACATCCCCCAACCTCACTAACAATAGTTTCTCCTCCATGAAATGAGAGAGAAATAGTACCAACTTTGTAGGCTTGCTGTGAGAATTAAACAAGAGAACTCACGTACGGCTTTCAGTACACACTCTGGCATGTGACATTTGATAAATATTAGTTTTCTTTCATAATACCTATGTGTCTGGAAATGTTTCCTAGAAAAACCAAAATGCATCTTCTCATCGCCGGGGCTGATTACACGGGGTCCCACTTACTTCCGTTGCGGTGGAACAGCTTAATGATTTGATATGATTTGCCCCCAAAATCCCCATTGGCAGCTGTATGAGGCTCACAGGAGTTCTTAGTCAATGGCTAAATTTCGCTTGAAAAATGGGAAAATGGATTCAGAGAATGATTGTCCACTAAGACTTAATAACTTGAGGAAAAAAGAGAGTCTTCCTCTACCTTGACTCATAAATGAAGGGAACCAGAGATATTCCGCACCTAATCTGTAGAAATGGGCTGTGTGGACTTACCCTCTGCAACCTCGAAAGAGACAGTTTAACTTTACTTACACTGCATTAGGTGTCTTGACTCTGTCTCCCAGAAAGTTCTAACATTCTCCCCTTACTTTCCCTGATTATAATCGGTGTTTCTGTTTATTTTCAAGTAAATCAAGTACATTTGGAGCAGTTAGTTTACTGGTTCCTGTTAAGGAAACACAAATAACCTGGGAGAATAATATAATGGGAAAAAATCCCATGACAGTCAATGACACACAAAGTATTTCTGATACCCCTTTACCACCCTCCATTTGCAAAGAGTGACACTGGACGTGATAAGCCCAGGACCTCCTCCTACTTCAGTCTTATACTGAATGTTTGGACCACGCAGGTGGCAGCTGTCCCTTGCTGTCACAGCTGATTAAGAGGAGACTAACATTTTAAAGCTCATACTCCATTCCTGGGATCAGGCTAAGTACTCCACTGAATTCAGTGAGCATCTGCGGCCCCGAGGTGGGTATGATTATGTGTCTTTTTGCCAGGGAGCTGTCTGAGGGTTGGCGAGGCTGAGTCACACCAGGTCACACGGTCACTGGACGTGTAACCAGCCCGCTGAGTGAGCACATCTCAGAGCGTCTGTCCCCTGACCTGTCCCGGCCCAGGCCTTCCTCACACACACTGGGGGGCATGAGGGTGACCTCAGGACATCCCAGCTTGCTCTGAAGCTATAAAATGCCCTACCGTCATTCTCAGTTGCAAATACTATCTTGTTCCAGAGAGTCAATGTCCAGACCACATAATATACTTAGAACTTGATTGCAAGTAAAAACTTCTTCCCCCCGACCCCGGCGCCATTAGAAGGGGGAAAGTTTGTGGTTCTGTGTTTTCACTTGAGCTTAGTTTCACCTGCTTTGCTACCAAGCTTCTGTCCCCTCCAGTGTAGAAGTGGGAGGGACAAAACGATGGTTAGGCAGGAGAAGCATCCCTTTCTGGGTGGTACTGTCGCTGGGTGGTTTTGTCCACTCCGGGTCAGAGGGTCTGGGGCGCGTCCATGGGCTCCCGAGAGACCCCCCGGAAACATTTCGTTCCCTTCCTCTGACGTGGAGGCCGTGTTCTCCTGTGTCTGACAACGCCTGGCCCCCTCCTGACAGACTCTCTGCTAGGTCTCCTTCACCCCTTCAGTCCTCCTGAGCAAACCCAGATGGTTCCAGGGAGACTATCTGATAGGGGCGACCTACAAGATCCCAGCTTTGTCTACACACACTCCAGACAGCCGAGGGGAAATGACTGCCACCTGCCGGCACTGCTGAGGGTGGAACCCCAGGTTGACCTCCACACGCCCTCTTGTTTTCCAGCCGGGAGTGGGGATGTTGGGACCTCATGTCCTGCTCACCGCAGGGAACGTAAGTTCAGGGGCTTGTGTGTGAATCTGGAGCACCTGCCGCCAGGCTTACAGTGAGGGGTCTTGCCACCAACTCCCTCTGCCCCAAAACTCCTCAACCCTCTGACCCTGGATGTGGAATTCCTCATAGCTGGTCTTCGGCCAAATCGACTGTTGCAAGATTTCTCAGATGCTCAGTCCCACACCCACTTCAAGATCCAACACCGGTTGGATCCACCTGTGGGTCCACATTGAGCAGGGCCGCGTTTCCTCACGTCATGGAAGGGCGGGACCAGGGCACCGGGTGTGATGGATTATTTTAAGCATAAATAACAGCTCCTTAACAACTATATTTAGAGTTCCTGCTCCACGTCTAATATGAAATTACACAAGTTGGGTGGTGCTTATCAGAATGGTGATCTATGCATCCACAGAAAGCAAACATATGGTACCATCTTTCAAGCTATCTGTTCAAGAAAAAATGGCAACACTGAAGATAAAAATAATGCACATAATGGATGGAAATAAAACCAGTTAGATTTGGTATAACATCAAAAGAGAGCTCTTCAAAATGAATGGAGTAAGTCCGTTCCAATTCCAAAGCCCATTCTAGGGAAATCCACACGACTACATACCAGTCAGTTTGTGGGACATATCCCCGCTCCCCAGCTTCTAGATAACTCCCCCTCATTCTCCAGGTTCTGATGTTATGATCATTTCCTCAGGAAGCCCCCTCAGATCAATTTGTCCGCCTCATTCCACCCATCCTACGTGCTAAGAGTATTACATAACTTCCACAAAGTTTAAATATGTTTATGTCTTGTGAATGTTAAATAGATTTACATCCATCAAAATCATTTAGAGCAGCTAGAGCTTTAAATAATTGTGAGAAGGAAAGCATGATTTCCATTCTCAGGAGCACAAATGCCAAGGGTCAGAGATGGGCAGGTTGGAATCACTACACAGTGACGCTCTAAGTCATCTGAATGTGGGGAAACAGGTCTAAAGGTGTGCAAAGTGGCCAGATTGGAAAGGTCTTTCTAACTTGAGATTCAAGCTTGGATGTTATACTGTAGAAAAAAAAAAAAAAAAAAAAAGGTGTTTGAGGATTAGAGAAACTATCTTCTGTACTACTTGAAAAAGAAGGACAAATTTGTTTCTCTAATTACAGAAAATACAGGAACAAAATTTCAGAAAGGTTGCTAATAACTTCTAATTCCCACATTTTTGGCAGTTTGCCAAGAACAGTTGGTGACCATGTTGGGAGACGTTTTCTGTGGCAGAATCATACTCGTGATCATAACCCTGGTTGAAGTAGCAACTTCAGTTACAAACTAATGGGCATATGATGTAGATAATGCTCACTAACTTTGCCTACACAGCTACAGTTCCAGTTAGATTTCTATTCTGTAAGTTCAATTTGACTTGTAGCAGAAAATTGTAGTTTGTAATTTAAAAAAGAAAATTTTAAAGCAAAGAAAAAAAAAATACCCATCTGTCTCTTGTGACTCAGCCAGTTTATTTCTGTCCTGTATAATTCTAGCAGCTCACAACTTCAACTAAAATACTTCCAATTCATTCCTCTCTAAAACTGAGAGAGATAAAACTTCATCTTTTCATAACTTATTCATTAAATATTTGTCATAATGTCAAAATAAGAGCTTATTTGTATCCTTGTCCAAAACATTATGATTAGAATAATTGTATTTATTTTGTATAAAAGAATGTGACTTCTAAATATGTCTACAATGGGAATGGACATCTCTTTTAATAAATATGGTTTGGGGATGATTTAAATTCTCTTTAATGTTGCTCTAAAATACTTTATTAGGATTAAGATAAAAAAGAAAGCTTTAAAATAACATACTCAGGAACACTTGCTCATGCTAGGTGGTGAAGAAATGAATAATTAGAGGGATAAATATGTATTAAAAATCAACAAAATTAGAACCTGAGGATAATGAGAATTCTTTCCCTTAATTTGATATATTGTTAAGTATAAAAGTAAGATAAAAATTCATTCTTGTAATTATATAAATCACCATGATAAAAACAGATCCTCTACATCATGGCAAAACTTGGTTTGGCTGAGCTAAAGGATACATTTTTACTTTTTTTCCACTTATTTCCACAGTTTTTATTTTGAACATGCATTTTTCCCCCCACAAAGTACAGTACATATTTAATAAAAGCCAAACCACAATATTTTATTTTTATGGACTTTTTTCATATTATGTGGTTTTTTTTCCCTGAAATTTTAGCCTCAGTATGGTGAATACCTCTATACAAAAGGTAAATAATTTATCATTTATTGGATGGTAAAATTAATAAACCACCCTAATTGATCATATGGGTAGATGAAAATTAAAGAATATTCACATTAGCTATTTTAAAGTAACATCAAAAAAGTAGTATCTAGTTCTTATACCTCATATAAGGCATACAACCTTTGCAAAATAATTTCAAAATTAGTCAAAATTTTGGATTTTTTTCAAAATCAGTGTGAAATTAAAAAGTTCATTTAAATTTAACTTTGTCTTTCTGGTGGATGATTATTTCATATGGAACAGAAAAAGAACTTTTGTTTGTGCAAAAGCAGGGCAGCAAGCTGGTGTCCACAGAGAACTTCTTCCACCAAACAGACTGTGAAATCCATCATTTCTTTTGTGTTGTATGAATCCATTGTTACCTGGTTAGTGTGGAGATTTGGGAACTTGGTCAGGTTATGAAAACACCAGGGGCTACACAAGAAAAAGGGAACATCTACATCCTTGGCCATCCCACCAGTTTATTTTTCTTTAATGTACAAATTTAAGCCAGGTTGCAGTTTTTAGCAAAGACAGTCTTCCTTGCTGACATGTACTCCATTCCCTTTGCTTTTTAAAGAATTTTTCAATTGAGTGCAATTTGCAATAACCTACTGTGAGACAAGTACACATTTCTATAGAGGAAGATAGTTGCTCAGGAAAATGTGTCAGTATGTTTTGCTGATATTATAGTCTCAATGTCATGACTCCAAGCATCTTCATTACTGTTGAAGTGTAATTTTAAATGTTATAGTCAATAGTTTTAACATGACATCTTATTATATAAAGACATGAACTGGCCTAAATAAAGCTGAATGTTATGATACATCAGGTCATCTTAGTATAAAGGTCCTTTATTATACTTAGAAAAGTGATGGCACTATTGAGATACACTGAAATAATGTTAAGATTGAGACACTGTAAAATATAACAAATTTCTCTCTGAGTCAGGGTTCCTAAAGAAAACATAAAATGCTCATATGGGTTAACTGAAGGGATTTTTTTTTTTTAATGAAGAACTTTATTTTCTTAGGGCAGTTTAAGGTTCCTAATAAAATTGAGCAGGGGCTCCAGAGATTTCCCACATTCCCCCTTCCCCACACATGCACGGTTCCCCTATTATCAACATCGCCCTCCAGGTGTACATTTGTTGCAAATGATGAACCTACACTGATCCATCAGAAGCACCCAAAGTCCACAGTTTACGTCGGGGTTCACTCCTGGTGTTGGATATTCTATGGGTTTGGACAAATGGATAATGAAATGTATCTACCATCACAGTATCTTACAATATAGCTTCACTGCCCTAAAAATCCTCTGTGCTTCACCTATTCCTCCATCTCTCCCTTCCCCCAACCACTGGCACCCCCTGACCCTTTTACTGTCCCCATAGTTTCACCCTTTCCAAAATGTCATCTGGTTGGAACCATTCAGTCTGGAGCCTTTTCAGATTGGCTTCCTTCACTTATGCATTTAAGGTTCCGCTGTGTCTTTTCACGGCCTGATAGCCCATTTCTTTTCAGTGCTGGATAGTATTCCATTGTCTGGATGTAACCCAGTTGATTCATCCATTCATCTGGGTTGGGATGTTTTCATTGATTTATTAATCCTGCAAATGTATGGGGAGGGCTGAAGGAAATCGACATGGGACACAGGAAGCACCCCAGAGCTAGAAGAGATGAACAATCTCTTTCCTTTAGGTCCAGGGAGGGAGAGAGCCGCCCCACAGGAGAGGTCTGCTCAGTGGGAGCTGTGTCTGCACTAAAGGCAGGCACTGGATCTGTGGACACGGTAGGGATGGTGCAGGGAACGTGACCCTGACCTCAGCTCCCTCCCTTGTGCTGTCCGCATCCGCTGACTCAGTCAGGCAGCTAGAGAGCAGGGGGTACTCTCTGATTCCAGCCTTCAAGGCTGGGCTCCCAGGGTTCAAAGGGATGCAGGGAAGGAGAGAACAAGTTTGAAGCAGCAAATAAAAACTAGCCAGCTCAAAGGCCAACACAGAGCTAAAAATACTCATGTGGAATTCCTAATTTCTTAGTACTAAACCAAATCTAAATATATTTAGCCACTAAGCGCCTACATTATTTACCAAAGCCAGGGCCAAACAGGGTTTAAAATAAATTAATTCTACAAAGATGTGGCAATTATTATTTATATGTCTCAGTATTTTTTCGACTATAATTAAAATAACAGGACCATAAGAGAATAGACTTGTTACTCCTTTACCATATTTTCCAAATTAAAGATGATCAAGAGGTTGCCGAGAACTAAGTAATTCTGCAATATTGTATTTTGATAAGATACATTATATCTATATACCACCAATACATAAATTATAACAGCATCATTGATTACTCAGAATTGTGTTCTATACTTTAAAGAGGTCTTTTATACACATTTAGATATAGATTGTTATATATCAGTTTTGTATACAAAACATAGAAAACATAAGCAAAATAAACATGTCTTCCTAAGCCATATTTACAGTCACTATCCTAAGCTTTTTTACCACGTTTTGATTCAATATTATTCTTGGTGATAAGAGAAGCTTTGGAGATTTAACATTTGATAAAGGAATGTTCTATTAGTGTCTCCTGGATCGTCTTCCACCCCACTGCACTATTTCTGCAAGTTCTGATACCAGTGCCTTTTTGAACTGAGCAGATAGTGTGGGCAGTAAGTTCTGTGATAACAACGGGGATTCCTTTTCCTCATCAAATTGCTGTAACCGCTTTGCCAGCTGAACCACTAAGAGGCCGCCTTCGTGTGGTCCTGCTATCAGGGAAAACGAGGCAGTGACATCTACCTTCTGACAGTCTGGCCGCCGGCAACCGGAAGAGGCCAGTGGCAGTCAGCACCCTCAACTCCAGAGATGCTAAAACGTGAGAGAAATCGGACATCTTAGAACTGATGGAAGAGACTGTGTCACTAATTAATTGTGTTCACAGAGAGGTTTTGGAGCTTCATATCCTTTTGGTAAATAATAATCTCATTACCAGTTTTCAAAACAAACCCAACACTACAGAGACATCATGCCAAAGAGTGCAAAATGTTCTATTTCCTCCTGATGGAGATAAGAATAGCAAATGTTTATGGAGGATTTTCTGTGATGGGCAGCGATCTAAATCCTTGATAGGTACTGTCTCATAGATTCCCTTGACAAACACTTCGATACTGTTATTTCCTCCATTCTGCTGGTGAGGAGACAAAAATAACTTATGCAAGTTCACCCGGTGAAGGAAAAAACTGACATTGGAAAACAGGCCTGACGGAGTTCTCAGAATTACCCTATGAAAACTTCTTTTCATATGTGGTATAATAAAATTTACAAATATTTTTATTAAGACCACTGAATTCGCTCTGTTTTATTAAGACCACTGAATTCGCTCTGTTCTCATAGACAGTAAGAAGCTGATACTTTTCTTACTATGATCACATGACTTTCTAAAGTTCTTTATCTGTAATAATCACTGGTAAAATAAAAACCTCTAAAAAATGTGCTTAACTCCCACAGTAAATTAGTAACTTTCTTGAAATAATTCTAGAACACTCATTTGTCCTTCTTTCTCTCACCCTTCATTTGCTGTCAAATGTGGAATGAAAACCCAGGTTACGCTGTGGCCCCAGGGATTCCCTCTTCTCTTAGAAAAGTTGCCCGGGAACCTTCTTCCATCTCATGTGACCAATTCAGCTCATCTTAACCCAAGCCAGGCTCTTCCCTTTTATTCAGTATCTATCTCAAGAAAAGCCAAAGGCAATTCCCCCAGTCTTTACTCTCTCATCTGCAATCCCAACCCAGCCAAACAGCCCTGGTCCTTTCTCCACCAACTGGTCACTGTTTCACCCTCTTCAGAAATAAAGGGGGCTCAGACTCACTGAGCTGAAGAATTCCCCAAAATGATAAAAAGGAAACTTGTTTATGACCAACAAAGAAGGGACCCTGAAATGGGCGTGCTCTGTTTTTCCCTTTGCAAGGAGAGCAATCTTAAAACTCACAAGCGAAACAGTGAGGCTGTGGTTGGCCAATCCCCAGGGTCACCTCTGTTCTATTCACCTCCCTGGGGCCTCAGTTCCCAACTTGCCCTCAGCTGGATCCTGTTTAGAGCCTTGATCAGGGAGGAGAGATAGAGGCTTTATGCCCCAGATGCCTGGAGTTGCCACAGCAGGAAGAAGGCTGTCGTCCAAATGGTCAGAGTTATGGTTACAGCCCAGGCATCTCGTGCTGTAAACTTATGCATGAATTTTTGAGCACCACATACCTGCTTCCTAAATATGATAATAATTAAAAGTAAAGAGTCATCACAAGAGTATGAAAGCATGGCATCTGGATTTATGGCCACAGGTGAAATATTTAAATATTTTCAATAATTCCTCTCTTCTTCTAAAGAGATTTGTTTTTGCTGCTAAGAATTATTCACTATTGAACATACAGTGGATGAGTGTATTACTATATAGAAAAGACAGCTAAATTTAATTTCTACTTTATAATGTATCACTTATTAAACAAATATTCATCTATTAACTAATACGTGCAAGACCCCACCCCACGTGTCAAGAACCCAAGGGCAGATAGGGCGGTTCCTATATCAAGGGCTCACACCCCAGTGGGTATGTTTTTACTGCTATAAAAAATTCCAAATCAGAGCTTTATGCTGATGGAAAATGAATACTAAATATCACTCAAGTATTCATTCAAAAATATCTCCGGGGACTTCCCTGGTGGTGCAGTCGTTGAGAATCTGCCTGCCAACGCAGGGGACACGGGTTCGAGCTCTGGTCTGGGAAGATCCCACATGCCATGGAGCAACTAGGCCCGTGAGCCACAACTACTGAGCCTGCGCATCTGGAGCCTGTGCTCCGCAACAAGAGAGGCCGCGATAGTGAGAGGCCCGCGCACCGCGATGAAGAGTGGCCCCCGCTTGCCGCAACTGGAGAAAGCTCTCGCACAGAAACGAAGACCCAACACAGCCAAAAATAAATAAATAGATTAATTAATTAAATCCATGTTTAAAAAAATATATATATATATATATCTCCGAAGGGCCTTCTATGTACCAGATCTGTTCTAGACTCTCAGATTTTTTTATTTTTTTTTTAAAGCTGATCTGAAGGAGCTCATTGTCAATATGAAAATGGACAATGATAAATAATGAATGTGTAAAGCCCTGTAAGCCAGATGGAATAGTGCAAAGGATGAGTGATAAAGCAATAAGAATTACTGGAGAAAAGCAGTTGCACATTTAAGTAGGGTGAGGAGCTTGGGTGATACTCTAAGGTATTATGTACAGGCCATCGTCAAGGCTTTGGTTTTTATTCTGAGTGTGATAAAAATGTAAAAATACATAAAATAAACATGAAAATACTCTAAAAACATACGAATCATTAAATGTATAGCTCAAAATTTACCAAGGCTACATGAAGGAAAAGCCCTGTAATATAGGTATGATATTAAGAGGGACTTGATTAGAAAGCTTCTTTTAAACTGAATGTCAAAAGATAAAAAAAAAGATGAGACATGTCAGAGTATACCTCTGAGGTGTAGAGTTGATTCTTGTTAACTAACAAGTGAAGGATAAATGGTATAAGGGGAAGAAATAGCATTCATCTGCTAGACAATCACAAAGTGTTTTTATTCATAGTGAATGAAGGTTACATTCAGACCCTTTTTATTTCTATAGCCATTAAGCCGCTTACAGGTAATCAATTCATAATGCTAAAAGAAAGGATATTCTTTACATTTTAGATGACTCAAGTTCTTGTGAAGCTGAGAATGAATTTATCCTATCACACATTCACACAAGGGTTTTGGAACTTAACCCCTTTCTGCCACTGTTCTAGTATTAACTACTGTTTATCCCCTCTATGTTGGAACAGTATTCAAGAACCAACAAGCTGGGAGAGTTACTATGTACATTTCAGAAGGATTTTGAGTTAATTATATTATTAAGTCAAGTTGATGTCTGAATAGGTCATTGCATACATGGCTACGGGTTCTGTACTTCTTTGTGAATGAAGAAATTTCCCTGAATATCAAAAAATATATCTAACCAGAAAGACTATCAGCAAAGGAAAGTAAGAAGTCACATGACTGAGTCCCCAAAGAAATTCCTGCTTATGTCAGGCATGGCATAGTCCAACGTAAAGGTCAAAACTAATAGCTAATCAATGCTCGAAATCATTCGTATCTACTGGGCTGGTTCACGTGTGTCAGGCATTTAGAATTCTTCTCTTCTTATTAAATCACTTAGTTCTTTACCGAACACCAAATACAATCCCAATGTATTCCATTTGACTTGACACCATCAGCTTATCTACAAGTTAGACAGTAACCAGTGGGTCACACTGATGCTTTACTGGTCAGGGCAGGGTGACAGATCAGGCAGTGCAATTCTTGGCCTCCAAGCTGATTCGCCATTCAAACCAATACACAGATGTCTTCCAGAAAAAGTTCCTTCTTTTGATTTATACGCATGTGTCTAGAAGCTCACCACTATATATGTTACACAAACTCACAATCAGGAAAAACAGATATGGTAATTTTTTTAACAAAATGAAATCAACTGAAAGGCAATGGGGAGGTTCTGGTTCCGCATGATGACATAGGAAGAGCCTGAACTCACTGCATCCCAAGGACACACCAAAGCTACAGTTCCTCTGAAAAAACCTAAAAACTACTGGAACGACTCCTTCACAGATGGCAAGTGTGAAAATAAATAAATAAAACAAACAGAAAACCACTGAGCAAGTAGGAAAGGTTGAGACACAATCTCATTGTAAACCAGAGCAGTGACCCACAATCAGGAGGGAACTCAAAACCCAGAGTTTCTCCATGAGGAGTGAAGGCTTTGAACCCTTCATCAGGCACCCTGACTTTTAAGACCTGAACCTAGCCCCCAAAACATGTAGCTCTGAACACCAGTGGGGTTCACGCCCCCAAGCCCCACAGTCTGTAGTGATCCGAGAAACGGCTCTCAAAGAGCTGGGATGTGTATTAACCCACCCAAGCCCCAGTGCAAAGCAACCATTTGAGAATCACCCAGACTTGGTGTGGGAGAGACTCATCTGCTGGCCTTGGAGCCTGGACCTGAAGGGCAGGCAGCTGATCTGACACACATTTGGGGGCTGCCGTAGGCTCTATGGGGACAGAGACTGGTGGGCACCATTTTTTTTTTTTAAAAAAAAAAACTCCAGTGCTTAAGGATTGGCAGAATCAATATTGTTCAAATGTCCATACTACTATTTACAATTTGCCAGGTCATGGAAGCAACCTAAATGCCCATCAACAGACGAATGGATAAAGAAGCTGTGGTACATATATACAATGGAATATTACTCAGCCATAAAAAGGAACGAAATTGAGTCATTTGTTGAGACGTGGATGGATCTAGAGACTGTCATACAGAGTGAAGTAAGTCAGAAAGAGAAAAACAAATATCGTATATTAATGCATGTGTGTGGAACCTAGAAAAATGGTACAGATGAGCCAGTTTGCAGGGCAGAAGTTGAGACATGTATACACTGATGTGTATAAAATTGATGCCTAATAAGAACCTGCAGTATAAAAAAACAAACAAAACAACTAATACTAAAGTTTCATTGGGTTATTTGTATGGAAATATGTTAATATAAATGTTTCAGACATTACATGAAATTTCTAAAAATCCTATATTTGTATTTGTGTGGAAATATGTATGGAAATATGTTAATATAAATGTTTCAGACATTAAATTTCTAAAAATCTTATATTTGTATTTGTATGGAAATATGTTAATATAAATGTTTCAGACATTACATGAAATTTCTAAAAATCTTATATGTTCTGGTATAATGTTATAAGTAATAATCCTAGTTATTACTTAAAATGTATATCTCAGAAATAACTAATTTTCTTGTCAACTGCATTATTATGAACTTTCATCAAATCTTTAACCGTGGTCATTTTTAAGTCTTTTGTCATTTACAGACAGTTCTGGGTGTACTCTGATGATTTTGCAAATATGTTCCTATAAAAGGGTTTCATCTTCAAGAAATTCATGGAAAAGACTCTGACAAATACAGGTTTCTGGTAACTGACTGTACTGCTGAACTGAATGAATAAGCATTTTCAGAACTCTAATGAAAAACTGATGAACTCATAAAAGTGCTAACAAAAGATCAAGATGAAAAAAAAATTAATTACATGGGACTGAGTGAACTGATGAGGATGAGTATAATTTTTGTGACTTTCTGTCTGAATTTAAAAAAAAAAAAATCCCACAAGGACTCAGAGGCAAAGAATATACAAATCAATTCTCACTGCAAAGTAAAGGAGCTGTTACAGTGGAGGATTACCGGACTGAATGTCAATATTATGACATAGTATGAGTGTGTTTCATGTTTGGTAATTGCAATCATTGTTGCTTTTGTTGTGGTCATCCATGTACAATGCTTGGTGTCAGTCTATTTATCTCTTGTAAAAATAAAATACAGTGTGTGTGTGTGGAAAAATAAAACAAAAAAACAAACAAAAAAAAAACTCCAGTGCTTAAGGATTGACAGAATCAATATTGTTCAAATGTCCATACTACCCAAGGCAACTTACAGATCCAATACCATCCCTAACAAAATTCTAACGGCATTTTTCACAGAAATAGAACAAACAAGCCTAAAATTTGTATGGAACCACAAAAAACCCTGAATAGCCAAAGCAATCTTGAAAAAAATGCATAACGCACCCTGATTTCAGACTATAGTACAAAGCTACAGTAATTGAAACAGTATGGTATTGGCATAAAAAGACACATAGATCAATGAAACAGAACAGAGAGCCCATCAAAAAACTCATGACTATATGGTCACTTACTTTAAGACAAAGGAGCTAAGAATAAACAATGAGGAAAGGCAATCTCTTCAACTAATGTTGTTGGGAAAACTAGACAACCACATGCAAAAGAATGAAACTT
Organism: Balaenoptera musculus; assembly: GCF_009873245.2. NCBI lineage: Eukaryota > Metazoa > Chordata > Mammalia > Artiodactyla > Balaenopteridae > Balaenoptera > Balaenoptera musculus. The sequence goes on along the minus strand of NC_045805.1, from coordinate 8,826,572 downwards.
GACCAATAGCATATACAAATATCAACTCAAAATAGGTTAAAGACTTAAATATAAGACCTAAAGCCATAAAACTCCAAAAAGAAAATGTAAGCAGTAAGTTCCTTGACATCTGTCTTTGTGATGATTTGGGGGATCTGACACCAAAAGCAAAGGCAAGAAAAGCAAACATAAACAAGTGGGACTATATCAAACTAAAAAGCTTCTGCACAGCAAAGGAAACCATCAACAAAATGAAAAGGCAACTTACAGAATGGGAGAAAATATTTGCAAATTGTATCAGATAAGGGGTTAATATTCAAAATATATAAAAAAACTCATACAACTCAATAACCAAAAAAAAAAATCTGAATTAAAAATAGGCAGAGAAAGTGAATGTACATTTTTCTAAGGAAGACATACAGATGGGCAACAGGACCGTGAAAAGATGCTCATCATCATCATCACTAATTATCAGGGAAATGCATATTAAAACCCCAATGAGCTATCACCTCACACCTCTTAGAATGGCCATTATCAAAAAGATAAGAAATAACATGTGTTGGCGAGGATGTGGAGAAAAGGGAACCCTTGTGCACTGTTAACGGGAATGTAAATTTGGCATTGCTACTGTGGAGAACCATATTGAAGGTCCTTAAAAAATTAAAAGTAGAACTACCATATAATCCAGCAATTCCACTTCTGGGTATTTATTCAAAGAAAATGAAAATACTAACTCAAAAAGATATATGCACCCATGTCCATTGCAGCATTATTTACAATAGCCAAGATATGAAAACAACCTAAGTGTCCATCAATGGATGAATGGATAAAGAAAATGTGGTATAAATATACAATGTAACATTAGTCAGCCAATAAAAAAAGATGAAATAATGCCATTTGCAACAACATGGATGGACCTGGAGAGCATTATGCTAAGTTAAATAAGTCAGAGAAAGACAAATACTGTACAGTGTCACTTAAATGTAGAATGTAAAAAACAAAAGAAAACAAAACCCAAACAAAACAAAACAACAAGCTCACAGATACAGAGAAAAAGAGGTTGATTGGGGGCTTGGAAAAATGGGTGAAGGGGATCAAAAGGTACAAACTTCCAGTTATAAAATAAAAAAAATAAGTAATGGAGATGTAATGTACAGCATGATGACTAATAATACTCTATTGCACATTTGAAAGTTGCTAAAGTATCCTTTAAAAGTTCTCATCACAAGAATAAAATCTGTAATTATGTGTGTTGATGGATGTTAACTAAACTTGATGTGGTGATAATTTTGCAGTACATACAAAAATCAAATCATTATGAGGTACATCTGAAATTAATATATGTCAAGTATATCTCAATAAAAATATTTAAATAAAAGTTTGAATTCCCCCACCCCCCAAAAAGAGGAAGTACGTATGAAAAATTATTCCATGTTGAAAATTTTTGATTGATTTAGAGAGAATGAAAGGACATTTTAATTTTTTCTAGGACCTAAAACTTTCTCTCAAAATTACACAGTACAGGAATATTTTGGGCTCACTAATGAGTGTAACCACCACTAACAGAAGCATAATTTCTTTCAGTATTTTCCACTCTCAGTAAATATAATGGGAAAAAAACCAATAATATTTATTATATTTTCTTAGTTATAATCAGGTACTGAGCAAACTTTTTAAAAGGCAGCAAGAATTAGCATCTTACCATCTTATCACAGATATCAAAAATCATTAAGTTATTGATAACTATTAAAAAAGACCCTCTCAATTATATATTAAGCAAGAAGCCATGTGTTGTTCTTCCTATGCTGACCCAATGTTAATTTTCAGCGTCTTTACCATCCTTACCACCCCTGTTATTGCACCAAAGATGCTGTAAAAGGAAATTTCTTTCTCAGCCTTTCTTGAAGCTGCAGCGACCACGTGGCACCTCTGGACGTTGTGTTATGAGGAGAGGCCTCCTGGAGTGGACCAGGAGGAGTTTCACTTTTTCAAGGAAAGGAAACCCCAGCTGGCATGTCTAGCCCTCCCTGTGGATCCTCTTCCTTCCTCAATCCTGAACATCATGTCTGGAAAGGTGTCCACCGGGGGACACAAAGGGGGCGAGGAAAGAGAACCAGGAGAATTATAAGCCATCGCTGAAATGCGTGAACCTCCATCTCCTAACGTTAGAAAAGCAGCCCACGGTTGTTTACACAACGATATGAATTTTCTAATGGGTGCGAGCAGGACATAAACTGATTCATATTGGGGAGAATAATCTAGTTGGGGTGAAAATCAGATTTAAAGCTGCTTTACTCTAATTATGAAGAGACCTGCATGCCAAGTGAAGGATTTTTTCTTTATTAATGGGTATCATATTCACTGTAGAATATAATAGACTATACAAGATATTGACTTTACATGTTAAACTGATTTCTTAGACACATCCGATTTGATTATCACAATAAGCTTGTGAAATCAACAGAGGATTATCATCCAAATTATATAGCAGATGAAGATTAGTTCCAAAATTGTGGACTTGCTCCAGGTTACCCAGCCAGTTGGTGGTCAAGTCCTAATTCAAACTTAGGTTTTATCCTTTTAATTTGAGGGGTTTTACAGGAACATAACTTTCACTTTCCATGACATTTCCTCCTCACATACAGAATTAGATTCCTCTAATTGTCACTTGCACCCAAATAACGCACCTGTCAGCTAGGAAACTTCTTTAATTTGAAGCTGATAAACCTCTCTACAGGGAGAATCAATTAGACCACTGACAAATAATATACCAATGAATAAATATATATTATATTTATTTAGTATCTTCAGTCACACCTTAGTTCCGATTATCATTCAGGAAATCATTTGAGTTTTTGTCTCCAGATCCTATTCCCTCAATCATTTAACAAAACAAAACAAAAAAGGGCTCTTAATCCATCAAAAGTATACATTATATTTCATAATGAAATGATGGGGGACCATCCCTTTTATCAGGCTTTAGTTTTTTAACTAATTATTGGATGATAATGCCAACTGTCCTTTTAGGATCCAGGGGGTATTTACACCTCGCTGTGTTAGGTTCACTTTCCAACATAGGGACATATGAGTGTTAAAGGCTACAAATGGCACAGTAGGTTCTCCGGCCACTGGATAAAACAATTGATATTCTACAAATGTGTGCTAGAATCTATTTTGAAAAGTTGACTTTTTTTTTTTTTAAACCCAAGAATAGGAAGTACTTTTATAAATGCACTCCCCAAAATGGAAGGACAAAACTCATCTAAAGTTTAGGTCTGAGCAAAATGGGCCATTTCCAATACCTGGGAACTGAGCTGAAACAATTACCCACAGCTGACAATTTCAGCAGATACAAAGCAAGGCAGTGACAGAGGTGTGACCAGAACTTGAGTCTAAAGACCTCTGCAGTGATCCCAGCATGAGATTAGCATACTACTTCATCAGCTTAAGTGAAAGGCATAATTTCTTAAATTTGAAGTAAGGTAAGCCACTGGGTAGCCATAATCACTGCAAAATTAATGTGCTTTTATAGGCAGTGATTTCCCTGAGGATAGCACAGTTTTGAAGAACACTTCATAGTATTGGCCTTCTCTCTATAAGGAAAGGAAAGGTAAGAATAAACAAGCAAGATTGAAAAATTAACCTTTCGATACAAAATCCACTTAAGATTTCTATCTGAAGGCCTCGTGAAGAGATACAATGATGTCCTAAAGCCAGAGTATGTATTTCTGCAAAATGGGTACTCCTGCAGAGAAAAAACAACTTCCTTCATATACAGATGTCGACCAAGCTTTGAGAATTGATGATGATATTGACCTATATATTTTGCATCATGAAATTAATATATGAAATTTAAAAATCTAAGGAATAGTGCCCAACACTCTAGCTTGACCATCATGTCATGTGTAATCCCTTCCAATCTTTTCTCATGTGCATATGTGCATCCATTTTCAAACGTTATCAGAATGCTTATCATTTTATAGTCTTTTTTTGTTTTTTTTACTAAATAGTATTGCAGAATCATGTTCATACAGCTACATAATAGTCACAGATATTCCCTTAATGGTTTCATAATACATATTCAGTATTATGGTATATTTGGTATATATCATAATTATCTTAACCATTTTACATCACAGGAAATTTAGATGTCTTATGATTCTTTGTGATTGTGAACAGTTACTTTTGAGTTTTAAATATTTTAAAATATTGAAGATAATTAAACATGAATTTTTTTTCAAAAAATTAAATTGTATTTAGTTAGGGTCAATGCCTAGAAGAAAGGTTTCTTGCTTAAATTTGAAAACATCTTAAAGTTGTCTGACATAAAATGCTAAAGTGCTCTCCAAAGAGTGTATTCAACCCACGACACCACGAGTAATAAATAGCTGTCTCATTGTACCACTGACCTTCCTAATTTTAGATATTAGATGATAGATCTGAAAGGAAAAAAGCCAGCTCTATTCTTTTATTATCACCATTTGTATTGTCTTAACTTCTTTAGAGTCTTAGTCCCTTAGCCTAAAATTCTTAAAATGCTGAATTCAAAGAAACATTGAATAGGACAGAAATATGTTCAATCTCATTGTAAAAGCCCGGGCTATGGAGAATATTTTATCACCTTCACGTTCGGAGCACTTCAGCATTGTGGGAGATCTCATTGCTCTAAACATTAGTATCCAATGCTCATCTCGAAATTTAAATGTCATCTTTATGCAAAAAAAAACCAAAAAACAAAAGAAACAAACAAGCAAACAACAAAACAGCTCCCTGTCTACCCCCCTTCCCTTTTTCTCAAAATATATTCAAACGCCTCAGTCTGTGACTCAGTATCTGTCGATTCCACCCCAAGCACCTCTCAGATCTACTCTTTTTCCATCTGTCACTGCCTCGGTCCAATCCACACCTGCCCTGTGACAGCCATGCGGTCTGTGTCACTGCTGTCATCACTCGGCCTCCGCTGATGAAAACATGAATCATCTGTCTCTGCAAGGCTTCCTGATCGTGTCCTCGGTAAGTTCTCACTTCTCGTTCCCGTCTTCAGCATACTCTCCTTTCTTCACACATAACCCCTCTCCCATACGTTATTATCAACGACTCATTTACAGATCGACATGTATTAAGCAAACACATAGGCTGATACATAGCCCCAACATATACTAATCTTTCAGGACAGAAGTAACGCAGATCTACATGAAGGCACAAAGTAAGGAGACAGCATGGGATACAGCTTGGCTTGGGACAGGTACCAGAATTCTATCCTCCTATAATCCTTCCTCTATCACAATTCTCAAGTGGCTCCAAGTTGAGAGGCAATAATGAACATGTGATTCCATGGGTCACATCCCCAAAACGTATTAGGATGAAACACAACTTATCTGCTCTACTGAGCATACCATTTCAGAACAATGTCTCTCCTGATCTGGGTTCGGAGCCTATGTACACAACTGACTTGTGAAATAAGCAAACATGTATAATTTCGAGTCCCAAGGACTATAGGAAATAGGATACGATATAGGTCAGGGAGGGGAGATTGGGAGTCACTTTGTAAACCAGCAGCTTGATGCTTTTGGTAACCAATGGGAGTGAAAACCTACATGGGCAGCTAGAGGGTTCAATCAAGGTGGAATAACATCCAGTTGATTTATCTAGTATACTATACACTGAGAGACTATAGTAAGATGATTTAACTGCTTTGGAATTCAAGACAAGGCCTCAATGAGAAAGAGTAAACATTAACTGGAAAGAGGGGCCATGGAAAGACAAGTGCAAAATGACACCAGGGAAATGGATCTGCCTTTCAGACCACGTTTCATACTTTGGTCTTTACACTCAGAAAAGTGACAAAAGAGAAAGCGTGAGGCAAAAGAGGTAGATCCATACTATTTATAAAAAGGAATGCAAGCGTATCTCCTTCTAATGCAATATCATTTCTCTCTGAGTCAGGAGGTGAAGTCATTTCAAACCATTTGTGCAGTGTGATGTGTTCAGTGTGTGGTGTGCGCAGTGTGTGTCATGTTTGTGTATGGTTTGCAGAGTGTGCTTGGTGTGGTGTGTGTCTGGGATGTATGGTTTACTACGTCTTTGGCTGTGTGTGTGTGTGTGAGTGTGTGTGTGTGTGTGTGTGTGTGGTGGGTATAGTTTGTGGGGTGTGCCTGCCTTTGTGCCATGTGTAATGTCTAATGATATGAAGAAAGCTTGAAAGATGTTTTATCCTCAGCGGGGGCCAAAATAAAAAATGGAAAAAAGTGGGGTCAGTACATCTGAGACCTTCTTGTACTTAGCGGAGATGACTTCCTCTTTGAAATATCTTCCTTGCTCTTCTAGGAAATGTTCCTTAGAGTAATGAGGACAATTTTCTAGGCAGGTTTTTGAAAGTTAAGAATTTCTATTTTAAAAAACAATCTATAATAGGTTTCAAAAAAGTGACTGGAAGCTTTTAGAATTTGCGTGTGTGTGTGTGTTAGGATAACTTATCTGGAGATGCCCCCAAACAAAACAAGGCAGAATCTGAGACTGTCTGTTTGAATGTCATGACTGCAAAACAGTCACAAAATCATAATTGACAAAATGAGCGTTGAAACTGGTAGGTTTCTCTTACTTGTAAAGCAATGGTATTTCACAGCAATTGTATTTGATGATTCTATTATAGTTGGGAAAGCAGCATGGCAAAAGCCAACCAGAGAATGTCACAGGTTCATTCTTCCCTTCTGTTTCTTTCTTAAAGAATGTCATACACGTTCCTATGTGGCCATATATCCTGTAACTCTCTGACATAGGTGTTAAAAGAAATCCTAAAACTAAAAATAAGACAAAAAATGCATAACAGCAAATGATTATTCATTTGATGCCAGTTTTCACACCTTACTATTTTTTTTTTACCTGTGTCCTTTTTGTAATGACTAGTCCTTTCTTGTTTAATCTATGCCAGGGAATACCTTGCACACACAGGTTAATTCAAAGCCTTTCCAAATATCTGTGGGGTTTCTGTAAGGTTAAGTTCAGTTCTTAGTGTCAGTTCAATATTCTGGTTAAGTGCAAGGCCTATAATTTTAATTAATGCACCAAAATACTAATTATTCAGCTTCTTGAGAAACAATTATTGCATTATTTATTTAGCACATTACGTTATTTTACCAAGTGAGACAGGAAATCCCTTAGAATAGATTAATGTGATTTTTGTTTCATGGTTGTTTAGAAAATGCTCTCAAATGGCTTGGAAATACAACAAGAAAGTAAATCTAGGGTTTGTATGATGATGTGAAAATATGGACAGCTATAAGTATTAGTGAAAATAATAATTTTAATATTGTGTGTAATATTTAAATTCATATTTTCAGACGAGAAAAATGAAAATATTGACTAAATTTTCTGTTACCAAATTTCTAAGCTAAAATGTAAAATCACATGTTCACACACAAATACATTATAAATCACATGCTCATATGGACAAGCCAAACTCTCAGTTACTAAGAAATTCCACAATAGTGTTCCCATTTTAGCACAACTCTCTTGTGACCTGGTCTATTACTGAAATAACACTGTTTTTGAGTTTATCATTTGGTATAGTTTACGTTGTTGTTCTGGGTATTACAACATATACTATATATGTGTGTGTGTGTGTGTGTGTATATATATATATATATATATATATATATATAATATAACTTAGCACAGTCTACTGAAATCAGGGTTTTACTACTTTAAGTGCCATGTAGAAACATGGCACTTATTCCCATATAGATCCCTTTGGTCCCCCCAACATTTTAAATATAATCGTCTTAAGCATCTCTTCTGGGTACACAGTGACACATCAGATGGTCTTAACGTGCTTCAACCATAAATATGATTTAAGCATGCGAAGTACGGCAGTCTATTGCATTTACCACTATTTTTACCCATCATGATGTTCTCCTTTCTTTCTGAAATGTCAAGCCTTCTGTTATAACTTTCTTCCTGGTTAGAGAACTTCCATTAGCCATTGTGTAAAGGGAGACCCACTCATGACAAATCCACTTAGCTACCTCTGAGAAGTTACTTATTTTCCCTTCATTCCTGAACATATTTTGGCCTAACCTAGACTTTGCTGTTGACAGTTCTTTTCCTTTAATTCGTGAAAAATATGGTGCCACTTCCTCCTGGGGTCCATGGTTTCAGATGAGAAATCTCTGTCTCAGGGATGGATGTTCCCCTATAGGTGATGCACTGGCTGCTTGCAAGATTGTATCTTTGTCTTTCATTTTCAGATGGCTCACTATGGTATGGTTGGTGTGATTTTTTTGGTTTATCCTATTTGGGGTACACTCAGTATTTTTAGAATCTGTAAGCTTATGTTTTCCACCAAATTGGGGGATTTTTTGTCATGTATTTGAACACTTTTTTCAATCGCTTTCTCTCTGCCTCTCTCTCTCTCCTTCTGTCTGTCCCTCTCTGACCACTTCTCTGATGATATGAATGTTAACTCATTTGTTATTGCCCCATGGGCCCCTGAGACTCTGCTGACAATGTTAAACTTTGCCAGAAACCTGTGATCCTGGAAAACAGTGGAAAGTTAAGAAATCCAGTGAGAGAGGGATAAATTACGAGTTTGGGATTAAAATATACACATTACCATATATAAAATAGATAACCAACAACGACCTACTATATAGCACAGGGAACTATACTCAGTGTCTTGTAATAACCTATAACGGAAGAGAATGTAAATATATATATATATATATATACACACATCGCTGTATAACTGAATCAGTTCACCATACGCCTGAAACTGACACAGCATTGTAAGTCAACTGTATTTCAATAAAAATTTAAAAAAAAGAAATCTCCAAAACCTTTGTGTTTGATAACAGCTTATTACAAGGAACCACCCCTCTCATATGATCCAGATAAGCCTCACCAAGCCCTTCTGTTGGCCTAGGACCAGGCTAGAGCTGGACAACCCAAATTCCCATTCTTTGTCTCATAAATGATGAGCTGACCTGCTTGTTCCCTCTGATCAGTCAGAACAAATGCATGTTAACCAAACACTGGTCTCTCCTTCTGCCAGGTCCACCTAACATGCCCACGGTCAGCCTGAGCCAGCAGACAGCCCCTCCAGAGAGCAGGCTGGCCTCAGGGTAAGAGAGTGTCCAATCCACGAGCCCGTCAGAGTCTCTCCTGCCCGTCCCACATCCCCACACCCAGCAATTTCTAGCCTTGCTCACTGGTCGCTATACAAGAGCACCACCTGTGCCTAATCTGTGAGATGCTTCCCAGTCTCACGACCGGAGCCTTCAACCTCTCGCAATCGGCTCTTTCCCCACTTGCAGTAAATATTCCTTCCCAATACGATCTTCCTTTACTAGGTCCAGATTTGTCTTTAATTTGACAAAGTTATTCATACTGTGTAAATTACATTAATCTAACCTCAGTTCACTGATTCTGTCTTCTGTTATCTTGACTCTACAGTTAAGTACATCCAGGAAATTTTATATATATAAATATATATAATTTTTATTTCAGTTATTCTTTTGTTCAGTTGTATAATTCCCCTTTGACTCTTAGTTATAACTTTTATATCTTGACTGAGATTTTTTTAGTTGTTTCAGAATATTCACAATTGCTTGTTGAAACATTTTTATGGCGACTGTTTTAAAGTCTTTGTCAACTAATTCCAACACTAGATTCATCTCACTGTCAATGCTCATTGGTTTTCTTTCTTTCACTTCGGTTGTCATTTTCCTGGTTCTTAGTATGATGCATGATATGTTGTTGTACCTGTACATTTTGGATATTATAAGACTCCTTTTTAGCAGCTTTTTAGCAGCTCCTTTAAACCTCCCTCGGAGGTTTATCCTAGGCACAGTGGGGTCCACCTTCCCACCAGACCCTGCAGACATGGCCCCAGCAGTAGAGGAGCAATGAATCCACTGCCTCATTACCTCTGAGTCGAGAAGTAAGATCAGCTCCCCATCAGACCCCGGATGACACTGGGAAGGGGAGGGAAGAGGAACAGAGCAACACCAGCCTTCATGCCCACCACCTCACTCTGCTTTACCTGGTCAGGGGTGGAGACCTGGCCCTTCCCTGGACCCCACTGTCACTGCCTTTAGTGGAAAAGTGGGGTAAGTGACAACCTAATTTCACAGGATGGGGCTGGACGATCACTCCCCAGTCTTGCCTTTTGGATATGGCTAGGGGAATGGGAAGGTTTTCCACTGGTCTTTGGCTGGAGGAGGATGGATATTGCCAATAATCTTTTACCCTCATTTTCTAAGAAATGGGTAAGGTTAAGAAGATTTAAAGACCAGGAAAAATAAATGTGTAATGTGTTTAACAATGTATTAGTGTTTTTGAGCCCTCTTGCTCTCTTCTTTCTTGAACTTTTGCCCAGATAATGCCCCACCCAGAGAACAATAACAAACTTAGCGTGATCTATATCATGCTCATTTTTCTTGGGTTACAGCTTAAGGACTGTCGCACAAAGGAAATATTTCCTGTATTACTCACTCGACCAGTAATCGCTCGGGAGACTGACACAAACAGACAACGACTAAACCAAATATAAAAGCAGAACTCTGACCCACAACCTGCAGCAACCTGCCCAGGTGGGCAATCCTTTAGCTGCCGTAACCAGCCCAAGGAGCCAGCCTGCTCTAAGCCAGACGTAAGAGGTTCAGCTCTCTATCTCCAGCCACAATTCAAGAAGCCAAACAATAACTTCTTTAACAATTGGCCCCAAGTGTCCAGGACTTGATTAATAGCTGACAGCTTCCCTCATTTTGTTGCTACTTCCAACGTAAGACCAACCAGACAAAGCCCAATACGCTCCCCTAACTAGTCACACAGGACATCTCACTTCAAGTTAGCCTGCCTTCACCTCTCCCGGCCGGCAGCATCCCATCAGGGCAGCCCTGAAATACCTGAAGCCTTACCTTTTTCACTGTAAATACTTCCCCACTCCTCTGCCTGCCTTTGAGCGTCTGCCAAACACAAGTGGCCGGAGCTGGCCCCCTTACACTAGCAGGTTCTGAATACTCAGCCTTTGCTTTTCTCATTTGCTTGGTCTTCATGTATTTTCACACGCTGACACATTCTTCTCTTTTTCATTGCTATTTTCTACTGTATTTATAAAATATCTTTAAATGTATATCTGTACATAATTTTTATTATGTACAGATTTTTTATTCTTTTCATCATCTATAAAGCAACTAGAGGACAAAGAGGAAGGAATTACACGTAACATATGTCTCTGAATCATATTTGTACAAACCTGTCTAGGTTAGCAAGTGTCTTCTCTAAATTACACTCAACATAATTAAAAAAATAGTCAGTGGGCTACTGTTTGAAGATACCATGATAAGGCTGTGGAGGACACAAAGATTTCTTTTTGGAAGTGGAAGTGAATCTTCTTTTCGATAGACTCACAAACAGAATGAGGGACACAGACTTTTTTCTTATTTTTTTTCATCCGTTCCATTCTTTATATAAACATATGTCACACATTATCTCCTTTTCCAGGTCGTGTTTTAGACACGTAAGGGAAAACAAATGAACAAAAACTTCTGCCCTCTAAAAATTGGATTTTGAAGGAGAAACAAAAATATGGTTACAGAACAAGTGAAATACATTGGACTGCCCAGCTGCCTGGAATGACCCGGGAGCATAAGCGGGGGTCTGGGTGAGGATAAGGAGGCTCCCCAGGAAATGAAGTCCCAGTTCAATGGCAGCAAAGGGGGAAGGGGACTGCATTCCAGGAAAAGAGTGTCAAAGTCATCAAGTTATAGGAAGGCCAAAGAACAATTTACAGCAGATTCCAAAGTTTCCTAATTTCACACCAAACTAAGGGGTTTGGAAAAAGGGTGTGAGAAGGCTTATAAGGTGAAATGTGATGGAAAAACAAGACAATCATGACTGGTGAGATCCCCGATGATGATCACCCACCAGAGACGAGTCTTTCACTCATTCATACCTTCACTCATTCATTCATTCATTCATACATTTATTCATACATTCCCTCATTCATTCATACAATCACTCATACATTCCTGCTACAAATACTCGCTGTATGTTATTCCACACATTAGAGCATAGAGAAACAATGGTAATCAGCAGTCTTCCAGTGGAGGATAGAAGGCCTATCAATCAAGTTATCACATGGAAAAGTACTAAATTGGAACCATGATCCTTGCTCTTAGAGCTGGAACTTCTACAGGTGGCCATAGAGTGAGGAATGCCCTCCAAACTGGTGTGCTCTGTCCTCATCAAAGGCATCTTACACAGTAGACCTCACAAACCAACTACATCACGCCCAGTGATTGTAACCTTTTGGTACTTGGGGAAGCTATAAACAAGTGTGTGTAGACGTATGATGAATGAATGACATACATTCATTCTGTCTAACAGTCACCTGTTTGAGGCTTTTTTTCCGTATTAAATTAAATATCTTCATTAAGACAATAAAAATCTCAACAACTGTATCTCACTTAAATATTTGATACATTTCATAGTTCTCAATGATATTAAGTCATAATGGTGTGTGTGGAAAATATATAACTCTTGAATAAGTCTATAAAATGTAGGCAGTAGAACAGAGGTATAACAAACATATAACACAAATGTGCACATTTATACTGTGAAGAAAGTAGCTGAGGCATGCCAAAGAGAGTCCACCTATTCACCGCCTTGCAAAAGGAAGAAATTAGTACCAAATCTTACCTTTACTTATTTCAACCAAAAGACTATGTTGAAAAAAATGTATTTCTGCAAAAAGACTTACAGAACATTGAAATTTCTGTCATTTCTAGCTACTACAAGGTAAGTTTTGTATAAAATGTTCCAAACTCCCAGGAGTTTAAATAGAGTCATCAACTGTCCAGTGATGAGCATCATATTCTAAAATGTACTATTATCTTTACATGGGTTTTCCATGTGTATCTATCCAGGATGTATCTATAGTATCTATATGCATGTAAAGAATATGTATATGATTCCAATATGTTTATATATCTTAATTTATCACTAGAGATGAAGTTTGCACTTAGTGAGCACAAAGTAATTAGTAGCTGCTGCTACTGCTGATGTTTTGTTGTTATAACCCAAATCTTTGGAAGGGGGGACTTCCCCCCTCAAGAAAATAAAAGCAAAACGGAATATGAAACCCTTCAAACAGAAACAAAGTATAACACACATCAAATGAATGCTAAAAATTCAATTAACTCAAGGTTTTCTACAGTGAATTCACAGACAAATCACTGATTTGCATTTACACAGGCATTGCTAAGATCCATACACATGCCTACTTTTCTCTAATGATTTACACTTTAGGGATCAGTTAGGTACATTTAACTGAACGAACATATTCAGAGCTCTCTAGGTGTCAAGGTTTATTACAAATGTTAGCAACAAAGAGGATGAAATGCCCAGAGCTGACAGGTGTGTCATCCACGGGCAGTAGGTGTAATAAATAGTAGGCACGACTTGGTAAGTGTGGTGATAAGGGTTAATATGGATAATTAGGAGAGCCCAGAGGAGCCCATAACTCGTCCTGGAGGTAAGGTTTGCTGTGAGACGGGTGGTAAGAGATAGAACTCAGAGGAGAAGACGAACGTGTTCGTGTAAATCTCTGGAGTAGAAACTACAAATGGATATAGTCCCAAGACAGCAATACAGCTCATGACGAAAAGCAACATCGTCGTGGTCCCTAAGACTGTGAGGAAGCTGGAACTGGTCATTAATTTCTAACCTACTAGACAGACATTTTTTTTTTCACCTATAGAATAATAACAGGAAAAGGTTAACCTTGAAAAAACTACTTTGCCAAATTTTCACACTTTCCTCTGGTGCCCCAAGAAGGGACTGAGAGGGAACCAGTTAGGACATTCAAGGGACAGTCTTCAAGAGGTAGGAACACTGTGCGTCCAAAGCAACATCACTGTCACTGAGCACCACATGCTTCCTGATTCTGAGAAGTGCATTTGGGGTGAGCAAGACCGAGAGGACCTGGGCAATACTTAAAGCTACTCTTTGCAAAAGTTACTAATGCAGGACCCCAGGAGTTCTCCATGGTCTCCCTGCAAGAATGATCAAAAGAACAGAATAATGCATAGGTTCCATCAGGAAATGCTTATTAAGGGAGGAAGAGAAGAATTTTAGAACTATCTCGTGGACATTTGCTATGGGCTGGTCGATGCTTTTGACACATCTCCACACTTAAATCCTCCGAAGTTCAGATGAGATGTAAGTTCATTTGAGGGAGGAAAACAGAGTTCAGAATGTTTCAGAAACTTAACTCAAGGTTCTATAACTAAAGAGGTAGAGGTGAAATTTCCACTGGTTTGTCTGTGCCAGAGTCAGCATGATCTTCCCATCGTGACAAGCTATGGTTTTTGTGGGAGAATAAAACCAAACGGATCCTTTCTCTGAGAAGTTCAGCTTTCCTTGGGTAGATGAAACATTCATACGTGAACTTCATATAGAAAAGATAGAATAGAGTGTATATCAAATACCAAACAATTTGATGGTTTCTAATGGCTGCAGTAATGAGACGTCATAGGGGAGCTCCTGAAGTGGATCTCGAAGGGTGGGCAGTAACAGACCTTCAGATGACAAAGTCTGTACCATCCCCGCCTCTGCCTCCTGCAGGTTAGAACCATTAACACCAAATGCATCCAGGCAGCAGCAGGACTGGATCCTCACAGCTACTGGGAGGGATTTGGGTCAAAGATGAGGACAGAACTCCATTCTCTGTTTCACACCCCAAATTAATTAATGCATTTATTACTGAGTGAAACATTCAGAGCTTCCGGAAACTGGCATTTATCACCAAAGGGTTTTGCAGCAAATTGCAATTTCTACTTCAGGTAAAATTAAGAAATAATTAGGCTTCCTTGCACTAATTTGTCAGCTCTCTGTGGTCTGTCTCCTTGGTTATTTATAAACTCTAGGGTGAATTCAGCCTCTTGCCCACCCTTCACAGGTAAAAAAAGGTTTTGTCCACTAAGGATCCTGTGGACACAACATGCTCCAAAATTCCCTGATGATGGGACCGCTCCACATGAAGAAGAGGAGACAGAGGGTGATGATGACTGACAGTAAAAGTATCCAATTAAACTTTGTTTCTCTTACTGGGGCCCTAAGACTGAGATCCAGCATTGATGCTGCAATGAATTAGCCTGCAAATGTTCTCACCACGTGCAAGATCTAAAAGCCAAAGTACATCTCATCCTTTGGTTCCCTTCTTATTATTTTTCGTGATTTAACTCACGGTTAGAATTAAGTCATAACATAACAGGGTATCACTAGCATAATTCTCTTAGTGACAGTTTACCAAGTATACAGATTTCTAGGAAGAAGCAATATTGTCAGCAGGCAAACGGTCAATGCCTTAGCCTGACATACAAGCTTTTGCAACATGTTCCTGGCAAGGACAGTGTTCAGAAGAAAACTACAGAAATAAAAGTTTTGTGTTAGAAAAAAGCAGGAAGTATCTTAAAATATATGCCAGGTTCCTTGAATACCTAAGTGGTATGGATTTTGCAAATGCTTCGAGTATTCTTCTAAGAAATTAGAACCGATTCTAACCCCCAAGGTGCTACCCACTGCATTCCATTTTATCAAAACGTGCTACTTAACTGTACCATTTGTGACCTGCTGTGTTAAAATGCCTTAAAGAAAATTGCATATACACATACACATATGACGATCAGTTATTTTTCCCATTTATGTATCTGGCTTGCATCTTCCAATGCTTTAACCTCAGCAAAGATTCAATGCCTGACACAAGAAGGAAAGCTGAATGAAGAGATGAACCACTACATTAGAAAATTAGGTTTCTAGAAATCAGTTAACAAACATCCAGTATTTACCCAACTCTGCCAGATATTCTGGAATATAAAAAATGATCTTGGTTTGCAAACATGAAACCATTTTGTTGTACAAAGTTAATATCAACATAAACATGATGATTTTTAAAAGTGGCCAATGAAGCCATATTTGTAGGTATAATTTGATTGAGCTGTACAAAACAATTGAATCAAAGCAATGAATTGGTTCTCAGGTCAAAACATATTTTACACAGAGTAATCAATTTAACCTTTTTCTTTATTCTTGAGAATCATTTCAACAATGCATTCCACATTATATTCTTAAGCAGTCTTTGCAGTAATTTTTTTTAAAACCACATAAATATCATAATGGTAAAGATGCACTAGAATATGCAAAATAATATGACCTTCTCTTAACTCATAAATACAGAATAGGAAATTGCATGATTGTCTTTTGTTCATATTTTCTAGCTTTTGAAAATTCAAGCGTCATTGAAATTTGAAAATATCACGGTGAGAAGTATATCCATCCTTGAGTAGAATAAAGTGACTTTTAAAAGGCAAACACTCACTGTGGTTAACCTTTTTAATAACCATTCAAACCCTTAAGCAACCTAGATATTCCCTCTAAACCAGAAGGTATTCAGACTCCAAGACAGCAAGATCATGCTATAACTGTAATTTCTTTCATGCTCTTTCATGAACAATGTTTTTTTTTTTAATCACCTTTTTTATCACCTGCTTTTGTTGTGATATGATAGATAGCTCAAGGAATGTTTGAGAGTAAATAAATGCTACTCCAAGTGTTTTCTTATGTAAAAATCATACCTTCGTTATAAAGCAGAAGCTAACACACCATTGTAAGGCAATTATACTTCAATAAAGATGTTTAAAAAAAAAAAAAATCATACCTTCCAGGGTAATCATACCTTCATTAAGTCTCTGTTTTACCAAGACTGTTTCCTCATATGTATTGATATATATAGAGAGAGAGATTACCTCCATAATAGGTTTTTAATTGAGTCAAAAGTGATATAAACAGTGATTTTTCCAATAATGTGTCATGGAAACTGCTGCTGTTGCTAATGTTTTACTTTTGTACACCAAATCTTAGAAAAAGGAGGAGTCCTTCTCCTCCAGAAAAAAAAAAAGTCTTGAATATGAAAGACTGGGTACCAAATGGAAGTTTAACACATGCCAAATGAATCCTAAATTTTCAATTAACAGAAGTTTTTCTTAGACCAATTCAAAAGAAACATCATAGTAAATAACACTGACTTTTGCTGAGCATGAGAATATACTTTTATGGCAAAAAACTACATAGCTAAGTTGCTCTGAAAATGCAGACGCCCGTGGAATCCACCAGTAGACGTGGTGGTGGGCAGGAGCTTTCCCATGGGCCAAGCACGTCAGAAGGAAGGAAGAACAGCAGAAGAAGCAGGTGAGAAGGAGGAAAGAAAGAAGGGGGCTTGTTTGTTTTTACTCAAGAGCTCAAAGTTTAGCTCAGGAATCCTCCATGGAGGCTGAGGTAAAGTGAGGGAGAGAGCGGTGACATCCCAGCCCAAGTCACCCCTGACCCACTCATATTTTCATACTCTTGCTGTTTCCGCACAGTCCCCCAGAAGCTTTCTTTTATACAGCAAAGTAGCGGACGCATTTTAGGCGTTCAATAAATATTTGTTTAATGTATTTTTTGACTAAGTCGAACCATTTTGGGGGAAGGAAAATATGTTCTATCCTTCAGGTGTGTTGGAGAGGGAAAATAGTTGAGACTCGTACGGTCCGTCATACAGGATTTAACAGTCCTGGACCAGTCATTCAATAAATATTTGAATACCTAATTAGAATTCAGAATTAATTCCTTTATCATCATATGAAATGTGGGTTGATTTTTCTCATACAAATGTGCAGTTGTGCCCATCTGTACACAAGTACCAATTCCAAACTTATCCAACTACATTGCTAGTGATCTTATGTAATATCTGTATCTATTAATAACTGAGTATTATTATTAACATTATACAAGTTGGAATGCCAATGATAATTATTGCAACTACTGAAATAACTTTTTTCAGTGTAGAAGGAAATGACATTTGATAACTGTTTAAGACTTTTCCTTAATTAAGTAAAAATTTCACTTTCTTATTTCCACAAACAAAATCCAAGATCTTGGCCATTAGACTGTCAGTCCAACTCTCACTTTCTATATATACACTCTCTCACACACGTTGGTTCTATTTGTGTCTCTATCCCGTGTGTGTGTGTGTGTACGTAATATGCAAAAATTTGCATTAAGGGTAACATATCATGTGCAAGTAACGAAATAAATCTTGCATTCAGGAACTACTTAGAAAATGCAGATAAATACTCATTAATTAATGAAACTATTTAACAAGAGCTTTTAGGTTAAATAATAAGAGTAAAAAAAAATAACTTGATTGAGATGCTTCCTTCTTGAATTAGCGATCACAAATGGCACATCTTTAAACTTAAGACTTTCACCAACTCTGCTTCTGACATCACTCGTTTTCAACGCAAGGTTTAATTATAGTATTGTTACGAAATCTCAAATAAAGCTTTTCTACACTGGTGGTGCCAATCAGTCAATAGTTAACAATTAATGATACAGTCCTTACAAGCAAGTTAATTTTAAACTATTTGAAAAGCTAACCTTTACCCATAAATTATCATGAAGTTTACAGAGACGACGCTGCCAGAGCTGTGCTCTAAATGAAGGCAGATTCTGAAACTTGTTCAACTAAAAAGGTGCAGAGTTAGAGGCAGGTTTTAAACGTTTAGCCTTTGTAACAAAAGTACAAATCACAATGATGACAATAACGCCTGTACTCTCTCTACAGTGAACGTGGAGGGCTTGCTTGCCGTGTATGTTGCATGTAAGAAGTGTTCATCGTATGGCTCAATAAACCTCTTCTAGTCTGATCAGTTGTCCTCACCTAAGGATGCAGATTATAATGAAATGGGATATTTTACAAGTTACTGAAGCTTAGGTCATATTCCAGATCAATCAACTCAGAATACCTCAGGAAAGGACCCAGACTTTTTTTTTTTTTTTTTGCAAAGTTCCCCACTTTTTTCAAATATCAAAATAATACATATTTCCATATGTGGCTTTGCTGGGGGGAGGGTAGTAGGGACTAGATTTACCCTTCTACTTGAAATAACCGAGAAGAGAAGAGAAGGGAAGAGAAGAGAAGAGAAGAGAGAAAAGACAAAGGAAAAGAAGGGGAAGGGAAAAGAAGAAAGAAAAATATAAGAATCAATAGTTTGTGGATGCTGAATAACAGGAAATACAGGGCACTGATTTCTGTGGGACAAAAACAAATCCACCACTGGCTCTGTTTACCTCCAAGCAAGAGTATGCAGGGAGCAGAGCAGGGCAAGAGAGGCTGGCAGCCTCCTTGATTAGAGGAGACAGAGGGAAGACTTGGGGGAGGCCAAGGCTGCTTGCATCCCAGGGCAAAACACCAGAGAAGAGACAGCTGCACAGAGAGATACACAGAGGATGCCTGGGGTCTCCAGCTGAGGACCTATCAGCATATTCACAGGACAAAATTACCCAAGGCCTAGACAGAGGCTGCAGTGATGCAGAAGGAGCAGTGGGAGAATCCTTGGAGCTCACACAGAGCAGGTGTCTGTGTTCCCATAGCCAGAGTGGGAAGAGCCCACAAGACATGAGTTCCGGGGACGTGCTCAGAAGGATATTGCCTCAGTAATGAGAAAAAAATTAGCTCCCGACTACAGACTTCTGTGGTCCCACTGAACAAAGTCTCAAAGCAATTTCAGAAGGATCCAACTGTCTGCAAGTAACTTAACTGTGGACCAGAACAAAGCATGAAGCTCTAACTATTTAAAGAAATACAAACATACCCAGCATGTGACAAGGTAAAGTTCACAATGTCTAGCACCTACTAAAAAATTACCAGACATGCAGAAAAGTAGGAACATATGACTCTGTAATAAGGAGGGAAATCAAACCCATATAATAATCTTTGTCTTCTGAAAACTCTGGGCTATTGTTTTCCTCTAACAAGTCATTTACAGCAAGAAATCCATTTTTCTGCTTAAAATGTCTTTCCCTTCCCATCTACATCCTCCCTAATGCAAGGTCTTAGGTCCAGTTTAAGCATCATCTCCAGATATAGGTTCCCCTATAAGTTATTTATTTTCTCATTCATGTTTACATCTTATCTTACATACAACTCTATTACTAACACGTCATGTTCCCTTACATTATATCAAATTTGTTTCTGTCTTCTCTCTGAACCAGTCGAAGGCAGGGGAAGTGTCACACACATGTTTGTATCCTACCACTTGGCAAAGTGATTGGAACACAGTGTTCAAAATATTTCCAAATGCATGAATAAATTTATGAAGGATGCTTCCATCAAGTTCCCATTGCTTATTATCCTTACTTTGTGTGTTGATGTAGTCAAAGGTCACTAAGTCTCCTCCCCATCACTTCCTCCTATTCACCCCATTAGTAAAACCACATGGACTTTAGCAAGCAGAAAATCATTTCCATCCAAAACCCGTTTTTACCATCTTCTGACTGTGTGGCCTTGGGAACTTCGCTCTCTCTCTCTTAATTCTTCATCTGCAACATAGATAAACATGTACAAAGGACACGGATGTTCTAAGGATTAGAGGAGGTGATGTATGTATCTGGTATATAAAGTGCACAAATAAAGGATCTCCCCCTTTTTGCTCTGCATAGTTGATTATTGGTGAAGATAAAAATAGCTGCTCAAAATTTCTTGTTTGATAGTGATAAAAATCAGTGTCATTGTTGACAAAAATTTCCAAATAATTCCCACTTCATATGAGTATTTTTAAGAAGGACATTTAAAACATTCACAAAAGTCTTTTTTGTTTACACTCTGTTGAATATCTTTTTAGTTGAGTAATTCTATTCTTTCACATATAATTTATTCAGAAATAGTGAACAAATTATATTTGGTCCTTTCTTGTGTTACTGGACTTTTCTCTTTTCCACATTATCAGTTTATTGTTTCCACACCTTCCATATTTTCACTACAAAGGTGTCACTGAAAGAGGTATTTCTAATTATCCTCAAACGAAGACCAGAATATTACTGTACTGATTTAGTCCTCATTTTTAAAAAATGTTTAGTTCACAGATGGTTTTCATCATAGACTAAAATGGACTGTTTATGTTAAACATACAAAGATGTAATATATTAGATTATTTTTAAATTCCTTTTGTATTATTTACATCCTTAAGAACAGCTGAAAGTTTCATTTCTTCTTTTCTGACAGAATTTACTTTCAAATTATGGCTCTCTCTCTATATATATATATATGTGTGTATATATACATACATATATAACATATTCCTTTATCATTTTAATTTAAAACATGCTGTATTTAAAACATTATCAACACAAGTAAGAACAAAATTCAGCTGCATGTCACAAATATGTACCAAGTGCCTATTTTGCTGCAGGAAGCTTCCAGAGGAGTTAGACTCCCCCAGCTGCCAGGCAGCTTATAATCTATCAGCAAGATGACTGCATATGGCAGAATATCCTAAGTTTCATAATAGCTGTAAAATATGCATTGCTCTTGGCGATGAGAAAATGGAAAATGATGTGAGGCTGTAGGTTTGGGGAAAGTTATATAAAAATACAACATGTCAGTTAGGCCCTAAAGAATGGGGAGGATTTTGAGGAATGAAATCTCAACATACGAAAAAAGGTGTAGAAATAGGAAAATGCTAGATGTATTTAAGATTACTCTCTGCCTAAAGAATATCAGCTAGCCTCAAAGAGCTGGTGACAAGGTTGAAAGTGGAGTAGAATCCAGAGAATGGAATGATATTAACCTCCCTAAAATAAATAAGTAAAAATATAGATATATAAATATATATACACATACATATTTATTTAAGGGTCTAAGGAATGAGACGTCAGAGAAATTTAGGTAGTTATTCTGAAGCTGTTTTCCATTTTTCATAATGACAATATTGGATCACGTAATTCTGATTGTCGCTTTCAAGTTCTAAAGTCTTTTGGCCACCCATGTAAGTCTAAGAGAACTTGGGCAACATTTGAAACCAATTCTACATATAGGAGGATTCCGTAGAAAGGAGAAAACAATTATTGTATTATGGTCATAGTCTATAGAGTAATTAAAACTCTTAAAAGCCGTAAAAAAGGGAGAAATACAAATATAAATTCTTTCCTGGACAGCATGGTACTCATAATGTCACAGCCATAATAGTCCTTGTCTCCCTGTCAGGAAAGTACCCTACACAGAGGTTACAACGTTTTGTTCAGAGTAACCAACTGAACCACAAATGATGGGACCAGGGATTTCCCTGAGACAAAGATCTGTGAGGTTGCCTGGCATGAGTCCTGTCCAGTAGGGGTGCTCTATATTGGACCAACATATCTGTGTTCTAGGGAGTTTGATATAGAGTGCTAGTCATGCAGCAGAAACCGGAAGACAGAGAAACATGGCAGTGAACAGAAGTCAAGAGGGAACAGAATCCACGAGCAAGAAGCAGCAGAAGCATAAAATAGAAGGAGGATGGAGGGGAGGATGGATGGCCAGATGGAAGGAGGGAGGGAGATTCCAGGCTGACTCACTCAACCCCCCACCTACACCACACGAGCCCCTTCTAGCTTGACTTTTTTGTTCTACAAAAGATGGGAGGCAACACACAAACTTCCCCAGAGTGCCTTGAACTGAGAGATCGCTTGTGAGGAAGCTTCTACCAGGAAAGTGCACCATTAGAGTCATGGAGGGAGGAGGGGAGCAGTGCCCTTGGAGAAAGCAGGTCGTTGTCAACAGACACTGGGACCACAGGGCTGGCAGCACAGCCTCTGCTTCAAGGGCTCCCCCGTGGTGCTGGGACCCGGGGGGACACGTGGCTCCTGGGACAGCCCAGTTCCACTGTGCGGTTCTACAAGGTTTCCTAGAAGCTGAGCTTAGATTTACAATGCCCACCTTCCCCATTACATCTCCTAAAAAATTCTCCTGCTTAGACGACTGGTGGGCAACTGGGAAGGCTGAACAACATAGATGGCAGGGGGGGGAGACTGGGAGGAAAAACCTCATGGAGGAAACTGTGTGGCGGGCGGGGCTGCTGCCTCCGCAGGTATTTCCCGGAGCCAGGATTGCAGGACTTGACCTTCCTCCGCTCTTCCCCACCGACCCTGTGTCCCCCCACGCTGGCTGCCCATCACAGAGGGCAGGGCTAGGAAGGGGTGCAGGTAGAGCATGGAGGGATGCAGGGAGGAACTCCTCCTCCTGGGAGGGAAGCTAACAGCCCTGCATTTCTAAGGGTAAAGCAGCTCACAAAGCTCATTTTCTGAAGTCTCTCTGGAAGGAGATGCTGTGTCCCCAAAACAGGAGTCCTTCTCCAAGGACTCCCCTCCCCCAAGAGCTTTCGTTGGGAGCAAATTCAAAGGACGGATGAATTAAAGACAAGTGAAATGGGCTAGTTCCCTCTCATGGTCTTGGCACAGACAGAAGAAAACGGAAAAACACAGCCCCCGGAAGACCCACCTCAGCGGATCTAAAGACAATTCATTCTACCCTGTCATTCACGAGACGCAGCAATGTGTGTGTAAAGGGTGTTATTTCTGTGCTATCACTGCAATGAAAATTGAAGCTCGCTCGCTAAGAGTCCACTTGCAATGTTTTGCTGGAAAGCACAACATCACAGAGGGGCCTGAGGTTGGCTCAGACCCAGACACACCAGGGTCCAGGCTCCCTAGAAATTCTCAGTCCTCAGCTGATTTTAGACCTTGGGCTTCTGCAATGAAAGCAGGGCCACCATTTGGATCATCACCTCACGGGTGCACCCACTGAATGCTGCCCTATCGTTCTCCAAAAGGGCTCACTGACATGCAGCCGGGAGATCGGGGGTGGATAATCAGATGGTGGGTGCAAGATGCACAGGCCACCAAATGCCACTGTGATCGGTCTTATAGGGGACCCGTGGAAGCTGGGGAACATGTGGTGTTTTGAGTGAGACCCGTCTGTGCTTACATTTCCCGTGGTGATATCATGATCACCTGCCTTTGGATTTTTGCATATTTCCTTGGGATCGATATCCGTCACCATGGAAAGAATACCTGCATGAATACCATTGCCTGTAAAGAAAGAACTGTTATAGTAGGGAGGGAGACAGGGAAGCATCTGAAGTTGTTGAAAACCCAACATTACAAAACCATGACCCATGGCGATGCACACCTACAGGACCAGGGAGTGAATTGCAGGATGGACCTTAATTATTGTGGACAGAATCCAATACCAGGAAAACGGCAACGTTCTACTTACTACATTCCTCCAAAACTTCCAGGTTTGATGAAATAGAGAATGACTACAATGCAGCAAAAGCTAACGCCACACGGTGGCTGTCACAGAGGGTGCTAGTCTGCATATGAATATAGTCAGGATATCATGGAACACATGTCTATACAGGTTTTAGTTAGCTAGAACAACTTGTCCCGTTTACGATCCCCTCAACCCACCATAGGAAGGTCTCCTTTACCTGGTAGAACAAGAGTATCATTGCTGGTCCACGATGCTTAGAACGAAGCTTGCTGACCTGCATGCCCTCAAACCCTGGCCAGCATCAGGATTCCCCAGAGGGCATGTTAAAACAGAGTGCTGGGTCCCACCCTCAGAGTTTCAAAAGGAAGTTTGGAGCTGGGCCAGAGAATGAAGATTTCTAACTAATTATCCGATGATGCTGACGTTACCGGCATAGTGACAACCACAGGGTTAAGAACACAGAAAATTCCAAGTCATCCACACGCGTCACAGGAGCCTTGGACATAGCCGGGAACAGGCATGAACTCCTTCACAAACACAGGGGCTTCTATTTCAGATGTGGGGCAAGATCCGAGTTGTGTCTGAAGATGATAAGCAAGGTGTTATGTGCTGCGCGGATTTATAGGGACCACAGAGGGATGGGAGACCAATTAGGAAGCGGCTGCCTAAGTGAAAAATGCACTCTTCTGACACAGGGAAGCAGCAGGTAGAAAGGGACCCCGATGTGAGAGAAGGTACTTGAGAAATTAGATGTGAACACAAAGAAAAGTGAAGGTTGGAAGCAATGCAAAGTTCTCCCTCTCTGACTGAAGAGACAGTAGGAAACCACTGACAATTAAGAATAAAAAGTCTTGCTAAATATCACTCAGAGACGGATGCAAAGAACAGGTCTGGAGTCAGGAAGGGGAAACAGTGAGTTTGGGTGGATTAAATGGGGAGATGATGGCAGGTCTAACGGAAGAATTTAGTGGAAAGTTAAGCATAACACAGTGGAATTCAGGAAGAAATCACAAACCAATGTTTGGCTTTGAGAGTCCTCTACAAAAAGGTCAGAGTTGAAGTTCTGAAAACGATTTAATCTACAAATGGACAATGTAGAGGGCAAAGAAAAGAAGTAATGGGCCATAACCTTAAGAAATGTCTGTTTTTGAAAATCAGGCAGAGGGGCAGGAGGCAATAAAGGAAACGTGCAGAAAGAATCAGGGAGGGTCCATGCTTGGACCTCAACAAGGGAGAAGATTTTAAGTAGGAGAAGGGATACGGAATGTTCCTATAAAAGCAGAAATCCAGCTGCAACTTCTGCTACACTGACAACTAGCCCTGACATAACCTGGGTATTTCATATATTACTATTATGTAATCAAGAAATGACACAGCGCTTTTCTTTAAAAGTGATAGAAAACTTAATCTTCATTGGTCTTCAATACAAATCCCCATTTCACAGTCGTTTGTTCTTTAAATCTTTTTTTTTTCTTACATCTTTGTCTCCTTCCTTTGCAAGAACAATTTTAAAAGAGAAATGAAAATAGACAGGAAGTTAAAAGGAAGATTAATGAAAATGGAAGAACTCTGCTGACGTATTTCATTGTGCAAATTACAGAACCGTCTCACAATCAGATTGTTTGCCACATGCAGGTTGCTGCCTGCTGGCACCTAGAAATCAACCGTTCTCTGGGCTGCCAGCCTTCATCACTGTGCGATGTGCTGAGTTTTCCATAACTCTAACTTTGTTTCCTGTGGAGTGCTCACTGCTGTCATTCAGCTGCACAGACATTATGAAACCAGAGAGGAAAAAATTGATGCAATAACTGTATATAGAATGCATTTTTGGTTTAGACACAGATAATAAAAGTATAAAGCACATTTCTAGCAAGAAACCTAGAGTTGAAAATTTTGTTAAACACATTAACTTTTTAAAGCCAAAGATGAAATTCAACTTGTCTTGCTAAAATGTCTTCTGTAAGTATAAAATAAGATTTGGCTTGAGAATTAAAACATTTTGTAAAAAGCTTATTTTTCATCTTTCATTGGGACTTGTGTCTCTAATATTGTTTTGTTTTTTGTTTTTGTTTTTTTTCCCCTCCACATAACAAGAATATTTTTTTCAGTGTGATCTAGCTGCTGAATAAAACTTTTGTTATAACATCTGCTGGCAAAATGTATCCCTCTGGGAAGGATTAACAGTTACTAAGCAGAGGTTACTGAGTACCCACTATGTACATGCTCTATACTAGTGACGTGTGTGTTTTATTCGCAATATGTAATAGTAACTCTGCAAGTCCATTCATGAAGAAATAAATACTCAGCAATGAGTCTTACTCAAGGTCACATTTCAAGACAGTAACTAAGCAGGTTTTCATCCAAATTCTATGCATCTTCTGTTAAGTTGCACTCACTTACTACAAAAATCCCTTGTCTCATGAAATAGCATTTCTATTCCTATCTGTGAAATATCACTTCCTCATACCTCAAAAATGTCAAACGTGAGATCTAAGACATCTCCCTCAGCACTGATAACCTCTTGAAACATTATTTCTTTTCATTCCTTCTACTTTCTACTTTTTTGTTACCATACAATTGACATGTAACATTTTATTAGTTTCAGGTGGACAGCATAATGATTCAGTAGTTGTATATTTTGTGAAATGATCCCCATGATGTCTAGTTAACACCCAGCGTCATACATAATTACAATTTTTCCCCTTGTGATGAGAAGTTTTAAGATCTATTCTCTTAACAACTTTCAAATATACAATACTGTATTACTAATTATAGTCACCATGCTGTACTACTTCCTACTTTTTAAACAGTTTAGATTTCTTAACTTTCACAAATTTCTGTTGTCATATATAAGGTAAAAGCTGACAGACTTATAAAAACATGTAAAATGTTGTTCTTGCTTTTTATGCAAAGTAAAGCCACTTTGGTTAGAAGTATCAGTAGCATATTTACCAAGGATAAAATTACCTATCCCCTTTGAATCTATATGCTCATCCTACTTGAAAGCATTTTATAAGCTATACTGAGGCTCAATCTTTGTTGCTGTTTTATCAGAAAGAGTTGCCTAGGTGATTTTATGTTAGAAATCTGAAAAACATTCTCTCTGTCTTAAAGAAACTTAAAAATACCACCATGGGTTTAGAAGTTCAGCAATTTTTGCCAGAAAACATATAACTAAATCTCGGAAGATGCCCTTATTACTTTTCCTTTGTGCATATTCTGGAGCGTTTAGTTTGCACTTGCTTTTTTTTTGTAATGGATTCTCAAATTCGGCAGAATTTTCACCTGATATTTATGTTTATAGTTATTATTCCTCTTGGGCTTCAGCTATCAGTTTTTCTTTATAAGTGAAGACTAGTGATCAAGGCCCTGGAGAATTACTGTATAATATATAAAAATCACACAGCACATAAATCCAGATGTACGTCAAGTCTGCATTGAATACATTGTTTCCATTAAGCCCTTCATGGTAAGTAACAAACGTAGAGATTCTGAAATAAAATGATTTGTGCCTTAGTTGTTGAAAGATGCACAGAGCACAGAAATTCACACTGCTAAAAGTGTGACATATAGACACTACTATGTATAAAATAGATAACTAATGAGAACCTACTGTACAGCACAGGGAACTCTACTCAATGCTCTGTGATGACCTAAATGGGAAGGAAAACCAAAAAAGAGGGGATATATGTATGCGTATAGGTGATTCACTTTGCTGTACACAAAGTGTACAGCAGAAACACAACACTGTAAAGCAACTATACTCCAATAAAAGTTTTTTTTTTTTAAAAAGAAAATACTTATTTTCTTTATGTACTCTACATATACAGAAAACTTTTAGCCAATTCCTCCTCGGAATTTGACTCAATTTAGGAGTTCATAAAGTAACCTTATTGTAATCATTTCACAATATATACAAGTCTCAAATCACTATGTTGTACACCTTAAACTCATACAATATCATATGAGAATTACACCTCAACTAAGCCGAGGGGAGAAAAAGACTTTACAATGAAGAGCACCCAAACAAATACTCAATAAAACAGAAGTACAATATTAGAATGCAGTCATCTGATCCACGATCTCTCCTTAACAAACATCAGATCCAGGAGGACCCTGGTGGCACTGTTTTACAAACTATATATTTCACAAAATATAGTAAAGCATATGTAGATCTGCCATTTCAAGGGCCACCACGACCTGAATTTTAAATAGTTTCTGTAATCTTGACTTCCGAGGGCCATTAGACTTCATACATCTATATATTTTTGTTTTTACAAATTCCCATGTCTTAACGTGGTTCATGCTCCTACCCTGTCACTCAACTGTCTGTAAATTTCAGATAGCCCAAGCAAGTTTGTGACACATCTACTTCCATACCTTTCTGTGGGCAGTTTCTTTATGCCTACTTATCATATTCCTTCCATATCTATTTTTTGAAGCTCTGTTCATCTTTCCAGACACAGCTCCTATCTCACCCTCCTAGATCCAGTTAGCAAGAACTGCAGCTTCTTTCTGAAAGCCTCTATGCACACCCAAAGGCTCACCCAGGATTCACGTAGCACGGTTTATCTTTGAAACTGAGACAAGCTCCGTAACAACTGCCAGACACACAGACACACGCGGCTGCCTGCTTGTTGTTAATCTGCCATAGCTCTGAGCATATTATCTTACACTGCATGCTGAATACATGCTTATTCTTTTTGTGTACTTCACCTTTCTTAGTCTCCAGTACGCAACTAAAGACTAACGACCAAATGAAAATTAATATCCTTCCCACCCTACTCTGTCATGATACCAAACCCCACTCACCGAATACCTTGCTTGAGAAGAATGAACCAGAAAGCCGTCTTCAAGAGAGTCAACAAGATTAATATCACAACTGCAAGGAATCCTCGTGGTCACCCACCCTCAGGGAGAGTTAGGACGGCTTGGGGTCACGGCAGCAGAACAAGCACCCTACTGCAGACTGGGTGCAGCCTCGGGACCAACTCCCTTGTCCAGCCATCTATACATCACTTCAAGGCAGGAAGCTGTCTTTGAAATCAATGATAGAAAATGCTATGCAAATGCACTGTTTTCAAAGATGAGAATTTTTTCCAGAAGCTTCAGTCTGTACTAGTTGTGAGGTACATAAAACTTTCCATGGTGGTGGTTGCCTTTCACAGGCTTGAAAAGGCACGCCAGTTTCCAGTAAGGAGAACCTTGCTACATCTCTTGTGGGTTTTGTGTTCTGCATTTCAAACGTGTTTTAACGTTTACATCTCATTGGACGATGGGCAGAACTGGGGGTAGGGATTAAACCCGCATCTTGGAGTTGGCAGAAAGCAAAGCAAGTCCGTGGTGGCGACTGTGGCTTTCTGTTGCCGTTGAAGTCCAGCTGGAATCGATGAAGCTAAAAGGTAGCCATCCGGAGCCCTCCAGCTGGGTCATTTCAGTGCCCCTTGATTTCCAAAGGCTTCAAAATGACCTTTCTGAATATTACCCAGCTCTGGCCACGTGGCAGATCTTCCCAGGAGAGGCTCTTACATTTGACTCACAGTATCTTTCTTCTAAGCAAAGAACTATTACTTACTCCTCGCAACGCAATACGTTTGTGTTCTAAAAATGTTTAATACATAGCTTAAACGTTTAACTATTTTAACACCACACAGTAATTGTCTTCGGAAGTCTTCATGGCGACGGTATTGAAATTTATCACCCTTCACTTCACGCATAGCACATCCCAGATGAAAACGGTAAACAATTTACTCAAGCCCACAAATAATTATTGATACTTGAGGCTTCTTAGCTTAGCAGTCTGGCTCAAGCGAAGTATTTTCAGTTTTGCCAAAATATGTGCCTCATCCTGCTCCCAGATTACTCTGAAAATGCCACGTTGTTCAGGTACCAGTGCAAATGCAAAAAAAGGATGGATGTAATCAAGAGGGTCGTGAGTGAACGGGTACAGAGACCCCGGAACACTCCTGGCCACTATCAGTGTAGCTCAGGACCAAGGAGCCCAAGGATTATCCTCCAAGGCTCTCAGAGGACAGATTACACGCCTCCTGCATATCAAGTATGCTGCACCACTGACCAGGGTGACGCTCTGCACCCAAACTAACCTCCCCACCTTGCTGCGGGTGGACATTATGCATTCTTTTCAGGCACCAATGTATGAGGACCTAATAGCTATAAAGCGTTTACTGTCGTCACCACTGGGCTCAGGAAAACATGAGCTCTTCTCTGTTTTCTGCTCTTTTCTCCCCCAGCAATACGCTTCTCCCACCATCAACACACACTGGGCATCCAGTGAGACACAAAGCCATCCAGCTATAGATACATATAGTGTTTCTCACTATTTCTGCTACTTTGCAACCCTGGGAGAATATTAACTCCTGTGCATATGAAGGAGTATTCAGTTCTGTTTCAGTGTGAGGTATTATTCTGAGATATATGTCTGATGGTATTCAGTGAATTTCCAAGTTCAAAATTAAGTTGCGTGTGTAAAAAAGGTGAAGATCTCAGGAAAACCTTATTTATAGGATCCAATGATTCTTTTTCCCCCCGACCATTTACTCTTCTACCCAAAATACTTTTGACGAGACAATGGAATGACTTGGAAAAAGTGCTTTACTATTACATTTTTCTCTGTAAGAATGTAAGAAAAAAAAAAAAAACCTATTAAGTTTAGTACCTGTGGTTTAAAGGTGAACATGAGATGCAGGAACTTAGCAACATCAATGCATTTCTCATCCCACACACAGAGACCATTTTCAATGTCAAGAGCGCTTCCTAAAAATACTACTTTTTTTGAGGCTAGGACTATGTTTAGAAGATTTGAAAATAGCAGGCAAAATCCAATGACACGTGATAGGAAATAAGAACTCCTCCAGAAAATCCTTTGCCAAGTGGGATGCCATTTCACCCACAGTTCTGAACACACAAGAAGCCATGCCCTTCCTCATGACTCTGGCTGAATTTCTATCTGAGACAAGCTGAGAACTAAGCCCCTATCTGAAAAGAGCATCTCAGGTTTTGTTGAATATATGGTTCCAGGAGAAATCGTACATAAGGATGCAGTGTAGAGTCACAAGCACAGGCCCCAGGGATGGATTTTCTGAGGGTGAATTTCTGTCCCCTTATACACCTGTTGCCTACGCTTGAATAACTTATGTATATTCTCTGAGCCTGAATTTCCTTATCTGGGAAGTTAGGATAGCACTACTCTGTTGCCAGAGAGGACCCAACTCTAAAGTGCTTCCAACAGGGAACTAAGGAGAGTAGTCCTTAGCAAGTAGTGGGCATTCAATACGCATCAGTGATCCCTACTATTGCTGTTACTGCTGTTGCCTCACTGCAAATGTGTTAAAGGACATTAATCTAAATCTAAATGCAGTAAGAACATTTATAATAAGCACCTTTCCTAGAATGCCATGTGATTGGAAGGAATTTTAGAATCGACTGATGGAAACTTGGAGATTCCAAGGTCTAGTCCATCCGCTAATGTGTGTAGGTAATCTTTAACCCTGCTCTGAGGGATGCTTCTGTAATACACAGACACACATAGAGTTCCTCACTATTTCTGCTATTTTGTAACCCTGGAAGAATATTAATTTGTGTGCGTATGAAGGAGTAGTAAGTTCTGTTTCAGGGGGGAGGTATGTGTGTAGATAGGTAAAGATTTCAGGAAAATTTAGTTATATGATCTATGATTTTTTTCTTTCTGGTCTACACAAAATACTTTTAAAAACATTTTTATTGAAGTGTCATTGATTTCCAATGTTGTGTTAGTTTCAGGTGAACAGCAAAGTGATTCAATTACATATACATGTTCCTTTTCAGATTCTTTTCCATTCTAGGCAATTACACAATATTGAATATAGTGCCCTGTGCTATACAGTAGGTCCCGGTTATTTGTCTATTTTATATATAGTAGTGTGTAACAATTAATCCCAAAATACTTTTTGGGATACAACAACAGAATGATTACAAACAACAGGATGATTTGGAAAAGACTGCAATGTGTATAACTGAGGGTAGTGATTGGCACACAGTCAAGACTTATTTCCAATAACAGACTCTATATTAAAGGCACACATGGAGGGCTCCCCTGGTGGCGCAGTGGTTGAGAATCTGCCTACCGGTGCAGGGGACACGGGTTCGAGCCCTGGTCTGGGAGGATCCCACATGCCGCGGAGCGACTGGGCCCGTGAGCCACAATTCCTGAGCCTGCGCGTCTGGAGCCTGTGCTCCGCAACGGGAGAGGCCGCAATGGTGAGACACCCGCGCACCGCGATGAAGAGTGGCCCCCACTTGCCACAACTAGAGAAAGCCCTTGCACAGAAGCGAAGACCCAACACAGCCATAAATGATGAATAAATAAATAAATAAATAAAATTAAAAAAAAAAAAAGCACTCATGGAAAAGAAGATTAGAGCTGGAGGACTCACGCTTCTTGGTTTCAAAACTTAAGACGAAACTACAGTAATCAAAACAGTGTGGTATTGGCACAAAGGCAAGCATACAGACC
This sequence comes from Balaenoptera musculus, assembly GCF_009873245.2. Taxonomy (NCBI): domain Eukaryota; kingdom Metazoa; phylum Chordata; class Mammalia; order Artiodactyla; family Balaenopteridae; genus Balaenoptera; species Balaenoptera musculus. The sequence goes on along the minus strand of NC_045805.1, from coordinate 8,793,951 downwards.
AATGCAATAGAAGAGAGAGCTCAGAAATAATCCCTCACATATATGGTCAAATGATTTTTGACAAAGGTGCCAAGACCATTCAACGGAGAAAGGACAGTCTTTTCAGCAAATAGTGCTGGAAAAACTGAATATCTGCATGCAAAAAGAGAAAAAAAGTTTGGCACTAACTTAACGCCATAAACAAAAATTAACTAAAAATGGATGAAATACCTAAATGTAAGACATAAAACTATAAAACTCTTTGGAGAAAATAGAACAAATGCTTCATTACATTTGATTTGACAATGATTTCTTGGATATGACATCAAAGGTACAGGCAAGAAAACAAACAAACAAACAAAAATAACAAATTGAACTTCATGAAAATTTTAAGAATCTGTGTACCAAAAGACAATATCAACAAAGTAAAAAAGGCAATTGACAGAATGGGGGAAAATATTCGCAAAGCATTTATCTGACAAAGGATTAATATTCAAAACGTATAGAGAAAATTCAGCAACAACAAAAAATCACACAATTCAAAAATGGGCCAAGGACTTGAATAGGCATTTCTCTAAAGAAGAGATACAAATGGTCAAAAAGTGCATGCAAAGATACTCAACATCACTAATCAGATACAAATCAAAATTATAATGAAATACCACCTCACACCTATTAGGATGACTATCAATAAACCAGAAAATACTCAGTGTTGGTGAGAATGTGGAGAAATTGGAACTTCTGTGCACCATTGGTGAGAATGTAGTATTGCAGCTGCTGTGGAAAACAGTATATGGCAGGTCCGCAAATAATTAAAAATATAATTACCATAATTAAAAATCCCACTTCTGGGAATATAACCAGAAGAATTGAAAGCAGGGTATCGAAGAGTTATGTAGACCCATGTTCATAACAGCATTATCCACAATAGCTAAACTGTTGAAGCAACCCAAGGATCCATCAACAGAAGAACGGATAAGCACAATGTGATATATACACATCCAATGGAATATTATGCAGCATTAAAAATTTAGCAAATTCTGATACATGCTACAGCATGGATGAAACTTGAAGACATTAGGCTAAGTGAAACGAGTCAGCCACAAAGGGACAAATACTGTATGATTTCACATTTATGAGATACCTAGAATAAAACTCATAGGAAAGTAGAATGGTGGTTGCCAGGGGCTAGGGAAGGGTTCGGGGCGGGGAAGGGGATGGGGGGAATGGAGCTTTATAGTTTAATGGATATAGAGCGTCAGTTTCACAAGATGAAAAGAGTTCTGGAGATGGATGTGGTGATGGCGGTACAACATTATGAATATAATTAACACCACGGAACTGTACACTTAAAAATGGCTGAGATGGCCAATTTTATATGCTTATTTTACCCCAAAAAGAACTCGGGAAAATATTCAAATATCAAAACTAGGAAAAAAACACATACGAAAATGTAATTACTTAAATTCCATAATAAATAATAGGGATGCAGAAATACTCCAAAGCTACAATATTCAAACTGAAAAATAAGTACAATTTGGTATGCTTTCTGGCAAGAACAATGGGTTCTCTATCCTGTTTTGTTAATCTACAGCCATAAACTTAATTCTGTCCCCATACTGAACTCCAAGTCTGATCCCCTGTCCCAGAGGGCTGTCAGGGCTCATGGCCACGTGTGGGAGAACCAGGCATGTACTTGGGAACTTTCCTTATCACTTTCATTACCAGTCTATCTACACCTCTGTCTTGAGCAGTTTTTCCTCAAAAGAGGTGACTTACTATCTTTACCCATAAGACAGAAAACCCTAGTGCCTGATAAAACTTAACAATCATGGCAGCTACTTATTTTCTCCGTGACATTTTTCTCTGCCATCAAGAGCAAAGTTTATCTCGGTTACCACAAAAACTGACAATTGTTCCGTGCTTCTAGCCAACTCATTTTTTTGCCCCTCTTCTCAGATCAACAGACCATTTAGTTTCAAAATGCTTTTCTCTTCGAGCTCCTGTTGCAAATCTAGATTGTTTTCGCTGACAGAGCAGGTAGGGATCTCTGCTTTTCTTTTTCTTCTATGAACATTCTAAGGATAACTAACATGCAGTGCATAATGTAACATCATTTTGAAATAATACATTCAGCTCTGAGGTACACAAGTCATATCAACTCTTCGAACTCAAAATCTTTATGAAAAGTACATAAAGTATTTGGGACATGTGTCAGTCTGAACTACTCAGTTGACTGAGAGCAAATTATTCTTAAATAAAATTCTTAATGAATTTCCCTTAAGCGTGGCTATTTTTAAGTGGTGTGTCCAAGCATCTGACATGAAAGTTGGGTGCATGAGGAGGACAGCTTGTACGCTGGGCTGGGGTTCTTGCAGATCACACACAACTCATGTACTTTTCTCATCAATAGAACCACAAAACTTCATGTTCCCTACTAAACTCCCTAAAAGGCAAAATATGGTACTTCTATCCTTTAATCATCAAACAAAATGATCCCATCACTAAACAAATAGTTTATGTCATAATCTGTCACTTATTTCTGAACCTTTAAATTTCTGCTTCTCAACTGTAAAATGTCACAATTCCCATCAAACAGAGTTGTTCTGAGTATTAAATGATACAATTTAGGTAAATCATGGGCTTCAACAAAGAGCTATTATATTATTTTCTTTGATATATGAATTTTATGTATAATGCTGGTGTATAATTAACTCAAGAGTTATTATGATTTTTATTTCAAAGTATGGTAGTAAAGATTAAAATGTAGGTACCAGTGCTAGAGAGGTTATATCAGAAACCTTAACATACATACATATATACATATGTATGTATGTAATTATGAATCTTACACTTCCAACATCGAATTGGGATAGTTGTAATAGTCCAGCGTTGAAAAAAATGCAACATTTAAATGCAATATTTGAATAAAGTTATTTAGACATTTACCTTACATTTGGTATATTCAGTAACCCTCTTAAAGAGGAATAATAAAAACACATCTTAACGTGTGTAAATTATACCAAAGAATGCAACTCTGTGGACATCTTGTCAAGGCCTCTTCCAGCGTCAAGCAAATGAGGTTTTCATATGTTTCATTTCTTCTAGTTTATTCTATCCTCACAACTAATTTCTATGCTTGATAAGGCCTCTGATAACTTACAATGGGAACAACAGCAACTAAATAAATGTTTAAACTAGGTTCATCAATTTGGTTGTCATAAGATGTGTTCATGGCAGAGCCAGAAACAGAAGAGACAATTCCTTACTCCTAGGTCCAGATGTATTTCTTAACTTAGATTTCTCTCCTCCTAACCCATCATCAAATATTAAATCTCCTGAAACCAAATTACATCATACCTATAATCTTTTTATACAGTAGTGGCTCTTGCATTGTCTTCAATGTTTAGATTTTCTTCATTTTTCTGAGAGGAAACATTTTTGAAGGTTTGCAAGTGATTCTTGCATTGAAAGCTGAGGTGTGATGAATGAAGTCTAAGTAACAGTAAACATATATCTGAACATAGGTCTGGTCACACAGTAGATGCTCAAAAATGCTTTGACAGCTTCCCCGCAGGCACAGTGGTTAAGAATCTGCCTGCCAATGCAGGGGACACAGGTTTGATCCCTGGTCCGGGAAGATCCCACATGCCACGGAGCAACTAAGCCCGTGTGCCACAACTACTGAGCCTGTGCTCTAGAACCCACGAGCCACAACTACTGAGCCCGTGTGCCTAGAGCCTGTGCTTTGCAACAGGAGAAGCCACCGCAATGAGAAGCCCACGCACTGCAATGAAGAGTAGCCCCTGCTCGCTGTAACCAGAAAAAGCCCGCGCACCGCAACGAAGACCCAACACAGCCATAAGTAAGTTAGTAAGTAAGTAAGTAAATAAATAAATAAATAAAATGCTTTGAGATTGTGTGGGAAAAAAAAAGTGAACTCAATTAAGTAGAGCCTCAGAGCCCCAAATCTATCAGTAATCACTCCTTGGCTGTTGGTGGCCTGGGTACCATTTTCCCAACAAAGAGCTCATCTCCCAGGCAGAGAAGCATTCTACCTACAAGTGCTATCGGCGACGGGAATGAATTCGTGACCCAGGTTGATCTCCTCCAAGTGAAATCTGTAAGAACTGCACAGGCAATAATCCATAAGAAATAGTTTAGTCCTGGTCTTGCCCAGAGACAAAAGTAAAGACTTGATAACTACTTTCAGATCTTTCAGTTCTAACCATTTTGCGATTTAAATTCACAAGCTATCCTGGCAGACTCATCAGCTGGTCAAATAATGAATCTATTTTTTTATCTTGTCATGCCCTGTGCTAATCTGAGTCCAGGCTCTCTCTCATGTAAATGAGGGCCTGGTGTTGAATCAGCTGTGCAAAGCGGCAGAGAAAGGCAATGCTGGAGCTGAGTGACGAAAATGTATAAGACTAGTTTTAGCTCTGGGTTTGTCAAGACTGAAGAATATTTCCTACCTAATTTTTGATTGTTAATTTCACAGGGCTGAGAACCGGTGTGGAATCTTGGCCAATGATGACCTGCCCACATAGAAAAAGCATTGATCATATTCTTCAATATGCTGTGAGTGGATGGCAAAATGTTTTCCAGGGTTAAGTGAAAAAAAAAAAGAAAGAGAGAGAGAGAGAGAGAGATGAAGGTATAAGAAGTTGAGTAAATGAGAAAGAGAATTAACAGGTTGGGTACAGCTAAGACTCAGATGTTCCAACCAGGGAATACCTCTGCTTCTTTCAAAACAAATATGACCTGAACTTCAAGACAGCCAAAAGAAAATTAGAAACATGACCGTTTATATGATTCGTATGATCCCAGAAGAGAAAAATGTACCAGTTACACACTTGAAACAAAGATTGTGAGTTCCTGAGGGCAGAAATTTCTCGAGAGGCATTTCAATTAGAAATACTAGGAGGTTGTCATAGTTACATCTTTTTAGTTTCTTACTAACACGGTTAGGGTTTTTTTGTGATTGTCAGATTTGGAAATAATTTCTCACTTGGTTACAACATGCTAATATTTTTGTTTATAGCGTACCTCTTAGTAGACATCCAGTGTACCCTTTAACTGAATAGAATTCACTACCACTAGTCCTCTTGGCTACATGGCAGAGCAGGAGATGCCCACCGACAGGAATGTGAAAACCTCAGCATGGCTGATTTTGCCCCAGAATTGCTCTTGGACAACTGTGCCATCGATTCATTCAACATACATTAAATAATTTTCAACCATGACCAATTCATAATCCCTAGAGAAACTCACATGTCTTTCCCTCAAGGAATGTCTAGCTTAATTGAAGAGTTTATTGTTTAGCCCATGGTCAAAAGCAAACTCATGTCAAAAAGTCTTCTTTTCCAGATCTTTCTCCTGAGACACAGTAGCCTGTAAACCTCATCCTGGCCAGTTTTAGAGTTTGGACAGCAACATCTTAAAAACACAGATAGTTAGGCTCAAGGACAAGGCACACAACTCTCACGTTTCATTGAGAAGACAAGGGGAGAGAGTGTAACAAACTCTTTTTGGTAAGGGTGTCATTGGTTTATTGGATCAGAAAGATGGTATGAAGGAAACAGAATATGTGAAATGAGAGCCCTGACAGGGGAAGTTTTAACAAAGGCTCAGAGAAAACTCTACCTACTTCAATGCTTGTGTTACCTGTGTCGGTACCAAAACCCACAATTATGATTCAATATAATAGCAGTTACTTATGGGAAGAAACCTGATTAGTTCATGTATCCACTTCTAGAGACTCAATGATTTGGTTTCTAATTAGACTACATACTATATTTGGTATTAACAGTTTTTTTTAATTGAAATATAGTTGAATTACAATTTTGTGTTACTTTCAGGTATACAGCAAAGTGATTCAGATATACATACACACACACACATATATATATATACACACACACGTTTTTTTCAGATTCTTTTCCCTTCTAGGTTATTACAAAATATTGAGCATAGTTCTCTGTGCAATAAAGTCCTTGTTGTTTATCTATTTTATAAACAGTAGAGTGTATATGTTAATCCCAAACTCCTAATTTATTCCTCCCCCTTTTCCCCTTTGGTAACCATAACAGACATAGAAAACAAACTTATGCTATCAATTGTTAAATATGACCTATAATCCAAGGGAAGCTTAAATGGAGAGATTTCCAGGTCTAGGAGGATCCAGTCTGTACATGGAGGATTTATTTCAAGCTGATGGATTGCAAAATTGTCATAATCATCCTATTTTTCAGAAAATTATACATTCAACTTTTAAATCCATACTCCAAAGCTACGTAAAAGGTAAAATTTGGCAAAGAAATGTGAGAGAATGCAGATATCTCATTTCTAATACACTGTTGCCTAGGTAACAAGGCCTATCTAAGCATTTTGAATTGGTAGGCGTTGATCATCTATATTTGGGGATTCAAATCTGCAGTGAAGGCAAGTTTCCATGGTGCTAGCTGTTTTTCCAGTATTTTTTAGAACAAAGTTGTATGTCATATGGGCATATTTCAGGCTCAAATATGTTAGCCAATCAGTCACATCACTAGGTGAAAAGTCTTTCACATTCAATTTGGAGATGAATATTCACTTATCATTTAGTGTTGAAGGCCTTGAACTCAAAATGTAGGGGGAAATGATTGAACAAAGGATAGATCATTCAGGTTAGGAAGTAATCAAAGCACAGAGTAACCTGCCCATCATGAAGGCAACTGCCTGTAGGAAGCAAATTCAGGACTAATTTAAAAAATTTTTCCCTCCAGTATAATTTTGAGAAGAAATGCTGCCATTCTGCAGTGCCTTATTCTCCCAACAAATATTTAACTCATGGAAAAAATATTTGGGAATTATGTGTTCCAGAAGTATCTTTCAACAAAGCAATGCAACGTTGTCAAGACAAGTGGAAACAGATAAGAATGAGTCAATGTGGTGTTTAAACAAGTCAGAATTAGAAAGTAGGGGTGGATTCACAGTGGTCAGGAATGTTCTGGAGACTGTTCAGTGATGTGCCTACATATCTCTTCAGTTGATTTAATAAACACATCTGCAGAAGTTTTAAAAAGGATGTTTTATCCAACAGCCCTATTGTTGGTTTTTTTTCATCTTTTAATTTTATTTTTGGCCATGCCATGCCCCCAAGGATCGAACCCGTGGCCCCTGCATTGGGAGTGTGGAGTCCTAACCACTGGACAGCCAGGCAAGTTGCTCCAGCAGCCCTACTGGTAACCTTAGGACTTTCCAATCCCCAATATTCTGATCATTCTCTTTTTTTTTTTAAACTTGGTATTAGAACAGAGCATTGTCCTGACGGACTAACACACATCACTACGGCCTAACAGACAAAATTGGCCCCGTTTCCACCATAGCAATTTTATGAATTGGTCTCAAGTTACAAATATTCTGAGCATCTCAGATATCCTGGGAGGATGAGTGGTGTGAGCCCATCTCTCCGTGTTTCTATGGTAACTCCAACACACGTAACAGGCAAAGGGATCAGAAATAAACCATTCCACTATGCCTACCTTCTTAATTCCCTTATGAAAAACTCGGGGGTGATGGGGTGTGTGCATGCGTATATTTTAACTGCAAGCCAAGCTTCAGAAAAAGGTGGGTGAATTATATATAGAATATATATGCTATACGCACAGAAAAATGTGTGTATGTTCTACAACGATCACACATGTATTATACTGTACACATATAAAAAGAGGTAATGACTTTATAAAATGCTGAAAGCTATTCAGGCTATCTCAGTAGCCAATAATAAACCGGCAGAAAGTAAATAAAGTATGTGAGAAAAAACACAGGATCAAATCAGCTGATGTAGTTTCAAAACTAGCTCAGAGATTTTTCCTGATGTTTGACATCTGGCAAATCAATGTTCTTCTCAAATGACCACTTCCACGTAAGGCTACTGAGAAAATAAAATGAAAAAAGCATGCATGTGCAGACACTCCCCCTTTGTATTAACATATGAAATCTATAAGTAAACTGAATAACCAGAAAAGAAGAAAATGCTTTCCATGGGGTGAAGTTAGCTCTATCAGAAAGTGTCACAGGTGGTCAGGCTGGCAGATTACTAGGAAAGAAAGAATCTCAAAGGAGACGGTAAAGGTGATCTTTTCCAACCAAAACATCACAGGAAGATCCGGAAGAGAACTGCCCTGGATATACTGAAAGTCATCTATGTACCCGATGCAGTGATACAGTGAGAGGAACAAAGGATTCGTTTTCTTTTTCTTTCATTAAAGTCCAGGGTATGCTGCATGTGATGTGTAGGTTTCAAACTCTGACAGACAGATATCAGGTAGAAATGTCTAAGGTGTAGGGTAGACTTGAGTGCCCAGCATCCTTCGGCCATGTCATAATATTTCACATTTTAAGTTACACCCAACATCACAAGGAATTCCAGTGTCTGGGTCGGGTGGTATTTATAATTCTCCAACACATGATAGAATGGGAAACCACACGTTACCTGAAATAAGCAGTACGTATTGTAAAACACAAAGGGTGGTGCAATTGGCTTCGTTGGAGTGTAAAAAGCATATTCTTATCTAATAGAAACTGAAACAAAAAGTAAACTCCATACACTGGTTTTATCTAAGGATCTGCTAGGAGAACATTCAATTTTTTTCTCCCTCCATACACATCTCCACCCCGCTTCGTATGTCAGCAGAACCTCCTTCTGGGGATACCAGGCAGTCTGAGACTTGACAAGAGTCCCTGTGCATCCTCAGATACACAGCAGAGGCTGTGGGATCCGACAAAAGGCTCCGTTCATGTTCCAAGGAGGGAAGGGAAAGATGCCACGCTCAACAGGGATCAACGGGCACAGATGAGGGCTTGTCTTAACCTCCACTGGTGACCGGAAGTTCACTGCATGTGATTCAGTTAATTTCAGGCAGCATAACTAAGTTTAATCAGTGCTTTCAAATTATGTGAGTGAGGGGTTTCCCTTTTTATTCTGCCCTCCTTTCTACAACATCGGAGCCTCTGGGTGAACGGTCAGAGGAAAGTTTATGAAATGTAAGATCGAATTTATGAATAAATTTTAGTCTTCTCAATGTGTAAATTAATACCATCATTTTAAAAATGCTCGATCCTATATGCTCTGGGGCTCAATAAAAGTTAATTTATGTACAAATGCATTTTAAATGGTAAAATATGAAAATCTAAATCCAGGTCATTCTTGCTTTCTTGTTACCATTGCCAATGCTATTTCAGGGTGAATTTAAATCTATCCAAAGATTCCAGGGTCGATATTGTTAGTAGGGAAAGTGGCAGAATAGGGACCTTGTGAAATAATATTATAAAACTTTGTGAGTCATCCTTCGGTTGCTTTTCTTTATTCAAAGCTCTTAATTAGGAAACACAGATGTAGGGGTGTGTTGCCTGCACAAGGGGGTGTGTACTTTCCTAAGAGAACTCTGGTGCCTCTTCCCCATCACGTCTTCAGACACCTGGAATAGGATTCAGGTAAGCACTTTTGGACCCTGAGATCTCTGCTAGGTTTACCCAAGTATTATAGGTTTAAAAGTAACCAAAAGTTGGCAACTCAAGGCTTACAGATCCTAGGTATAAAGGTATTATCAACACCTCTAAAAGGAGTAATTGAGAAAATGTGAGAAGAATGCTGACATCAAATCGATCCCTTTGTGAAACAGGAACTACCTCCACACAGCTAATTCTTTTTACTTTTTAAGGAACATTTTTGTAATGATTTTTTAAAAATAAACTTATGGGAAAAGGGTAACAAAATTTTGTTTAAAACTAAGGAATAAAGCAAAAGAACACCCAAATCACTTTGGGGTTGTCTCATTTTTCATGTCTGTGGAACAGTGAGAAACTTGAACTAGATGGTGTTTTACATCCATTTAAAATCCCACATTGGAAGGTTAAATGAACTTTTAACGACTATTCTATTTTTCCTCCTCTTCCTGGAAAAATGACTGATGGATTTTCCCCTTATAGGTAAAGTCAATAATGTTCTATTAACGCTCACTTCCTAATGATAATAATTGCAACAACAAAGCGCTTGCCATGTCCCACGTACCAAGTAGTTTACATTGAATGGATGGGAAAGTGGACCAGCATCTCCAAGCTTCCAGTGCTTGAGAGTCAAGTGTGTGATGAACAACTAAGTACTTAAGTGCATGTGTGAACACAGATACCACTGTATACAAAAGAGATCACCAGCAACGGCCTACCATATGGCACAGGGAACTCTACTCAATGTTCTGTAATAACCTAGAAGGGAAGAGAATCTGAAAAAGAATATATAAAAAAAGTTTCCTGCCTGTTCGGCCTTTTCTGATGAATGTTTTCCTGTTGGGTGTGTTTAAGAAATTTACTTCTCCTATAATGACAAATTCTGGCCAACTATATAGTGCCTCTCTACCTAAGTTGTTATATAAATATCTTAGATTTAATTGCCCCTAAGGAACTAGCCTGAACTTAGAAGCTTTTCTTTCTCTCAGTTGTTTCTCTGATAAATAAATAATCTCTGTGGTTCCTCTGATAAGCAAACACAGAAAGGCTGTTCTTTGGAATACTATGTACTATGTTTTTGTTTAACTACCTTAATTTTTCTTTAAAAGATAAAGGTGAGAATATATAAATTAATAACTGAAAAAAGAATATATAACTGAATATATATAAAGGATATATATATATTATATATAACTGAATCACTGTGCTGTACACGTTAAACTAACACGACATTAGAAATCAACTCGGCTTCAATAAAATTTTTAAATATTTGAAATTATATGCAAAAAAAATGAGTGTGTGTGCCTATGCACACACACACAGGCATTTGCAATAAAGACAATAGAAGGGTCGTTTCAAAAAACTATTTGAAAGATAGTTATAAGACATACTCTTAATCTCTCCTCAACTGTATATGTGCTGTTTTCATTCATACTATATTTTTTGAAACAACCTTCTGTTACAATCAGGGTTGAAATGATGCTTTATCAGAACCATGTGAACATGTTTTCTGACAAATTGAAAACAACATAATTATCCTTCTCAGAAAAATACAGGAAGATGGTTGAACCACATTTACATATGGAAGGTGTAAAACACTATCCTGTAAAGTTTCAATAGAGAAACTTTTCAGACCTAGCATCTAATTTTAGAAAATCAAATTCTCAAATAAAGATCTAAATAACTTTATTAAATGCTAGGACTAGAAAAATCCTTTCGCACCAGGTAAAACTTGGCAAAGTGACTCACTTCAGCGAGCATGTGAAACTAGAAAAACTATTGTTTTTTGAATACTTTATCAAAAACATTGGAAAACAACAAGTGTGGAACAGAAAAAAAAAGGTTCAAGAAGACATGCCTTGAATATTAGCCTACACTACAACATACAGTGAAACAACACTGATTAATACCTTTTTTACTTTTTTTTTTTAACATCTTTATTGGAGTATAATTGCTTTACAATGGTGTGTTAGTTTCTGCTTTATAACAAAGTGATTCAGTTATACGTATACATATGTTCCCATATCTCTTCCCTCTTGTGTCTCCCTCCCTCCCACCGTCCCTATCCCACCCCTCTAGGTGGTCACAAAGCACCAAGCTGATCTCCCTGTGCTATGCGGCTGCTTCCCACTAGCTATCTATTTTACATTTGGTAGTGTATATATGTCCATGACACTCTCTCACCCTGTCACATCTTACCCTTCCCCCTCCCCATATCCTCAAGTCCATTCTCTAGTAGGTCTGTCTCTTTATTCCCATCTTACCACTAGGTTCTCATGACCTTTTTTTTTTTTTCCTTAGATTTCATATATATGTGTTAGCATACTGTATTTGTTTTTCTCTTTCTGACTTACTTCACTCTGTATGACAGACTCTAACTCCATCCACCTCACTACAAATAACTCAATTTCGTTTCCTTTTATGGCTAAGTAATATTCCATTGTATATATGTGCCACATCTTCTTTATCCATTCATCTGTCGATGGGCACTTAGGTTGCTTCCATGTCCTGGCTATTGTAAATAGGGCTGCAGTGAACATTTTGGTACATGACTCTTTTTGAATTATGGTTTTCTCAGGGTATATGCCCAGTAGTGGGATTGCTGGGTCGTATGGTAGTTCTATTTTTAGTTTTTTAAGGAATCTCCATACTGTTCTCCATAGTGGCTGTATTAATTTACATTCCCACCAACAGTGAAAGAGGGTTCCCTTTTCTCCACACCCTCTCCAGCATTTATTGTTTCTAGATTTTTTGATGATGGCCATTCTGACTGGTGTGAGATGATATCTCATTGTAGTTTTGATTTGCATTTCTCTAATGATTAATGATGTTGAGCATTCTTTCATGTGTTTGTTGGCAATCTGTATATCTTCTTTGGAGAAATATCTATTTAGATCTTCTGCCCATTTTTGGATTGGGTTCTTTGTTTTTTTGTTATTGAGCTGCATGAGCTGCTTGTAAATTTTGGAGATTAATCCTTTGTCAGTTGCTTCATTTGCAAATATTTTCTCCCATTCTGAGGGTTATCTTTTGGTCTTGTTTATGGTTTCCTTTGCTGTGCAAAAGCTTTTAAGATTCATTAGGTCCCATTTGTTTTTGTTTTTATTTCCATTTCTCTAGGAGCCGGGTCAAAAAGGATCTTGCTGTGTTTTATGTCATAGAGTGTTCTGCCTATGTTTTCCTCTATGAGTTTGATAGTATCTGGCCTTACATTTAGGTCTTTAATCCATTTTGAGTTTATTTTTGTGTATGGTGTTAGGGAGTGTTTTTTTTTTTTAAACTCAGAAGTGCTTCTGGCACTTAAGGAAATTATAATTATTTATAGGCCCCTATAAAGTTGCATAAATAATAGCTCCATTGCTCTGAAGAAAAATTAGTTTATCTTCCTAATTTGGTCTCATAAAGCCTTTATTAATTCTTTAAGTTTTAACCTCATTTAAGATGACAAATATTCAAACGCTTTTCTATAAAGTGGGGATTGGGTTCAGGTGTGGGTCCCATGCCGACACCTAATTCACTATATCGTTATGGTGTATTTTTCATTGGGATGTGCCTTCAAATCTATCAGTTGTAGCACTTTACTATCTCGCTGAATCCCAAGGGCCAATGAACCTGAAGGTAGAGTCTGCCTGCTTTGTGAAGTGGTGTCTTCATGGCTTTCCTTGGGCTTCCTGGACGATGTGCTTCCTCAAACACACTTCTGAGTTGCTCCAGTGTCAGCATCTAAGTGTGGCAGTGAGGATAAATGAAGACATCCCAGGTGGGGTAAGGAGAAGGCACCAGAGAAGGGCACAGCATCCTCTGAGTACCACTCTCCCTCCTCCTAGGATTCCGGCCAGAAGTGCCTGCCTGACTCCAGCTGCTGGCCACTTTTCGAGGAAAGCAGGTCAATTAATCTCCTAGGAGAGGGAATGAGGTCATGGTCAGTGTCTACTTTCCTGCCTGGAGGAAGCCACAGCAATCCCCTGGATTCCAAGAATGTAACGGAGCACAGTCGGATACAAACACACCTGGTGAATCAGGCCCCCGGACCATAAGCCATCACCCTCTGTGAAAAAGCACGTGTCACCTTCAGCATCCAATGACCAGGTCTTCACAGCATTTCCTCTTTTCTACTTTCAACCAGTGGAGTTTCACGTGGTTAATGAGCGAACATTCTCAGCATATAGCACTTGCATTGGGATTATTCTTTCTCATTCTACTTTTTGCAGATACTGGTTTAGACTCGTGGGAAATCCCTGACAAGTGAGGCTGTAGCTTACAGGGGAAGTGTCCTCCACTCCCAATTGTTTCTCCCGCATCTTCTTAGCATATGCCCCATGGCTGAGTTCAATAACTAATTTTGCAGGTTTATTTCCTTTTTTAACACTGCCAAGAAAAGTGTTGTTAAAAATCACAATATGTGCTTTTCATATACAAAACAAATGTTGCTAAAGCCATTGCCAACAGCAGAGGCACCGGGATTGTGAAATCATGCACACACACACCAGGCACACACACACCATGCACACACACCATGCACACACACACACCATGCACACACACACCATGCACACACACCATGTACACATACACCCTGCACACACACCATGCACACACACACCATGCACACACACACCATGCACACACACCATGTACACACACACCATGAACACACACACAGTGCGCACACACACCATGTACACACACCATGCACACACACACCGTACGCACACACACCATGCACTCACACACCATGTACACACACACATCATGCACACACACACCGTGCACACACACACCGTGTGCACACACACCACGCAAACACACACACCGTGCACACACACACCGTGTACACACACCATGCACACACACATGTACACACACCATGCACGCACACACCGTGCACGCACACACACCATGCACGCACACACCATGCGCGCGCACACACCATGCACTCACACACCATGCACACACACACCATGCACACACACCATGTACACATACACCCTGCACACACACCATGCGCACACACACCATGCACACACACACCATGCACACACACACACCATGCCTGCACACACACCCCAGGTACACTTTCTGGTTTGTCAAGCTAAAACAGCACCATAAGTAAATTTTTGTTCTGTTCAAAAACACATTCATAAGTCAACATTTGAGGGACATCGTCTTGATCTACTTCTCACATCTATCTTTTTAGATTTATCTTTGTTTGACCGTATCCATGGCGGACTCCCTCCCTCTCTTTTCATTCTTCCAAAGGCATCTCAAGCACGACCGCCTGTCCCACGGGTCCGTTCACTTGCTCACTCTGCATGTGAGCGGCTGAAGGAAATGTTTACGGTGTGTCCAAGTCAGTTCTCAGTCCCCCAGGTTTGGTGCCTTGTTTCTAAATATTCCCACAAGCTCAAGCTGTAAGAGCAATTACTCTCTTCTCTCAAAGGAAGGAACTTAGTTTAAAACTGAACTTCTCAAAGGCATATTTCCCCAACTTTTCATCTACTTCTCTCCATGCATTTTTCTTCATTATTTTCATCAAAGTGATTGTTAGAGGTATACATATATGAAAATGACTGACACAAACAGTTATGCCCTAAAGACAGATTTGTTAATAAAAACATTAAAGAATTAAAGAAATGAATACAAAAACATGTCTATAAAATGAAAAATGCGTTTCCTTCATCATGATGAAAATAACCATAAAAAAATTATCATTTATGTTGAACGTGTACAGAAATCATAAGTTTATTAGTCAGCAATACACAGTAGTGTTTGTTATATGATATCTGATTTTTAAAGCGTTTCTGAGAATATTTTAAAAATATTTACCCAGGCACAAAGACAATTTGCGAACATCATGGAAAAGAATAAGCACTCTAGGGCAGATGTGGTCTGTTGGAATCTGTTTGAATGATCATAGAAAAAGCAACGTGTAGACTGTTAAAAACAAATGTGGTCAGCAAACTGTTAATGCACTTTAAGGCTGCATCAGCACGTGACATCACGCTCAGCACTCTGGACAGAGCCAGTGGTCGTGGCTTAGGAAGAGGAGAACATGGCAAATAGTCCAAGGGAACTAACCTGGTGGGTTAAGCCGGCTGGGTAATTAGAAAAGGGGAAAAGAGAACCAGACAGCTGTTCACATGAAAGAACTACATCAATGGCTAGTATTAAAATATCTTAACAAGAGCTGATGTCTGGAAGTTAAACAGGAAATGAAAATTAGGTTGGAATGCATGTATTTCTAGAAGCTTTTGAGAATTTTTGAGCATCCTGGCAGGTCACAGGTGGCAAATCTTCTGCAAAACTGGCTTTTCTTCCTCAGTGTCTTTAAAACATGAACTTCATATTGCTCAGGTATCATGTGGACTGATGCAATCAAATTAGTATAAAATTATAGAATATGACGACTGTGTTATTATCACATCCAGATTACTCTTGGCAATGTCTAAAAGCCTATATAATTCCCCAGGAGCTATAATGTCCCAAGGACTCGAGTTGGAGATCTTCAGTATTAGAAAGATCTTAATGGGTTTCTTTTTTTGCTTTTTTAACATCTTTATTGGAGTATAACTTAATGGGTTTCTAATCCACCCTCTTATCCCTTGACATGACCCCAGTGTTAGTAAACCACACCCCCAGGTCAAAGCTGGCCCGCTATCTTTTCTGCACAGCTCATGAGCTAAGACTTTTTTTTTTTTTTTTAAATAACTCACGGTAAATCAAAAGAACAACATTTTGTGACACATGAAAAATACACAAAGTTTAAACTTGAGCATCCAGGAATAAGGTTTGTTACAACCCAGCCACGCACTTTACGTATTATCTGCGATCATTTCATCCCCAACAGTCGAGTTGAGGAAACACAACAGAGACAGTAATGCCCCCCAAATATCTGACCCTTTAAAAAAGGTTTGCTGACTCATGATATAATCCATCTCCACTACAACTGGCCCATGAAATTATCATCGAAACATAATTAAAATCCAGTTGTACAGAACTTGCTGGTCTTTGGGCTTGCATGCATTTTGGTTTGATTGATTTTTCTGACATCTTCACTGAGAATAAAGTTGAAGAGAATACAAATGACACACAAATCTCTGTTCAGTTTTGTAATATTTTTCCAATTTGCATCCCAATATTGCTTCAGTTGGTTTTGTTGTATTCCTTACAATGATACTGCAGACATGAAAAAATAAATTAGGAAAAATTGTAATCTTACCCAAATTCAAGCATCAAAATTCAACTGAGGGCCTCCCTGGTGGCGCAGTGGTTAAGAATCCGCCTACCAGTGCAGGAGACACGGGTTCGAGCTCTGGTCTGGGAAGATCCCACATGCCTTGGAGCAACTGGGCCCGTGAGCCACAATTACTGAGCCTGCGCTCTAGAGCCCACGAGACACAACTACTGAAGCCCGCGTGCCTAGAGCCCATGCTCCACGACAAGAGAAGCCACCGCAGTGAGAAGCCCACGCACCGCAACGAAGAGTAGACCCCACTCGCCACAACTAGAGAAAGCCCGCATGCAGCAACGAAGACCCAACACAGCCAAAAATAAATAATAAAATAAATTTATTAAAAAAAAAAAAAAAGTCAATTGAAAGTACAATTCTGCAAGGCCCTGGTGTAGAAACCAGTGAAACAGACCTCAAGATCCAGGCTCTTCTCCACATCCCCACAAGCTCTATTGTCCTGAGGAAATCATGAAATCTGACCAGACCTTAGTTTTTTTCTCAAATACTACTTTACAAATTAGTTTAGTGGCACCCAGCTGTATTGGCATGGAGGATACCTGAGGCAGAGGAAGTGGACACTCATCCTTTCTCCAGCTAGAATAGCTCTGATTTTCATCTGATTCTCCAGGCTAGAAGATAATGTAGGGTAATTTTTCATCTCATTATTCTCTGATTTCTAAGAAGTTACTTTATCTCCAAGGCAAAAAAAGGCAAATGACTTTAGAATTTGGACTAACAATCAGGAGATCTGTATTTGAGTTTTAGCTTCACTCCTTACTAGCTTATCTTGAATCAGATATACTGGGAAATCACAGAATGCTTTCAATGAAAATAGCCATTCATGATCTTAACTAGCTAGACTCACCTTGAACCTCTCTAAAAAGAAGACAAAGACGCTTTAAACTTCTTCAGTAATGGTGCATAGGCAAAACTACCTAATGGCACCAGTGCTCTCTACTGTTTGACTTTTTGGTCTATCTCTCTAAGACTTTGTTCTTTTAAGTATGTAATGTTACTTGAATATGTCTAATCAAACATAGACACAAAGGCATATGCTGCATCTATCTAAGAAAGTAAAACGGTAAGACTAAGAAAGACTGCATTATAATTTACAGAGAAATTACAGGAAAGGGCTGTTTTGAAATAGAACAAAGAGAAATCATTTCCCATTGGCTATTGTGAAAGCCAGCCAAAGAGAAGGTGACACTGGCAAATCTGCTCTCAGCTCTTTGGTGGAAAAGCAATGCTAGTTGGAATATAATTTCACATCTGTATGCAACTGCAGTATCTTTTATTAATACAACCTCCTTTTGCATCTCCTGTAGCACTAACTCAATTCTGAGTGCCTAGGAGGTGTCCACTGCTGAGTCTTATTGGATTGAATTTTAGTAACTAAAAGAAATCGTATCACATCAAAAGACTGTTCAAAAAATAGATTTAAGACAACTTCCAAACTTCATACATGATTAGAAGATAATGGTAAAACAAGTAAAGGAAACAAAGGATGACCCAAAAACAGGGCAAAAATAAAACAGGTCACCAACAAACTCACATACAAGAAACACCCTATGCCATGCTAGACATGGATGGCTTACCTTAAGGTTTCTGTGCACTGGCACAAAGATGGAAAGAGAAAAAATCAGTTCCAAAATCCACCAGGCACAAATAAGCTAGTGGCTCAGGAAAAGCAAATGTCAGGTTTACCGCTTATACAAAGTATTAAAGAGAAAGAATCTTTTCATTTATTCAACAGATAATCACTGAATGTGACCTCTGTATGAAGCACTGTGCCTAGGAAATTATACATAAAAAGTGAGAAACACAAAATAAATGTCCTTGATTATCTGTCTCATAGTCTCCACAGGGGATGCAGATGCAAAGGATGCAGGAACACACGCGAAGCACTACAAATACTAGGAGAGCGTGATGAGGTCTGGACCAGGAGGAAAGAGAATCAGAGCTGCCTGGAGAGGCGCCGAGGGCTTCAGGACAAGGACACCGGGGGTGGACCCCCTGCGTAAGAGTTTACCAAAACCCACAGTGACATGAAGCTTAAGAGCGTGAACAGATCTGGGCGCCAAATAAAGTTGCACCAACATCAACCATCACACATTTAAAATTAGTACCACAGTCCTTCCACGGGACTCCATGGATGGTATGCTTTACATCTGGTTCTTATTCACACACATTGCAGTGTTTCTACTCTTGGTTTTTAAGGGGAGAACCGAGTCTAGAAATATCTGAAGGCAACTTCAGCTCACAGAAATGGAAAGGCTTCTATAGTTTTAAAAAATGTATAAAGTCAGACCTTTTTGATCATTAGCTAGATGAAATATCCTCATGGTGTTTCTTTCCACGAAAACGTAGCCAAGTCCTATCTGCAAAGATTAAAGTTTCAAAATAAACAGAAATGTGTATGTGTGTGTGTGTGTGTGTGTGTGAGATAATCTGCTGCATCCATATTCTCTTAAGTAAATTTAGATCTGGACAGCTGATTTCACCTTTCTCTTAAGGACCACTATCACTTGAAATTGTAAATCTAGCCCAAACCTGACTTTCATCACATCCCTCCGCCCCCTTATTCTCCCATAGCACTGTTAAATCAGTAAAATGTTTAATGAACAAACATGCTCCCTTAGCTCATCTACACCTGTGTTCCTCTAATTTAGTCATAAACCTTTCTCCTCGTGATACGACAGTTAGCGATCCCTTAACCAGAAGGTGCCCTGGGAGAGCCCTAGGATGACACCACATGCAGAGAACATAACAACTTGAAAGAACAAAAATCCAACTGCTCATATAGGCTAAAATCTTCCCTTCCTGCTAATTCAGTTAGAAACTATTAATATGATTGCACATGCCCATCTTCTGCATACATTGAGAAATGAGCTGAAATTTGAAAATAAATGAAATTCAGTTTGGATCCAAAGGGTAAGCTTGCCACGTTGGTGTAATTTCTGCAGATAACCCAACTTTCTCTAGAGAACTAATTGAAGATTTTAATCAGAATGACTCTGTAAAGGGCTTGTTTACTGACTAATTTCCTTTGTGATGTTTGGTAGCGATCGGTGGTTTTCTAAAACTATTTTTGAAGTTATGGAAAGCTATTTTTCTAAGGCTTAGGGAGAAGCTACCTAAGGATGCCTCAGAAGAGAGGATAAGATGTGAGTGTCACTGTATTTTACATTTTCCTTGAAGCATCCTTTTTGTGGTAAGCAGAGGAAGTATTATCCCCTCTACTTTAATGATAAGGAAAAGTCAGATTCAGAAATAGCGATTTGTCTAAGGCTACCTGATTGAGAAATGCAGGGCTCTAACTAGAATCTACCCCCTCTTCCTTTACAACATTCTTTCTACCATGTTTCATGTTTTCTTCTAATAAATGACACTGAAAGCTTCAACATTTAGTAATCAAATCACCTTGGGCAACTCTTGTTTCTCCCTGAAAGTCCAGTTTCACAGCCTCAATTCATTTAAAAGAGTAATGAATTGTGAAATAGAGTCAATTTCTAGCATATGTCTAAATAAAAGGGTTAGTTGCAAGGTAATTTATGTGTCTCAAATACCCTGAAGGAATTCTCATACATTACCATCCTCATTTCTCTAAGTTTTCTAAAACTAGAATAGGTTTTGGCCTTACATATTATTTTTGTATTCAGGTTACATTTTAACTCTGGGAGGTTACCTTTAAGAGAAAGCAGGGAACCAAAATGCTCAGTTACAGGAAAGGTTGAAGGATGACCTTTATAATACCAAAGTTTAACAAAACAAACGGCTGCTGTAGACTTAAGGGATGCAAAGTAATAGCTTTGGTCCCTTAGCTCTGGAATCTTGCCTTTTCCTTGACCACAGGGGCTTACTTTTAGCTCATGTCAAATAAGAATCTCTGAAAGCCAGAACTTGACATATGAGCGGCTGTTTTGTGCTAAGTTTGATGCCTCCCCCATGGGAGGTCTTATCACGAAACACAGATGCTCCTTCCCACTGGCCACAGTCGCCTTCATCCCTCCTGCTCTACTGCAGAGCTCTGGTCATTGGAAATCCTGGATTGGACCCGTTTGGGAGCCAGCCAGAGGTGGCTCTGTGTATCCACAGCCCGGGAGCCTCACTCAGAGTGATGACAGCCCTAGGGACTGTGCCCTCAACCTAGGTTAGGGCCAACAACCGAAACACCTAAAGGGCACTTGAACTCTGGAATCCAGAAGGACTGAAATAGCATCGTGAATGAAATGGAAAGCTCAGGTGATGTTCAGACAGACGTCTTCTCTCCAACCCTGATTCAAGCATCACACTGTACCCATTGCCTGCACCGCTCCAGCACATCAGGTCACAACTACAATGACAAGATCACTGCAGCAACGAGCTTACAGCCTGGAAGGGGGAAAAGTGAACTTTCATCTTCATTCTTCATTTATTCAACTAACACTGCAGTAACTACGAGGTGGAAAAAACCCCTAGGTGCTGGTTGAGGAAATTGAGAGCTGAATTAATCAATTATACTCAGAGGAACAGAGTCTAGTGGCATTTACAAAATAACTACTAATTAATTCCTAAGTGTTGTAACAAAGGTGTACTCGTATATTTTTAGCAATGGTTCCTGGCACCTGCTTCTCCTGAAATGTCTCCTTCTGCCCCTGAGTCCTACTTGTTTTCTCATAATCCAATGATTGGCTAGCAATCTCTGGTAGGTATTCTTATATCCCTTACTTTCACAGAAGGACTCTGCTTTCCTCAGGCTTGGAGAAGCTGTAAGTCAGTTCCTACGTGTGCAGGTGAGAAGGTGGGTATTCTGAGCCCCGTGGTGCTACAAACACGGTCCTCCAGGAAACAAGCTTGCTTCCTCCTAGTCATTTGCTTTATTATTATTATTTTTTTCCTTTCATAATGTACTTTTTTGCTTCTGGTCAGTAGGGATCAAAGTTGTTTCTGCTACTTCTACTAAAGAAAAAACTACCTCACGAAGAAGTTAATAACATTTCTCAAGCTTGATCCTGACTCCTGGTCCTCTCCCTCACTGTGCCTGTTCCTAAGAAGGGAATATTAGGAAATATTCCCCTTTCCTACGAAGACATTATTCCTCAGGGCTACGTGTTTCCTTAGCTACGGTAAAATGCTAACTGGAAAAAGTGAGACCCCCTCAGCCTCCTTGGTTCCCCCTCTCTCCTCCATCTGTCTTGCCACGGCTCATATTTAAGACCCTGGTATATGCCAATTATTATATCATATGTGTTAGGAAGGGTTACCTAAAACTTTCAAACACACAGTTCTATGAGTACTATTGTGGCCAAAGAACAGATTAGGAAATAAAAACAAACAAAAAATAAATAAATCGTGAAATTCATAGAATTAGAAAATGGCAGGTCGTTGGCTTTAAATGTGTATTTTATGTGAAAATCCTGAAGGTGCCTTAATTCTGGGGGTTGAGAATGGAGTAGGGGGAGTTTAACAGGAAAAATTTCCTAGGGCTAATGTCTTCTGAGAGGAGTCTTGAGTCTTCAGGAGGAATTAGCCGGACATGGAGGAGAAAAAGACATTTTTAGTTGAGTAAGACCCATGTGAGATCACAATTTTGCCACTCACTTCGTGCGCCCGGGATCCAGGGCCCGAGGAGGGCAGAGGAGATGCCAGGCCCTGGAGGACACAGACCTTTGTCATTACAGATGGTAGAGCACTTTTGTAAATTGCAAACCGCACAAACCAAAATATAAAAACATTGGTATTCAAAATCACACTGACTTTATGTGACGAAAGATCATTTTTCAAAAAAAATAAGTCAATGGCTTAAAACAAATATGGCACTGATACAAATGCAGACAATTTAAGTTCAACCTGTTGCTGTGTGGCTAAAATTGTTCAGTTTTACCCACTATGAGCTCATCCACTGCTGGGCTATCTTCTTTTGGGCAGGAGAAGGACGGGGCAGGTGACCTTGATGTAGAAGCCAGGCATTACTTTCTATACTGGATCCACTTTGATTCTTATAGTGTGAAACAAACAAATCAGACCCGCTTCGAGCTAATGGGATTGTGAACGGCAAAACCAAGAAGTGAGATCAAATGATCTCCATGTTTATGAGGGGTTTTCCAGATGATTTAGAAAATCATAAAATTATTTTTCAGACTATCATCAAAATTAAAATTCCATACTAAATACTGTTTCAGATAATCCACAAAACACCAATGAATATGTCAGTAGATCCAGAGGGCATGAAAGATGCAACTACAAATGCCTTCTTTGCAACTGAAAAAAAATAGGAAATATTCCCACAAACGTTTTGTATTCCTAGTCACTTTGAGTTTCAAGAAACATAGATTTTGCTACCGGGAAAGGATTACAGAAGTCACAGATGTAAACCCCTCATTTTGCATGTAAGTAACAAAGGTTTAGAAATGTTGTTTGCCCAGAGTGACACAAATAAGAAGTTATTCAATTAATGCTACATTTTCTCTACGAAAGCCATTTAAAACAACTTATCAATTCCAAGTTTTACTTTCAAGAATAAAAATGTGACACTTTAGTTCTGAGATTCATTTAACAGTCATCTTGGTGGAAACCATGGGCAGATCCATGCTACTGAAATGTACAAGGGGCTGATGAGGTCAATTTCAAAATAATGAAAATGAGCTTAATTTAAATGAGATTCAACCCATTTCTCTTTGTTTTGTGTGGCTTGTCAGCCACAACTTCCTCAGAAGAGTGTTCAAGAAAGAATTAGGA
Source organism: Balaenoptera musculus (assembly GCF_009873245.2). Lineage (NCBI taxonomy): Eukaryota > Metazoa > Chordata > Mammalia > Artiodactyla > Balaenopteridae > Balaenoptera > Balaenoptera musculus. The sequence goes on along the minus strand of NC_045805.1, from coordinate 8,770,532 downwards.
AAACTATTTAACAATGCAGTCATGAGTTAGAGAGTAAATTACGGTGAATGCTGGCAGGTATTTGGATATGATATTAAGTGGAGAACAATTAATTTCTTGAGGACATTATTTCCCAAGTTATATCAGGTTATTTTAACAATAAAAGAACAGATGTTATCAACTTCAGTTAAATTTTATGTTAAGTAACATCACATTGAGTTGCTTTTGATTCTGTAATTGACAAAGGTCAAATGCATAGAGTGACTATCAAATCTTAATATAAAATCTGACCTTTCCTAGAAGACCTAAAAGATCATGAATAAATAAAATCTATAGAAGGAAACTCCAGAATGCACGAGCTGGTCAACTAGAAAGCAAAGACATGTTCAATATGAAGACAGATTACTGATTTCAAAAAGTGATTTCAAAAATTTAATTTCAACAATTTAAGTGTTTTCAACAATTTTTCCTTTATTAGGAAGCACTGTCTTATGAAATACATTGACTTTACACATTGAGACATGTTCTCAATTCTAGAAGTAAAGCAATAAGGAAAGGGAAAACTTGAGCTCAGTAAACCAAAGGGGAAAAATGTAAATGTTCTTGGGGAGCATGTGAAGTCCTGGATGAGGGCACCAAAGCCTGGAAGGAGATGTGCTGATGCTGAATCAACATCTAAAACTGACTTTAAATTTCTCCTATGTGTTTTCCCTCAAAATTCAACATCAGACATAAAAAATATTTGCTTAATGAACCATGCTTTGTGTTGGGCTTCACGGAGATTTTGTTTTTGCCTTTCACACAGCACACGTGATTTAACTTATTTGCCGGCATATAAATGGCTCGAGCGTTAAAACCACTGTTCATCCCCTCAGTGACCCACACTTAATTGTGGCTCATCTGGTTACAGAAACAGCACCAGCCAAAAGAGCATGTCCAGCAAGCTGTTTTTGCACCACGTTCATTTGAGGTACATTAGGGAACTTCATCAGCCTCCCACGATGATACATTGTTTCACTTTTTCCTAACACCTGCAGTTCAGTGCGCTCCTGAGGCTTTTATTCCTGGTGATGTCAGTATCTGTGCAACTATATATTAACACCTGGGAACACTGCTCCCCCACTGTTATTAACTCACATACAGACTTGCCTGAAAGTGCATTTTTTTTTAATTTAAAATATACACTCTACTACATATAAAATAAATAGCACATACTACTATATATAAAATAAAACAAATATAAAATAAAGGACCTACTGTATAGCACAGGGAACTATACTCAATATCTTGTAATGACCTATAATGGAAGAGAAAGTAAAAAAAAAAAGAATATATACATATATATGTATAACTGAATCACTTTGCTGTATACCTGAAACTAACACAGCATTGTTAATCAACTACATTTCAATGAAAATTTTAAAAAAATAAAAATGGAAATGGAAATACAATAGAAACATTCCAGGCAGCTTGACTATAATTAAACTTTCAAAGCTGACCATCCCAAAGCCACTGATGTTCCTACTTTACCAACAACCTTCTAGAGGGTGGTTTTTAGCTGCGTAAATAGCTGACCAGTGAGTATTAAACCAACGGAACATTTCAGCATCTTCATCTCTTCTTGGGGTTGGAAAATCCATTCTAATATTCACTAAGCTGCTCCTTTCATAACTATTAAAATATAAAGTCTCCCAATAGGACAACCGAAATGGCATGCGATACGAGGAACCAGACATCTGCTTTTGCTAATATTATAATACAGGGCTTTGAATGTCAGAGAGGAAATCAGAGTCATGAATGTTTAATCACTGCATGTTGTAGGAAAAAGCTGGTGCCTGCATGAGCACTAAACATAGATGCTGGGCTTCACCCTGAGTCCCTCATGTCACCTTCTTGAACACGAGAGAGCCCATCTACTCAAAAAGAAAAAGAAAAAGAAAAAAAAAACAGCATTTACTTAGAATTTTCCCTTGTAGAACTACTTTTCGCTCTTATTCTTATCCCGATGACACAGGAATGACGTTCTGATCATACTGGGTTGGCCAAAAGGTTCGTTCGGGTGACAGGAAATCCGAACGAACTTTTTGGCCAATCCAATAAAAGTAGTCAATTCAGTGTATCTTTTCCCTATGTTTATATATGGGAAAGCACAAAAAAAGAGCTGCAATATGTTTTCATTAAAAGTAAAGTGAATGGGAAGGATTTCAATAATTTAGTAAAATAGTTTCTCAACAGAAATAAGTATAGGGGAAAAAAAAAAAGTGAGATCCAGGAGTGTTTAGAGAGAAAATAAGTGACGCAAACATTCCACACATGAGTCACCCAAGAATGGCATGCTTTAAATCCTATGATGTTTACACAAGTGTCTCACCAAAGGGATTCCAGGTTTCAGGCCCAGCTCATCTTTTAGTCAACTTCCCCGAACATCAATGTGTTTCTCCAGTGTGGTTTGTAAGTTACCCACATGCTACTAGCCTGGACTTGCTGGAATGAATGAAGAATCTCCATTCCAGCCCTATTCCTGAGCCAGAGTCTTTGAGGATAGGAATCTGGAATTTTTAAGAAACACCCCAGACAAGTCTTATGATTCAAACCACCTGTTTTGTTTTATTTTTATTTTTTCCTTTTTATGGGTTTTATTCCTCTATCTCTTTGAGCGTCTTAAGTATGCTTATTTTAAAGTCCTTTAAAGTTTATTCTTAAACCTATCACTATGTTGGACGTTTTCACTGTATTTGCTTTATTCATATGCTCTGAGAACTTAGTTTGCAAGCTAACTTACAGTGGAGGTGTCTTGCCTGTGTGTTTTCTCCTTCTCACTGATGAAATAAAATTCACATGTTATGGCAAGACAAGAAAAATTTAAACAGAATATTTTTCTCTGCCCGTTTGGTCCTCCTGTCTCCCCTTTAGTGTGTGCTGGGCATCTGCATTAGCCAGCCCTCCTTAGGAGAAAACCTTCCTTCTTAGTCTTGTAGAAGGTCAGAATGACCCACTACTCTGCTTTGTATGTGCAGATCTGGATTGCCTAAACAGTCAATATGTCATTTGATGCATAACCCTTTGTCTCACTAATGTATGTAACTGTGCTTTGACCTCTAATGGGCGGACAGTCCTCAGAGCTTTCTGAAAGACTGTCTCCCAGGTTATAATCCTCAGGTTGGCTCCAATAAAATTTTCCATGTCTTTCTTAGAATGACTATGGATTAATTTTTTCGTGGAAATCACCACGCTTGCCGTACTGTGCCTGGGGACATTGAGGGTGCTCTGGTCCAGCCTTGACCCACTGTGGGACTGGGGCCAGTTCCGACTTGTTGAACTACCTCTGCTTCTTACGTAAAATCTAGAAGTTGAAACTGTAATTAATTTAGACCTTTAAGTTTGCATAGACATGTGATATTTTTATTTCAAAATGCGAATTATAAGAATAGTAACTGAAGGACTTCAAAGGGTAAAAACATTGGAATTCAACTGGTATAAAATTCTTATATTGTATGTGGTGATAAGTGGTAAGATGTTTAAGCAGGTAGATGGTTTCAACTGAAAAATCCTAGTACAGTATTATGGGCTCCCAGGGCTAAAAATAACCTCATAGATCTAATCTGGCCTTTTTCCTCTTCAAAGTGTCTCCCGCTATTACCCAAGTTGTTTAAACCACTCACAGAGCAGCGGAACCAGGCCCACTGCATTTCATCAAATAATCAAATTATTTGGAATATCAAGTATTGATTCTAAGACATAGAACAGTAAGAGTTTGTATTTTGGCAAACCCAAGCCTTCCCCTCCCCTGACACGGCCTGACTTCAAAGGCTACTCTGCACTGTCACTTCTAGATACCTTAAAAACATGCAACTGGAAAAGAAAATCTGTAAACTCGAGTGGTCTGCATAACTTTAGTCCCTTGGATTTAAAAAAAAAAAAAAAGTAAGCACACTCAAATGAATATAAGCTATACTGAGTTAAATATAACTTTGATGTTCGCTTCATTGTAAGACTTCAAAACCTTTTCATGTGGTCAGAATCAATGTGAGGCAAGAGATAATCAGGCCTGATTTTTCAGGCTGTAGATTAAAAAATAAGAAGAGGAAAGAGGAGGAGGAGGATGGGAAGAAAGAGAGGAGGTGAAATACCAAAACTGTCTTACAAAATAGAAAGGTGTGATGATATAGCTTAAGTATCTATCATAGTCTGATACAAAATGATAGTGAATATAATTGTAATATCCATAAAAATTAGAGAATATATTTAAGAATTACCATTACTAGTTGTATAACGCATGGATGGTACTCAAGTTTAAGATGCATAATAAACATCTTCTAATTCCTCTTCTCCTGGGATTACTGTTCCAAGAAACACATGATATCTGCTGTTTTATTTACATACATATGTACATAAGCATATGTATGTTGTACACATGCATTATAATAAATAGAATATATTCTAGAATGTATTCTATTCAATTTATATTCTACTATATTCCATATATTCTACATAGTAAAATATAAATAGAGTAGATCATATTATAGAATAGAATATATAAATAGAAAACAAATATATATGTGTTTATATATACAACTTGATATACATCTATATCATTTTGTGTAACATATAATTATATATAATATATAATTATATATAAGTTGATATAGTCTCAAAATTCCCATGCATGTAAAATGAGGACCTTTGCTGCATTTTCAGGAATGAAGTCTTCTGGAGGATTATCATGCAATCGTAAGTACCAAATGCATAGCACTGTGGATCTCACTGAATTTTTGCTTTAATCAGTGGTCACAAAGAGCAGTCATGGGCCAGATAGAGGTGGTGCCATCTGGCTGCTGCCTAATTTTGTAAGACCCATGAGCTAAAAATGATTTTACATTTTTAAATTGAAAAAAAAAAAAAGGCGATGACTATTTCTTGCCAGGTGACACATACATGAAATTCACCTTTGCGTGTCCACACACAGAGTCTGGTTGGAGCAGAGCCACACCCATTGGCTATGTGATGTCTGTGGCTGCACCACCAGGTGAGTTAAGTAGACACAACGGAGCCCAGAAGACCCCCTAAACCTAAACTATTTCCCATGTGGCCCTTTAAAGAACAAGTTGAGCGGAAAGAATAGACTAATAGGGCATAGATACACAATGCAATAATTCATCAATTCCTCCCCTTGCTGACTTGTTTTCTTTTACAAACTCTTTCTAGTTATAAGGAGCGAGATATTTCTGGTATCATCATTAAAATGATTCTCAAGATAAGTGGATGTGACTTGAAAAAGCAATTAGGTTGCAATACAGCTCTGTTACCCAAGGTGAGACTAAACAAGCTATAAATCAAATAAGAGTGCCTTTATTTCAAAGCTGTAAGGATTTTAAAACATAGTTTTATCAATGATCACAATAAACCTGAAAATACAAGATGCTAAAAATTTTTAAAAAAATAACACCGAGCACAGCCCTTTCATAATCTTTAATACACACACGTGCACAAACACACATACACGTTCATTTATACACACATGTATGCATTTCAAAAGTAAATATGCATAGAACACCAATGAAATATTTAGTAGTAAACACAGGATACTGCTAAGTGCAGGGATACTGGGCTGGAAATTGAGAAGCGTTCCAGGCCCAGTTCAACACAAACAAGCTACTTAATTCACCTTCAACAATGAAAAAGCCCGAGTTTGAGTTTCATCATCTGTGAAATGAAGGAAATCCCTCTTTCTCAGGCTCCTTCACTCCAGGAGAATATTTAACGCAATACTGTGCCGTGTGTATATGGCTCTAACGCTTCGTTCCATGCAAGGTAAAATATTATTATCTTACCAGGTCTATATAGGTGCAGTGTTTCTAAACAATGGAATTCTCAGGAGTTATCAATGGAGTTTGAAGCTACACTAGCATAGCAACCAAAGAAACTGTTTAACTTGCCCCTGTTTTCTCTAGGAGGTTAAAGCTAAGCCATCCTTGAGAGATGGGATGGAATCCCTCTTCTGCCTTAGAGAAGTCCCTAATCACACTGAGAGAGGGGCTCTGCCCACCCTCCCGATATATTGCAGATCCGGTATCCTACTGTGATGAGAAGGCGTGTGGTCTTTGGAGGGAACATGGTGTTGTAAAGACTGAATTAACTCAAGAATCAGTCAGCTTGTACTTGCAATCCCATGGCCAACATACAGGATTGGCTCTGAGCGTGAAAAGTTAGATCTCTGGGTTTTGGTGGAATTATCTGCAAACATGGGGGGCATGGCCTGGCCCACTTCCATGCGCTTGACCATCTCTCCTATTGTCTGAAGTGAGAGTCCCTTTGAATACATAGTTCAGGGACAACAGTCCCAAATCCTACACAGCTCCCCAATTTAATCATGGGTTAACACATCAACATTCCACGCAAGAATATTCCCTAATTAAGACCTTCCTTGTGGTCAGCATGTTTAATTAGGCAAAGTCCACCCTCATCCTATTTTGTTCTCCCGTTATCACTTTCCTACTAGCATCTCTGGGTGAGTTCCTCTAGTGTCTTACTAAGTGGGATCTTGGGCAGGGCACTTAACTTCTCTGTAAGTTCAGTTTCCTCTTCGACAGACTGCATACACCTGGCAGGTTTGTGTGTGAGGATGACATGAGAGAATAAAGAATGCACCACTGTGACTGTCATCTAGTAAACAAATGGCATTGATCACTATTGCAGTAAGGGGTCTTTCCCAGTGAACGTTGACTGCCCCATGAAGCAGCATCTGTCCTCCTGAGTTTGCTTTCATTTAAAGGTATTTCCAAAATATGCCCAATCCAATAGAAAGTGCAAATCAGCCTTTGCTCGTTTGTCCTTTTATGTTATTAACATCACGTCTCTACCTTAATGGTAAGTTACCACAACAGTCTTCTATTAAAAGAGTATATTTAAAATTAAATAATTATGCTTTATTAAATTCTCTAAGATCTTGCTGTCATAAGCTCTTTTTTCATTGCACTTACTTCCTGCTCCAATCTCCTGGTCCTTAATCATACACTTACTTGCAAAACTGATTGCCAAGCTTATGGTCTCTTTTATTTTTAATATTGCTTAAGTGTACAAGTCCCTTCAAATTAGAATTGGGTTTCTGAGAACAGGTGTGTGTGTGTGTGTGTGTGTGTGTGGTATATTTTTAATCATCCTGTATCTCTCCTGGGACTTGAAGAGTACTTAGCTGGCAGTGGTTGATGGATTAGTATGTTTCTTATAAAATAAGACACTTAAAATTAATGCTATATAGAGAAAAAAAGTGGATTTTTGGTGTCTGACAGATGTCCTCATGTCCCAACTCTTGTGGCATCAGCTGTGAAAGCTAATAGTTACTGACTCTCTGAGTTTCTCCTTTATCATTTGTTCAGTGGGCAAAATAAGACTTACTTTGTGGAGCTGTAGGGTTTAGATTAGAAAACATGTTTTTGGTGTAATATCTAAGTTACCCAAAAAGCAGGAAGGAACAAAATGAATAATTAGGAAAGAAATATCACTATAGGTTCAGAAATAATTCAAAATAAAGAAATATTTTAAAAATATTAGTCAATGACCTATCTGTTGGCTGTGGTCATCTGCAATTTTTAACTCATTTAATACATTCTTATACACATTCTTTATTGTGTGCCAGGCACTGTTTCTACACACTTCAAAATTCAACTCATTGTATTTTTATTTTCATAACAACCAGATGAGATAGATACTGATATCCTTTCCATTTCACAGATGAGAAAACTGAGGCCCAGAGGGTTGGTAACTTGCCCTTGGTTATACAAACTAAAAAGTGATGGAATTCAAGTTTGAAACTTAGATTCTTTACTCTTTTGCTCCTAATTCCATGTTCTACTGCCTCTATTTTTTTTACCTTAAAGAAGCTTTCCTATAGAAGCAGCAGCAGCAGCCAAGGATTTGAAATATGATACGTAAGGAACATAAGAGGAAGATCTGAGAAAATTTAATTGATAGCAAAAATGAGGACTAGGTTAAAATTCCAAGGAGTGCTTTATAAAAATGCAATTATGACAGAAGATAATTCAGTTTAAATGAGTACAGTGAAGAAAAAAATCCATTACGTCTATATTTTTAAAGGATATTAGAGGATTTAATAAATAGTTTCAGTGGGGTCAGGCAGGTAAAGGCCAGACTGCAGAGTTTCAAATGGCAAATTAAGCAAAAAACAGAGAAATGATGACCGGATCATTTCCTTAAGGAAATGAGCTATGTTACCAATGAAGACGCACCTTTTAGGTGAGATGGGGGTTTTAATCAAAGGAGAAGCGGGAGACTCTCCTTTTCCAGGAGGGACTTGTGTTCAGCCCTGCAGTTCCCACCCATCTGCCTGACACCCCTCTTCTTGGGTTCAGCTCAGAGGAGACACAGTCCATAGTCACTGAGCCAAAGGCTTAGGTTGGTCTTCAGACAGGAGGGGTCTTTTTAAAAGGACTCTAGCTGAGAGTGTTACTATTTATTTCAGAGTACTCTTTATTCTTTCTTTTTTTTTTTTAAATTTGTTAAATAGAACAAGATTTTGAATTTACTGTGGAAAGTAGGTTCTAGAACTGTATACAGGGTAGTATAGAGTCGCTGCTCAGTAAGTCTTTTCTCTGATCACTAGCTTACTACTATCCTCTCCACCCTCCCCTCCAGAAAAAGGGTAAAATAAAAAAGAAACAAAGTTACAGAATGGCTGATAAGACTTTCAAAGGCAAAACCACTTTAGGTATATGGTTTTGTAACCAAGTTTTCTTTACTGAGTATTGTAGTATTTTCAATTTGAAAGAAAGCCGTCAAACATATGTCTTCAATTGAAATATATTACATATTTATAAGCTTTTTAGTTAAATTTAAAAATGAAAGGGAATCGTGTCGCACTTTGATTTTACAATATGGGATATTTCTCCCCATGCTAATTCACTGGCACCAAGGCCACCTAAACCCGTGGCTCATCATCATTACAAAAATAATTTTTAAATACTTCCACATAAAGGATTATTTCTGAAACTGTTAGAAGGGATGAGATCATAGAATTTAACCCAAGCATCTAAAAATTACATGTAACATCTCAGGAGCAAACTTTAAACAGAATTACAGTTTTAAATGTTTCTTTCCTCTTTTATAGGGAGCACAAAATTCAGTTTTAACTACTGAGCAGTTGGTTCATGGTAGATCACAACGTAAGTGTCTTCATTAGTCTTTCTACAGAACAAATAATAGATAAAAGACAGTTTCAAGCAGACCAGAGGCAGCAATAGAAACTGCTCCCATTTTATACTTTGTGGATCTAAGGATGACCCAAGTCAATATTTCTCAATTTTTTAATATTCATTTTCACTCCCTTACAGAGGTTTTTAGGCATTTTTTTCCTAATCACCCCCTATGAAATGTTAATATCACAGGTATACAGCATAACTGTTCACGTATTGTGTGTATATCTGTGTTTTAAGACTTTCTTCCAGCTTAACTGACATATAACTGACATATAATCCTGTGCAAGTTTAAGATGTACAATATGTTGATTTGATACACTTACATATTGTGAATTGATTACCATCAATAGCTTTAGTTAAAATCTCCATCATATCACATAGCACCATTTCTTGCTTGTGGTGACAGCATGGAAGATCTACTCTCTTAACTTTCTAGTATATAATACAGTGTAATTAACTACAGTCACCAGCTGGCACATCAGATTCCCCAGAACCTATTTGTTCATCTCATAACTGGAAGTTCGTCCTCTTCATCAACAATTCCCCATTTCCCTCTCCCCGCCCCCAACCATTCTACTCTCAGTTACCAGGAGTTCGGATTTTCCACATCCCACATATGAGCGACATCACACAGTATTAGTCTTTCTCTATTGACTTCTCTCTCTTAGCATAATGCCCTCCAGGTCCATCCATACTTTCACAACTGACAGCATTTCCTTCTTTCCCATGGCTGAATAATATTCCACTGTGTGTGTGCGTGTGTATGTGTATGTGTGTGTGTGTATGTGTATATATATATATATATCTCACGTCTTTATCCATTCATCTATTGAGGGACATCTGGGCTCTTTCCATGTCTTGGCCATTGGGAATAATGCTACAATGAACATGGGCATGCAAATATGTCTTTGATACTCTGTTCTCATTTCCTTTGGATATACATCAAAAAGTGGGATTAGTGGATCATACGGTACTTCCATTTTTTATTTTTTTGAGGAAGTTTCCATAGTGTTTTCCACAGTGGCTGAACCAATTTACATTCCCACTAATGGTGCACAAGGTTTAGCATAAAGACAATCTTACTTTTTATGTATAAAATATAGATAGATACACATGTATAAAAGAGAACCCTTGTGTATCTGTGCTTTACACATAGAAAAGTAATTGTTTTATCCCGTGCTCTAATATTCTAAACCTCCCCAATCTTAGGGGTCCTATCACCTCCATCTTTGCCTTCCTGGGCCATAAAAATGGCAAGGGGCTTGTAAAAAGGTTCACACCTCAAAGAAGCAGAAAAAGGATTTATAAGTTTATTCAGCCCAAGGAGAACACTAAGGCCCTCTTGGTCATATTCAATCCCATAAAATAACCAAAAATATTCCCTAAGGAAGTAACTTTCCCCTTTTTAGCTCCTGTTTACTCTCATACCTTTCATTATTATCCTAGTTGACATAATTTGGTAAAATTTGCTTTTATAATTTTTTCTAAAGTAATGCATTTTTAGTATTGCAAACCGTATCTTGCTTTCTAGAAGATTCTGCATTTTCTCAGCTTAAAAAAATTGGGCTAAAATGCAGTATAAAGGAATGTCTCTGCCTAAAATAATTATCAAGTATGGAAACAAACAAGACACCCAAAATCCACACAAGGTAATTTAAAACGTTATACCTGAAAATACCTATGCTCTAATAGAACTCAGATGGTATTTTATTAGATATATTCTCTTTCAATAGTGAGGACATTTGCCATTTTAATCAGTGGCTATGGTAAGCTAACAGAAAGGCTCCAATATCTTTAATGGTTCTAGAAAGAAAATGAACTTATACATAAAATACTCACATCTTTATTTTTAATTTTGTAATTTTGGGTCCAAATAAATATTTTGTGCCTTGTTTGTAGATAAAGAGATGGATATTGTTAATGACTTACCCCCTAGGTAGTCTGGACTTTAATTTGACTTCCTTAAAGAAAGGCTATAAACTGCAAATAAACTCAGGATTACACCCAACTCTTGAGAATTGCACAGCTAACTTCAATGCTGAGATAATCAAAATTGTACATCCGTTTTTTCACATTTTTCTACTTTTAGTTTTCTTTTTAAATTCTTAATTCTGTCTAGCTAGGGCCTGGGGAAGAAGACAAGAAAATTCTCTTTCCATAGGCCTGCATCTCTCTCTCCAGCCAAAGCCACTGCCCTTTGGGGAGGTCTACACAACCTGGCATTCCAATTCAGTTCCCTGGGAAATCAGAGAGAGTTACTTAAATCTTGCCTTGTACGTGGAAGACACCATGTGAGTACACTGGTTCCTCTCTCTCTCTAGTTGACCTGTTCAGTCTGAACACTAATGAAAAGTGGGAACAGTTGCTTCCCGCAGTTAAAACCTAAGGCAAATTCCAGCCTCTGGTTTGAAGTCTGCCTTTCTGCCATGAGGTGGAGGCTGAGACGCTAGATCTGAATCACGGATTAGAACAACCATGATTTACACTTTAGTCCTAATTATTCTGGGACTCAGCACCCAATTTCAATCTTCTTCTTCTACATTCCATCCAGGAAATATCCCTAAAAATCTATTTATACGGTAGTTTTTATTTGGCATACAGTCTCTTCCTTTTGGAATTTTAAATGCGGGGTTTCAAGATAACCTTTTTGTTATATCGCGTTTGAAACATGCTTTCATTGTGTTGCATGAATTAATCATTGGGTTTTCATGGAGGAAACTGGAGCAGGGGACATGTGGTGGGGGGGAAATGAAATAAGCATAAGACTCAAATATTTAGATATGAGACATCATGACAAGCTGTTTAAAGCAATGCATTTTTTCATCCCTGGCTTAAAAACATTGTTTCCTCTTCATGTAAAAAGCATCTTATGTTATCAAGTGAGTTCATTTTCTTTCTTAAATCTTAAAGTTAACAGAAGTACAACTGTAGGATCTTCAAAATTATACATGTTTGTGTGTGTCTGTGTATTTTTCAAAGACCTGAGGTCCTTATTGTTACTTATTAGGCAAATGTTTGCTCTTAACTCTTGTCGGTGTACTGCCAGGCAATCATAGGGGAGGGAATTACACAGGTGAAGAAGGGAACTGAGAACTTCAGAAGAATGATGCCAGTGAAGGGGGATAGGATCAATGAGATAAAAATAAACTGTTGTGACGGGGATTCTGTGACTGAAGAGATATGAGTTCTTACTCCGAGTCGGGCATTTGAATTCACTGTCTGGGACAGGATGCAGTTATGGGTCATGACATGGTCCAGCTGGCAACTGTGAGAGTAATTGGCAGGGGTGTGGAGGAGAAGACAGATCTGCTTTAACTCCAAGTTTATTTGGTGGAAACGAGCATTTCTTTAACTGAGGGTCTCTAATCTTCTATAAATCTCTACAGAGATAATTATGTTTCAGTATTAGTCATTAAGGTATAATCTCAAGCAGGAACCGGTAAAAAGTAAAGATACAGAACATCTGCTTTCTGTTTCACTTGACTGACTTCACAGAATAAAGAATATCATGACAATGGTCTCCATGGCAATAAAAGTAAAGGAAGAATGTTTAATGATTTGCATTCAATAAACTGTTTTCCATTGCAGATCTTAAAAAGGAATCATTCCACCTGCCTTTAACATTTATAACTCTACACAATAACTCAATTTATTGGCAATGGACAAATGTCACTTAAAAAAATTCAAGAGCCTACCTAGTGCTTAGATGTTAGTGTCATTCTCCAATAAAAGAAACCAGAAATCCTTGGGGAAATGTATGATTCTAGAATTGGGGCAGGACATATACAAGATGAGCCTAGAGCATTTGCAGCTCCCGAAAGCAACTATCCCAAAACAACAAAACAAAAACAAAAACCCACATTAATGAGGTATGTCAAACAACACAGTAGCCAGCTGAAAAAGCTCCCAGTGGCTTAAGCTGGAACAATTAGAGCAAAAAAATAAAGTAATTTTAGACTTTAATCCAAAGTATAACATGAACATCCTTGAATTCACATTGATTTAAATAAATAAATGGAGAGAAAAGACAAATCTCCGGTGCAGAAGAATACAAAATAATTTACATAGACCCCGCCCTCAAAGAGGTGATCATAACTCCCCATCCCCTAGGTGTGGGCAGTGCGTGGGGACATGCTTCCAAAGAGTGCAGCAGGGAAAGAAGAACGACAGAGGAACCTCACAGTGGAGAAAGTTGACCAGAACTCCCCTGCCAGGAGGTCAAGGTCAAGATCAATAAAGATACATCAGATACATCAGATTGATACTGATACCACATAAGGTTATGAAAATGGCACTCTGAGGCCTTCCTTCCAAAACCCCCTACCCCAGACTAATCATAAGAAAAACATCAGACAAATCCCAACTGAGGGACATTCTACAAAATTCCCAACCAGTACTCCTCAAAATTATCAGGGTCATCCAAAACAGGGAAAGCCTGAGAAACTGTCCCAGCCAAGAGGACTGAAGGAGACACAACGACTAAATGTCATGAAGCGTCCTGGATGGGATCCTGGGACAGGCAGAGGACACTGGAGAAAAAGCAATGCAAGTGTATCTAGTTAATAGTCATGCATCGATGTGGTTTATTAATTGTAATGTAAGATGGTGATAACAGGGGAAAACGAACATGGAGTCTATGAATACTCTGTATTATCTTTGCAATTCTCTGAAAATCTAACTGCTCCAAAAAATAAAAGTTTATTTAAAAAAATTTTTCAGGGACTTCCCTGGCGACGCAGTGGTTAAGAATCCGCCTGCCAATGCAGGGGACACGGGTTCAAGCGCTGGTCCGGGAAGATCCCACATGCCGTGGAGCAATCAAGCCCATGCGCCACAACTATTGAGCCTGAGCTCTAGAGCCCACGAGCCATAACTACTGAGCCTGCATGCCACAACTACTGAAGCCTGTGCACCTAGAGCCCGTGCTCCGCAACAAGAGAAGCCACCGCAATGAGAAGCACGCGCACCGCAACGAAGAGTAGCCCCCGCCCACTGCAACTAGAGAAAGCCCAAGCGCAGCAACGAAGACCCAACGCAGCCAAAAATAAATAAATAAATAAATAAATAAATTTAAAAAAATTTCAGAACTACTGCATGGCCCTCTCTCCCTTCTATTAAGTATTCAACTATTATCATTTAATTTCATCTTATTTAATTTTCCTACGTGCAAGAGTGATTCATGAACACAGCCAAGATTTCTTTTCTAAAAATAGTATGGGGCTATGATAGTTTAATAAAAGAGTTCACTTTAATTCAGTTACAAGGAAAAACTTCAACCCTTTTTTTTTCCCTTCCAGGGAGGAAACACTGTGTTATCTTATTAGCAGAATTTCCCGAGGGCTTTTTCCACTTTGATGAATTTGTTGTAGTCAAGGAACCTTGGAAAATAAGATTGCCAAAGGATATTTCATTTATATATACACACAAATATTATTTTTTCCTTTAAATCAAAAGCTGTTAATGACTCTCCCTTTCTATGTTTATTGAGAAGACTTTGATGTCTTTTCTGAACAGACTTGATAAATACTATTAAGGGAAAAGCCAATGTATAATGATGAAGATTTTAAAAGCGTTTTCAGTAAAAAGACATGACCAAATTGAATTGAGAAGTTAATAACACAGTCAATCATCAAGTGCATATTATATACAATAGAAACGTAGATTTGACATCTGGCACTTCATTGACCCACTTGGTAGACAACTGTCCCCTTACCCTGCTGCTTGTCGATTTCCCATAAGGTATAATACGGGGTTAGACATGACGGAGGATTAATAGCAGGACACCAATATCATCACTGTCACAACATATAAATTGAACAGTTTTTTCCCCAAATGAGAAAAAGATTAGATACACACAAGATCCATACCAAAAGATCAGAGTCAGTATTACTCAGATTATAGATACAGAAGGATATTAGGAAAAACAAACAGACCACTCTGGGCTTAGGTAACCTAAAAACCCTTCATGGAGGAAATGAGAATTGCTTGCTCTTGGAGAGGAAAAAAGAGAAAGAGGGCTAGCCAGCTGGCACGACCAAGGTGAAAATGACCACAGCGAGTCTAGGAAAGAATGGGCTGGTCATCCTTAGTCAAGTGACTCAGGCTGTTAGGAAATGAGAAGAAACACCAAAGAAATAAACAGAAACATGTGAAAAGGGGCTTGAAAACAAGACAAGGAAAGGTAGTTTTTAACCTTGATGCTTTTAGAGTAGGAAACTGGATGATAAAGGTGGTTTTTGGTGGAAACAATCACTGCATCACTCTCTAGGAGAGAATAAGAGTCAGTAGAAAAGACTTTTGCGGAGCCAGCCTGGCCGTGGGAATAAGGGGAAGAGGTCAGTCCACGAACATTCGGAGATGAGGAAGTGGGGGAGAGGGGAGGAAGCTGAAGGAAGAACCAATGATGTGACCCAGGTTTTCCGCCTGGGGACCTGAGAGAACTGCGATAAAACAGAGAGAAAAAGCAAGAGATGTGAGAACTCAGCCTGTTGCAGACAGGAAAGGAGTGATGGATATTTTCAGCCATGTTCATTGGTAAACGCGATGGGTAAACTCATAAATAATGGCCATAGATAAGTAGAAATAGAAACTATGGTAATAGGACCTAAGACTCATAGGAGTTGACATAAAACCATGACTGTACTAAACATGTAATTCTCCAATATTAGCGTCAAATAATGAAGAAAAGGGAGAGTCAGAGTTTTCAAGTACAAGGTCATGAGATAGATATTTCAGAGGCTCTTTTGAACGTACAGAATATGCTATTATCTATCAAGTGATCCGAGCAAAACACAGGCAGCATCGACTCTCCAACAATATCTTTCTTACTAGTCAGTAGTGAGGATATGACCGAACGCTTCATCGTCCAAACTGAAACACCCCTGAAAGGAAAAGGGGGCAGTCGTTTTAATTATTTTTAATTAAAATGGGCACAAACATGCACTGGCCTGGGTGAACCAGATGCATCATGACCTCATCTGAAGTTCCACAATCCACCTCACAGAGATTCCTTGATGGGAAAAGTCCTGACTATTAGGAATGTTTTTATCCTGAAACAATTTAGCCAATGTCTCAGTTGCAGTAGTTTTCCAACTGGCAGTTTTCCAGGACGACCAGAGGCCCTCAGCTGAGAGCATATAAAAAAGTGGCAGCGGGACGGGACAGGGCAGGGCTGGTGGGAGGACAGGGGAGAGACTGTGTGAAGGGGAAGGGGAAGGACAAGACCATTAAGACAAGTGTCTGCACTTTGACAGTCCGCTCCTTCTCCTCCTCTCCCTGCCCCCTGACTTTGCCGCATTATCTCTATTACTTTGGTGCTGGTGAATTCTCTAAGTCACCTTGCGAGGACTGAGAGATGCCCAGAGAGCTGGCAGAACATTATATTTGGGTGTGTCTGTAAGGGTGTGTCTGGAGGAGATCAGCATTTGAATCTGTGGACTCAGTAAAGAAGATCACCATCCCCAGTGTGGGCGGCAACATCCCATCCACTGAGGGCCAGAACAGAACAAACAAGGGGAGGAAGGGAAGAGGCACTCCCTCCGACTGAGCTGGGACACCCTTCCTCTCCTGCCCTCACACATGGGCACTCCTGGCTCTCAGAACTTTGGGTTTGGACTGGAACCGTACCACCAGCTCTCCTGGCTTCTGGCTTGTAGATATCAGATCTGGGGACTTGTCCTCCTCCATAACTGTATGGACCAATTCCTCCTAATGAATCAATCAATCTCTCTTTTTCTCTCTCTCTCTTTCTATATATATATTTATATTTATGTATTATTGTTTCTTTTTGTTTATTGATTTATTTATTTTTGGCTGCGTTGGGTCTTCGTTGCTGCGCACGAGCTTTCTCTAGTTGTGGTGAGCGGGGGCTACTCTTCTTTGCGGTGCGCGGGCTTCTCACTGTGGAGGCTTCTCTTGTTGCAGAGCACAGGTTCTAGGCGTGTGGGCTTCAGTAGTTGTGGCACGTGGGCTCAGTAGTTGCGGTTCACGGGCTCTAGAGCACAGGCTCAGCAGTTGTGGCGCACGGGCTTAGTTGCTCCGGGGCATGTGGGATCTTCCCGGACCAGGGCTCGAACCCGTGTCCCCTGCATTGGCAGGCGGATTCTTAACCACTGCGCCACCAGGGAAGTCCTGTATTATTGTTGCTGCTTCTCTGGAAAACCTTGATGGAGCAATGACGTTGCTGATTTGCCCCCCTCCACACCATTTCCTTGCGTTTGTGACTGTTCAATGTTTTAAAATCAAAATAGCATTCACAGTTATCTGAAGAAAAGATATATGAAACTCGACTGTAAATCTGAACAGAGCCCAGACGCCTCTGGACTCTGCAGAGGGACCTCCGGGGCTGGCAGCCAGGCTCACGCTGGTTCCCCCCTGGGTCTGAGAGCAGCAAAAGGATTGTCCATGGTGGGAAGTACCTGCCTTCCCATATCTGCTCTGAAGCTAAAGAACACAATTTCCATAACTTAATGTATCACAACTATGGAGAAGTTAGCTTATCAAAAGAAATGGAAATACACTGCCGAATTTATGCTCCAATATAATGTGAACCTAATAATCATATCAAAAGAATTTATTTCTGATGGGTTCTTTTTTGTCAGCTGTCTATCTTTCACTTTCTCACATATGACAACATATGTACTGATACCATCTTCTCTGACGGTAAAAAAATTTTTTCAATGATCTGTGGCCATTACAGAACATTTAGAAAGTTGGAAATTTTTCAAGAAAATAAAAATTAACTATCATCCTACCTCTTGAATATACCTACTGTTAATAGTCATTTATAACCATTGCTGGGATTTTCATGCATACATTTTTTTAATCTTCAAAATATTTTCTGCTAACTCTGTGGAAACATGATTAAAAAAACCCAAAGCATTTCTGTATATATGAGTATATCATACTTTGCTCCATTACATAATTAATCATATTTCTTCATTTAATCATATTTCTTCATTTATTTTCTTTTATTTTAAATATCCTCCTATTTGTTGTTGCTGTCACATTGTGTTAAATGGTCTGATAATTTTTAGGGCAAATAAAATAATGGTCACTTCTTTACAGAAAGATTGCAGCCACCTACACCCTCACCCCTAATGGTTTATGTAACAATGGTTGGAGCTGCACACAATTCTTAGCATTGAATAGGAGTTTTTAAATATCTGCGAATTTGATTGTATTTTAACTTGCATTTCCTTATGCATGCAGTTGAGATTTTCAGTAAGTTTGACAAATGCTATGTTTTCTCTCGTATGATCTGTATGTTGAGCTCCTTACCCACCTAAGCAATTTCGTATTTGAGAGAGCTTGTATGTTACGCATTTTTGCAGTCACTGTACTTTGATTTTATTCAGGTTTCCAATGCACTGCTGTATTGGATTTTTAATCAGTGATTTAATGATTATTCCTTCATCCAACATGGATTTATCAAGCACCCACAAAGCATGAAGAACCTCGCCCAGTGAGGGGACACACTGATGAATGGGTTGGATCCCTCTTCTTTACCATTAATTCTATTGCTTTTAAACATTTCATTCCTCTTCCCTCTTAATTTTGATGTAGAGTCATTTCTCTTTTATCTTGCATTTTTATGAGTTTTAAACAGTGGGATTTTAATGCATGGAATTGGTTACATGTCTTTTGGAAGGGCTGAAAAAACAAAAGAGGACCAGAATGAATCAGAAATGAGTAATTATAGAAAGCAGCTCCTTCCCCCGCCCCGGGGACCTAAGGGGAGGAGGTGGTGTTGCCAGTGCCTAGGAGCTGGAAGAGAGGCTCTGTGGTTTGGGGGGGCTGGATGCACGGGGCGGGGGGAGTGGAGCCCATGGACGGTCCTCCCCAGGGACATCACGGTGGGCAAAGGTCACAGTCACCGGAATTCTGCTTTTAACGGTTTAGTTCCTTTTTTTAAAATAATTGTATCTAAATTACTTTGAGTCTATTTTGGTTTGCCATGTGAAGTGATAGGTTTAATGATTTTCTTGTTTTCCTGGAATCACTAACGAGTCAACTTGAGTATGTTTTAAACGTACTCAGAGTCAAACCTGGACCCAGGAAACCCAACATGCAGTCAGAGCTGAGAAGCTGATTGTGTGGCATCTCTGGGGACAGGCCAGGCACGTTCTCAGTTTAATTGTCTGTACAACTAGGAGCTTGATGAATTAACTTACAAGGTTATTGTTTACCTAAATATATCAATGTATTTCTACTGAGCTTTTAAAAATTCCACTTATTACATATTTTGATTTATAATAGTTCTCAGGCTGCCCGTAATAACTATGACACTATCAGGAATAAAGTATAGTCTCATACTTTTTAAAATCCAAGTTTTATGAAAGTGTCTCTCTAGATGAATGACTATTTTTGCCCTAATGAGTACATTTCAGTAATTGTGGTTCTAGCCTACATGAAGGAACCAAATTATCATCAATTACTTGTATAGAAAGGTACGTATGAATGACTCTCATGAAATTGATGATGGCGATGGTGACATAATGGTAGCACTCCCGACAATATGCAAACACATTTGTCAGCCCCTTATTCTTAGTTTCTCTGAACTATATCATAAAGTGGAAATCCCACCATGAGTTCAATTACAAGCCCTGCAGGTGAAGTAGATACAAAATCCCAAAGCCCAATTTGATGGATGGCATATTGTATATATGTTCACTCACTCTCATTGATCCTGTGTACTCCAGATACTGTCTGATTCTAATTGGCCTCCAACAGACTAACAGTGTTATGTATGATTAGTGACATTTTTTTTAAAATGTGCCTTTGTTCTCTACTAATGTTTTTAAATAGATTGTTCCCAAATCTCTATATTATGTAAACTGAAGCCACTATTTAGTTGCTGTAAATTGCTAAGTACGGAATTAAGTATTAGACATTTCATGAACATAGGCGTAATATAACCATGAGCAATTAGCTGCATCATTTGCATACCAGTTGATCTAAAACATAAGCATAAACATGGTATGGTCTGGAGAAATTCCCAGGAGAATCATTCTCTCTGTCTCTGTCTCTCAAACACACTCTGATAGAGACACACAAATTCTTTCTCCACAAATATTCACTGATAGTCACAATGTAACCATTCC
The DNA here is from genome assembly GCF_009873245.2 of Balaenoptera musculus. Taxonomy (NCBI): domain Eukaryota; kingdom Metazoa; phylum Chordata; class Mammalia; order Artiodactyla; family Balaenopteridae; genus Balaenoptera; species Balaenoptera musculus. The sequence goes on along the minus strand of NC_045805.1, from coordinate 8,750,239 downwards.
TTCTTTTAGCTTCACACTTGACTTCAATATGTTTTGATCAAAAAGAACGGTAAGAAAAAGTTTGAGGACAACTAAGATATAGGGAGAGCAATAAAGTGTCTCCTTCAAGATACTCATTAATTTCAAAGGGAAAACAGTCATTTTACATTGAGATATTTATCCTACACCACCTTAACCAAGCAATTAATGTTATCATCATAAGCGAAAAGACACACTGAGATCATGGACCCTGTGATTTGATGCATGGAAAAGGGTTCATCACTTCTGGGGTATTCTGGCCAAAATGCATAATTCCACCAAATCATGAGAAAATGTCAGACAGACCCAAAGGGAGATACATTCTACAAAATAAGTGACCAGCAACCTTCAAACTCATCATGGTCTTCAAAGTCAAGGGAAGACTGTCACAGATTGAAGGGATCCAAGGAGATGTGATGACTTAATGTCATGTGGGATCCTGGATAGAAAAGTGACTGGAGAAAAACTGGGGAAATCTCAATAGTTATTAATAATATTGTGTTGACATTAATGTCTTCATTTTAATAACTGCACTCTGGTTATGTAAGATGTTAACTTTTGGAAGAAAGCTAGATGAAGGTTATATGGGACGCTTCAAAATAAAAATGTTAAGCCCCGAGATGTCTGAAGCCCTTAGTAAGAATGAGTCTGTTGGACCTTTTCTGAAATCAGTGTTTATAGGGAAAGAGGACGATGAACCAAAGGTGGCAGGAGGTACGGTAAGTGAGAAAAATCTACAGCTAGGAAAGCAGGTCCAGGTCCTCAAGACAAAATGCCGGCTATTCTATACAAGTTAAGTAGTGTTTGCCCTCAATGTAACTCAATCCTACTAGGATACAACAAAGTCTGAAAGCATCCTTGTTGGCTGAGCTGATATTCCACGTGGCAGTGAACTTTACAAAACTAAGCAGCATATTTGCTCCTGCTCGGAGAGAAGGCTCACTGTTTTGCAGAAAACAACTGGAAGGAAAAACATCAGGATTGTAAAGAGAACAGGTAAAACTGAATCTGGGTGACCCAAAGTAGAAAATAGATACCCGTGGTTGCATTCTGATATCAATAAACTACGGAAAAAATAACTGGGAGAGAAGAAAGTCCTGTGCAGAAGCCTTCTAAATCATTAACAGGTCCTCTGCTCAGGAGGGGGGAGCTTACCACCCGACTCCGTGGCCGGTCACAGTAACTGCCTTCCAAAGACAGACTGGAAAGGTGGGAAAGCAGAGTAGCTGCACACAGAGCAGACACCTGACAAAGTGCACGGAGGGATGTGCTCAGAGGGTGCTTTACCTCGGTGGTCTTCCTCCCCAAACCTACAACCCCAGGGCAAGCATGAGAAAAACATCAGACGAATCGCAACTGAGGGACAGTCTACAAAATACCTGATCAAGGTCAAGGTCACCAGAAACAAGGAAAGTCTGAGAAACCCTCAGGGCCAAGAAGAGCCTAAGGAAACAACATAACTAAATGGAGCGTGGTACCCGAGATGGGATCCTGGGACAGAAGGAGGGCATGAGGTGAAACCTGAGGAAATTAGATAAAGTACTGACTTTAGTTAATAATAACTTATTAATATTGGTTATTTATTGTGAGAAATGTACTGCACTGACATACGACGTGATAAAAAGGGAAACTGGGTATAGGACAGATGGGAACCCTGTACTGTCTTCACAACTTATCTGTAAAGGTTCTGAAATAAAAAGAATATTAAAAAAAGAAAACAAACTAAATCTGGGAAGCAAGACACATTGATTTAAATGTGACAACATGTTCAGTATACTGTAACATTAATACTTAATACATTATGATATTATGTTAACAAATCATATATTATTTTTTATATATTTTGAGACATTCTCTCCCACAACTGATAACCTCTGATTAGTCTTCAGCAGTACCTGAGTATTTTGGGTTATGCAATTTCAGTGACTTAAGTAAAACAGCTGATTTTCTTTTTAATATTTACTCCGGCTTTCTGAGATTCTGCTAAAATTTGGAGCACAGATTTAAAATGCTGTTCAAATGAATTCTGGGGTGTCTGAGGAAGAGGGAAGTCAAAGCAGCTCCCACTGGTTCTGGAAATACAACATCTGGAGAGCTGCTGGGTGACAAGCTGCACTGTCTCTATTTCCAACAGAATGGGCTAGGCGACTTGTACTCCGAGTGATTTCCTTTGCTGCATATCACATGCAACAGTCTTCCATCATCCTTAAATCATCAACAGAGTCTTGAGTTTCACTTGCCCTCGAGCCTCCCTGCCCTGAAAAGGCCAAGGCTGTCTCAGAAAAGCAATTCTCCCAGTTCTCAGCTTGTTTCTGTGATACCTAGGTGTATCCCCCCACCTCCGATACTCAGATACCCCACTCTGACCACAATCCCCTTCCCTTTCAGTTCATTTTCTCTGTTGCTTTCTTTGTCTTCCCTGATCACGATGACTCCTCTGGTTCTGGTCCCACTGCTGACTCATAAATAAGCTCCATCTTTGCCTTCACTATGGTACCTTATGATGGTGGCTGTTCTCCAGGCTCAAGTATTGAATATAATCATGATTTTTGCTTCCTTCACTGGCTATTGCCCCTTCCACTCAAACAATACTCAACATCAGATATTCTCTACTCGCTACATCTCCATCAAAACCACCTTATCTCTCACCCTTCAACACAGAATCTCCATCCCATTGGTTGTCTAACTCTATAGAAGAATTCAAAGACAAGCCTGAAAGATCCAACAGGTTCATATTAGAGAAACACCTAATATGGCACTACGTAGTTTACAATTAATCAGAGAGACCATGGTAAACCATGGAAGGTATTTAGCCTTTTAGTAAGATTACTCTGACCATTATTTGTAGAATGTATTGCAGACAAAGGGTACAGATGCTGAGGTCAGTTAAGAGGGAAGGGTTAATGAAGGCGTTCATGAGAGTAAAACAGTAGGCTTGACCTGAAGGGATGCAGTAAAAAATAATCTCTGGGCTCTCAGATTTAAGAAAAGCAAGAAACATGATAGAAGTACCAAATTTTGAAGCATGGATAACTAAAAGAAAGATAATATCATTAATAAAGAAAAAGAATCCTTCAGGCATGTGGTATCATTAATAGAAGAAAATACGCAGAGTCATGTGTAATAATTTTATTTGTTCAAGGGGAGTAGCACTAGCTGACTTCATTTTAAATAGGTTATTTAAGATGCTGGTGAGATACTCAGATTGCAAAAAATAAAATCGATGAAAAGAATAAAAGAGGCAACTGCTGGGCTTAGAATAAACTGGAGATTTCCACAAAACAGACTGAAGGGAAACTTTTTAATTTAGAAGATGAGCTAAAAGAATTCCATCTAGTGGATAGGAGCTATCAAGGTGTTATTTGCTTTGTCTAAACAAATTTAAATAATTTATGATTCAGTTCTTATTTGCTCAAGCTGTTGAAGCGGGCTAATTTAAAATTTAGTAACTCTAATGTTTAATACTGATTCTTTCAAAAATTATAATAAATGGTATATTAGCCTATACACAGTGGTACAAAATTTGTCTGTTTTTTGTTAAATAATAATTCACAATACTTTAAAACAGCTAAGTCACCATTCAATGTTGATGTCAAGATATGCTTGGTCTACATAATCAGGACACTGCGTCTACTTTCCTATCACATTTGCACAATTGTTCAGTGAAAATCTTTTCAATGTGAATTTATCTTTTACAACATGCAGGAGAGACAACTCCAGGTTGGTTAAAAAAACAAAAAATTGAACATTTAGTAGCATTTTTAAGGATTGACTATAAAGCACTATTTACAATAACTAAAAAGGAACACTTACGTCAATTAAGGGATTTTTCTAAGAGGCAGCCTTGAGGCAATGGTGCTTTATTTCAGCTAAAATGGACATATTTATACAACTTATTTGAAATGATGTCTGAAAGCTTATGGGAAATAAAGAGTTCTGAATATGTACTTCATGTTTCTTTTTGTCGTCAAGAATGATAGTTGTCAACAAATATTCTTTCATGTTCTTATTCCAAGTTCTATTTGCCAGGGATTACATAAAGTACAAAATATGACTACCAGTAACAGCAACGGATTTTACATCTGTTAAATTAAAATTTCAGAATCTGAGAATGGAAGGCACTGTCGAAGCTCCTGAGTTTAATCTACGCACACCAAAGCATCCATTTCACCACATTTCTGACCTGTGTCAACCCACCTCTTTGGGGCTGTTACCAGAAGTAGTCCAGGACTCAAAGATACATCTCAGCCTTTGCACAGCTCAAACAAATTATTATAAAGTTCTTTCTCCTGATGAATTAAAAAACTACTTTTCTGTGTCTTTATTCCTTGGTCCTCCCTTTACATTTGGAACCAGCACAGCACAAGCCTAACCTCTCTGACTTGAGAGCAATTTAAAACTTTGAAGACCACGAGAATGCCTCGTCTCCCTTTTTTCTCACCCAGGTAAGTTTGTTCAAAGTCATCACAGTTTTGAAAATGCATCGCCAGCTCAGCTCATCTAATCTCAGGCGCTTCAGGGTGTCCATGTTCTTTGTCAGGGAATGCGATGGGGTAGATGTGAGCCAGCACGGAGAAAGCAGACTGATCGCTTAGATGGTCAGATTTTACATCTGCTTTTCTCCCTTATTCTACTTCATGGGACTGTATCCTGTGAAAGCCTATGCAGGGTAATAAATACTAAAATCCATTTATTTGTTATAATTTTTTTGGATTAATCTGAGACACAAAATAACATCATCAACTGTCCCATTATTTTTTTGAAGGGAGTGAACTATTTCTTCTTTTTTTAAATTTTTTTGAAGTATAATTGATTTACTATGTTCTGTTAATTTCTGCTGTACAGAAAAGTGACTCAGTTATATATACACACACACACACACACACATATATTTTTCATATCCTTTCCATTCTGGTTTATCACAGGATATTAAATATAGTTCTCTGTGCTATACAGTAGGACCTTGTTGCTTATCCATGCTATATATAATAGTTTGCATCTGCTAATCCCAAACTCCCAATCCATCCCTCCCTTCCCCCCACCCTTGGCAACCACAAGTCTGGAGGGAACTGTTTCTACTGATCACACTCTGTCCTTGAATCTGTACCATATGTTGAGCATAAAGGGAGAATACAGAACGAAAGGAATTAGAAAAACACTATCATATAAAACTTTACTTCCTGTCATTCTCAACTGCTTAAGATTCCCGTGCTCTTATCGGGAGGAAGCATTTGAAAATGACAGTCAAAAATGTTCCTGGTCTTACATATAGGTCTTTGACCCATTTTGAATTTAGTTTTGTGTATGCTGTTAGAGAATGTTCTAATTTCATTCTTATACGTGTGTCTGTCCAGTTTTCCCAGCACCACTAATTGAAGAGACTGTCTTTTCTCCATTGTATATTCTTGCCTCCTTTGTGGTAGGTTAATTGACCATAGGTGGGTTTATTTCTGGGCCCTCTATCACTGTGCTGTACACCTGAAACTAACACAAAATTGTAAATCAACTATACTTCAATAAAAAAATAAATTTAAAAAAATGTCCCCAGAATTAAAATGGAGGCAGTAAAATGTTGCCAAAACAAAACAAAACAAAAACAAAACACAAACAAACAATATCATTTGCGCAGTATTTTTAGAAATGTAACAAAAAGATGCAAAGGATATCACTCACGTACCCAGTGGAAGAAATTTAAAATGTTAACATTTTACAAAAAGAGCACCCAATATTTTTTTTAGAAATAAAATAATTCAAGTCAAGTCAAGGTACTCCACACTCCCTTTGCAAACCCTAGTTCCACCTTTCTTTCCCTAAAACGGTAAGGATGGAGTTTACATCTCTACTGTTAATTTGGTATAAACATACCCTAAGTGTTTATAATTTTACTCATAAAATTTATAATATCTTAAATTTGCACAAATAGTCACACATATATTATTCTGCCACTCCTTATTTATTTTTTGAAATCTACTCAAAATTGAAAGCTATATAACTACTTTAACATCCCTAAAGTATAATGTCTACATGAATGTGATAACATATATATATGTATATATATACATATATATGTGTATATATATGTGTGTATGTGTGTGTATGTGTGTGTATATATATATGTATATATATATATATATAGCGCTACAACCTTGACTGACACGTGGGTTGTTTCCAATTTTCCACTATGATAAACAGTTCTAGAATGAACAGCCTTGTGCATGTCTTTAGGATGTGAATGAATGAATAACTGGTTCATAAGTTATGAACATTTTTAACTTTGATAGCACCAATTTGCTTTTCAGCATTGCTGTACTACTTTACGCTTCCATCAGCAATTGGAGAGTTACCTCGTCTACACAGTCTCCTAAACATTTGACATTTCATCTCTTTAGATAGTCAATATTTGCCAATTCAATGTCAATTAAATGTTATCTTATTGCTTTTTACTTTGCATTTCCTGAGTCTGGCAAAGTTAAAGTTTTTACTAGTCAGGTTTCCTAATCCATGCCTTGTTCTTTGGTGATATTTATACCGGATTTTTTTCTCTTTAAACTACTGATTTGTAGTTCTTTACACCATATACACACACACACACACGTACGTCTATAGTATTATATATACGTATGCATGTAATTGATCACATGCTGCAAATAGCATTTCATAGGCTATTGTTTACCTTCTTTATATTATTTGCTTCATACTATCTTCTGATGTACTTTTTAAAATTTTGATGTACTCAAATTTTCCCTTCATTCTATTATTTATATTTTTATAAATTTGTTGAAAATATTCCATTATTTCCGTCAAAATTTTTCCTGTGTGTGTGTGTATATATATATAAATATACACACACATACATATACATGTATACATATGTTCAGAAATATGTACATATGATATATACTTCCTATATTTATCTTTAATTATTTTAAAGGTTCATTTTTCACATTTGGGATCTTAATCTATCTGGAATTTATTCAGGGAAAAATGTGTAATAAGAATCCAGTGTTCTTAATACCCCATGGATGGAGCTGCTTTTATTTTGGATTTGGTGTATTTTTGATGCTTTATAATTTAATCCATATATTAAAAGCTGTAGGATATCAATTCCTAGGATGATGATGAGATTGCCTTTGCAAGAAAACAATGAGTTTAGAAAATGTCCAATGTATGTTTTTGAAAATAATGTCTATTATTCTTCATATATTGAGTAAAACATTATAGCAAGAGAACGAATTGTTACTCAGTTCTTCTAATTTTAGTAAGCTTTGTCTGCTTTATTTATAAGTTTCTGATAAATGTAGTTTAAAGACTCACACTAGACTTGTCAATTTCTCCTTGAAATTCTACCAGTTTTGGCTTCATACATTTTATCTACTTCAAAGCTCTGTTGTTGTTGTTAGGGGAATTCAGGTTTACAAGTGTTACATCACTGTGGGAGACTGATTTTTTTTTTATCATGATTTACAATCTGTATATCTCTATGAATGCATTTTTGTCTTAAATTTAACATTGTATTATATCATTGCTAAACCAACTTACTTTTAGTTAGTATGTTTTTTAAAATTTTACCTGTATTATCTTTCTGTTGTGTCTCTTGTAACCGATTTTGTTTGTTTTATCCAGTGAAGATAGTTTGTTACCATTTATTTTGATTTAAAAAATGACCCGTGTCCATGAACTTGTTTTCTGTTTATTTTCCTTTATCATTCTTCTTCTCTTTTTTTATTTTCTCATTTCTTTATTCCATTGAAACAATGTTTTCTTTGTTACTCTGTATACCCTTAGTTTGGTTAGAAGTCCCAGACCATATTTCTATTAATGCAGCAATTACCCTTATACTCGTAACATACATAGATAATCACGAATACTCTAACAAAGTTTGTGGTTATTTAGTATTTTTATCCTACTTCTAAATATGACTTTAGAGCATTTACAAAGTGTGGGGGATTGCTTATTATTTAAATGATTCACTGTCTCTTCTATTAAACAGGAAAAAATGTATCCACAAATAGTTATATGTTTATTTTTGGTGTGTATACGATACATAACAATATACTGTATTACACACAGTATATAATATGTACCAAAGCAAGGAAAGGTAAAATGAGATGGGGTTATCTGAGAAGACTGTGGAAAAGATACATATCCAAACCCGCTTAGAAGTTAATGTTTAGTGTGTAGGACAGAATATATTAGGGAAGATTATTACATGGAGGATATCCACAAATAGGAAGCTGATGAGAGAAAGAGGGTTGGACATTTGCAAAGAAAGGCCAAAAATCTTCAGAAGAACATCCTGCTAGATGTGAACACAGTTTGGCTGCCAAGCGTAGGTTAAGAGAATGGCGTAATCCCTATAACTTTGGTGTTCTGTGAAGAAACATAAGATAGCATTCTAAAATGTTTCTGGATATGAGAGTTAGATTGAGAGACACATTATTAAATGATCTGGACAAAATCACTGACTATGAAGGACTGATGAGGGTGGAGGATAAATTCTAGAGGCTAAAAAGACTGATTTCCTGAGGGTTTGAAATCATCTTTCATCTTGTAGACCTTGAGTCAACACAGAGACGACTCAATAAATACATGTTGCTTACATGTGAAGAGACAGCTACAGCAATAATTCAGTCTCATTTGAGACCTGGATTAATTCAGTACCTATAGAAAATGATTAAAAGAAATATATATAGAGAGAAATCAGATACAAAAAAAAAATACTGCAGAGTAAGAATCACCAAGCTACCACTTCCTGAAGTTCTTTGAAAACACAAGGGAAAAGACAAGTAAGAGTCAATTAGAAACACCACACTGGGGGGAACTTCAAGATGATGGAAGAGTAAGACATGGAGATCACCTTCCTCCCCACAAATATATCAGAAATACATCTACGTGTGGAAGAACTCCTACAGAACACCTCCTGAACACTGGCAGAAGACCTCAGACCTCCCAAAAGCTGTGTGGATGACAGGCTCTTGGTGCTCCAGCCAGGCATCAGGGCTGTGCTTCTGAGGTGGGAGAGCCACGTTCAGGACATGGGTCCACCAGAGACCTCCCAGCTCCATGTAATATCAAACAGTGAAAACCTCTCATAGATCTCCATCTCAATACCAAGACCCAGCTCCACTCAACGAGCAGCAAGCTACAGTGCTGGACACCCTTTGCCAAACAACTAGCAAGACAAGAACACAACCCCACCCATTAGCAGAGAGGCTGCATAAAATCATAATAAGGTCACAGACACCCCAAAACACACCACCAGACGTGGACCTGCCCACCAGAAACACAAGATCCAGCCTCATCCAACAGAACACAGGCACCAGTCCCCTCCACCAGGAAGCCTACACAACCCACTGAACCAACCTTACTCACTGTGGGCAGACACGAAAAACAACAGGAACTATGAACCTGCAGCCTGCGAAAAGGAGACCCCCAAACACAGTAAGTTAAGCAAAATGAGAAGACAGAGAAACATACAGCAGATGAAGGAGCAAGGTAAAAACCCACCAGACCTAACAAATGAAGAGGAAATAGGCAGTCTACCTGAAAAAGAATTCAGAATAATGATAGTAAAGATGATCCAAAATCTTGGAAATAGAACGGAGAAAATACAAGAAACGTTTAACAAGGACCTAGAAGAACTAAAGAGCAAACAAACAATGATGAACAACACAACAAATGAAATTAAAAATTCTCTAGAAGGGATCGAGAGCAGAATAACTGAGGCAGAAGAACGGACAAGTGACCTGGAAGATAAAATAGTGGAAATAACTACCGCAGAGCAGAATAAAGAAAAAAGAATGAAAAGAATTGAGGACAGTCTCAGAGACATCTGGGACAACATTAAACGCACCAGCATTAGAATTATTGGGGTCCCAGAAGAAGAACAGGAAAAGAAAGGGACTGAGAAAATACTTGAAGAGATTATAGTTGAAAGCTTCCCTAAAATGGGAAAGGAAACAGTTAATCAAGTCCAGGAAGTGCAGAGAGTACCATACAGGATAAATCCAAGGAGAAACGCGCCAAGGCACATATTAATCAAACTATCAAAAATTAAATACAAAGAAAAAATATTAAAAACAGCAAGGGAAAAACAACAAATAACACACAAGGGAATCCCCATAAGGTTAACAGCTGCTCTTTCAGCAGAAACTCTGCAAGCCAGAAGGGAGTGGCAGGACATATTTAAACTGATGAAAGGGAAAAACCTACAACCAGGATTACTTGACCCAGCAAGGATCTCATTCAGATTCGACAGAGAAATTAAAACCTTTACAAACAAGCAAAAGCTAACAGAATTCAGCATGACCAAACCAACTTTACAACAAATGGTAAAGGAACTTCTCTAGGCAGGAAACACAAGAGAAGGAAAAGGCCTACAATAACAAACCCAAAACAATTAAGAAAATGCTAATAGGAACATACATAACGATAATTACCTTAAATATAAATGGATTAAATGCTCCAACCAAAAGACATAGACTGGTTGAATGGATACAAAAACAAGACCCGAAGATATGCTGTCTACAAGAGACCCACTTCAGACCTAGGGACACATACAGACTGAAAGTGAGGGGATGGAAAAATATTCCATGCAAAAGGAAATCAAAAGAAAGCTGGAGTAGCAATTCTCGTATCAGAAAAACAGACTTTAAAATAAAGACTATTACAAGAGACAAAGAAGGACACTACATAATGATCAAGGGATCAAACCAAGAAGAAGATATAAAAATTGTAAATATATATGCACCCAACATAGGAGCACCTCAATACATAAGGCAAATGCTAACAGCTATAAAAGGGGAAATCGACAGTAACACAATCATAGGCGGGGACTTTAACACCCCACTTTCACCAACGGACAGATCATCCAAAATGAAAACAATATGGAAACACAAGCTTTAAATGACACATTAAACAAGATAGACTTAATGGATATTTATAGGACATTCCATCCAGAAAGAACAGAACACACTTTCTTCTCAAGTGCTCATGGAACATTCTCCAGGATAGATCATATCTTGGGTCACAAATCAAGCCTTGGTAAATTTAAGAAAATTGAAATCGTATCAAGTATCTTTTCCACCCACAATGCTATGAGACTAGATATCAACTACATGAAAAAATCTGTAAAACATACAAACACATGGAGGCTAAACAACATACTACTTAATAACCAAGAGATGACTGAAGAAATCAAAGAGGAAATCAAAAAATACCTAGAAACGAATGTCACTGAAAATACATTGACCCAAAACCTATGGGATGCAGCAAAAGCAGTTCTAAGAGGGAAGTTTATAGCAATGGAATCCTACCTTAAGAAACAAGAAACATCTCAAATAAACAACCTAACCTTACACCTAAAGCAATTACAGAAAGAGGAACAAAAAAACCCCAAAGTTAGCAGAAGGAAAGAAATCATAAAGATCAGATGAGAAATAAATGAAAAAGAAATGAAGGAAACGATAGCAAAGATCAATAAAAGTAAAAGCTGGTTCTTTGAGAAGATAAACAAAATTGATAAACCATTAGCCAGACTCATCAAGAAAAAAAGGGAGAAGACTCAAATCAATAGAATTAGAAATGAAAAAGGAGAAGTAACAACTGACACTGCAGAAATACAAAGGATCATGAGAGATTACTACAAGCAACTGTATGCCAATAAAATGGACAGCCTGAAAGAAATAGACAAATTCTTAGAAAAGCACAAACTTCCGAGACTGAACCAGAAAGAAATAGAAAATATGAACAGACCAATCACAAGCACTGAAGTTGAAACTGTGATTAAAAATCTTCCAACAAACAAAAGCCCAGGACCAGATGGCTTCACAGGCGAATTCTAACAAACATTTAGAGAAGAGCTAACACCTATCCTTCTCAAACTCTTCCAAAATATAGCAGAGGGAGAAACACTCCCAAACTCATTCTATGAGGCCACCATCACCCTGACACCAAAACCAGACAATGATGTGACAAAGAAAGAAAACTACAGGCCAATATCACTGATGAACATAGATGCAAAAATCCTCAACAAAATACTAGCAAACAGAATCCAACAGCACATTAAAAGGATCATACACCATGATCAAGTGGGGTTTATCTCAGGAACGCAAGCATACTTCAATATACGCAAATCAATCAACGTGATACACCATATTAACAAACTGAAGGAGAAAAACCATATGATCATCTAAATAGATGCAGAGAAAGCTTTCAACAAAATTCAACACGCATTTATGATAAAAACCCTCCAGAAAGTAGGCATAGAGGGAACTTTCCTCAACATAATAAAGGACATATATGACAAACCCACAGCCAACATCATCCTCAATGGTGAAAAACTGAAACCATTTCCTCTAAGATCAGGAACAAGAAAAGATTGCCCACTCTCACCACTATTATTCAACATAGTTTTGGAACTTTTAGCCACAGCAATCAGAGAAGAAGACGAAATAAAAGGAATCCAAATTGGAAAAGAAGAAGTAAAGCTGTCACTGTTTGCAGATGACATGATACTATACATAGAGAATCCTGAAGATGCTACCAGAAAACTACTAGAGCTAATCAATGAATTTGGTAAAGTAGCAGGATACAAAATTAATGCACAGAAATCTCTTGCATTCCTATACACTAATGATGAAAATGATGAAAAATCTGAAAGTGAAATTAAGAAAACACTCCCATGTACCACTGCAACAAAAAGAATAAAATACCTAGGAATACACCTACCTAAGGAGACAAAAGACCTGTATGCAGAAAATTATAAGACACTGATGAAAGAGATTAAAGATGATACAAATAGATGGAGAGATATACCATGTTCTTGGATTGGAAGAATCAACATTGTGAAAATGACTATACTATCCAAAGCAATCTACAGATTCAATGCAATCCCTATCAAACTACCACTGGCATTTTTCACAGAACTAGAACAAAAAATTTCACAATCTGTATTGAAACACAAAAGACCCCGAATAGCCAAAGCGATCTTGAGAAAGAAAAATGGAGCTGGAGGAATCAGGCTCCCGGACTTCAGACTATACTACAAAGTTACAGTAATCAACACAGTATGGTACTGGCACAGAAACAGAAAAATAGATCAATTGAACAGGATAGAAAGCCCAGAGATAAACCCACACACATATGGTCACCTTATCTTTGAAAAAGGAAGCAAGAATATACAATGGAGAAAAGACAGCCTCTTCAATAAGTGGTGCTGGGAAAACTGGACAGCTACATGTAAAAGAATGAAATTAGAACACTCCCTAACACCATACACAAAAATAAACTCAAAATGGTTTAAAGACCTAAATGTAAGGCCAGACACTATCAAACTCTTAGAGGAAAACGTAGGCAGAACACTCTATGACATACATCACAGCAAGATTCTTTTTGACCCACCTCCTAGAGAAATGGAAATAAAAATAAAAATAAACAAATGGGACCTAATGAAACTTAAAGCCTTTTGCACAGCAAAGGAAACCATAAACAAGACGAAAAGACAGCCCTCAGAATGGGAGAAAATATTTGCAAATGAAGCAATGGACAAAGGATTAATCATCAAAATTTACAAGCAGTTCATGCAGCTCAATATCAAAAAAGCAAACAATCCAATCCAAAAATGGGCAGAAGACCTAAATAGACATTTCTCCAAAGAAGATATACAGATTGCCAAAAACACATGAAAGGATGCTCAACATCATTAATCATTAGAGAAATGCAAATCAAAACTACAAAGAGATATCATCTCACACCAGTAAGAATGGTCATCATCAAAAAATCTACAAACGATAAATGCTGGAGAGGGTGTGGAGAAAAGGGAACCCTCTTGCACTGTTGGTGGGAATGTAAATTGATACAGCCACTATGGAGAACAGTATGGAGGTTCCTTAAAAAACTAAAAATAGAACTACCATATGACCCAGCAATCCCACTACTGGGCATATACCCTGAGAAAACCATAATTCAAAAAGAGACATGTACCACAATGTTCACTGCAGCCCTATTTACAATAGCCAGGACATGAAAGCAACCTAAGTGCCCATCGACAGATGAATGGATAAAGAAGATGTGGCACATATATACAATGGCATATTACTCAGCCATAAAAAGAAATGTAATTGAGTTATTTGTAGTGAGGTGGATGGACCTAGAGTCTGTCGTACAGAGTGAAGTAAGTCAGAAAGAGAAAAACAAATACCGTATGCTAACACATATATATGGAATCTAAAAAAAAAAAAAAAAAAAAAAATGGTCATGAAGAACCTAGGGGCAAGATGGGAATAAAGACACAGACCTACTAGAGGATGTACTTGAGGACATGGGGAGGGGTAAGGGTAAGCTGGGACGAAGTGAGAGAGTGGAATGGACATATATACACTACCAAATGTAAAATAGATAGCTAGTGGGAAGCAGCTGCATAGCACAGGGAGATCAGCTCGGTGCTTTGTGACCACCTAGAGGGGTGGGATAGGGAGGGTGGGAGGGAGGGAGAAGCAAGAGGGAAGAGATATGGGGATATATGTATAACTGATTTACTTTGTTATAAAGCAGAAACTAACACACCATTGTAAAGCAATTATACTCCAATAAAGATGTTAAAAAAAAAAAAAGAAACACCGCATTTACAAGCCTGGAATAGCTAGAATTACTGTCATGAAAACAGTAAGAGAAAACATTCTTGTGGTGACATGACAAGTCAGGTTTTGGGTATGCTTTGTCCTGCAGTCTGTTTGCACACACCTTTGCAATTAAAATTGTCCCTTTTTCCATTAAGAAGTGGAGTGTATGCCCTTCTCATCCCTTGAGAATACAGGAGAAGTGACATTATGAGACTTCTGAGATGATGCTTCAACAGCCTTGCAGATTGAGAGAATAAATGCACAAATATACAATTACCAGAATATATATGACAACAGAATGCTCACAACCTCTGCTGCAACCCGCCCAGGAGACCAAACCATCACCCCTGTAGCAGTTGGCCCAGAAAGGTTAGGACTTGGTCAGTGAATGTGCCATTTTCTTTTTCCTGCTTCTAACTCAGTACCAACCAGAGAAAGCTGAACATGCTCCCCAAACCGATCACTTATGGGGGCTCCCTCTTGGTTGGTGCAGTGTCACCCCCAGCTTCTCCACACCAGCAAACCCCAATGAGAACACACCCAGCACCCTCCCTTTTCTTCACTATAAAGCTTTCCCTCTTCCCTATATGCCTCTGAGTGTCTGAGAAACACAATGATGGCACCTGACTCCCTTGTTATAGTAAACTCCAAAGAAATAGCCTCTGTTTGTTTTCATTTGGATGGCCTTCATTTACTTCCACTAACCTCTGCTCAGGTCTTTTGAAACTGTGAGGTTCCAACGAGGAAGATGGAGATTTCCTCCTTGAGTAGAGATTACGTGGAAAGAGAGGTCTATCCAACAGTCAGCACCATCTCCTAAACACATGAGTGAGGTCACCTGAAACCACCCATCCTCAGCCCAGTCAAGCACAAGCACACCTGCAGCAGCACGAGTGGTCCCAAGAGGAACAGCAGAAGGGCTGCCCAGCTGAGCAGAGGCAACACTGCTGACCTATGGGACGGGAACAGAGTTGCTTTTGTCAAGTTACTAAGTCTGGACCTTGCTTGTTATGCAGCCATAGGTAACTGTAACACACAGCAGTTTACTTTTGGGGATGTGAATTTAAGAGTTATTTGTGTAGAGATGAGAGCTGATATTTGAACATTTTGTTGGGAATCGAATAGGTGATGAGAAAAAAAAAGAAAGCAGATTTTAATTAGGTGCTTTAGACATGAAAGGAAGATGAAGACCGCAGGATGATAGAAAAATCAAATGAATCTTTTCCAAAATGCAAAGGCCAAAGAACTGAAATAGAAATTCAGTTGTCGCTGTGACACAACTCATTTTCAGAGGAAAATACATAGAACCAGCAATGCAGATTTATCAGCATCCCATGTGTGGTTATGTTGTGGTAACAGCAAGAGCTAAATGGATCTAAGCAAATGCCATCCATCCAGGAGGCCACTCTGTCTTGGGCATAGCATGGCGAGGTGAGTCTACAAGGGACCACCACTCGCCAGCTAAGTGTCATTGTGTGAGTACACCAATCATGACAAGACGCTGACACTAACTCAGTCTCCCACATATGTAATTAACTAAGAACTTGGGACTGTTAGGGCAGACCTCAAAAACAACCCCCAATCTTTTTTCCCTAATAACATTAATTACCTTAGGAAGAGAATGAGCTTCCAACCTTAACTGGGCATCTACGTACGCCACATTTTGCTAAGCTACAGTAGCCCTTCTAGAATTACAGAAATGTCCAATTCTCCATCTAGACATACCACACACAACTCAGAAACATATGAAACGTAACTTGCCATTTAAATCTTTCAGCAGAATTGTAAGATACTGACTGTATTACGGGGCTAAGCATGCGCGGTATGAATGCCTCTTTGCCAGGTAATGACATAACAAAATGACACGACTGTCTTCAAGGAGGTCCCCAAGGCAGGACTAATACATTGCAGTTGGTTATATCCAGAACACACTTCTCAATCTGCTCAGAAAACACTGAAGATGAAGTTTCCAAAAGACGCCTGAGAGCTAATTAAAGTATTATTAGATATATATCAGTGTATAATGTACTTATGAGAAAAGACAGCCTTGGTTTCAAACATAAATAGTAATTCACTCTTTTCTGTTTTAATAAAAGAAAACTGAAATTGAAAAAAAAAACCTGTCATATGTAATACTATAGGATAAAAATGTTTACCCTTCTACCCACTGATTTCCATAAAGAATGCAATTACTTTGTTGGACACTAAATGCTGTTCATGAACCCTACTACCAGTGAGAAAAATTTTTGTCCTATTCAGTCATATATAAAGGACCTTTTGTGCTCAGTGCTTGGAAGAAAATCCCTCAGGCTCTCTTATTTCTGAGAGGAGATCTGGGTACAGCTGACAGAGGGCTCAGTTCTCATTCACCCTAAACTTCCAGCTTTGGGACCAATGGGCCTTGCCCAGTCAGTATAACTGAGCATTCCCTGGTGTAGCTGCAGGAAGCTGTATGTGTCCCTGCCGCTGGGAAATCCCGTGGTAGTAACACAATCCCTCCTCCCCCTTCCTTATTCCCTTGGGCACTTGGCTGGCATCCACTGCTGCTATCTGTTTTGGAAAACAGCCAGACCCAGTTCTATTTTTTTCTGATCTTAGTTGGGATCCACCGGCATCTCCCTGCTGACAGCTTCACCTTGGTTTTCCACGGACTTCAGAACATTCTGAATTTCTTCCAGGTCCTTTGTGCTTCCCCTGGGCCAGAGAGCCCATTGCCATCTTGGCTGTGGGATCATTCTTCCCCAATTACATTGTTCCTACGTCAGGTCCACTCAAACTTAACTCAGAGTGTAAGAATTTAATAAGGGAAGGATTTGGCAGAGTAAGCCAGAAGCTTTCCCCCTCTGGGGCATAGTGCCCTTCACTGTGCCACACTTCCTGTTAAAATTATTTAACACAATCTTTCTCCTCTCTGCCTGACTGACTGTCTTCTCCAAACTCTGTTTCTTACCTTTCCCTCCTCCTCCAAAACTACCCCACAGAAGGACCTTTCTCCAGTGTCTTCCCTATTTCAGCCCTTTAGCTCCCCTTAGTGTCTGACAGGCTTGTTTCATGAGGACTAGGAGAGAGGTCCCAATGTCTGGCCTATCAAGCTAGACTTCTGAAATGGTAAAGAATAATAAAAAGGAAGTAAAACACCCTCTTCTCTACTCTAAGAATGATGTCAAGAATGTTCTGCTGAAGAGGACACATCCTGAGCCCTTATCTCCGGCCCGACTCTCCACCCAGTCCCCAGTCCCATACTTTTTCCCGCCCTGGAGCTTTAATCATCTGAAATGAATTTTGAGAGGAGCTAAGATTTCAGGGGAAAATGTACAATATTGCCCCCATTACACGAATACTTATATCTGAAGGTTTTGATGAGGGTTCCATGTTCTGGAACAGAAACTATGTTAAGTGCTAAGAAGACAAAAACAACACAGAGATTTATGTCAATAAAGAGTCACAGTACAAGGAAAATTAGCTGTGTAAATGCATGTGCTGTATAAGAATTTGTAAAAATAAACAACTGCTAAGGGGGGAAAAAAGATCACAGTTCAAGTATGTGTGTGTGTGTGTATGCGCATAACTTCAAAGTAGTTACATACATTAACTTAGAAAATGGTACCAAGAAGAAAAGTCTTTAATTGAGCATATATCTAGAAAAGCATTCACAGTAACCGTCTAAAATAATACTAGATCCAAAAAAAAAACGTGCAATTGAAAGAAATTCCTTGACAGTCTTTCCACGCTTGCCACTTTAAACATACTCGAGTTATGTCATTAACTTGTAGATAATTATTTTGGGTTACCTTTTGAAAATTTAAAACTAGTCATGTTTAATCATTAATTTTGCTGCTAATTGTATAAAGGTGGTACCTAGCTATTATGTTGTCATACATCACCCATTTCTGTTTTAAACTATCTCCACTGTATTAAATATTTGTAAGTGCTACTTCTATAATGACAATATATACTGAATTTAAAAGTACTTTAGTGCTGGGTTACAATAACATCTGGGTTGTGTTTACTCGGCATTGAGAATTCAAATTGTCATTAAAACTGAGCAGGCATCACTTAAGCACTAAATTATTGTTTTCCAATCATGAATAGAAGCATCTTCCACTGCAGATTATCTGTCCATAAAACAGAAAGTCTAAAAATATATCATCTTAAGGGAAAAAAGAAATTCTTTCATTAAGTACAAGAAAACGTTAAGAACACTGATATAAAGAAGATCTTGCCAAACTAAAAATTAGAGCACACGGGTCCTCCTGCAGGTATTTCCGCTGACCTTCTGTGTAACCTGAACCAAAATCACTGCTTATCTATGCATCATTTCTCGTCAAGAGAAACAACATATACCACTTGTCCTAAAATTATGTTAGGA
Organism: Balaenoptera musculus; assembly: GCF_009873245.2. NCBI lineage: Eukaryota > Metazoa > Chordata > Mammalia > Artiodactyla > Balaenopteridae > Balaenoptera > Balaenoptera musculus. Next base: position 8,731,231 of record NC_045805.1, on the reverse strand, counting down.
ATTGTGTCAATATAAAATGAGGAAATGCATTTTAACATGTTTTCAAATTAATAATTAGATTCAAATATAAAAATGCAAATGTCTTAAGAATACATAATAGAAAAAGGGAAAAACCTTTACTAGTGACACATACCTAGAAATTATAGACAAATCATGCAATATGTGTAACCACAAAATAAAGTAGTATTAATGTACTTCTTTTCTAATTAAAAAAGTTTGGTTCCAGTGTTATACTGTCTTTCAGTACTATACACTGCCTCTGTCTTAAGCTTACTTTCAAAACATCCTAGAGTGGGAAGAAAGGGTACTTGGGCTTCCCTGGTGGCGCAGTGGTTGAGAGTCTGCCTGCCAATGCAGGGGACACGGGTTTGAGCCCTGGTCTGGGAAGATCCCACATGCCACGGAGCGACTGGGCCCGTGAGCCACAACTACTGAGCCTGCGCGTCTGGAGTCTGTGCTCCGCAACAAGAGAGGCCGCGATAGTGAGGGGCCCGCGCACTACGATGAAGAGTGACCCCCGCTTGCCACAACTAGAGAAAGCCCTCGCGCAGAGACGAAGACCCAACACAGCCAAAAATAAATAAATAAATAAATAAATAAAAATTAAAAAAAAAAAAAAAAAAAGAAAGGGTACTTAAAAGTCCTTGATGGTTTCTGTATATTTTCACAGTCTTTGGCTAGGTAACAGAGAGACTGTTAGTAACTTCTTACTTGGCATTGCTCTAGAAATATCCAATGGCTAGTATTCACATTGGTATCAATCATTGAGGGATCTGCAATCATTTATGCTCCTTACACCACATCTGGCAATGTGTCTGTAGCACCTGGTGCTACAATGACCAGTTTCCAGACCCTGGATCTCCTAGTAGGTCACATATAGGAGTTTGACGTGTACTGGGTGGATCCCATCCCAGCGAGGCGTGATATGACAGGGTGCTCAAGGTCACCTGTGCGACTTAGAGATACACAGTATCTGCTCCCGGCAGAAGCCTTAATACTGGGTAGGATGGGTAGCTTTACAAATGCTTAGGTATCCTCTCTTTGTTAATTTCTTGCTTCAACATTCCGCTATCATTTTCAAAACGAATCCTGACAGATTTATTATTCAATTTCTCGTTCATCAAATGTGTTGGTCGGCACTGGCCTTTCACCTATGAATCTACATTGCATAGGTTTTCCTTACATTTGAAAGTCTTTATACATGAAATGTGGAATCGTCAAACAATCCAAACCGACATTCTTATTAAAAAGAAGTCTCCTGATCATACACTGACCTGCAAAACTATAAAATATATACTAGGGGAACATTTTTGTTTTTGACTAGGTTCTTTTAGATATCAGTCAAAATTATTTACTGAGCACCTACTAAGTAAACAGCCTGAGAAGCTTTGGTCCAAGAAGCTTATTTCTAATACTCACTAGTAGCTTGTGACTTTTCATTAGCTGCATAAATTCTCGGGCTTTAGAAGTTTTGTGTTTAAAATGAGGAGAGCACCAAAAATAAATCAATAAATAAAGGGTACAAATGATCATATAAATGGAGTAAAATGTTAACAATCAGTGAATCAAATCTTAGGGAAGATTAGTGCAGGGTATATGAGTCTTTTATATTTCATTTTTATTCTTGCAATTTTTCCATAGTTCAAAGCTGTCTCCAAATAAATAGTTTAAAAAAATGAGTAGAAAGCCAAGCCTTCATATCAGTATTATTAGGGAAATTAACAAACAACAGCTATAAATGACCCAGCCTGGGACACAGCAGGGGGTTTAAAACACATCACAAACCATTTATTTTTCCCACAAAAGCAACAAAGAATGGACCACCATCGCTAATCAGGGAACTTCCGTTCTACCTGGGAAGAAAAACACAATATCAAACAGTATAGAACTAAATTATGGAAAAGGCTACAGAAAGTACATGACTTCCAAAGTAAACAGTGGCTAAAGAGGTTAAGGTTATGATGTAAGAAATTGATCTGAATTTTCAAGAATGGATGTGACATCAGTGGTCATCTCTGGGCTTCAGGCCTAAGCCCAATTTCCTTAGCGTGACCTGTAAAACCCTTAACTCTCTACACCCTGCCAACTGGCCGTTCTCATCTTCACCCAAGCCCTAGATCTTATCACACATGCCGTTGTGTCAACTTGTTATGCTTTATCATTTTGAATAGTACTCACAGTCTACCGTCCTCTGAAGCTAATTTTATCATCACAGAAACTCATTTGGAGAAAGCTCAAGGAGCTTAAGCCCAAGGCCCATCTTGCACAGACCCCTTCAAGGCCCTGGGAGAAACCTAGGAAAGGAAAACCTCACCATTCTCTCTTTTCACCTCTATTTTCCCTCTGCCATGCCTCCTCTCACGTCAATGGCTTTGGCATGGCATGGCATGGAGACTGGAGATGCAGTTAGGGTGAACTGGCTGTACACTGACTTAGGCTTTGGTGGGATATGATTATGTGGTTTGCAGTAATGTCTCTCCAGGGTTAACTTATTCCTAAACATGCAGGTGTAGGGAAGCCTTTCACAACGACTGCCCCTGCCCCCCGGATTTGACCCCTTGCCCTACTGTCAGAAAGGTTGAAAGTTTGGGGTTGTACTGTCATATGCACACGCAAAGACCACTGGCATTAGACGTATGGGTAAGGCAGAGGAGAGAGAATTTTATGATAGATGATGTAAGAAGTTTGTAGAAGTCTTCAAGTCATCAAAAGTGCAAAACTTAATGAATGTGATTCTCATTGATGTCAAGTTTAAACAGAATTTCTCTCTTTTCAAGAATATCCTTGATAAAGCAGCATAAACAATTAACATACACCATAGAATCTTTCCCCTTTTGATGAGAATCACATATAATATGTCAGAATGCCCGTGTTTCTAGTACCTAAACTAGTAACAGGACTACAAACAGTGGGTATAACAAGTATGAAATAACACAGTACACGTACTCCAACTACCAATAATAATTATTTGATCAACCATCCTAGGGAAAAAAACCTGAATTATCTTTCAATCTCTAAAGAAATTACTAGAAGATCACTATACATCGAGGTAGTCAAAGAGTAATGAAGCCAAAAACTGTAGGAAAAACGCAGTATAACTTTGAGCCAAATAGTTATTAAAACATTGTTTTTACTACATGTGGTTTTCTTTGTAACATCTGTGCTATTTATCAGCTCTTTTAAATTTATAATCTGGTGTAACTTTCTTCATGAGTATTCAGTTTTATAATCATGACTTTGTATTACTTTTCTTAAAGAGTCTCCCAAATTGTATACACCCCAGGTCGCAAAGTCTAGCTGTCCAGCTCCAGCTTTGTACACGTTTGAATTTAGGGGCATAAGCCTTGGAACCTGACCCCCAGTTCTGTCGTTCCTTGGTCCTGCGGCAGCGGGCACGTTATTTCATCACCGCGGGTTCCAGTGGGCCTGTGTTTCCCTGTAGCCACCGGATAATAACACTCTTCAGGTCAGGGTAAGGATGACATCAGGCCATCTATGTTGAGCCTGCTTTGCTCAGTGACAGAGTCACAGCAGTGTTCAGTAAGTTAAAACCGTCAGAGCGACGACACAGAAACGCTGAAGGGCGAGAGGAACACTTCGCTGTAGCCTCGCTTTAGGAACCGGTCGTCCACAGGGAATGAGATATTCACCAGCTCCTGGGCACGTTTCCTTCCCGACAGAGCCTGCGTGTGTGAAGATGGAGGCTATTTTCCCCCATGAGGAACCATTTCTTGGTACCTCTTTGGCTGACAGTGTCCATTCCACTGGAAATACTATTTTTAGATGTGCATCCATTCAATCAGGCGCTCTTCACTCTCATATTCTACCTTAAATTCTGCTGCCAGAACGTGGCTAGTCTCACACCCTTTGTACTTTCTTTAGTAGGTATTTATTAACGAACGGATTGGCCGCTTCCCTAGCCATCTTATGAAAATGATACCTCTTCCCACCTGGGACTGTCCCCTCAGTAGTGTAAGGGAAATGAGTGCTTGACATCCTGTGATAATTATATGTCTCGTTATAAACTGACAGATTGACATCCTTGTTTTGGGCAATGGGCTCTGATCTTCGCTAAGGTGAGACTATCTCCAAAAGATGTATCTGCTTTTAGTAGGCGGCTCAAATTAATTTTCTTCATCATCAAGGTGACGGCAAGACCCTGGATTAAAAATTGGCCAAGATAATGACTATCACTTGCTAATGCCTCACAGGGAGGTGAGTCAGCTCTGTTCCCCACACCTAACCCAGCACTTCTGCACCGGGACAGGAGCACAAGGATGGGAAGCCTCTCTTTCCAAGTTGAATTTCCACACCATCTAGTGGAGGTAGGCAGACACATACATCAACAATTCAGGGGCGACATTGCCATGCTGAAATAGAGACGTAAATACAAGAAAATTGAAGGAGAACATGGCCTCTGTTCTATAGTAAATAACTTATATTTGGGAAAAGTACCACCGTGAATAGGAAAGTAATTACTGATTCAACACAGCCAAAGCCTGCCTCTTGGAAAAAGAAGTTGTAAAGGAGTGGACTTGGAAGAAGTTACAGGTCCCGGGAATTAGAATAAGCAAAATACAAGCAAATCGGATTTCACAGTTCCTGATCCCACTGAAAACTGTTTCACACATGCTCTAAATGTGTCAAAGCCTCCTAATGTTTTGCATTTATATTCTCCTGCCAGTCCAGCAATTTCAACAGCACGCGTGCTTGTGCAAATGCATGTAACTGGAGATCTAGATTTATCCATGTGCTCCAGTAAGTTCTTGCGTTCGGCAACATCACAGCCCAAATGAAGTCAATAAAAATCGTCCGAGGCCCAGAGCCGGCCACATCAGCAGTTACTTTCATCAGAGCTGGTGGAGTTGAATACAATGGCTGGAATCCAGACTGACCTGCAGTCTTCACATCTTCAAATGTGATATAACTCATATTTTAGGCTGGTTCAGACCGATTTGCCTTTTATTTCAGAGTTTTAAATGGGTACTCTACTTCTAAGAGTACCTCACGGAGACTGTGCATGCAGATTTTTTTTTTTTAATGTCTTGCTGAGTAAATGCTTTTAAAAGATTATTAGGTCATTTGAAGTACAATTTTTATTTAATAGCAGAATTAGACTCAGCATGGATTTACCAGGTGCCCAACTTTTGTGCACTACAATTGCTAGGTGTGGAAGACTTTACAGCCTTACTTTTGGTAAATATGTTAAGGTAAGTATTTTAACAACAGATGATGCTTAAAATGAAATTGACTCTCATTACATGTAAATCTGAAAGTTAATACAGCCCTGAGCTTGCAATAGCATATACATGATGTTAGGGAACTGGCTTTTTATAAAGGAAGGGAGACTTCTTTATTGGCTTCATATGAAATATTTGTTTGAAAATGTATGCTTATTTAAAATATTGCAGCTACATATAGTCTTGAAATCTAAACTCAAACAAAAATATTTGAATAATATTTATACAAGAATAAAATTAAATGTGCTTCAAATGAACCCACAAATATTGGGTTGGCAAAAATGTTTGTTTGGGTTTTTCTGTAAGATGTTATGGAAAAACCCGAATGGACATTTTGGCCAACCCAGTATCATTACTGTTTTTCCACAATGTAAAGATTTCAGTGTTAGTGATATGACATATAGGAAACTCTAAAGACTCCACAGAAAAACTACTACAATTGATAAACGAATTCAGCAAGGTAGCGGGATACAAGATTAACATACAGAAATCTGTCTCATTTCTTTACACCAACAATGAAATATCAGAAAGGGAAAAAAAAAATCCCTTTTAAAATTGCATTTAAAAAAAAGTAAAATACTTAGGAACAAACCTGACCAAGGAGGCAGAAGACTTATACGATGAGAACTATAAAACATTGATAAAGGAAATTAAAGATGATTCAAAGAAATGGAAAAATATTTCATGCTCTTGGATTGGAAGAATTAATATTGTTAAAATGGCCATACTACCCAAAGCAATCTACAAGTTTAATGCGATCCCTATGAAGTGTCAAGTGTCCACTGACAGATGAATGGATAAAGAAGATGTGGTACATACATACAATGGAATATTACTCAGCCATAAAAAAGAACAAAATAATGCCATTTGCAGCAACATGGATGAACCCGGAGATTACCATACTGAGTGAAGTAAGTCAGACAGAGAAAGGCAAATATCATATGATATTGCTTATATGTGTGGAATCTAAAAAATGATACAAATGAACTTATTTACAAACCAGAAACAGGCTCACAGACATAGAAAACAAACTTATGGTTACCAAAGGGGAAATTGGTGGAAAGAATAAATTAGGAATTTGGGAGTAACATATACACACACACAACGATATATAAAATAGATAACCAACAATGACCTACTGTATAGCACAGCAAACTATATTCAGTATCTTGTAATAACCTAAAATGGAAAATAATCTGAAAAAGAATATATATACATATACATAGAACCGAATCACTTTGCTGTCTACCTGAAACTAACACAACATTGTAAATCAATTATACTTCAATTAAAAAAAAAAAAAGGAACACTCCTCTTTTCTCCACTCTGCCTTGGGCCACTATTCCATCTTTCCATTTTACGTTTAGAGTTAAACGTCTGTTCTTGTTGCCTCCAATTTATGTCCCCTAATTCTCTTTTGAGCCATTCCAATAAGAGCTCCACACCCACCGCAGCACCAAAATGGCCCTCGTCAAGACCAACAATGACCTCCTCAGGGTGGAATCCAATGTGAATAGCCTCTCCTCATTGGTCAGGACACATTAATGCCACCTGAGACAGTCGGGCACATTTTCCTCCCTGAAAGCCTTGCTTGAGATGGTTTCTAGGCAACAAACAGTCCTCAGTTTCCTCCTCCTTCACCCGTTGCTCCTCCATGAGCTCCACTTAATGGCCCTTCTCATCTCCCCCACATCTAAACCCTGGAGTAACCAAGGATTAAGTCTCTAGATCACGTCACTGTCTTCTTAGCTCCTCCATGACCTCATCTCATGACCAGGAACCCCAACATTTCCATTCCCATCTGGGCCCTCCCTCCTGCACTCTGATTTGTAGATCCAGCCACCCCATGACCTTGGTCTTTGCATGTCTGATGAGCATGGACATATAACCTGTCTACTAACGAATCCCTCATCCCCATTCCACTCCACTAAGCCTTCTTTGGGCACGTCCTCCACCTCCAAAAACTCTGTAGTCATCGCTGACTCCTTCTTTCTCATATTTTACCTTCATTCAATGAGTATATTGTATTGACTCTAATATTAAATCCAGAATTCATGATAAACACTTTGTTCTACAACTTCTTAATTGTTCTTACTGCTTCCTGGAATGGCGTTTCCCAGAATTCCACATCGCTGTCTCTTTACCTTTTCTCAGTGTACAGTTTCCCTCAACATCCTACTTAACCTTGCCACTCCGACTGTAGCCTGACAGCTCCTAGACCCCCTCCCTGACATACAGGTGTCTGTATCACCTGTCACCGTGTGCCGTGCTCTAGGTTTCAGTTACGTATTTGTTTATGGTATGGATCCCTCACCCAGAATGAAGAGGGAGCCTAGGGATTCTGCCCTGCTTAGTTTAATGCTGTATATCTAACCTCTAGAAAACATCTAACGTAGAGTAAATGGCCAGTCAATATTTGAAGAACAAAAATATTAATTTTATAAAGAGCCAAATACAATAAATAAATGTTTCTATTTTGTCAACCGTAATATTGGCAATCTGTGATTGTGTAGAAGTAACCTTCTGTGCTAATGTAAATTTAACATAATTTTCTGCATAGGGTGCTTGTAAACACCTTATAAACAACTTATTCCAAATTCTAAGTAAATACATTTAACAAAATCACTCCCAGTTATAGTTTTTTGTATTTCTCTAAAATAGATTAATAAATATAGGTGGAAATCATTCAATTTATGTGGAAATCATTCCAATTTAAATATCATTAGCAAAAGGTAATCAAATTCTCTGTTCAAGATGATGATATGGAAAGGGATGATTAAAGTAGTTTTTTTAACTCATTAACCTCTATCACTTAATATATGTAAATGAACCCTTTCACATTTAGTCAGATTGCTGTAACAAAATCTTTGTGTTGTTATTCATACCATATTTTAAGTACTATTTATACTATCTTTATTTATACTGTATCTGCCTAAAACGATTGTTTTACACTCTGATGAGACAAACCCAAATCACATCTCATTGCTGAATTCCCCCCTCAGTTTGACTCTCTAAGGAGGATGCTTGGAGTCCCAGTTACCTGGGGAGGGTCTGTCTCACCGAAGGTCTGTATGTGGTAACACCCAAAGGCTGTGCTCCGAAACCACTGGCTCACTCTACCCCCTAAAATAACCATCCAGTAAGCGCAGTGCTGAAGATACTCTCTTGAAAAGGTCTTTTAAAAGTGTAAACAGCTCCATTTTCTTTTTTCTTCCTGTGGAGCAAAATCTAACAAAGAAGCTTGGAGACTGGAAGTGTCTTCTCCAGCAATGACCTCAGTGTGCAGGCCAGAGGGACCAGGTGGACCAGGGCCGAGATGGCCGATCTCCTGGATCAAGGCCACTGTGACCTTGCCACATACTACATTTATCAGAGCTCACCCGGATGCACAGGGCAGTCCCAGGGATGACGGGGCATGCATTTTGCTGACAGGGAATTAATAGGACTGGGGATGGACATAGGAAACTGGGGAAGAAAACAGGGAGGTTTTAGAGCATTTTTTCTCAAATAGGTATCCCAAGGACCCTAACCTCATGAGGTACTCCATGAAAATTAATTTCTGTGGTCCAATCAAGTTTGGGAAACATGGCTCGCAGAGCCCTCACTTGGAAACCCACTGATAGTGGGAATATTAAAGGTGGTGGTGAAGAAGCGGCTTTTACTCTAGTTTTAACATCTTCTCAAGACACTTATTTAACTTCATTCAATCTTGCATTTTCCAATCATTTCATTTTTCATCTAACATTTATTAAAATCCCATGCACAACTTTTACATAAAAAAGATTTATGTAAAAATTGCCCTGGAGTATAAACATGTACTTACTGATAGAATATTAATACAAATATGGGGTAAGTGGGAGTGGGGAAAATAAGTTTCTAAAGGTAATATTTACTGTCATTAAATGTAAAAATTTAAAAATCCAATTGAGTTTTGGCTAGTAGAAAGTTATGAACCTATATTAAATCCATAATTAATATTTATATTATACTATTTATGTGTATTTACATTGTATTTGTAGTAAGGATACTATATTTATATGATTACATTCATGTTTAAAATTTATTTGGATTATGTTTAATATTATTATGGTTAATATTATAAAAAACAAATTAAATTTGAATAGCTATAAGCTGGACTTAAACTAGGAACCTTCCATGACTACATATGCATCTAATAATAGTAACAGCAGGCACTTCATACAAGGCACTCTTCTCAGCAGGGTACATTTAACTCACTAGTTAATTCTTCCAAACAGCCTATGATGCCATTCATTCTATTGTTATCATCTCGGTTTTAAAATGTGGAAACTGAGGGACCAAGGGGTTAAGTAATGTATGCAAGGGAAAAGAGAAAGCAATAAAATTGGAGTTTGAACAGTAATAAAAAGTAACAGAGGCTACAGGCTCTTTGGTGAGTCTAATGGCGAACTCCAGGAGGGCTCATGCCAAGGAGTCCCTCCCAGAACTTCTGCTGCCAGTGTCCTTGTCCCCACAGGGAGCCACAGAGGAAACCCTCCAGCACTAGCAGTCATGTAGCTGACAGGGTCTTGGTGCTCCGGCAGGGTGTCAGGCCTGAGCCTCTGAGGTGCGAGAGCCGAGTTTAGGACACTGGTCCACCAGAGACCTCCCGGCCTCACGTAATACCAAATGGCAAAAGTTCTCCCAGAGATCTCCATCTCAGTGCTAAGACCCAGCTCCACTCAATGACCAGCAAGCTACAGTGCTGGACACCCCATGCCAAACAACTAGCAAGACAGGAACACAACCCCACCCATTACCAGAGAGTCTACCTAAAATCATAATAAGGTCACAGACACCCCAAAACACACCACCAGATATGGTCCTGCCCACCAGAAAGATAAGATCCAGCCTCATCCACCAGAACACAGGCACCAGTCCCCTCCACCAGGAAGCCTACACAACCCACTGAACCAACCTTAGCCACTGTGGGCAGACACCAAAAACAATGGCAACTACGAGCCTGCAGCCTGCAAAAAGAAGACCCCGAACACAGTAAGTTAAGCAAAATGAGAAGACAGAGAAACATACAGCAGATGAAGGAGCAAGGTAAAAACCCACCAGACCTAACAAATGAAGAGGAAATAGGCAGTCTACCTGAAAAAGAATTCAGAGTAATGATAGTAAAGATGATCCAAAATCTTGGAAATAGAATGGAGAAAATACAAAAAATGTGTAACGAGGACCCAGAAGAACTAAAGAGCAAACAAACAATGATAAATGACACAATAAATTAAAAATTCTCAAGAAGGAATCAATAGCAGAATAACTGAGGCAGAAGAGCGGATAAGTGACCTGGAAGATAAAATAGTGGAAATAAATACTGCAGAGCAGAATAAAGAAAAAAGAAAGAAAATAATTGAGGACAGTCTCAGAGACCTCAAGGACAACATTAAATGCACCAACATTTGACTTACGGGGTCCCAGAAGAAGAAGAGAAAAAAAAAGGGACTGAGAAAATATTTCAAGAGATCATGGTTGAAAATTTCCTTAATATGGGAAAGGAAACAGTCCATCAAGTCCAGGAAGTGTAGAGAGTACCATACAGGATAAATCCAAGGAGAAACACGCCAAGACACATATTAATCAAACTATCAAAAATTAAGTACAAAGAAAAAATATTAAAAGCAGCAAGGGAAAAGCAGCAAATAACATACATGGGATTCCCTATAAGGTTAACAGCAGATTCCTCAGCAGAAACTCTGCAAGCCAGAAGGGAGTGGCAGGACATATTTAAAGTGATGAAAGGGAAAAAACTACAACCGAGATCACTCTACCCAGCAAGGATCTCATTCAGATCCGACAGAGAAATTAAAACCTTTAGAGACAAGCAAAACCTAAGAGAATTCAGCACCACCAAACCAGCTTTACAACAAACGCTAAAGGAACTTCTCCAGGCAGGAAACACAAGAGGAGGAAAAGACCTACAATAACAAACCCAAAACAATTAAGAAAATGGTAATAGGAACATACATATCGATAACTACCTTAAATGTAAATGGATTAAATGCTCCAACCAAACGATACAGACTGGCTGAATGGATACAAAAACAAGACCTGTATATATGCTGTCTACAAGAGACCCACTTCAGACCTAGGGACCTAGGGACCCATACAGACTGAAAGTGAGGGGATGGAAAAAGATATTCCATGCAAATGGAAATCAAAAGAAAGCTGGAGTAGCAATTCTCATATCAGACAAAACAGACTTTAAAATAAAGACTATTAAAAGAGACAAGAAGGACACTACATAGTGATCAATGGATCAATCCAACAAGAAGATATAACAATTGTAAATATTTATGCACCCAACATAGGAGCACCTCAATACATAAGGCAAATGCTAACAGCCATAAAAGGGGAAATCGACAGTAACACAATCATAGGAGGGGACTTTAACACCCCACTTTCACTACTGGACAGATCATCCAAAATGAAAATAAATAAGGAAACACAAGCTTTAAATGATACATTGAACAAGATGGAGTTAATTGATATTTATAGGACATTCCATCCAGAAACAACAGAATACACTTTCTTCTCAAGTGCTCATGGAACATTCTCCAGGCTAGATAATATCTTGGGTCACAAATCAAGCCTTGGTAAATTTAAGGAGACTGAAATCGTATCAGGTATCTTTTTCAACAACAACGCTATGAGACTAGATATCAACTAAATGAAAAAATCTGTAAAACATACAAACACATGGAAGCTAAACAATACACTACTAAATAACCAAGAGATCACTGAAGAAATCAAAGAGGAAATCAAAAAATACCTAGAAACAAATGACAATGAAAACACGATGACCCAAAATCTATGGGATGCAGCAAAAGCAGTTCTAAGTTTATATACAATCCTACCTCAACAAACAAGAAACATCCCAAATAAACAACCCAACCTTACACCCAAAGCAATTTGAGAAAGAAGAACAAAAAAACCCCCAAATTTAGTAGAAGGAAAACAATTCTAAAGATCAGATCAGAAATAAATGAAAAAGATATGAAGGAAACAATAGCAAAGACAAATAAAACTAAAAGCTGGTTCTTGGAGAAGATAAAAAAAATTGAAAAACCATTAGCCAGACTCAAGAAAAAAAGGGAGAAGACTCACATCAACAGAATTAGAAATGAAAAGGAGAAGTAACAACTGACACTGCAGAGATACAAAGGATCATGAGAGATTACTACGTGCAACTATATGCCAATAAAATGGACAGCCTGAAAGAAATGGACAAATTCTTAGAAAAGCACAACTTTCCAAGACTGCACCAGGAAAATATAGACAATATAAACAGACCAACCACAAGCACTGAAATTGAAACTATGATTAAAAATCTTCCAACAAACAAAAGCCCAGAACCAGATGGCTTCACAGGCGAATTCTATCAAACATTTAGAGAAGAGCTAACACCTATCCTTCTCAAACTCTTCCAAAATATAGCAGAGGGAGGAACACTCCCAAACTCATTCTATGAGGCCACCATCACCCTGATACCAAAACCAGACAAATATGTCACGAAAATAGAAAACTACAGGCCAATATCACTGATGAACATAGATGCAAAAATCCCTAACAAAATACTGGCAAACAGAATCCAACAGCACATTTAAGGGATCATACACCGTGATCAAGTGGGATTTATCCCAGGGATGCAAGGATTCTTCAATATACACAAATCAATCAACGTGATACACCATATTAACAAACTGAAGGATAAAAATCATATGATTATCTCAATAGATGCAGAAAAAGCTTTTGAGAAAATTCAACACCCTTTTATGATAAAAAACCTCCAAAAATTAGGCATAGAGGGAACCTACCTCAACATACTAAAGGCCATATATGACAAACCCACAGCCAGCATCATTCTCAATGGTGAAAAACTGAAACCATTTCCTTTAAGATCAGGAACAAGACAAGGTTGCCCACTCTCATCACTATTATTCAACATAGTTTTGGAAGTTTTAGCCACAGCAAGCAGAGAAGAAAAAGAAATAAAAGGAATCCAAATTGGAAAAGAAGAAATAAAACGGTCACTGTTTGCAGATGACATGATACTATACATAGAAAATCCTAAAGATGCTATAAGAAAACTACTAGAGTTAACCAATGAATTTGGTAAAGTAGCAGGATACAAAATTAATGCACAGAAATCTCTTGCATTCCTATACACTAATGATGAAAAGTCTGAAAGAGAAGTTAAGGAAACACTCCCATGTACAACTGCAACAAAAAGAATAAAATACCTAGGAATAAATCTACCTAAGGAGAGAAAAGAACTGTATGTAGAAAACTATAAGACACTGATGAAAGAAATTAAAGATGATACAAACAGATGGAGAGATATACCATGCTCTTGCATTGGAAGAATCAACATTGTGAAAATGACTATCTACCCAAAGCAATCTACAGATTCAATGCAATCCCTATCAAACTACCAATGGCATTTTTCAGAGAACTAGAACAAAAATTTCACAATTTGTATGGAAACAAAATACCCCGAATAGCCAAAGCAATCTTGAGAAAGAAAAACGGAGCTGGAGGAATCAGGCTCCCTGACTTCAGACTATACTACAAAGCTACAGTAATCAAGACAGTATGGTACTGGCACAAAAACAGAAATATAGATCAATGGAACAGGAAAGAAAGCCCAGAGATAAATCCACGCAGATATGGTCACCTTATCTTTGAAAAAGGAGGCAAGAATATACGATGGAGAAAAGACAGCCTCTTAAGTAAGTGGTGCTGGGAAAACTGGATAGCTACATGTAAAAGAATGAAATTAGAACACTCCAGAACACCACACACAAAAATAAACTCAAAATGGATTAAAGACCTAAATGTAAGGCCAGACACTATGAAACTCTTAGAGGAAAACATAGGAAGAACGCTCTTTGACATAAATCACAACAAGATCCTTTTTGACCCACCTCCTAGAGAAATGGAAATAAAAACACAAATAAACAAATGGGACCTAATGAAATGTAAAAGCTTTTGCACAGCAAAGGAAACCATAAACAAGACGAAAAGACAGCCCTCAGAATGGGAGAAAATATTTGCAAATGAGGCAACAGACAAAGGATTAATCTCCAAAATATACAAGCAGCTCATGCAGCTCAATATCAAAAAAACAAACAACCCAATCCAAAAATGGGCAGAAGACCTAAATAGACATTTCTCCAAAGAAGACATACAGATGGCCAAGAAGCGCATGAAAAGCTGCTCAACATCACTAATCATTAGAGAAATGCAAATCAAAACTGCAATGAGGTATCACCTCACACCTGTCAGAATGGTCATTATCAAAAAATCTACAAGTAAATGCTGGTGAGGGTGTGGAGAAAATGGAACCTTCCTGCACTCTCGGTAGGAATGTAAATTGATACAGCCACTATGAAAAACAGTATGGAGGTTCCTTAAAAAACTAAAAATAGAACTACCGTAAGACCCAGAAATCCCACTACTGGGCATATACCCTGAGAAAACCATCATTCAAAAAGAGTCATGTACCACAATGTTCATTGCAGCTCTGTTTACAATAGCCAGGACATGGAAGCAACCTAAGTGTCCATCAACAGATGAATGGGTAAAGAAGATGTGGCACATATATACAATGGCATATTACTCAGCCATAAAAAGAAATGAAATTGAGTTATTTGTAGTGAGATGGATGGACCTAGAGTCTGTCATACAGAGTGAAGTAAGTCAGAAAGAGAAAGACAAATACCATATGCTAACACATGTATATGGAATCTAAAAAAAAAGGTTCTGAAGAACCTAGGGGCAGGACAGGAATAAAGACTCAGACATAGAGAATGGACTTGAGGACATGGGGAGGGGGAAGCGTAAGCTGGGATGAAGTGAGAGAGTGGCATGGACATATATACACTACCGAATGTAAAATAGCTAGTGGGAAGCAGCCGCATAGCCCAGGGAGATCAGCTCGGTGCTTTGTGACCACCTAGAGGTGTGGGATAGGGAGGGTGGGAGGGAGATTCAAGAGGGAAGGGATATGGGGATATATGTATATGTATAGCTGATTCACTTTGTTATACAGCAGAAACTAACACAACCTTGTAAAGCAATTATACTCCAATAAAGATGTTTAAAAAAAAAAGTGACAAAGTAATAAAATTGGAGGTGGTCTATTCCAGAGCCCATACAATATAAGCACAAGACTGTGCCATCTCTCCTATCAGTGCTGCCCTGGTAGAAGGATGCTATTCAGAAAAGGCATCTTCGACCTTTTTCTTCCCCACCCATCAGTAAACATCTAGAATGCACTCCCACTTCAGAAAAGATAACGCAACGCAATGTGCCTTATTCAAAGGAGGATTTTGGTCTTTTATTCACTCAAACCTATGGTTTTGCATGGACTGGGAATGTTTAGCTTGGAAAAGACAAGTGAAAAGGAAAATGATAATTATCTTAATAGGGTGAAGGAACTGCCACCTAGTTTTAGACGACAGTTTCTTGCTTTCCAATTTTCTAAGAGTAGAAATGGTTTTAAATTCTGGCCCCAGCCACCTACTAGCTGTATGAACACGACTACGGTGCTTAAGTCCAGTTCCTCATTTGTAAAAGGAGCATTTTATTACCTATCTGTATCTGGATGGTTTAAAAGAGTAAGTTGAGATCATGTGAAACATCTAGCAGCTCAATGAATAACTGTAATATAAATGCCATGGAACCTGGATTCAGAATTACATGATGAAAAACATCAGGGTTTTTTGTTGTTGATGATGATCAAAAATAAACACACAAACATAGTTTTTCATAGCATATCATCATCCCTGTGCAGGACACAGAACCCTTCTGGTCGGGAAGCTCTGTAAGGGAGGACACATTTGTATTGTTTCTCACAAAACCATCCTTAGAGTTTGCACCAGACCAGATGCGTAAGAAACGCTTTAGATGTATCTGAGTTTGGTGCATGGTCACATACACATCCTCTGTGCCAGGAGGAGGGCATGCCTTGAGACTCACCTGAAAAAGCAGCCACTCAGGAGTTTAGAAACCTCTGCGGTTATTTTTAGTCCACCCAAAGTAACGCTGGCTCTGAGAAGCATTCTGCTTTCCTTAATTAGTATTCTGAGTAATGCCTTATGTTCTGATGGCCTGTCCTGTAACAGGCATGACTGTGACCAGAGAGGGGGCAATTCATTTCAACTGGCTTCTGTTAGAACTGGCTGCTGGAAACAATGCCAGCGATTTTATTTTTGGTCTATTAGTAAAATGACAGCACTAATTCATTTCACAGAGGAACCAAACAGCTGTCAGATGGCAGTGAGCAGAACAGTTCCCATATTACAATTTAGTTATGCTGAGTAGGATTTTTCCACTGGCACAGATTTATACTGTAAAGTGCTCCCAACCCCTTCCAAACAGCACCAGTGACTTGCATTGCACACTTGTCCTTGGAGAGTACAATGAAAAACGATACCAACTATTCACCATCGGGCCTCCACTGGTTAACTCGCCAGATTTAAACCGACAAAGTTTAAGGAAATATAAGTGACACATAGATGTTCTACGAAAATTATTTCTGAAAGTCAAAAAAATTTTTTTCCCAACAACATAAAAACTGTATATCAGCAGCCATCTCTTTCTAATGAATTTTCTATTAACTGTTCTCTGGGCATTGATAAGATGAAAGTAGGGACTTGAAATAGTTGGTATTACTTTTTTTTTTTTTTTTTTTAAACAATCACTTTAAATTGTGAACATCCACTTTTTTTTTTTTTTTTTTAAATTAATTTATTTTATTTTATTTCTTTTTGGCTGTGTTGGGTCTTCGTTTCTGTGCGAGGGTTTTCTCCAGTTGCGGCAAGCGGGGGCCACTCTTCATCGCGGTGCGCGGGCCTCTCACCATCGCGGCCTCTCTTGTTGCGGAGCACAGGCTCCAGACGCGCAGGCTCAGTAGTTGTGGCTCACGGGCCTTGTTGCTCCGCGACATGTGGGATCTTCCCAGACCAGGGCTCGAACCCGTGTCCCCTGCATTGGCAGGCAGATTCTCAACCACTGCGCCACCAGGGAAGCCCGGTATTACGTTTTATACTAAGAAGTTTAAGGAGTGCCTTTGGGGTTGAAATCAAAGCGTGATGCCTGTCGATACAGGAGCTTCTGAGAAGAAAATACACACACAAAGGAACCTTGGAAAGCTGGGACTGAAACACTACTGGAACTACTGACACTTACTGCCATGTCTCACACAAAAAATACAACGGTAAACCTTTTAAACAAGCGCTGTCTGCAAGTAACAACAGAGAATGTGTTGACTGCCAACTTAACAATGACTTAAATTTACAAACACTCCTGAGTCACCTAGTGTTGGACTCCGCTAACTAACAAAGTTGTCTGATCAGTTGCAGCAAAACAACTAGACCTGCCGCTTTGGCAGCTTTTCTCAGGGTCCACTTACTTTTTTGACTGGGCCTTAAGAGGCTGGGTTACATAAGAAGCAGAACTGACACAGAAGAAAGAACACCTGACTTCCGAGGAAAGGAAAAGTGCTCTGGCTGTAGGGTCAAGGTCCCACACAATGGCCGCCTATCTTTGTTAATCAAGTTGTATCAGAAGACAACCACGCTCAAGCCCTCAAGCTGTCTAGGGCGGCTATCACACCTCATATTGTACCAGCAGAACTGAGTAGTTGGGCAAAGATCAGACAAACTGCAGCGCAACAAACATTTACTATCTGACCCTTGACAGAAGAAGTTGGCCAGTTCTTTTTAGAGGGACCAAACCTAATTCCAGCTCTTTTAACAATGGATGTCAACACTTCGAAAACTGCCATATCTCTATAGGAATAAAGTACCTACTCATAAAGTTTTAAGGGTTAAATGAAAATTAACATACAATAAAGTATTTTTTATTATAAAGTGTTAATGTGACTACAGTTTAATAGGCTAGATGGCACCTTATATGGAGGTTGTTGAAAGACCTTTATTAAATGTGGCTAATATACCACCTGAAGAATATTACAAATGTTGTAATGTAATGCTGTATTTCATTGGAATGTTGTGTTTGATTGTTTAAATTCACAGTGCAAATTGTTTGTGTTTATTTTATACACTAGTTTAAAAGGGAAATGATACCTCAATTTTTTTAAGACCTTCAGCACGGATTAATTATAAGTACATGTTAACTAGTTACTTTGACTTGGTGAACTTAAATAATACAAAAATAATTTGTTATCACTACACTCAGATAAAAAGCCATAGTTGTTCCCGTGATTCACACATCTTAGCTTTCCTCCCTCCCCCCCCCACAAAAAAAAGAAGTCAAGTAAATATGTAAATTTTGATACACATGTCAGGATTGTGGCATATGGGAAAGTTTTGAGCAAGTGTGAAAGTCTTAAAAAATAAAAAATAAGATGTGGAATGCTAAAACCCCACTCTTATGTGTTGAGATGGATAACACAACCAAAGCTGAAATGTGTTCCATTTCAGCTTATTCCTGCACAAAATCTCCCATTTGTTACCCTCCTACACACAGACAGAACTGAAGGAGGAAACTGAAATGTCCCCCACACACCAGCTGTCCCCTCACCCACCCGCCTCTCCTTCCCAAATGTGGCTTTCCATTCCATTATTCTAATATTTAAAAGCATATTTTAAGAAAAGTGTATGTATGCTTGGAAAAACAAAATTAACACTTAGAAGATACATATGATTAAAATGACTACTGCAGCTTAATTGGAGCTCTACAAATTCATGTTGCAAGTTGACAGGCCCCAGGCCACTCTTCTCTTGTTAAATGGTGGGTTTTTGTTTTGGTTGTTTTGTTGGTTTTTTTTTTTTAACTCCGGAGGATAAGAAAGAAATATGAGGTTATATTCTGAAAGAACCAATGTCAAGGATGTCTTCAAGGAAGCGCGTTAGAACAAACAGGGCACTCAACTAGAAAGGGCACGTCATCCTCTGCTATCATGAGGAGGGTATGTTTGCAGACCAGATTCTCGATTATTGGTTTTTAGGGAAAAAAATTGGGAGGATACAAATAAAAGAAAAAAATATTGCTTTTCTTTATTTGAAAGTTTACCTTCATTTCTGTAGCTCATTCTTTCAGTCAACACTCGGACATAATTGAAAGCATTTCCTCTTTAGGTTTACATTACTCTGATTAGCACAAAGAAATAAGTGAAATAAACAATTAGAATGGGAAGAAATGACTGATTATAGAAAATGCACAAACTCACAGTGCAATTTTATATGACGCTTTTTCAAGTTAATCAATAGAATCAATGTTGAGGTTAAGAATAAACCCATAACTGACGATCTCAGAAAATGAATCCTACTGAGGCCAACCTCATATATATTATTCAGAAGACATTTTAGATTGATGTTTTCTGGATATATTTAAAGAACACAATACAGAAAGAAGAAACTGCTTAGTAAGATGAGAAACTTTTTCGATTAACACAGCGTTTGAAAAATATGCTTAGATTTAGCAATAGGGATGCTTGTTTGATATTCAGTGATCCGTTAACCTTCTCTAGCAAGAGTATCAGAAATGATAATAAATTTACATTTTAAGTGCAAAGTCAGAAATGGAAATGAACTCTGAATCTCCTGTAGACTGAGTTAAGGACTCTGCAGATAAATATTTGTATCTCTTTATCATCTGGATGTACATTTGGCATTAATTTCACTGTATATCAGAGAGCGAAGCGTTTGCTTAAAGCTTAACTTTTACATAGGGCTACAGACTGATTATATTTCATGTAATTTCCATATCTCTCATAACAGGGCCTACAGATGGGAGGCAGGTCTGCTTCCCCAAGACTGAAGTGATTTTGATGTATCAAATTGTAATATATTTTTGTCCTAATTTATAATGTGCATTTCCAGCATTCTTGGGTACTTTTGATTTCAGTCCATGGATGCTTGTGTGCTTTTCTATTTATAATTCAAATCAATCTCACTCTTTCACATCTTCTCCTATAACCAGTAGCTAGTATAAAAAATGTAATTTCACCTTTCCTCAGTGATCTCTATCCTATATTCTTCTTATTGTAGACTAGAGAATAAACAAATCAACAACAAAAGAAGAGTAAAAATGCCTACCTACTTGAGTTGAGAGTTGAGAAAAATTTTGAAGTTACACTCACTACAATGTACAACTTGCCAGTTTGTCCTAAAACCAGAAAGAGTCACTCAAAAATTTACCAGGGATGCATCTGTTTTTTTGCACCCTCACTTTGAAAAACATAGAATCATTCATGTTTGCCTTTTTTTTTTTTTTTAACTGTGTACCAGAAAAAGCTGAAGAGACACAAAGCACAGAGCAGTTGGGACAGAGGTAGACAGAAGTGTCCCAAGAATAAGATGGCAAAGGGGAAATCAGCACAGAACGGGAAGGATATAAGCATTAAAGAAGCTTATATAATTCCTAATTTAGAAGAAATAACCATACATTACACTTTTTGAGGTCAGCTTCTATGCCAATACTGCAGAGCTGGAAGAATAAATTAAAAGTGTTATATACCAGGGACAGAGCCACATGGTTTAAAGAGCTCATCTTCTGCAAGTTTCATAACAACTCTGTGAGGTTGGTACTCTTCATCCTTAATTTTGCAAGTGAGGAATCTGATACAATAAGTGCTTAAGTAACTTATCCAATGGTCACACTCATAGCGACTGGGAAACTGGGTTAAACCCAGACCTCAGAATCTATGCACCATCCACATATAAACATTTAAGTAATTAATTCTGCCGACACTTCCCATTTCTAGTGCCCGAATAGTAGATAGCCAAGGCCTGAGAGTGTTTAAATAGACAGGTTGTCTAATTTCTAGTGTATTGAGTGGCTCATTAAAGACCCATGATAGCCAGAAAAGAGAAACTGTTAAGAGAAAAATCATCTAACATTATTTTTGCTTATAAACTTCATTTTAAATAATGCTCACTTTTTGCACACATTACCTGAGATTACTTATTACCAAATACATACACATATTAGTTTGGAAATTTGTCTATGACACAAGATATTATTGGGAAAAATCAACAAAAAAGTAAGAGAAAAATCTTGGGAGATGAGTGGGTACAAAGGATAAAACTTAAATTATGATCATGAGGAAATATATTAAGAAATGCAAGTACCATTACATTTTGGGAGGTCAGGCATTAACCAATCCTTATTTTGTTAAAGATGCCTCTTCTATGTAATTAAGTTGTCTTTTATTAAGTCCCTTTTAGACAGACTACTATTTCTGTGTGTAGTTTTCTAGTAAGTACACATTGTTTTCCCTTATTTTTAAAAGAAAAAATTCAGCTACAGGGTTGACCTTAGAAACTAAGAACTCAGCCATTTGAAAACAATATTGAAGGCCTTTTAATTACCTGGTCCCACTTTGTATTCTATTTCCAGGTAAGAGCCATAGATCCATTTAAGAATATTAATTTCTAATATCATCTACAGATGTTTCCCTTTATGATGCTCATTACTTAATTTTTTTAATATTCATTGCAACAAGCTAAATAACTCAATAATACAGAGAAAAATCAAGCAATACTTCTTCTTAAGCATTCCAATGACTCCCCAAAGTCATGTTTATTAAAATTCAGGTATCCTCCTGTACTCTTCTGAATACTCATATTGTGTATGCTATACATATACATGGATGATGGATACACACACACACACACACACGTATGCGTGCATACATAGTTACACAAGTACTTTTAAAAATATTTTTTTGACCGAAATGGGATTATACTGCTCTTTTTTTTGGGGGGGGGCTGCGTTGGGTCTTCGTTGCTGCACGCGGGCTTTCTCTAGTTGCGGCGAGCATTGGCTCCTCTTCGTTGCGGTGCGCGGGCTTCTCACTGCGGTGGCTTTTCTTGTTGTGAAGCATGGGCTCTAGGCACACGGGCTTCAGTACTTGTGGCAGGCGGGCTCAGTAGTTGTGGCTCGCGGGCTCTAGAGCGCAGGCTCAGTAGTTGTGGCGCACAGGCCTAGTTGCTCTGCGGCACACGGGATCTTCCCGGACCAGGGCTCGAACCCATGTCCCCTGCATTGGCAGGCGGATTCTTAACCATTGTACCACCAGGGAAGTCCCTATACTGCATTTTTTTCACTTCCTTGTACCATGGATGTTCCCTTAGGTCAATATATATAAGACTAAAACGAAGTCTTTTTAACAGTATTGAGTACTTTGAAGAAGATGTTTTCTTAGGCTGATGTTTGAAGGGAAACTGTACCTGACAATATAAACAGTGTGAGTGGGAGTCTGCAAGAGTGTGTGTGTGTGTTGGTGTCTCACTAGGGAAAGAGAACCGACTTAATATCACTCAGTAGATCTCACTGTAGATTTTATGATCTGACGGATTCACAATGATCCACTCCTACTGAATCAGAAACTGGATTTTGCAGCGCACAGAAAGCAGATTCATGTCTCCAGGGTAAACGCACAGTAATTAAGTTCACAGAACATATCAAAATGCCAAATTAATAAATTACAATCCACAGGAACTAGACGATTTGCACTGGCAGGACAGCCCTAACCCCATCCCACAGCACTCCGGGCCCGTATATGAAGCCAAACTGTAAGCCCAGCTTTGCTTACAGGAGCCGAATCAAAGCAAGAGAAACAAGAAATGAGATAAGCAGCAACAACCTGACTGAAGAACCTCTGATGCCTCAAGGGAGCAGAGCTGATACCATCAACTGACAGAAGCCATTCTGACCTTTACGGAAGTTATGGAACGACTGAGAACTGGATCCGGAGGAAGTCTATGAAGTCTACGTACCAAATTATGCACGTAATCTCACAACCTCATAGACAGTGAGATATCCATGACTCTCAAATGGAGAAAGTCGTATACAGCATGGGACCCAGAGCAGGGAGCGCCTTGCACTGGCGAATGGTCCACCTCAACTCCTGGCCACACCCACAGCAGGGACGTGCTGGGTGGACCGAGGGGCTCACAGAGCTGCTGGCTGAGCATCCCTCTCCTCTTGGCTGAGTTTCACTGGATGTGGCTTAGCCTCTGGCACTTATTCCATCTTTGTTCTTTCATCAGACATATCAATAGCCATCGGTTATATACCAGCCTCTCTACATTGCCTACGCTCGCTTCCTGGTGGCGGCTCTCCTTCTGTCTGCTCTGACCCATCATTTGATTGACTTAAAGTTGAACTTTCAGAAAGTCGCTACCTCTCTCCTATCTCTGCACGTTTTGGAGGTGTTAGTATTCATGTTACTAACAGCAGTAATTAACTTCAAGTGCCATTCCAAAACCTTTGATTAATGGTCCTAGGGTACCTACTGTTGAACACCCCTGCAAATCAAGAACAAAAAATGGGTACCCAGGCTCTGGCAACTAAGCCTAGGGAAGGACTGATATGAGGACCAACTGCTCTGCTCTCTACAACCAGGTGAAACGTGTCCTCAGGAAGGTGTGTCCTCACCTGGGTTTACCAACACGGAGTATCTAATACTCAAGAGGAAAGTAATTTGAGAAGTTTCCCATTTGTTTCAGCCTCAGTAATTGTTATAAATCCAAAATAATCTTACAGTGTTGGCTGATGGATAGCTAGCTGCTGTGCCTCGGCCACCACTTTCTTCAATCAGAAATGTTTCTCTCCTGCCAGGTGGGTCACTCACATTCCACACTTTAATTCAGGTTGAGTTTGGATAATCACCTCAAGGGAGAACTAAATCAGCGCTGACATCCTAAATAAAGCTTTGAGCTTGAAGGGTAATAATCTAGCTGCTCTTTCTAAATCCAGGTCCATGGATGTTAAAGGAAAGAAGATTCTGCTGGAGGGATGTGTCAGAGGGAAATGCCAAATACATTCAGTGAACAAGAAACATACTCTCAGTAAGAAGACCCACCCACCCCTGGAGTTAATTACTTAGTGAAGCCAGAATGAAAGGTGAGAACTGTAGCCAAGATTCACGTTTCTCTGGTGAAATTCTAAGTAGTTTATGAAAATGAAGCCCATTTGCTTCCCCAAAATAAATGTATAATAAATGAAATTAATCCACTTTAAGTTTTTACAGGTTTCATTTAAGGGTCTGTATTGAGTCCATTAGTGAAGGAATGCTTGTAGATGTTGTGGGTCACCTAAACTCTATCTTTAAACCATTTCAGTGTTTTTTGTTTGTGTTTGTGTGTGTGTGTGTGTGTGTGTGTGTGTGTGTTTAGGAACTTCTAGATGAGAAGATGTGTTAACCAAAGAGAAAATCAAATTCAAATCCGTTAATTGTGACACTTATTAGCAAGTCACCTCTTAGGTTTTGAGGGAAAGAAATATGAACTACCGGCTGAAATTAAGCTAGGATTGAGTGCAGAATTTTTATCGAACAATATTTCTGAATATTTACTTTGTGACAAATGTCAAGGATTCAAATTTGTCTTTGGAGCCCCTCATTGCCCTCAAGGATGCAAACAAAAATGGCCACAAGAGAAGGCATAATATGTGCCATCTAATTGCTCAAGTTAAAAGTGCTGCAAGAGTTCACAATTCACTTAATCCACCTTATTCCTCTTCTCTCTGCAAACGTTTTGGGCATCACAATCATGATTTAAAAGCCAAAACGTGACAAACTTGTAAAATGGAAGCCCATGCAAACAAAAATGCTTCCGTTTACGTAACAGTCCAGTGAGATGAATTCAGCCTTTTCCTTGAGGATCTCACAGAGGAAGTGTTCCCCGTCACACATGAAACAATATAAACCCAACCCCCTAACTGCGAGGCCAGCCAGAGGGGCCATGCTCCAGGCCCACCGTGAACTCTAAGCAGGACCCAGGAAACTTCCTACAGTTCTTAAAGATGGTAAATGCTTTTCTCCATAGTTTTGCCCATGATTCTTCCTCACTCAGAAAGATCCCCTGATGATCCTTCTTCCTGGAGAACTTCTACCCAATGACTGATACAAAGTCGGCATTTAGCACTTGAGCTTTGTAAACGCTGTATATGAGGTACAGCCCAAGCATTAACTCTGTCAGGACTCTACCTGTCCCCAAGTACACCTGACCTTCCCTCTTCTGCCCAATCATGTCAAACACCGTAACTACTTATTAGAACAAATTACACTCTCTGTTCTACTGAATTTTGTCGTGTTCCCCTACTACTCCTTCAGAACAGACACCATTCCTGCCACCATCTTTGTATTCCTATCATTTAGCTCAGTATTGGGTCTTTAGCAGATACTCAATAAAAGCTTAGTAAATAAACGAAAGAATGAATGAGTAAATCTGTGTGTGCATAAGAACATACGTATATTCTCCGTGTGTATATCATATATACACTTGTGTATGTGTGTATATATGTAAATACGTAATTATGTATACACACGTGATAATATGCATGTATTCATATGTATGTATTTTCATACATGGAAACAAACTTAACTATATGAGAGAACATATAGTAAGTGGTTAAGAATTACAATTTCTGGAAATAGACTTGTTGAATTTCCCCTTTCACATTTAGTAGTTATAAGGTCTTGGCAAACTAAATAACTATAGGTCACTACCTAATTTTCTCTATCCCATAATATTAGGTAATTTTACATTGCTTATAGGAATCTTAAAGATTTAATAAGAAAATGTACATAACACTTTATACCATACTAGGCACATGCATCCATCTATCTACCAGTCTACCTATTTATCAAGTATCTATTTACCTACCAATCTATTAACTATTTTATCTATTGATTATCTATTCATCTATCTCTTTCATCTATCTACCTACCTACCTATCATCCATTTATTTACTATTTATCTATTCATCCATAGAGATACATATACCTTAGTAAGCAGGACAATGCTATAATTGATAAAATGAATAATTTTAAGACAAAAAAAATTGAAAGAGAAGAATTCCTTTAGAATAGCATTTTATAACCCAAGGGAGTCTCTTAAAGCATCTTCGTGGGCAACCGTTTTTCTCACTCCAACTAATGAGCTATTTGGTATGCAAAACAATTTCCTGTCACAAGCAAATTTTTCCTATTTAGTAATGTCAAATTCCTCCTCGCTACACTGGTGGTATTTTTTTTTAAACAGATTTTTTAAACTGTCAGATTCTTATAGATTTCATGAATAATATTTAAGGCCAATATATTCAAATACGGCACCACGGGAAGGTGAGATAAATGTTGAATTGTAAAATTAGTATTTTATGAACAAAATATTTGACTGTCTACATTTGTGGCTAAAATTTTTCCCTTTTCAACTACCACATCAGCCAGCATTTTTAAAGAAATCTTAAAGAGAATAGATTCCTACCATTTCTATCAGCTTTGCCTTAGACAAGAATCCAGTTTAACCTTCCTTTGCCTCACCAAACAATTATTGAAAATGTAAATATCTGTGGCAAAATATGCATAAAATTTTCATTTCAATTTCTTTACAAAAACTGTCATCTCATGGATTAAGCCTTGGCCAATTTAATTCCCAATCAATGGAATTGCCCAACACTATAGAGAAATGTTCTATAGAAGGAAAGTATTTATTCTAGTGAATACACATTGGACACATTAATTTGAATCACAGAGTTGGGGCTTTCTATTCAAGTACAAGTACTATAATATACAGAAGTTCTATTTCACACAAAGTATTGGATTATCAAAATACAATCACTGTCAAAGAAACTTATTTCACTTGCAAAAATATCTAAAAAGTCCATCTAAATTATAGTAAATAATTGGTAAAAAACTAAATTTTAAAAATATAACCAATACTAAAATTATTAAAAGTCAATGTATGAAAAATTACCAAGTAATTCATGAAACATTTGAAATGATATTCAGGATAAAAATAAAGATGTGCATTAACAAGAGAAATGTCACTTAAAAATAAATCAGACTTCAGAACCAAAAATTGGGAGTTGAAGAGTTTTCATCATATATTCACTACTGTTTCTAATGCTTAGTTCACTTTGTCACCAGTAAGAAAAAGCATTAAAACAGGGGAAGGTTTCCCTCTTAAAAAATGAAAAAATAAAAAGAGCATCAGAGTGACAAGTTCTTTGGGGCATAAGCTCGAGATTGTCCCATGTCACCAAATGGATTTGTTCTCTTTGTCCTTAAGTCTAATGACTGCCTTGTCACACGTTTGTCATGACATAATATCTGTCACGTCCTGACATGCCATGTCAATTTTCCGACCTTCTATATGATTTTTTTTCTTAAATCATAAATAAACTTGATGACAAAAATAATTTTATTTTAGTAACTGAGATCTTGATGAAAGGAAGTTGGCAAATAGAAATACATGAATGAATGCTATTTATACACATAGGACTTCAGTATTGGATAAATGTAGGAATTTTGATAGTAATCCATCTCACTGTAAATTATGTGTAATCCTAATATTTTTTGTTATAAATTTACCAAAGAAAATTATGCAAATTCTTTGGTTGACCACGAAGAATAATGTTCAGTGACGGAACTAGGAAATTTAACATTATAAAACACCCTACTAAATTAGTAACTACAATTTTATTAGTCTGTATTTATGGGTTAAAATATGTTGATTTCATCAACAATCTATAAACTTACTCACTATTTAGAGAGCTAATTACTGTATGTGAATAATGTTAGTGTGAAATTTATAAATATTTCCATTTAATTTCCAGGGTTAAATTCAACAACCAAATGCATCAATTAGAATATTTTAATTTATTGTTTCCATACTCCTTAGGTAGCTTAATATCTCTATGTATGAATAATTTATGCAATGTACCAGTCCAAAGTACCATCAGCAAACTATAATAAAGTTCAGTTCCTTGATTAAGTTTATTATAAAGGTTATTCTGTATAGACAGATTTTTTAAATTTGGAAGATTTTCTCCAATTCAAGCAAATAAATGAAAATTAGAAATTTAAACATCAATATGGTAATACTAAATAATTACTAATTTTAATTAGATAAATTAGTAATGGTTTAAGAACTAGAGAAAAAAATTTTTAAGCTGATTTAGTATTACATTTTAAAAAAAATAAATTTATTTATTTATTTTTGGCTGTGTTGGGTCTTTGTTGCTGTGCACAGGCTTTCTCTAGTTGCGGCGAGCGGGGGCTACTCTTCGCTGCGGTGTGCAGTCTTCTCCTTGCAGTGGCTTCTCTTGTTGCGGAGCACGGGCTCTAGGTGCGTGGGCTTCAGCAGTTGTGGCACGCGGGCTCAGAAGTTGTGGCTAGTGGGCTCTAGAGCACAGAGCTCAATAGTTGTGGCGTACGGGCTTAGTTTCTCCGCGGCATGTAGGATCTTCCTGGACCAGGGCTCGAACCTGTGTCCCCTGCATTGGCAGGCGGATTCTTGACCACTGTGCCACCAGGGAAGCCCTAGTATTACATTTTTAAATTAAATTCTCTTTAGAGGTCTTGGATAAGACGTGGACGTTTTATTATATTATTTGGCTTATATTAATTACTTGATGGAGTCTTGCCAATATAAAAACCAGTGGGATTCAATGTTCTGGTTACAAAACGACTTTAGACATTTTTCTGACTATTATCACTGCTTCTGCTTAATATTATATCCGAATAAGTGTATTTACATATTTTATACACTGCTCAATAAAAATCTCACTTTTCCCCATGACCACTACATTGGTAAGTTACAATTATGTCTAAATTCCCTGTGAGAACTGATACTATTGATAAATCAGTTGATACCTACAGTGAAAGCTTTAGTCTCTTCTAGATAAATTCTCTAGTCTTTAATCTTCTGTTTAGACTATTTAACTTTATTTCTCCAGACAGTACAAATTTATTTTCTCAGTAGACCTTTAATCTAATTGAGAACTATTTTACAAATAAAGATATTGAATATTTTATACAATTTCTGTTTTGCTGACAAAGTACTTTTTATTTTAATAGTTTTTTCTTTCAAAATAATGACTTGTATTAACTTGTAAATATCAGACTATATTGTAATGTCACTATTTAAAAACACAAATTTCAAAAAACTGCATCTTCACACATCAACATTTGAAAAAATACATTGAACTCATGACCTTGTTTACTTTTCTCATTTTCCCAATTTTGTTAATAACTCATAAACATTTTCCCAACAGAGAAAAATCTCAATCATTTTTTATTTTACCATGCTGACAACCACTAACACCAACAACAATAGCCCGGAAAGATTCAGTAGAATTATTCATCTGGCAATCTCCCAGCATCAGTAGAGTTTCTGCAACATTTATCTTACGAAATTTAACAAAACATGATATTCAAGGATCAACTTTGTCAGAAAGGGGAGGAAAATTGCCAAGGTTTCTAAAATGTTGAAGCATTATCTACCTTCCGAGCAAATACCATATATGCTGATTGGACAAGTTCTGTTTCACAGTACCTAGTACAGATGGCTTTAGAAACACTTTTGTAATGTTAAGCGAAAAAGAAATTATGTGAAGTTAGGGTATAACAGGATAGTGGTAGATACAAGCAAATCTGAAAGATAATAGCACCCATTAATCTTAAACTAGCCTGTTACTCTTCCAAAGATTAAATTATCCCCTGGTAATCAGTAATATACTTAAAGATGAGTTACCCTTTCAGGCCACTGATGCAGGTTTATATATAAACGCAGTGGCCTGGAAGAATTGGAATCAGAATAGTATACAATACTAAGCATCATTCCACATAAGACTTTAAATAAAAGGATAAATTGCTCTGTTTATTTTACTGTGCAAAGAGGACATTCTACCCTTGTATTTTCTGATAATTGCATAGTAGTTAAGTTCAGTTGCACAAAGCACATGTAGATTTTATCTTTCCACGAAGAATGATTTTTGCCCAAGTGTAGAGAACACTCCAAACAGAACATACACAGATGTGACTGAACCCAGAAAGGCTCGTTAAGTGAACAGTGTGTGTTGTAAATAGGGATTGGGCTATCCCTTACCCACAGTCCTTTTCAATTCATGGGCTTCAGAGTCTATGTTAAAAATGAAAGATTTTGTGTTACACATGAAAGAAAATTTAAAATATCTATGTGAAACAAGACTAAAGAGACCTCAGCATTTACACTTACAGTATTAGTAGTGCAATTTCTTAAAACCGAATACTTAAAGTGATCATCTGTATTATTCCCTCTATCAAAGGTTGAACTCTCTTTTATCTTCTTAAAATTTCTGCCCCAAACAGTCACCAATGACAGCAAGACCCTAAGGGCACCTTGGCACAAAATCCGAAAACACCAAAAAACAAAAACAAAACAAAACTCACTCCTGATGCCTTGCAAGCTCCAAACAGTAAAACTGAAATCATTTTCTCCATTAAAAGTTTCCACTTTGTCAACCAAAACTCACGCAATGGAATTCCCTTTACCTAAGCACCAACTCTGAGTATTACTGTCCAACAATAATTTTAAGAAAACATGTCTGCCTTAAGAATTAATTCTTCACAGAAAAGGCACTCTATCAATTAGTATTCTAAATTCTCAAAACTTCTCTACCACATGTCAAAAGAAAAACCACTCTTCCAATCAAAAAGTTCTACCAGTAAAGGAAAATTGTCAACACACGTTTTGTGCTAGAATGTTGGGCCATTGTAGTAAATAGTGTTCTCCCATCATCAAAGCACACAAGTCAAATGTTTGCACCATTAAACCACCTCTGAAATAGCAGCTTCCGTTTGCATGAAAATCTTCAGCGTGAGGTCATCTGGACGGTGGGTGTGTGCAGTGCACAACGAGCATCTTACCTTC
Source organism: Balaenoptera musculus (assembly GCF_009873245.2). NCBI lineage: Eukaryota > Metazoa > Chordata > Mammalia > Artiodactyla > Balaenopteridae > Balaenoptera > Balaenoptera musculus. The sequence continues at coordinate 8,700,294 of NC_045805.1, read as the reverse complement.
ATACAGGGCTTTGAAGCCCTGGGCACTCACGGCGAAGTCTGTCGTGAACCACAGAGTAAGGATGGAGCCGGTGCTGACGATGCAGGAAGGGAGCTGAAATCCCGACAACCTAAATTTCAAAAAGAGGTGAATACAGTCAAAAAGCGTGAACTTGTTATTGAAGCTTATTTGATGAAGTCATTCAATTCCTCTTTCCACTGTGGCCTGTTTATTTGACATAAGTCACTGAACAATTACGTGATCCATACACCAGGTGTTGCCAGGTAATTGAAATGAAGCATTTTCAGGGACCAGAGTTTGCTTATTTAAACACTTTTTGAAAAGATTTTTTTCTTGAAGGACATGTACAATACACCACTGTCTAAAGAGAGCACACAGAACTTACAGCAATGCAGTCATCCTTACACCTGCTGTGCGAAACAATGTAACACTGCATGTGCTTTTGAGTTTATTTTTCTCTTAAATTATTAGATACTGTGCTGTCACAACTCATCATTAATGTGCTTATTCTTACTATCTTCCCACCCCTCAATAAATCAGTTTCTCTTGAAAAGAAAACAAATCCTAGTCACAACGTCAGAAATAAAAATCAATCACTACCTTGAGCTCAGGTGAAATGAATTGATTTTGATATTTGGTTTTCAAGACAAATCTTTTGGATTTTAAGATATGTGTTTCAATTATAACTAGGTTGGGATATATTAAGAAATCTTAATGATGAGAAAGAACTCTGAAGGAGTGAACTAGTATAATAATATGTAAAATATAATACTTTACAAACAGATAGCTTTTCTAAAGGTTAAAGAGATGCTTCAATTTATATCTTTAAAGTTTACTAATTAAATAGTTTGTCTACAGTTGCATGGTTTAGTGTAGTCTGAACACAAACTTCTGACTCAAAAAAAAGAAAAAAATCAACCTGAACATTCATTTCCAGGGGGAGAAACTCTGTCTTGCCAGTAAGTCTATGGTATTAAAGGCCTAATTACAACCACTGTAGTTGCAGAATCAAACCAGAAACTAATAAGAGAAAAATGACAGGACAATTGTCAACCAGCAAACAGCACACTTCTAAGTAATCCATGGATCAAAGAAGTCTCAAGGGAAATTTTTTAAAGTACATTAAACTGAATGAAATATAAACACAAGATACCAAAATCTGTAGGACTCAGCTAAGCAGTGCTGAGGGGGAAGTTAACAGCACTGAAAACATACATTAGGAAAGAGGAAAATTCTCATATGTGTAATCCAAGTTCCCATCTCAAGAGCTTAGAAAAGGGAGAGTAAAATAAACCTAAAGCAAGAAGGCAAGAAATTACAGATAAATGCCAAAATCAATGGAAATGAAAATGGGAAAGCAATGAAACAAAGCCTAATTCTTGGAAAAGATCAACAAAATTAACACATGTAGCAGAAATGACCAAAAAAAAAAAAAGAGGGGGATAAGAATAAATAGAGATAAGAATAGGGATAAGAATAAAGAGGGGGATTAGATAAATACCTAATAACAGGAATAAAATAGCAAATATTACTAGAGACCCCACAGGCATGGAAAAAATGCTCTAAAAACTACACCCATAAATTTGACAAAACTGAAATTGCTTACTTCCTTAAAACACACACACACAACGAATGACCACAACTTACTCGATGAAACAGAAAATGTGAATAACATTTACATTACATTTAATGTAATGTAATGTAAATGTTAATGTAATGTAACATTGAATAGTTACACTATAACTATTAAAACTCCCCTGAAAGAAAAGTCCAGGCCCAGGTGATTTTACAGAAGAATTCTTCTGCCATAGACTGAATGTCTGTGTCACCCCAAAGTCATATGTTGAAATCTAATTCCCATCATGATGGTATTTGGAGTGGGGCCTTTGGGTGGTAATTAGATCATGAGGGCACAGTATCCTTATAAAAGCGACTCCAGAGAGCTCTCTCGCCCCTTCTGCCATGCGAGGACACAACAAGAAGAAACTGCCTCTGAACAGGAAGCGGGCCTTCAGCAGACACTGAAACAGTGGGCACCTTGACCTTGGACTTCCCAGTCTCAAGAACCACATGAGAGAGGTTTTTGTTTTTTATAAGCCACCCAGTCTATGGTATCTGTTACACATACTAAGGCATTTACCTAAATGCACCGAGACATCTACCAAACATGTAAAGAATTAACAATTTTACGCAATCTCTTCCAGAAAACAGAAGTGGATAAAACACTTCCTTACTCATTTTATGGCACTATTATTACTCTGTGCTATGGACTGAATTGTTGCTTCCAAAATTTGCATCGTGAAGCCCTAACCCCCAATGTAACTGTATTTGTCATTTCTTTATTTTTTCAGTTTTCATTGGCATATGGTTGATTTACAATGTTGTGTTAGTTTCAGGTGTACAGCAAAGTGAATCAGTTTATTTGTAGATATGGATATGGATATATATATATATATATATATATATATATATATATATATATATATATATATATATATATCTCCATTCTTTTTCAGATTATTTTCTCATACAGGTTATTACAGAATATTGAGTAGAGTTCCCTGTGCTATACCGTAGGTACTAGATATCCATTTTATGTACAGTAATGTATATATGTTCATCTCAATCTCCTAATTTATCACTTTCCCCCAGGTTTCCCCTTTAATAACCATAAATAAGGCTTTTAGGAGGTAATTAAGAGGAACTAAATTCATAAGGATGGGATGCTAATCCAACAGGACTGGTGGCCTTATAAGAAGAGGACAAAGAAGAGAAAGAACTCTCTCTGTCTCTTCCCTTTCCTCCGACCCTGCCACACGCGTGCACTAAGAAAAGGCCATGTGCTCGCACACCCAGAAGACAGGGGTCTACGAACCAGGAGGAGAGTCTTCACGAGAACTTGACCATACTACACCCTAATATCAGATTTTTAGCCTCCAAACATGTGAGAAAATACAGTTCTGTTGTTTAAGCCACCCAATCTATGGTATTTTGTTGTGCAGACCAAGCTAAGACACCCTGCTACCAAAGACGGACAAAGGCAGCACCAAAAAAAAAAAAAAAAGAAAGAAAGAAACAGACAAATATCCCTCATAAATACAGATGTAAGAGTCCTTAACAGAATAAGAGAAAATAGAAGTAAGCAATAGATAACAGTTGTTCAATAAGGCCAAGGGGTGTTTATTCCAGGAATGTAAACACAGTTCAGTATTTGAAAATCAATCAACGTAATCTGCCATAATAACAAGCTACAGAATAAAATCACAGGACTGTAATATTCTATGTAGGAAAAAGCATTTGACTAATTTAAGCATCCAATCATGAGAAAAACTTTCAATAAAATACAAATGGAGGAAAACATCCCCAACTTGACAATGAGTACCTGTAAAAAAAACAAAAAACAAAACAAAACAAAAGAAAACAACAACCTACATCTAACATTATACTTATTGGGGGAAGACTGAATGCTTCCCCCTAAGATTAAGAACAGGCAAAAAGGTATGGTTTCACCACTTTTATTCAACATTATGCCAGAGGATCTAGCCAGTGCCATAAGCCAAGTAAAAGAAATAAATGCATACGGATCAGAAAGGAGAAAATAAAATCGACTCTACTTGCGCAATTAGCTACATAGATTATGCCAAGGAATCTACAAGAAAACTTGAGTTAATACTTGAAATTAGCAACTGCCCAGCATACACAATGAACATACAAAATTCAGTTTTATTTATATATGCTAGCACTGAACATGTGGACACCAAAATTAAAGATACAATGCCATTTACAATCGCCAAAAGAACACTTAGATATAACAGGTACAAAACTGTATCCTGAAAACCCTATAATGCTGAAGAAAGAAATGAATAAAAAATTAAATAGAGCAATATACCACGTTAATAGACTGGAAGACTCAACACTGTAAAGATGTCCATTCTCCTCAGACTTATATGTAGGTTTAAGACAATTTCTGTCAAAATCCCAGCAAGACTTTTTTTAGACACAGACAAGATTCTTCTAAAATTTAAATGGAAAGCCAAAAAAAAAAAAAAAAAGAATGGCTTAAACAATTTTGAAAAAGGATAAAATAGGAGGAATCAGTACACCTGTTTTCAAGACTTATTTTGTAGTTACAGTAACCAAATCCATGTGGTACTGGCAGAGGGATAGACCAATCCATCAGTGTATCAAAACAGAGAACTCAGACTCATGTAAATATGCCCAAATAATTTTTGAAAAGGTGTAAAGGCAACTCGGTGGAGCAAAGAAAGCCTTTCAACAAACGGTGCTTGAACAACTGGACGTCCACAGGCAAAGACAACCAAAAAAGAGCCTAGACCAAAGTCTAACACCCTATAGAATAATTAACTCAATATGGGATCACAGGCATAAACGTAAAATGTAAAAATATACAACTTTTAGGAGAAATCATAGGGGAAAATCTTTAGGATCTTGGACTAGCCAAAGAGTTCCTAGACTGGACACCAAAAGCACAATCCATAAAAGAAAAAAGTGATAAACATTAAAACCATTCGCTCTGTGAAAGACCCAGTTAAGAAATGAAAAGACATGCTACAGACTGCTAAAAAATATCTGCAAACCACGTATCTGACAAGGACATGTGTCTAGAATATATTAAAAAAACTTTAAAGACTCAACAGCAAAAGAACAAATAATGTAATTAGAAAACAGGCAAAAAAACAAAGTGTCGATTCATCTAAAAGGATATACAGATGGCAAATAAGCACATGAAAAGATGTTCAACACCATCAGTCATTTGGGAAATGCAAATTAAAACCACAAAGAAATATCACTCCTATTGTAGTGATATACACACCTATTCAGAATGGCTAAAATGAAAAACAGAATATACACACCTAATCAGAATGGCTAAAATGAAAAACAGTGACAATACCAAACACTGGCTAGAATGTGGAGAAAATGGATTGCTCATATATCGCTACTGGGCAGAACCACTTTGGAAAACAGTTTGACAGTTTCTTAAAAAATTAAACATGCAATTATCAGATGACCAAGCAATTACTCTCCTGGGCAGTATTTACCCCAGAGAAATGAAGATTTATGCTCACACAAAACCTGTACTAGAATATATATGAATATATATATGTACACATATATATACACATAAACATACACTTAATAATCAAAAACTGGAAATAACTCATATATCCCTCAAGAGGTGAATGATATACAAACTGTAGAACATCTATACCATGTACTACTATTACTCAAAAATAAAGAGAAATGAACTATTGATCTATAACACCTGGATGAGTCTCCAGAGAATTATGCAGAGTGGGAAAAAAGTCAACCCGAGATAGATTACATACTGTATGACTTTAACATTCTTGAAATGACAAGCTTATTGAAAAGGAGAACAGGTTATTTGTGGCCAGTAGTTAAGCAGGGAGTTGGGACAGGAGGGAGGTGGGCGTGGCCATAAAAGGACCACATGAGGGAATCTTACGTTCTGTGTCTCGACAGTTTCAATGTCGGTATCCTGGCAGTGTCCCTCTACTACCGCTTTGTAAGATGTTACCTTTCGAGAAACTGGGTAAAGACAGCTGCATGTAAATCTATGATTATCTCAAATTTAAAAATTTAATAAAACAAAAGACTGGAGGGCTTTGGATGGAGGCACTCAAGAAAATATATACAGATTAAAATCATCAAATTAGTACAAAAACACAGTATTTAATAATAAGACATTCTCTCATTAGATTCAAAACTTAATTGAACAAAAAAATGTTGATTATTTAGTGTAGTCCGTTTTGAAGTTTTAATATTTATTACCATAAGTTTAGATATCAAATAACATGGTAGCACTTTAAAATAAACACACATTCATGTTTTCTTTAATGAACTTTAAAAGGAATCATGAATAGGAAGGGAAGAGTCAAACTATTATCTCAGAAAAAAAGTAACAAAATACTAAGAGTTGTAAAAACAATGTTATATGACTACTGTTTGGAAGTTTGGGGAAGTTCAACATGCACAATGGTAGATAAAATATATACAAGTGATCTGCTTTAAATCGCTGAAATGGAATGCACTCATTCGTATTTGAGCACGAAAGAATGAAGTCCAGTGTTGGTTGAGAGGGGTAGGAGAGTTGATTCAGTTAATCATTGAGACCGTCAAGAGCTAAATTTGTGGTTCCAATGTTTATAGCCATTACCCATCACACCAGCTGAGAGTGAGGAATCTGAACAATGACCAGTGAGGAACTCACTCTTCAGTCTCTCTGCAAATACGCTGATGAGGATGTACGCTGCTGATTATCTCTGTAGTACATCATTCGTATCCTTTGCATGAGGACTCTGGGGATAAATTTCAGTGTTATCTTCCTTCAGGAAACATATGTTCTTCGGGGCAACCAGTTTATTTTTAACACCTAGTAAATCATGGAGCTGTTTAAGTTGCTTAGTGTTGACTAAAAGAAAATTTCGAACCAAATTTCTGGCCTTCCCTAAGCAACGTGTGAATTTTTATAGTAGCCTCGTTGCAGATTCTGTAATTTGCATTCTTTCAGAATTTTATCTTGCTTCCATCCATGTATCTTTAGATCTTTGTAAGCCACTTTATCTCTCTATATAACTCATCATGGTATTCACACAGTGGCAAGTCAATGAAAACAAGAAAGAAAGAAAATTAACACTGCTTTCCCCTCCCCATTTCTATCAAACCCAATATCACCTACAACATATGCACATTTGACCTACTTCTTCCTAGAGTGCAACTCAGAAACATGGTTGTCACTGTTGAAAACAATCCTAGCATCCTAGTCAAAGCATTGGGTTTTCACCTGACACCATCACTGAATCATCTGTGGGAAGAGAAAGAAAATGATTAGAAAAGGGAATGGGTATGAGAAAAGTGATAGAAACATTTCACTCTCAGCAAAAAAAAAAAAAAAAGAAGAAAAGTATAGGTAGCAAAGGTCCAAACCTCTCTCTCTCTCCCCACACACACATACACACCCCTACCTCTGTCTGTCCTTTTCTAGCTGCCTGCCTGTTGTCTGATAGAATCTCATTTACTATATTTTCTACTGGGAGAAAGCAATTCCCCTCTCACATCCTGCGATCTGGGTAAATGATACAGCCTGTCAAAGATGAGTGATTATTAAATAAAGTAAGGACGATGTGGGGCAGCCCTTCTATATTCTCAGTGCTTGTTCACTCGGTAGAAACATGAGTTTCAGAATCGAACAAATTTATTCTTCTTCCATCTCTCAAGAAATTACTAGAATGAATTGCACTTAGAAATATATCAAAAATATTGTGTATCACTCAAGATACTCAAATTGCTGATACCAATGCAATAATCTTGAGTATTAGAAGTGGTGAGGCTGGAGAAAAAATAAGAAATTGAGTGAAAAGGTCAGCGGAAACAAGACAGGTGTGAGCACAGTTTATTTCACATAAATTAATGAGGAAGTTATAACTCCATTCAAGAGAGGTGTACTCCTAAATGAAAATAGTACCTATTTCATTTATTTATTTTTCTATTCTGTTCAACATATCATTCATAACAATTAATATAAAAGTTATAAACCTACTTACAGTATCAATTTCAATGGTAGATTTTTACCATGATATATTTATATACATTACATTTATTTAAACTGTTGCATAGTTCCACTGCTAAAAAGAACGTTTGGATTTTTAAACTCTGTGAGAGCTTCATTTAACTTCTCTTGGGCAAAGCCAAAGTTAAATACTTTATACTTTCTTTAAATTTCTATTTTCAAAAAATTTTAGTATGTCCTATGACTGGCACAGCAGCAAAGATATTTGAAGCTACTATACTTGAAGTCTTCATTGTTTTTATTAAAAAGTTAAAACTATAAGTCTTTTTTTAATATTAAACAATTACAAATGCAGATGTGATATGTCTGTACTGTACTGCCTGTTTTCCCCTTCCCAAAGCTCTTATCACATCTGTTTGAGTCTGGTTTGATTTAACAAGAAGAATGTGATGTAGTCATTTGGTTTTATTACACTATTTTAGCCCTACACTGAGTTCCCAACAATTCTAGGTTGCAATTATTAGACCAAAAAAGTCTAGAGGTAAAACATTTGGTAAAATTGCACATTGACAAAAGCCTAAGAAAGGATTTCATGTTCAGTTGTACTCTGTTCACTTAACCACAAGTTATACAAGGGAAGTAATCAACTTTATACAAAGAAAAATCAGGACATCTTGTAGTAAGACAGATGCCTTAAGTCTACAAGTCAAGGCATCTTTTCCTATTGTCTAGTGCTTACTAGGAATTAAAGAGTCACTCTAGGTAGTTTGTTATCTGCCTTGTGAGTAGGAACGCAAAAGGAATACCTAAATGATTTACTGGTGCCATTTTGACATGGTTTTCCATGCTAATTTCAGGAATAAAAAGTTCCTATGCCCAGTAGATATCTGCATTTCTATCTACGTCTCTGTGGATGTACAGATACATACAAATGTGATGACGTCTTTTTCCTATAGTAAGCTCAAAATTTTACCTGTGATTCATTTAATAATAATGTCCATGCCAAGTTGTTTTAAAACAATATACATACTCCAGAAGTGTTAGGGCTTTTTTCACATCTATGAAGACTGATATGTATGTACGTAATTGGACAGAGCTCTTAAAAACAAGAACTGAAAACCTTGGAGGGAAAAAAACAAAACAAAACATAGTTGACTAACAAGTCTTGAACTTTCTTATCAAGATTTTGTGTGAGAGGCAGATAGCTATTTGCCCTCTAAAAGGGTTAAGTCTCTCTTACATGAGTATCTTTGGTTAAATTTTGAGAACGTCATGAGATTTCTAGTAGCCCTGTCACTAATATTAATATTAGTATTAATATTGCTATATATATTGCATATATTTTAATATTGTTATATATGTATATATAGCAATTAAACCATTGCCTTTGCTTTAACTTACACCCTTCCTTCCTAAGAGGCTAACATCATAAAAAACATCTTATTTTCCTTAAACATATCATTGCTCATATCATGGTCTGTACATAGTTTACTTCTCCCCAGAATCCTGAGAGGAACTGCACTCAGTTACGGTGATTTAGTATACTTGGCCTATCTTAGTTTATGCTAAATAAAAGTTTCCTCCTAACGGAATTCACTCTCAGCTAAACACTACTCTGTCATAAAAATGAATTTTTCCCAAATTACATTCTAAACAAATTTGCCAAGACTTAATCCACTGATCCTCTTTTCCTATCAAGGCATCAAGCTATTTTGAGAAAGTGATTTCATAATTACAGTGTCTATGATACATTATCAGAAACAAAAATCTAAGCAGATTTTGCCCCCAAGCATGAAATAGCATCCTCTCGGTGTGACTCTATTATGACAATAGAAACAGCATCATTTATAAATGACACTAACATAGTAACAGCATTTTCCACTCCTAAGTATGATTGTAAGTACTTTAACTCCAACGTTCTCTTCCTCTGCTCTTGAGCCTTCTGGGCTATCAACTTCATCTCCACCTGAGTGATAAGGATCCAGAAATTGTCTTTCTAGTGCAAAATCCATTAGTAGGATTTTTCTATCAAGATCTCTTTTCAATCTTTTTTCCCCCAGGTATGCCACTTTTCCATGTTAAGATTTGACATAAGCCCTGTGCTACTTTAGAATAACTCAAAGGCTTTCTGCTTTACTTTCTCATCTGAGGGTTAGGATATTTAATGCTCATCTAAATTTCAGCACAGCTATGATAAACAAGGCAAGGCCCTAAATGACTTCTTCATCGGCAAGCAAAGGGATTAGGCAAAGACCCCTAGAGTTTATTTCAGGGCTCAATCATGTTGAGAAAGTATTTCAAAGACCTGAAATGATATGCAAATTTATTTATTTCACTGTGCTCTGACAAAGTATATTTTTAAATTGAGATTTCCTTCTTAATTGTGAATCTAACTTCTTCTGTAAAAACTGAAACCTGAATCCAGTAGTTAGGTAGTCAGATGGAAACTCTGTATTTAGAATTACAGATTCTCCTCAACTTATAATGGGTTACATCCTGATAAGATATTTTCAACTTATGATGGCTTTAAGTCAAAAATGCATTTAACACACTTAACCTAAGGGACATCAGCTTCTCCTAGCCTACCTTAAACGTGGGGCTCAGATCACTTACATTAGCCTACGGTTGGGCAAAATTCATCTGACACAAAGCCTACATTATAAAAAAAATAGTGCAGAATATCTCATGTCACTTATTAAACACTGTACTGGAAGTACAAAACACAGTGGGTTTCAGTGCATCCTTTGTTCACCCTCCTGATCGCACGGCTCACCAGGAGCTGTGTCTGTCTCTGCCCAGCATCACGAGAGAGATGGGACCGCATAGCGCCAACCTGAGACAGATCGCAATTCAAACCTCAGAGTACGGCTTCTAGTGAATGCATATGGCTTTCCTACCACTAGCAAGTCAAAAACTCTTGAGTCAGGGACCATCTACACATACACACGAACACACACAGAAGTAGAAAGGAGAACGATATCTAGAGAGAGAGAGACAGACGAAACTCAACGTGGAATGATCGCTCCTCACTTACACTTTATAACTCCTGACTGACAGCCCACACTAGCTGCAACCTAACATTCTCCTGACTCTCCTATTGAAACTCTGTAGAGTGACTCTGTCTGGGTAAAAACCAGAGGCAACTGAAAAGGAGGAAGAGATAGGAGGAGGAGAGAAATAAAAGAACCTGTGTGTCCCAACACAGAAATGAGGAATCTCCTCTGCCAACAATTTTGAAACCAAGGGCTTTCCACGAGTCTGGCGCATACAAGAAACGCAGCCATGCTTACTGAGTTCACAGGCTAGAGAAGGTACTGGGACAATTGGCAATGTTATTTAATTGGGCAAATTAATAAAGCTATATATACTTAAAAATATTTAAGTATTATGTAACAGTTGGGTAAAGGAGAATTATTTCAAATAAACGGTATATTTTTTTAAGGCGGTGAAGATAATCCACATTTACACACATCTTCATGACTGCCAGTGTGTTCTCAGAGGGCTGTAAAAATATCTTAAGGGCTTTGGTAAAGTTCACAAACAAGAATAGACACAGGCATTAGGAAAATCTAGAAATGCTGGCTAGTAGGAAAAGAAATTTACGTGTAATTAAAAGAGCATAAAAAACCCTTGTTAAAATATATGCATTTTATAAACATGACTAGTAATTATTTTAAGAGACTTGGGAAAACAAAACGAGAATTCAAAAATTTCATCAAATGGCTTATCAGAGAAAAGTTAACTCACACAAGGGACCTTATCTGTGTCCTACACGCAGCTGTTCCTCAGGACAGAGGCTGGAGACAAGGAGGGTTCGATAATGCATCCCAAAGTCTGGCTGTAGGATTCTAGCCCTGATGATGAACGAGTGATCATTATTATATGTCACTCAAGAGTTCATGACCAGTTGCTTTCCTAGACTTGGGTTCTAACACGCACACCGACTCTAACACCAGCTGACCCCATGGGCATTTTGCCAGCTGCCTGTCACTGTTCAGAGATTGTCTATACCACATGCTCATGAAATCCTTAAAATAACACCCTGTTTTGTGGGAGAAGAAACTAAGCCTCAGAGACCTTCATTGACTTACCTAAGACCACAAAGGTGGTGAGTATCAGAGTCAAGATTCAAACCCAGGAATCTCTCTTGAGCCTGTGTTTTTAACCCCTGGAAACTCACAAGGGATTTCAAACTGGGGCCATAAAGGACCTAAAACTATACTGGACCAAACCGATGGGTAAATAATCAGTAACTTGGGCTTGATGACACAGTGGTATGTATAGACAATTAATCCAATTGTTGAAATGAAATCATTACGTAAATGAATGATAAAAGAACCAAGCTCTGAACCAGGAACAGGAAAGACACTGGAGGCAAATCCCTGCCCAGTTCACAGGCTGGCCATTAAGCATGCACAGCCCAAGGGGACACCACAACGATGGGTCACTGACCCGCTCCCCTTGCAGCCCTGAGCTTCCTCGAAGGATACCTGCCATGGATGTGTTCACATGCACATCTTGAGAACCGTAAACGGTAAATTTAATAAAGCCAATACTTTTCTCTTGGCTTTGTTTTGCTATAAGGAAAAGAATATGTCTCATGTTCTTTATGCTCAAATCTGCCCTAGTCTGAAAGAGCTAATTTTTTTTCTCATTCCCAGTCATGCCCCTGGCATGTGAATATATAAAATTCTCATCTTTTGATTGAAAAAGCCTATTTACACCCTGCACCCTTATGAATTTACAGATAGAGTTTAAAATTTGCATACATTTCCCTTTCTCTTTCACAAGGCAGAACTTTAGAGGACCTGGAAAAAGGGGAAATGGATGGAAGCTTGAAACACACAAGTGAAGCAACAGTTTTTTTGGCTGTTTGACCAAAGTTGGGAGGATGGGAAAGAGATAGGATGAAACATGAACACGTGTGGAACTTAGGTTTTTGACAGGAGGCATAAAGAAGTGATCTTATTTTCTCTCCACATCTCAGAATTAGCAGCTTTAATCCCTTCATAAATAAGGATGAGGAATTTTAAATTATCTGGATCTAGGAACACCAAATTTGAATATCTGGTAGCACAAGTGCATTTTCCAAGTCACCCATGTTCCTCATGACCCCGTCACGGTGATGTCCCCACATATCCCACAAACCAAGTCAAAGTAATAAATGACAAAAGGAAAACCCACCAAATCCAGAGACCATGTGTTTAAGAAGAACCCTGAATGTACTAAAACAGAAAAAAGGAGCAAACAATGGGTGTTATGGTCATCAAGACACATCAAACATTTCCACTGAACAGAGATGAAGGAGGAAGCTGGAGGTCGCCTGTATGATCTGATTTACTCTCACTACTGTTTGGAAGGGTATAGAGATGGTGACACAATGGCAGGAATGAAATAGGTCTATTTCCTCAAGAAAAACCTAGTTTCTGTTATCCTATGACTCCACATGCCAAAAGAAGGCAACAGATTAAAACCAATCATCTCCCATCGAAAAATTTACGTATTCTAATCATTCATATTTTTCACACATTCTTCTATTCCTGGAGAAATTTGAGAACACTATAGTGTTGAACCAAGTCTAATTTTAGATAGTCTTCTATAAGATACACTGGTGGTGTGCAAAGACAGCCAACCAACAGTAGGTGTAGGAAATAAGGAGGAATAGGAGGGTTTTTTTATTTATTTATTTTTATGACTTTTTTATTTATTTTATTTTATTTATTTATTTATACAGCAGGTTCTTATTAGTTATCCATGTTTTACATATCAGTGTATACATGTCAATCCCAGTCTCCCAATTCACACCACCACCACCACCACCACCCCCCACCCCCCGCTTTTATCCCTTGGAGCTTTTTAAAGTATTAGTGATACTACTGATACATTATTGTTCAAAAAAAAAGATAATAGAACTTGAACAGAGAATGTAAACTGATGCACAAGTACGTCAGTCACTGATTTTCTTGGGAAAAAATCTTATCAATAACTTCCTTAACTGACCTACATCTCCGTAAATGATTACACCTAATTTTGGCACAATTATTTTATTTTTTTCATTTTTTCATTTTGTTTTATTTTTGGCTGCGTTGGGTCTTCATTGCAGCGCACGGGTTTTCTCTAGTTGCGGTGAGCGGGGGCTACTCTTCGTTGCGGTGCACGGGCTTCTCACTGCGGCGGCTTCTCTTGTTACTAAGCATGGGCTCTAGGCATGTGGGCTTCAGTGGTTGCAGCACATGGCTCAGTAGTTGTGGCTCGTGGGCTCTAGAGCGCAGGCTCAGTAGGTGTGGCTCACGGGCTTAGTTGCTCCACGGCATGTGGGATCTCCCCGGACCTGGGATTGAACCCGTGTCCCCTGCATTGGCAGGCGGATTCTTCACCACTGCGCCACCAGGGAAGTCCCAATTCTGTCACAATTATTATGAGACACATAAGATGCAGGACTGTGAAGTGTTGAGGCTTTATTTTAATTATGAGACCAAAACATGTAGCCTCAGGTGTGTGATGACCCCTGCAGGTGGTCACCATGCAGGTCTGGAGTTCATATATTTTGCTAACCTAATCACAGGCTGCCACAAAAATCTTTGAAATTCCTCCTTTGGGGGGTGAATCCTTAGTCCTCCCCCCTCCTTCGACTTCCAGGGACATCACCCATTGCTCTCATGTTCTCCCCTTGGAACACGAAGCCTTCAGCCTCGTACGTCAATATCCGGAAACTAATTGTATCAGTGAGTGATTCACTGCACAGCACAAGCGCCTAATGAAAGCCAGCTTGCTGCTTCCCTGCGGGGAGAGTCGTGTTTTAGCAGGAGACACAGGTGGAGCTGATCCCAATGATGGGACCCAGATGCTGGGGACAGGCAGGGAGGGATGTGCTGTGGGCAGTGTATGTCTGTTTGGAGGAGAGCAGTCTCGGCCACGGGCCAAAAGAAGTCCCACCAGATGACAGCTAAACTAGGCAAGGTAACACGATCCTTGGCCAGACCCCCATCAGGGCTGGTGTGTGATTCTACAGTTCCTCTTGCAAGCGATGTAAATCGTGAAGCCCTGAAATCAAGGGATGTGTCAGATGCAGATTTCACGGCAAGCGACTGGAATTTTAACCAAAGTCTATATTCCTAGCGTTGAATCCCACACGTCACCATCTACGACTCCACTTTTTCTATCACGAAGAACAAAGTGAATTCACATCATACAGAGCAGCTTGTTAAAATACAGGATGCAGTCAAGATCAACCAAAGATTGATCGTTCCAGGTTTTAAGACCAAAACTAACACATCCCATTTAAGTAAATATATTTCCTCATTTTAGTAGAAGGAACAGAGGTGACAAAAAATTGAGAGAATTAGATTTCAAGGTGTCACTGTCTTACGAAAATTGGCTTTTGGGGACATTTAAGGTTTCACATGCAAAGCGTCTTCTTACTACAGGAGAAAATTAGTTCTTATTTGAATAAGGATATTTTTAAAAATCTACCTTGTGTTAGAACTCGCTTTGTTAGTGTGTAATGATGCTGCCAAGCTCTCCTGCTTGTAGAGGTTAATTGCCTGGTTTATTAAATAAGCTGCACGGCTGGGATCCAGGCACGAACAGGAAATGTGCTTCTCCAGTTCCGTACCCTGCTTTTCACGACCACCCTGGGTCACTGTGCGTGAGCACCCGTACTTTTTCCTCCAGGTCATTCAACACGATATGCTACGGGATGGTTAATGATAGAAAAATTAATGGGATGGCTTCTCTCCAGAAGAATCCTTTGAGGCATTCTATGTTGGAATGGCAAACACAGTCAAAAAACAAAACAAAGCCTAACTTTGATCTCTCAACAAAACAAACCAAAACAAATGACAGACCAGATCTCCAACTGAAGAATTGTTTCTGAAATAAAGTAGTAGAAAAAAATTAATCTTCAAGTAACTGACTTAGGAGGGTTTAGTTCAAGAGAAAAATCTGAGTGGATTTTTTAAAAGAAATAAATCATAAGACATTTCTGGAAACCCCAAAATAATCAGTGCAGAAATTGAGCTACATTTTCTGGAAATGATTAAATTATCCATAAAATTGGAAACATGTTCCCAAAGAAAAAAGTAACACGAAAATTCTCCTCTTGAGATGTCCTTTACCTAACCCTGTATATTTTACTGTAATTTTTTCACATACGTACGACAGCTGTCTACAGATGTTCTGAACAGAGTATTAGGTTAAGAAGTGTTTCTGTTTTATATTCTACCAGTATTTGTTTGCCTGGCCTCTCAGGGACCCAGAGTTGCACAAAGGAGTTCTTTCTTTTAAGAGCCTTCGCATATAGGAATACTGTACCATTTTTACACACTATTGCTAACGCTGCCTCTGCGTTCAGTGTTTGTGGTGCCGAGAGGGGAAGACCTGATTTGCATCCCATGTCACGGCCAAGTTGAGGTCTATGGGCTCACATGTAAAAGGGTGCAAGTCAACCTCACAGCCCACACAATATGCCAAGAACTCGAATGGCCTCACCTGGGAGCCAGCTGTTAGACTGACCTATCGACCTGCTTAAACGAATTCTCTAGGTGTTTTCCATATCATTTCTCTTAAATTCTCACAGAAAGCCAATGACATGATCTGACCTCCCATTTACAGTGGGGGCAGGGATTAGTCCAAAGCCTCTCAGCCATCACGGAGCACAGCCAACATCACACCCGTCGTGTCTGCCCTCCACGTTGGTGCCCTTTCTACCACACCAGACTGCAATCAAGGAAAAAATAATTTTGAGTGTGCTTGTTCATTCATAGACTGCTAATTTAAAAAGGAACCACATTCAGAGAGTTACATCTTCAAGGAACTCCCAAGCAGTTTTATTTATTTATTTTTTAATTAATTTTTATTGGAGTATAGTTGCTTTACAATGTTGTGTTAGTTTCTACTGTACAGCAAAGTGAGTCAGCTATACATATACATATGTGCCCTCTTTTTTGGACTTCCTTCCCATTCATGTCACCACAGTGCATTAAGTAGAGTTCCCTGCGCTATACAGTATGTTCTCATTGTTTTTAATAGACTAAACAAAGCCATTTTGATAGATGGTTCTTTCTTTGAGAAACATAGAAGTACAGATATATTGAATTCTTTTTTTAAATAAAAACTCAACTTGGAGAATATGCAGTTTTCATTAAAAATAAAAATAAATCTCTCAGTTCCTTTATTATTGTTATCAGTTGATTTTCTCAGCAATGAACTTCATTTTAATGTTTCAAAATAAATATTACATCACCCTTATTACATTATTTTATTATTTTTCTTCTGAGGCAAATCCATAGGGTTTTGTTTTGCTTTTTCTTTTTTTCCTTTTTTTCCTGTAAAGCATTCGTTCTCCATCTTTTTTTGTTATTTTTTTAAATTTAATTTTTTTATACAGAGGTTCTTATTAGTTATCTATTTTATACATATTAGTGTATATGCAGCTTTATTTTTTAGGGAGGAATTCCCTAAGGTCTCAGAGACCGGTCGTTTGTCTAAATGCTCATGGATTTAGTAACTGGGACAGCAGCAAATCTCGATTCTCTGGACTCTTTCCTGTATGATCCCCTTCCTACGGGGGCATGCTGCCTAATGAAAAGACAGCTGAAGTGGGTGGATCCTTAAGCTCAATGCATTCACATATTGCTGCATGCTCATTGCCAGAGACAGCAATAGACTCGTGTCCTGTGGCACCTGCCTACAGGAAGATACCATGTCAGAATCCCAGCTTGATTCACACATGTTACCTTCCATCTCTAAGCCACCAGGAGTTTGGGAGCCCTGCAGAGAGACATTATGAATAATCACTCTCCTTGCATTTCATACTCACACTATCCCATCGAGGAGTTAGCATTTACTCAGGGCTCCTGGAGAAGGAGCCACTTATGCAAACTCTCACGGCCTTAACACTCAATTGAGATTACCTACAATTACCTGCAAGTATTTGGCTACAAATGAAACCATTCAAATCATATGCCCTCATTCACAAGGCATTTCAAGAATCAAAAAGATGTGCTTATTATTCAAGATCTCATTCTTGACATTAAAGAATGTATTATCTGAATCTACATTGTGTATATGAATCTACATTGCATCCTCTTAAAAGCATTAAAACAGCAAATACTTGCTCTAATAGAGTTTAAGTATGCAAAAATAACAAGCTTGAAAGTTTCAAAAAATGAATTAATATGCACTGCTGGACACTTCATCAGCCCTAGAAATTTTCATTTTAGTACTAAATTACATATGACAGTCTCCTTAGTAATCTTGGCTACTGTGGGTCTTACTGGTACCCTCTTAATTTCATCAGTCTTATATGGGTCAGACCAATCAATCAATTGATCAATTATTTATACCCCCTTGTTATTGCTTTGCTAAGAATTTTTCCAATTATTAATAAAATAATTTTAGACTAATTTGAAGTATAATACCTTTCTTAAAAACTGGAAAAATGAAAATGACCTTTTACTGATGCCAAAATTAAGATAGCAACTGACATGTTAAATGTGTTTTTTATAAATTATGAACACTGTAAAACCAATACGAGGGGCTTCCCTGGTGGCGCAGTGGTTGAGAATCTGCCTGCTAATGCAGGGGACACGGGTTCGAGCCCTGGTCTGGGAGGATCCCACATGCCGCGGAGCAACTAGGCCCATGAGCCACAACTACTGAGCCTGCGCATCTGGAGCCTGTGCTCCGCAACAAGAGAGGCCGCGACAGTGAGAGGTCCGTGCACCGCGATGAAGAGTGGCCCCCACTTGCCACAACTAGAGAAAGCCCTCGCACAGAAATGAAGACCCAACACAGCCATAAATAAATTAATTAATTAATTAATTTAAAAAAAAAACCAATACGAGTATACAACTTTATGGATCACTAAACTATTTCACATAAGTTAATTACTTAATAAAATCTTTAATTCAGTGACTCTTCTCATCTAACTTCTTTCTAACATCCTTTTAAATTTTTTCACATCCTTTTCTATTCTCTCACATTGAAATACTAAGCTGAGGTAGTTATATACATATACACACAAACATATATTTGGAAGTGTATACTTGAAGTATTTAAATAAATATGTAAATATTTACAAGAATATATCTTTCTTGACTATATTTTTCATTCTAAAGAAATATTTATCTATCTATTTCAAAGTAAAGGAAAGGCAGTATTTTAAGGGAAGCTAGAACAGAAGTTATGTAGAAATGCACATCGTAAAGGCCTACACCTATTAAAGGCAGGCTTCAAATTTAATTCTAAATTTCTTAATAGTAAAGAGAATATAAACCAGCTTTATATTACTGTAGAAGAAGCCGAAACTCATAAATACTGACTTGGATAAGAGATATAAACCCAAGCTACAAAAATTAAAGGAACTCATAAGAATATCATCTTTTAAAGATAATAGTATAGCATAAGAAGATCACAGAAAAGAACTATAAAATGTTTACCAAACATAATAGTGAACAATATATGCTTGTAAGTTTGTATAAATGAGTGAACATGTAGTCTTGGACACTTCATCAATGCTAGACATTGCTATACATTCTTATTTTCACAGGAGTTAAAGATCTCAATGTAAAAATATTATATTAAAAGTAGCAGTGATAAGCAATCAAAACCAGAGTTTTGATGAGAATATTGGGGAAAAAAAGATGCTCATTCTTTCAGAAGTACAATTTTGGTGTAACTTTTTTTTTTTTTGCTATTTTGGACATCTCTCTCACAATTTAAAATTCAGAAATGCTTTGACCCCAAAATTTAACTTCTAAAATTTGTCATGCAGCTATACATACACATCTACATGAACTATATATTTATAAGCTTATGACAGCATTGTTACTATAACCAAAATAGAAAGTCAACTTAAAAGTACTTTAATTGGGGAGAATTTAAAGAAATGATAATTCGTTTATACAATGATAAAATGGATACAACGAACCCGTAAAGAAGGATTGTGCCCTCGAGCACACACACACACGCCTAATTATCCCTCCCCTCATACATAAAATATTTCCTTCCTTCCTTCCTGCTTCACATCTTTATTGGAGCATAAATGCTTTACAGTGTTGTGTTAGTTTCTGCTGTACAACAAAGTGAATCAGCTATACATATACATATATCCCCATATCTCCTCCCTCTTGCGTCTCCCTCCCACCCTCCCTATCCCACCCCTCTAGGTCAACACAAAGCACCAAGCTGATCTCCCTGTGCTATGCTGCTGCTTCCCATTAGCCATCTAGTTTACATTTGGTAGTGTATATATGTCCATGACACTCTCTCACTTCATCCCAGCTTCCCCTTCCCCACCTGTACCCTCAAGTCCATTCTCTACGTCTGCGTCTTTATTCCTTGCCCTACCACTAGGTTCATCAGTACCGCTTTTTAAAATTCCATGTATATGCATTAGCATACTGTACTTGTTTTTCTCTTTCTGACTTACTTCACTCTTGTTGTTCACAAAAAAGAATCTGTCTTGGCAACTGTGTTCTCTCTCCATGCTGACACACATGCACAGATATAATTTTGGAAGATGAAAAAAACTTAAATAGTCAAAGTCATTTGCTCTGAACAGAAAAAGGTAGTAGCATGGTATGGTATGGAAGAATAATTTCATTGTATTCAGCTGTTTCTGCTTTTGAAGATTTTATCATGAGAAAGTATTAGTTTAAAACTAAACTTAAAATGTTAATTTAAACATCCGTATCTAATGGAAAGTCTAAGGCACGAGATATTTTTTGTAATTTTTTTCTGACCATGTGACTATTCAAAACAAAAGCTATCTTTAAGATTTTCTTAAAACGAAATCAATGATAACAGATGTCCTTTTATTCATTATATTTGGGGTACTTCTCTAGGAGCAGAATTCAGCACAGTGAGATGAAAAACGTTTTCAGTTTCAATGCCTAAAAGTTGATCGGAACACAGAAACAATTTCAAGCAATATGCAGTTTATGTAAGTAAATTGTATATTATAATGTTGTTAAAGCTCTTTGTGATCTAGGTATTTGATTTTGTATCCCAGACAAGTCACAATTTTCTCTGACTAAAGTATTTACAGGTGTTAATGAGCTACTAATTAAAATGTGTGAGGTATAGTAAAGAAACAGAGAATCTTGTTCAGATACTGCATTACAATGTGTTTCACTGACAATTTTGGGTGTATCACAGTTGTGGCCGATAGCTGTGTTCAGGCAAATACTGAGGAGGGAGTAACCAACAAAAGAGTGAACTCAAGACCAAGGAGAGAACCCTTGAGTCACTGCCAAGTATTTTGCTACAATTTTAGGAAATTGCTTGATGAATCTCATTTTCAGCCTTCTGACATAATTTAACACTGCACAGACAAAACCGGTGGCAAAATAATTCTTCACCAAAAGAGTAAAAACCAAAGTAAATGTGTCCTGAGTCATTGCTATGGACATTTCTTTCTAAGAGGCTCTGGAAAACCATTTTGTTTATAAACTGACCAGAGCTTGAGTTACTGAACCATGTGACTAAATTTTTTATCTTCTTCCTCTCTTTTCTGCTGTCGTCACTCATCAAAAACATCTGAAACACAGCTTTGAATGAAGCAAGAAGCCAATCTCATGATAAAGCTTTACTGCAGTGAATGATGTCATACATGGAGTGAGGGCCATTTTTAGACACACTTCCTTTAAAATGTTTTGCTGTTTGTTTTCATTTTTATAAATAAAAGTAATAAAAATCTTAAACAGTTAGAAAACAAACATATATAAAGTAAAAGATGGAAGTTCTTAAGAATCAACTGCACCCCGACACTACTGCCCATAGATTCCTCCGAATTATGTGTCCAGATTTTGCAAATAGGTCCTCCTGAACATATAGACGAAGACAGCCCATTTAAAGAAACTTATGCACTTATATGCTTATATGTAAGGATAGAAAAATACATATATTACTCATATATAAGCTATAATCCCTTACATCTGTTTATCCAGAAAACCAGCTCAAACCATTTTGCTTAAAATATTTTGTTTTACTTTCAGATCTTCCCCAAAATAGCTAGAAAAACAGAAACTAGCTCTCTGAATTTCTATCGACCCTTGAACATTTTTATAACTTGGTTGATTTTCCTTTATTCAATGTCTATGAAGAGCCAGTTCACTAATGAGTGCATTTTCCGATACCGGAATAAGTGAATTTTCTGTTTGTACATAATCCAAAGACAGTAAATGTCTTGAGTTTAATTTATGAAGATGAAATATGTAAGCTGCTTTCATTCAGTGACTTCAGCTGAGACTATAAAATAATGTGATTCTTCGTATTTAATGAACACATAAGTGATGTGTCCCTAAAGTAATGGACGGGCAGCTATGCAAACATCTCCAGGGGGCTACCAACGTGCAAACCTCTTCATCACCGGGAAACCACCACCTGTTTTTAAAGTTTTAATTCTAATTTAGAACAAGTGATTATTTGGAAAGAATCAGAGGTAGTGTTTGCCTTTACTTGTTGTAAATAAGACTGTAAAGGAAGGAATGGCCAATGTAACAACTGCATCCTATTTCTCCATCTAAATTTTATAATCACTATGGAGATGAGCTTGGCCAGATGCTTTCCTGGACATACAACAGGTGTCTAATATATGCTTGTACTTGATACATGACTGAGGAATGGCTGGCAACCAGTCATCACCGTACATCTTTTCTCCTTGCAAACTTACTGTAAAATAATTTTAGATGACGTCTACTATCAGGATTCATGCACTCTAGCCTTCATCAGAATACCGAATTTTATTTTATAATGAAGGCGAAAGACACTATGCCAAGAAAATTGCAACAATAAACTCAGCATTTCATCTGATTGGACTATAGGATGTAATCAAGGTTTCTCTTTTTATCTTATCTCAGTGTTTCTTTATGCGCCACATACATCAGCACGAGAACATAGGCTGTCATAACAGAGATCCCAGTCACCTGTGGTTAAACAGAAGGAGAATTTCAGCTGCAAAGACATGGCATCCAATTTTAGGTACTGCAAAGATTGACTGAAGCAGCTGCACAGTCATCATGCAGTTAAAGAAAGAGCCATCATATCATGTATTAATGCAATTCTAAACTAGAATCTCATGGCTGTCAGGTAAAGATGATTCAAAATATGAAGAGAGTTTCTCCAACTATAACCAAATCCTACCTCTACCATGTGTGATCTGTGTAATATCAAGCAAAGAATTTGTATGATGATGACACCAATATCTACAAACTGATGGGTAAATAAGGTAACATTATGAAAAAACTACCAAACTTCTTGTATTCATCATCGAGCACTTCACTGATGTGACTTACCTACAAGGAATGTTGAGATACATATACATATGTAACTCAACATTGTGTATATAATATCTATATGATATATTACATACGTGAGATACATCGTGTATATGATATAGGTATAACTTGCTCTAATATGAGGCGAAAATTGTTAAGTGAAATAAGTAAAGACAAGCGTGATGAGAGATGGAGGGAAGAAAATATTCTACCTTTTAGAATCTCATATTGCTTCATGGAGTACGTAATGCTGGTGGCAGCCCTCAAAGACAGATAATGTTTGGATAAATAATATGGGAGAAAACTACCCAAGCAAAGCATATACACAGCAAAGCACTATTCTTGCATCCTGTTGCAGACAAGTTTACTCAGCAGTAAAAAGAGAGAACAATAAGAGCCCATCTCTTAAGGATTTTGTAAAATTAAATCAGATAGTTATCATGAAATGCCGAGTGTGCAGTACAATCAATGAAGGCTACCTGCAAACATGGATAATAATCATAGCATTTTTGTTATTGTTTTGCCCTTGATAATAACGGGAAGTCAGGTTTACTCTAAACATAGGTACAGGAAAGGAAATAATGAGGTAAACCTGATGTGAAAATGTTTATCTAATTTCCCCTGATGTGGCGAAGACAGCCCCATTCCAGATCATCACAGATGCTGAGGACCACCCCTGTCCCCCGTCTTTCAGGTGTAAGCACATGACCAGCCTGGAGGTCCCCGGTCCGGCCAAGGTAACTACTGTCCGCTCCAGGTCAAGGGTATCTGGTCCTTTGTGTCCATTCCTCAGCTCCCACTGAGGCACTAACCTACCATCCATGAATCTGGAGTAACCGTCCTCCTGACCCTGATGGAAATGACTGAATTCTAGTGAATTAGATACAATTTGATTCTAAAATGCTGACAGCAGGGCTGAAGAAATAAGTGAAGCAGTGTGTTCTGTGAATGAAGACCAGGTTCAAGATCGGCAAGGGCTCCAAGGGAGGTTATTTTGAAAGAGGGCATTTCAAGATGTCGGTTTCTGCAAGTTGGATAATCCAAAATTTGTGTATATGTTTTGAAGACGGTAAAGGAGAGATATTTATTACCTTTAAATAATTTAAGCTATTCTATTGATTAACTTATGATTAATTTATCAACCTATAAAATATCTGTCATAATTCTATGGTGGTAAAGTGACGCTAGTTCCTTTTCTTGCATCTGATTCTCAGGTGTTAAAATTAAAGTCTGCAGGCACATGGAACTCAATGTCTATTTATGCATCACACAGAAATGCATGTTTAACATGTTACTGCTGTGAACTATGACAGAGAAAACAGATGACTGGATAGCAAATATATTATCTTAAGGCTGGGCAATGGTGCTGGAGAAAAAGAATATGACGCCTCTTCTTTTATATTCAGAATACTGGTGAAACCACTTCTTCATCGTTTGAGTATGATTTTTCACTTGTTCACTTTCTAGTCCTGTGTTTTATATATCATACTTATATTACCTATCACATTCTTTTAGTCCTATTTGCCTCATTAAATCACACATTTTCTCTTCACTTGAGAACTGTATCAAGTCTTTTCCATCAGACTGCATTTTTTGAAGAGCTGAACAATTCTCTACTTCTTGGATAACATTTCCCTAACACTATACTATTACTGTACTAAATAACGCTTTCAAAATTTATACTCTCCAGTGAGTTCCTTAAGAAAGCCAAAGTCTTTGCTCTCATAAAGTCAATTTTATACTTCATTGGGTTTGTTTTCATGTGGGTAGCTTACATGAGATAAGGAGATTTCAGTGAATTGAAATAATATGCTGGTGTTGAAGTTCCTCACTAAAGAATCGCACGATCACAGTCGAGCCAGACACAGGATGTATCTGCAGAATTTCAGGTTATCGAAGATGCTACAGAGTATTTCCTTGTCATTTTCCCACAACTGGGAAGGAATTTTTATTTGGGGACATAACACTGCGTCTTGTATCCAATAGTAGAGTGTCCTGAGAATCCACACCAATAAACCATGCAAATGTGTCCAAAATAGTTGACTGATATTAGAAAGTTTATTTCATTGCCTGCTTTCAATTATTAACATCTTTAGCCCAGGAGCACTCTCCAGCTAGGGTAGGAAACCCAGAGGGAAGAGAGAAAGTGGGAGGAGGAGACAACACGGGCTTCCCCGCTGGTGAGCAGCAAGACAACAGAGAGAAAACATGTTTGGGGGTGTCAAGGCAGATGAGAGTAGGAAAAACGTCACCTCCTCCTTCCTGGAGGTGTCCTTACACTACGGAAGCTCTCAGGAACATCACACAGCCAGAGAAAGGAGGTGGAAGGGTCACGCCAGGCTGATGGGCACAGCCCCTACTGTAGAAAGCACAATTTTTTTTTTAAGTTGTATTTATTGTACATCTGATTTTTGGACTGGAATGCATGCCTCCAAAAAGAGACATAATAAGAAACAAGAAGTTTGTTGTTGTTTCCTTTTAACAAACAACTAGTTTTAGGATACCTTCAGAACAAGAGATAGCAAGACAGCGGTCCAAAGGGGGAAGCAGGAGATAAGTGAGTGACAGGAAGGAATTACAGAGGCAGCAAAGCAAACACCTCCCGTTTCAAGTCTGGGGCCCTGACCATAGTTACAACAACATGGGAAAAGATATTCTTACTTTAAATGTACAATTAAAAATAGAATATTCAAGACAAACAGCATTTTAATCAATCAATGATTCCATATTGGTTCCCAATTCTTGTGGACAAGGGAAAACACACACATACAAGGTAAGGTTCTTGCCCCCAGACGGTACCTCAGTAGCAGGTGAGAGAGGAGTGATACAAACAGAAGTCGGGGGCAGTGTGAGATAATTATTGTAATGGTGGAAGAGTCAAAATGCCAAAAAGTTAAAAGAAAATCCTTTCGACTTCTTGAGTCACTGGGACAGGAATCAGGGAATAGGTGGGCTTTGATCTGGACCCACTGGGGATGAGTAGAATTATATTATTCAGAGATGGTAAATAAAATTCTTAAATCTAAGATGTAAGCATTCTTTGGAGAGGCTCTAATCCAAATCCCTCCCTTTGCAGATAAGAAACAGAATAACACTACAAATACCAGTGCTCTGCCAACAGAAAATGCTTTCCCATAATACTTTGCACTTTACTAAGCTCATTTCAAGGAGACGGCTTACTAAAAAGGAAGGAATGTTTTCTAAATTCTCCTGTGACCTCTTGTTTGAGAAATGACACCCACGGTTAATGGAATCAAATTTAAAACTCCACATTAAGATTCAGGAACCTATCCTGAAGTTATGCATGAATTTTAAGAGGTGAGAAAGGAGAAAAAAAGAACAAAATACAACTGAGAAAACACAGCATTTCTAAGATTTGGGAGATCAATGTGAAAAACAGATAAGCAGAGAATGCTTGACTAATAATATACCATTTTATTATTCATGGATTGGTTTGATTTTTTATGGAAATGAAGACAATTATTAAACTCTCAATATTATCTTAAAGACAAATGAAATAGTAAAAGAAAGTACTTTGGAAATCTGGCAGGAACATGTGATCAAGTTGTTTAAAAAGGAATTGTTTAAGTATTTCTTCACGATGTTTCCTGATACACCACCCCCAAGCTGAGTTGTCCAAGGGAATATTTTCCCCCTTCCTTACTGTCAATCTCTAAGACTTGTGTCATCTTAAGATCAGCATATAACATCTGTCTTTAAACTTCTGTTCACCCTAAAGTGAAACACTCAGAATTTAATATAATTATTTAATATAACATTTCCAAATACAGTTTACAAAAAGGGAGTACATTTTGTTCACCAGCCTAGGAGATTTTTCAGTAGAAAGCATTCCACAGTGCCTGAACTAACAGGTAGCAGAATTTGCCACTGGTATACTTTCCCACTTTCAGTAACTCTATGTACCCTGATCTAGATTGGAGAAAATGTTCACTTTGGAATGATTTTCCATTAACTAATTGTCCAGACAACAGCACACAGGAATTTCATTCAATTAAAAAGAAAAAAATTCAGACTTGCATATAATTCTACTTATGATATTCTAATCATGCAAACATTTTCTTTAGATCTGACATCTTCCTTTTCATGTATTCTGTAATTTAAAGTCCTAGTATCATTCAACTAATAGATGTAATGATTAGTAAAAGAATAATTTATCCAACATCCTTTGATATTTGGAGTCTACCTCTCACTAATATTGACTTCTGATTTGTCCTCTGAATGTGAAAAAGGGTATATACCTTTCTTGACATTCATAAAGCTCATTTCATCTTCATAGTGCCTTTGAATCGTTCTCATCAATGACATACTGACAACCCTGTTTAAGAGCTTTAAATGTCATCTACAAATGACAGAAGGGTTATAAACCCAACATTAGGAGGATGCAAAGGATAATTTCTCCATCTCCTTTCTGATAGATCTCCAATTTTCTTATTTACCCAGTAAACACACACATGCATACATATCCCACCTATATAATTTAAAACTCACTGATAAATCTCTGGTTTTCCTTTTTCTCCTCTGGATCCTAAGCTGTAAACAGATTTTAGTCAATATTAATTATTATTTGTGTACATTTAGTCTAATTTATGGTTCTTGCCTGAAAGGGCTGCAGTGAAGATACTGCAAACTTCTTTCTCAAGAGGGTAAATCCTCTTCTACAAGGAATTTGCAAGAAAGAGAAGAATGACACAAGTAATGAAGTCTACTCAGACCCTATAAATAGTTGCAATAGCAATCACTCAAAAGTATGTTCTTTTACAATATAGTTTTATTTCCATTTCCTCAGATTGATTAAAATGCCTATTGAGAAAATATGCTTTCAAGTTAGGGTTGCACTGAGTGGAAGACAATTCAAAAATGTTTAGCCAGAAAGAGTTAGAAAGATTCAAAGGAGCATGTGCCTAATTGGTTTTTTTTTTTTTTTAATTTTATAGCTACTTTATTTATTTATTTATTTATTTATTTATTTATTTATTTCTTTTTGGCTGTGTTGGGTCTTCGGTTCGTGCGAGGGCTTTCTCTAGTTGCGGCAAGCGGGGGCCACTCTTCATCGCGGTGCGCGGGCCTCTCACTATCGCGGCCTCTCTTGTTGCGGAGCACAGGCTCCAGACGCGCAGGCTCAGTAGTTGTGGCTCACGGGCCCAGCTGCTCCATGGCATGTGGGATCTTCCCAGACCAGGGCTCGAACCCGTGTCCCCTGCATTGGCAGGCAGATTCTCAACCACTGCGCCACCAGGGAAGTCCTGCCTAATTGGTTTTAAGCCCCGCCCTTTTACAGAATATTTCTAATGTATTGTAAAATAAGGGTACATTTCAAGTAAGAGTATACAGGTTCACAATGTTTTCTATTTATAATTCAGTCATTCAAACTATCATTAAGTGCAATGTGAACTGAGTTATCTGCAACGTGCTCTCTTCAGGCTGGGTCTGTGAGGTAACAGGGAGTTAGATAACAACCACCTCATCTAATTATGTACCCATTCAGAAGTAATGGAACAGTCCATTACCATGAACAGTAATGCTTCAGCCAGAATCAATCAAGCAATCAACCTTGGAACAATCTATATAAATCATGGAGATAATCAAAATGAGGAGAGGGAGAGGGAAGAAACAACAGAATGAGAGGGCGGGAGGAAAGGAGGGAAGAAGAAAGATGGGCAGAGGGAGACACAGGCGGAGGGAGGGAGAGAAACAATGGAGGCAATAACAAGTTTGACGCATCTACGGTTACAAATTTTTATATAATGTATCTTTCAAGCTTCTTCCTCCTACATTCCCTGTCTCAGTAATGACTTCATCTTCACTCAGTTTCTTTATAGAAATCTCAACCTCCATAACATAAAAAAAAAAAATTAAAAACTGGGCACCATGCCCAACAGACTGAAGATGCTCAACTTTGTCAATTCCCTCACCTTCTGTTTAAGTCCAAATTCTCCCCATCACTGACCTCCCTTCCCTTCCCGTCTCACCTGCTGTAGCCTTATCTCATCTCTCGTGAGCATCCTGTCTCCACTGTCTCCAGACTGAGACTCCTGTCTCTCTTCTCCCCAGTTCATCCCCTACACCACAGCCTCTGAGTCAACTGTCTTCCAAATCATGACCCCCCCCAACCCCCCGCCCCAGACAGTCTACATATACAGAATGGAATGGAACTGGGCAGGAACTAAAACAATTATTGAACGCCTTATATGTGAGAGTGCCAAGTGAGTCCAAGCTTAAAGAAAAATACAGCGTCTGTGTGTCAGGAGCACACAGCCTAGTAGAAAGCAGGGCCCCTGTTGACAAAATTGAAGCAAGTATTATATTTCCATTTTGTTTTCCTCTACGAGAAGCATAAGAATATTCTGTATGAGGAAAAGGGCATGGAAAGCAAGAGGAAGAATTGCTTGTTTGAGAAGATCAGGGAAGAATTCATAAAGGCCAGGGTAAATAAATTGGTTCTAAGTACCCTGATCAGAGGTTGCTACAGTGCAATTGTGGGATGTTTTGGGGGGCAGATCACACAGAGGGGCAAATGCTTGAGCAAAGGTACAGGTGAAATACTGATCCTTTTTACTATGTAAGCCTAGAATAAACATTGGTCCATGAAACTTAGTATTCTCTGTGGGTGTGATTCACCTTTTTTAAAGAGTGTTTTTTTAGAGCAGTTTTAGATTCACAGCAAAATTAAGAGGAAGGTACTGAGATCTCCCGCATGCACCCTGCCCCACAGGTGCACAGCTACCCCCATTATCAACATGCCCCACCAAAGTGGTACATGTGTTACAGTGGTAAACCTACATTAACACATCATCATCACCAAAGTCCGTAGTCTACATTAGGGTTCACTGTTGGTATTGTACATTTTGAGAGTTTGGACAAATGTGTAACGATATATGTCCATCATAATAGTAATCCAAAGTAATAGTAATAGTAATAGTAATCCAAATCCACTGCCTTAAAAATTGTCGGTGTTCTACCTATTCATCCCTCCCCACTTTGACCCCTGGCAACCACTGATCTTCACTGTTGCCTTAGTTTTGCCTTTTCCAGAATGTCACAGGCGCGGAGTCATACAGTATGTAGCCTTTCTAGGGTGACTGCTTTCCCACAGTATTAAGCATTTAAGTTTCCTCTGTGTCTTTTGATGCCTTAACAGTACACTTTAGTTTTTCTCTTTTTTTTTTTAAGGTCTGAATAATATTCCATTGCCTGGATATGCCTCAGTTTATTTATTCTTTTACCAATCAAAGGACATCTTGGTTGCTTCCACGTTTTGGCAATTATGAATAAAGCTGCTATAAACATGTGTGTGCAGCTTTCTGTGTGGACATAGGTTTTCAAATCCTTTGGGTAAATACCAAGGCGCATGATTTCTGAACTGTATGGTAAGAGTATGCTTAGTTTTATAAGATTTTGCCAAAGTGTTTGCCAAAGCTGACTGCACCATCCTGCACTCCCACCAGCGACGTGTGAGAGAGTTCCTGTTGCTCCACATCCTCACCAGCATTTGGTGATGTCAGTGCTCTGGATTTCGGTCATTCCAACAGGTGTGTAGAAACTTAATATCTGACTTAAAATATCCATATACCTAACATTCTTCCAATCAGGTTGTGCTAATGTAACATAAAAGTGTAAAATTATGGAGAGACAAGGATCAAGATAAGTGTAGAAGAGAAAAAAATCCTGAAGTGATGTATTTCATTTGGACACCAAATTTAGAACCAAATTTACTTGTGACCAAAAAAAAAAAAAAAAAGGGGGAAATAGAATGAGCTCTATAGTGCTTATTCAGTCAGTCACAAATATGTATGGAACAATTAGTTAAGCATGGATAATAGACCAGAAATCACTATTTTGCACACTGGAGACAACGTCCTCATGAAAACATCCACAAGTCCTATTTCACAGAGCAGAGGAGAGAGGTACTACAAAAATACGTTTATGGCAAAATTCCACATATAAGTGATATGATGTTTGTGTTTCTCTGCCTGACTTACTTCACTTAATATGATAATCTCTAGGTCCATCCATGTTGCTGCAAATGGCATTATTTCATTTTTTTATGGCTGAGTAATATTCCATTCTATACATATGACATCTTTTTTATCCATTCATCTGTGGATGGACATTTAGGTTGTTTCCATGCCTTGGCTATTGTGATAGTGCTGCTATGAACATAGGGGTGCATGTATCTTTTTGAATTAGGATATATGCCCAGGAGTGGGATTGCAGGATCATATGGTAACTCTATTTTTAGATGTTTAAGGAACCTCCATACTATTCTCCATAGTGGCTACACCAATTTACATTCCCACCAACAGTGAAGGAGGGTATTTATAATAAGTCTTTAAGGAAGCCCACAAAAATTTTTTAAAAACAGAATCCAATTAAATACAATATAAATGTTGTGCATTTTTGAAACACAAACTAAATCTTGATATCCTTGATGTTAAAGTTACTAAAATAAACAATGATAGAATCACACAGATATAAGCACACTCACAAATGTGTGTGTTTGCTCATCTTTCAACATGATGTATCTTATTGGATTAGTAACAAAAAGTCCCTGAGTCATGAGTATCAAGGGGGGAAACTGAAGGCAAATTGGGATGAAAAGGTGACAAGGGAAAGCAGACGGTGAAACAGATTAAAGAGAGACACGAAGATGCATGCTGTGGAAACACCCTTCTTATTTTAGTTAATTAGTAGGGATTTTTAATTTAATTTTTTCTCCTGGAGTTGCCCAGGTCGTTTCTCACAATATTCTGAAGAATAAGGTGTAGGGATAAACTCATAACAGATGACTGACTTGCAAAGATATTATCCCTGGACCATGAAGGACACCAAACTCTCAAGGGTGAAACGAGAGAGAAGAACAAGGAGAGGACTCTGAATCCCATTTGCACACTGGTCACCACTGGTCACCACAACTCCTCAGTGTGTGTGACACACACAGGGCAAGAGCGTGTCCCAGTCCCAAGGCAGCATCTCTGGGCTGCACTCAATACACAAATTTACATTCCACTGGGAACAAGTCGAACCAGTTTTCTCGGGACTGAGGAGCTTCGTGGTCGCAGGACTTCAAGCTAAAATCACGACAGTTTCAGGCAAAACAGGACAGTTGGTCCCAATGTGCGTGTGTCAATTACTAGAACCCTGGACTCAAAATCTAGCTAAAGGAAAGCCCAACTTTCTTCTTCAGACATTCCTGTACGACGTTTCTACAGTGTGCATAAAGCCAGAAGCATAACTTGGACAACATTAATCATTTAAGCTGTTTGAACAACCGAATGGCTATGAATCAGTTGCACACTACTGAAAAACATGGGTTTAAAAACTCACATATGTATCTCCAGCCCCAAACACTTTCTCGCGTTCCACACCTTCACACCCAAGAGCCTGTTGATTACCCCAATGTTTATCACACCACAGGCCTCTCAAACTCAGCCAGTCTAAAACAGGATTAACCAAACCCCAACCCCAGTCAGCTTGTCTTTGGACCCTGCTTCAGTAAATGGCACCACCTTTCACCCAGATCACCCAACAAGAGCCGCAGTTCGTTCCTGATTCTGCTTGCTCCTACCAGATCCAGCCTATCACCAGATTCTGCCTTAGAACTCCAAGTTGCCTCATCCACTCCCACTGCTGCCACTTCCCGAGGCGCTCAGCACTCCTCACAGCTGGCCAACTCGTCCCAGCTTCAGTTGGCATCAAACGTACACTCTTTTCCACATCCTTGCCTTTAGGTGTGCGGCTTCATCTTCCCTTTTTTCTTGTTTACTGAGCACATTCCTCTTGGTTTGAAAAATTTAGCTGAGACCTGACGTCTGGGGAACCTCTGGTGGACACTCAGCCCTACTTGGGCCTCCCCCCGCTCGTGTTTGATGCCTCAGCTTCCCTACTCCCTCCAAAACTGCAAGTCCCTTGGAGGCAAGAGCAATGCGTCACCTGTTCCTAGTCTCCAATGCCGGGCACTGTCGCCCAGAACTGACACGATGCAGGACTGAGTGAGGCTGGTTGAAGGCGGAGAACCCAGGAGGACAGAGCCGGAGAAGAAACCACACAGCTGCCATCACAGCACGCCTCCCAGACCCTACAATCTGGGCGTTTTTCCTACTTAATGTCTCTTCTACCCCAAACTTGTGGTAAGCGGTTAAGAGTACACTTGTTTAAAGGACCTACTGTATAGCACAAGGAACTATACTCAGTATTTTATAATAACCTACAAGGGAAAAAAAATCTGAAAAAAAAAAAAAATATATATACACACACACACACACACATAACTGAATCACTTTGCTGTACACCTGAAACCAACACACTGTAAATCAACTATGCTTCAATTAAAAAAAAAAAAGAACAGGGCTTCCCTGGTGGCGCAGTGGTTGGGAGTCTGCCTGCCAATGCGGGGGACACGGGTTCGGGCCCTGGTCTGGGAGGACCCCACGTGCCGCGGAGCAACTGGGCCCGTGAGCCACAACTACTGAGCCTGCGCGTCTGGAGCCTGTGCTCCGCAACAAGAGAGGCCGCGATAGTGAGAGGCCCGCGCACCGCGATGAAGAGTGGCCCCCACTTGCCGCAACTGGAGAAAGCCCTCGCACGGAAACGAAGACCCAACACAGCCATAAATATAAATAAATAAATAAATAAATAAATAAATAAATAAATAAATAAATAGATAGATAGATAGATAGATAGAGCAATAAAAGAATACACTTGTTTAGAGAAAACAAGTGAAGTATCTAGTCATTCTAAATGCACTGAAGCCTCATCTAGAAGTCAAGTCTCTCTCAATCACAGGAAGAACAAACCTTTTTGATATTTCATTCTGAAAGCAACTGAATCTGAATGAGTTCAAACTGATGAGACTAGAGAAATGTAAGTTTCACAAACCCATCTCTAGCCAGATTTATACAGTCATGTAAACCTTGCTTCTACGTGGACCTGGAAAAGAGAGTCTTAAAAGTGATCCCATGCCCAACACAGATCTACCTTCTACGAGGAGAAGCGCTATCCGACTGCACCAGGACAGCCTGTCATCACTGTCACCAGCACGATGTCGCCACACGTAAGGTAGGAAACCCACTGCTCCGTGAGAATGTCTCCTCTAGGTCCGACACATAACAAAGGATAAAATAAATAAATATATATACACACACTAACAGGATGTCTGGTATCAAAGAGCATTTGGACAATAGCAAAAAGGAAAACATTACTTCAGAATTAAAGATGCAATAAACTCCTTAATGACCTTTATTTTCTGCTGAAATATTTCAAAAGATTCTTCCACAGTACTCTTTGGCTATTTTATCAGGTAGGAAATCAGGACCATGGCACCTCCACAATGGATTCTTACATAAATTAGCAACAAAGAGGCTGCCAAAGCCATTCGCCAGGCAAACTAAGTGGCAACCTTGGGAGGCGGGAAATCCTGGTCATCAACTTTGGATACATTTTATGTCCAACTCTCAGGTGTGTCGTCAGAGGCGCACAATGGAGACACAACACCAGGTGCAGGGCCGCCTCACACTGTATCACACCTACGAGCAGAGGCGGCTGACCTCCTTTTGTCTCTTCCACTAGGCAACGCAAGATGTGACTCAGTTTACGAATTATTACCTCCTGCTTGTCACACCATACTGTTGGCCAATAAGTGACAGATTGAACTGGGATCCTTTAAAAACCATCTTCTTTTCTTTTTCAGGAAGAAAACTATAACACGCAATTGATGTAAGGTTTCCGAAGACAAAGAGTACCTTGCTAATCTCCTTACCCACAACACAACACATTCTCCTCATTAGATTCTACAATACCAGTATTGATTAAAACAACTTTAAAAGTATTAATTGCACACTTACAGGAAGGGCATTATGCTGAGGGCTGAGAGCGCTAGCAGAGCACAGCACCTGTGTTTTGAAAAGAGCATGATCTGTACTTTATGCAAGAGATTTCTGACGCTCGAAGCAATTCATTCAGAAAATCCACTTTAAAATGCAAGGTTGGCATGCAACAGGCAGGATGTTATTTGGGACCAAAGGCTAAAGGCAACATTGAATAAAGACTACAGTAATATCAAGAAAATTGTTGGAACTTGAGTTAAAACAACTTATCTGTCACTAATCAAATAGAAATGTGCCAAGGACGATATATCGACTCATTGTAAAAAATTTTTTTCTTGCAAATAAAGAGTAATAATAATAATTGTCAACAGTCATTGGGCATGATCCTTGGAAAGCTGTCGGTTCTTAAAAATGTTTATAATATATGTTAGTTCGGTAGTTACATCACTTTGGATAAAATTAAAAGCAGAGCTATCTTCTCACAAACACTGCTGTACTGAGCAAAGGAGGTATTTAACTTATTTAAAATTCCGTGTGACAGAGGGACCACGAAACCAAGGAACCCATCTGATGAGCACTGGCCCTGGAGGAAAAAAAAAGATCTGGGACCCCCTGCTGGCCAGCCTCGACTCCACACTCCGCGGCATCACGGGGAGCTGGCAGCCTGATGAGATACAGACAAGGGACTCAGGCAGGGGCTATTTCCCACCTGCCATAAAATTAACTTAATACCTTAGGGACTGTGAAGTCTGGACCCATGCGCACAGCTGAAGGAATCCCGACTGAGACTGTCATGGACTTGGACTTCAGAGTGAGCAGAGAAGCCTGCATTTGAAGCCAGTTTCCACTACCTGTTCATCCTGAGCAAAATGATTATTCCCATTTTCAGGAGATCTTTATGAGCTCTGTAAAAACGAATGTGATAATCCGTGATCCCCAGGTTCACAGGAGGATTAACCTTCACATCAGAGGTGCCCAGCATAGAGCAAAATTTAAACGACGGCCACTGTTTTTATTTTTTATTGCTACAAAGGATCCCCATAGTCTTTAATATTGCAGTGTGTCTTTCACAGACCTGTAGCTGACATGTGTTATCTAAACCAATGTGAAGGGGAGTTTGGAATCTGTATTTCTCATTCTCAACCAAATAGTTTTATCTATTTGCTCATCTTGCTTACACATCCCCTTTGCATCGGGTCTTACTAAGGCTGCTTTGGTGCTTGGGGAGTATTTTAGAATCAAGAAAGGGGCTTGGGGAAGAAAAAGTAGTGACTGGAGCTTCCTAAGACCTAAAAGGGGGTGAAGAAACATCAAGGAAGAAACAGCTAAGCAGAAAGGAAAAAAAACTAAGCACAATGAATTTAAAAATCTGGCGCTATTTGAAAAGACCATGTAGAGTTTCATAACGAAAGTAAAAGCTAGAGTTTCCTATGGAGTTGAGAAAATTTGAGTTACACACTAGATGTGCCAGTTAAATCATTGCCTCTCAGCTTCAAATCCACCCTCCATTACCCGCTCTGTGATAATGAAGCTGAACATTGTAAATGTTTCTCTTTAGTTTTAGTAGTTGTAGTTTCAGTGATCTGATACTTTCATAGATTATACTCCATTTACAGTTATTATAAAATACTGGCTCTATTCCCTGTGCTGTACCATACATCCCTGTAGCTTATTTAGTTGATACACAGTGGTTAGCACCTCTTAATCCCCTACCCCTATGGTGCCCCTCACTCTCCCTGGTGGTAACCACTAATTTGTTCTCTGTATCTGTGAGTCTGCTTCTGTTTTGTTATATTCATTTGTTTGTTTCCAGCAATTCCATCCCTGGGTATACACCTGAAGAAAACAAAAACACGAATTCTAAAAGATACATGTACCCCAATGTTCATAGCAGTATTATTTACAAGAGCCAACATATGAAAGCAATCTAAGTGTCTACCAACAGATAAATGGATCAAGATGTGGTGTACACACACACATACACACACACACAGGAATATTACTTAGCTATAAAAAAGAATGAAATTTTGCCATTTGCAACAACATGGATGGACCTGGAGGGTATTACGCTTAGTGAAATAAATCAGAAAGACAAATAGTTTATGCTAGCACTGATATGTGGACTCTCCTGAATGTATTTTTATATTAAAATTTCTCTGTTCAAATTAGTCTGTGGTTTCTGGATCTTGAGTAGATCCTTCTTGGTCCTCTAGATACCAAAACTGTAATAGTCAACACTGGAAAGGAATCTGGAAGCTGAAATAATAAATTTGGCATATAGATAAATGGTTGCAGAATAATCTAATAATGAGATACAGTTGAGGAATTCCTTTCTTTTGTTTTCTTTTTTTTTTTTTTTAACATATGAGAGTTGGCATGAAATGTTGTTGTATCAGTTATCACAATAATGAAATTAGAAAGCTATGAATAGTTATTAACAATTTATACGAATTAATCCATACAATAATGATTCTTATCTGCTGGTTTGTAAAACAACCTGAAGTGAGAGACTAGTATGGTTTCTGTTGCTAAACATGTATATAATTAGAATCACATGATAAAAATTCTGTATAATATGAAGTATAATAAACACATTCTTTTCTTAGTGTTAAAAGCCGCTCCCACTTTTTACATGACAATTTTGGGCAAGAGGTACGAGAGAAAAAAAATTAAAAAAAAAAATAAAAGCACCATTACAAGAAATCAAGAAGTTTATGCTTTGTGTTCTCAAAATTCCTTGTCTGAAACTAAGCACAAATGCAACAAGATAATTAGATAATATTATTTCTTTATTAATGAATATAATGCTCTTCTTTTGCTACTTACAAAAGAGACATTATTGAGACATTATTATTATATGTATTTTAGAATGAAATGATTGGAGATATTTACTTTAATAATTTAAAAATTGAATCCAGAGCTCTACTTCCAGAATGGTGGCAGGAGGGACACCATGTAAGTGCCCCACAGCAGAATAACCATGATGGGTATGAAGTGAAAGAAAAAAATTAATATCTCTGGAAATTGCAAGAACATAAAGTAGAAGAAGGAACACTTGATCAAGAAAATCTGGTTTATTTGCAGAAATTAACATAGTGATCCTAAAATTTACAAAAACAGTCAAAGGATCTAGAAGAACCAAAACAATCTTGAAAAGGAGAAAAAAGAATTAAGGACTCATGCCTCCCTACTTCAATACTTTCCACAAAGTTACCGTAAACACAACTGTAATGTCCTGGCATAAGAATAGACATATTAATAAACAGAATTCAGGACCAAGAAATAGAACCTCACATTTATAGTCAATTTATTTTTGACAAGGGTGCCAAAACAATTCAAGAGAAAAAGAACAGTCTTTTCAACAAACGGCTCTGAGAAAAGTGTGTACCCACAATGAAAAGAATAGAGTGAATCCCTTCCTCACACCATGCAAAAAAATTCATAATGAATCATAGACCTAAATGTAAGGAGTAAATCTTTGTAACCTTGGGTTAAGCAAAATCTTCACAGATATGACATCCAAAACAACAACAACAAAAATTGGACCTCATCAAAATTAAAAACTTTGCATTTCAAATATCAAAAAAGTGCAAAGACGACCCATAGAATCAGAGAAAACATTTACAAATCATATGATATGAGAAGGGATTTATATCTAGAATACAAAAGTATCTCTTACAAGTCAGCAATAAAGATACATTACTCAACTAAAAACTGGACAAAAATTGTGAATAGACACTCGTCCAAATAAGACATACATATGGCCAAGAACACATGAAAAGATGCTCAACATCCTTAGCCATCAGCAAAATAAAACCAAACCCATAATTCGTTCGCATCTACTGGAACAGCTACACAAAAAAAAAAAAAGAGAGAGAATTAATAAGTGTTGGTGAAGATGTGGAGAGACTGAAGCGCTCATGTAGTTGAATGAAATGTAAAATGGTGTAGCCATTTTGGAAAAAATCTACAAGTTCCTCAAAATGTCACCGTATGATCCAGCATATCCCCTCCTAGTTACATACCCAAAAAAAATGAAAACATTTTTCACACAGAAACTTGCACACAAACGTTTATAGCAGCATTTTGCATAATTGCAAGAAGTGGAAACAACCCAAATGTCCATCAGCCGATAAGTAAATGTGATGTTTATCCATAAAACTGAACATTATTCAGAAATATAAAGAAATGAACTACTGATTCATTCATGAATGAACCTTGAAAACATTATGCTAGTAAAAGAAGCTAGTCACAAAAAGACCACAGTCTGTGTGACTGCATTTAAATGAAATGTTCAGAATAGGCAGATCCATAGAGACAGAAAAGAGATTAGTGTTTGCCTGGGGCTGGAAGGGTTGAGGGCAAACCGGTACAGGGTTTCTTTCTGAGTTGATGAAAATGTTCTAAAACTGTGGTAATGGCTGCATAATTCTGGGACTATACTAAAAACCATTGATTGGTACACTTTAAATAGGGAAATTTTATGGTATGAATCATATTTCAAAACAACTATTATTAAAAGGAAAAACAGCTCAGGAGTAGAGAATTGAGGGTAATATAGGATACTGAAATTCACATTGACTCTTAATTCCCACTTGCAAGTTATTTATACCAAAAGACACCTACATTAATTAAGTTTGAGAATAAAAAAAACTAAATGCAAAACACCCGCATTAATTCATTTGAGAGAGAATAAAGAACAGTGGCCAGAAGACTTGGTTTTCCAAAGGAAGGATCAGAACTCAGAATCTTCAGACTGGTGAGCTTGTCTCTCTGCCTGGACTCCATTTCTCCCCTAATTCACTTAAAGGATTCTTATTGAGTCTCCCCAAGTCCAGTTCAGATGTCGCCCCATTTTCCTTAACCCTTCCTCAAGCATAGGTCTTCCTGGGCTACTGATAATATATCAGTTTATGTAATTATACATCCCGATTTATATACGGATAGAATGATATATGGATGCAATACAATCTTTCTTGTTAAAAAACAGTTGGCTATATATATAACTGATTCATTTGTTATATAGCAGAAACTAACACAAATTGTAAAGTAATTATACTCCAATAAAGATGTTAAATAAAAAGAAGAAAGTTGGCTAATCTCATTTTTCATTTTGTGTGTGTGTGTGTGTGTGTGTGTGTGTGTGTGTGTGTATCCGTACCCATTGGATCATTGGCATTCATTGCTTAAACGAGAGTCCTTTTGTCCTTTTGGGGAGAGAAGGGATCTAGGCAATAGAAATACATCCCTCATTCAAGGAGGGAGCATAA
Organism: Balaenoptera musculus; assembly: GCF_009873245.2. Classification (NCBI taxonomy): domain Eukaryota; kingdom Metazoa; phylum Chordata; class Mammalia; order Artiodactyla; family Balaenopteridae; genus Balaenoptera; species Balaenoptera musculus. Next base: position 8,660,351 of record NC_045805.1, on the reverse strand, counting down.
TCCCCTTTGGCACTATGGGAGTAAAGTGGCTCATAAGCCCAATTCACATCCCATTCCACTCTCAGATGTGTTCTAACATAAAGTGTCAATTCTAGAGTTACTCACATCTTAATACTGGGTTGGCCACAAACTTCGTTCAGTTAATGAATACGTTGTTCAATAAAGTTCTTGGTGAAAACGAAAAATGTCTTATTTTTACTTGAAACTGAACTAATTTTTTGACCAACCCAATATTATGTGCACCAACATGGATTGGCAAGAGCAGGGTAGAGGTCAGACTGTGGAGTTTAGGAAGTGAGAGGGTTTGAGCCAGTGACCCTTGGTTCCCTACCATCTGTATAGAGTGTGAAATAGATGGAAACACTCATGTTAGCTTGTGAAACAGCTGACTGTTGGAACAGAACTTGAAAAAGAATGGAGGACCAATGCATCCCAGAGAACAGGGACCACAAATAGCATCTCCAGTCGGGATGGCCCAAATCCAGCAGCCTGACTGAAGCTCTACTGGGTTAACAGAATCAACAAGAGCCTAGGTAGACTGCCTACTCATCAGAAATAAGTAGCCAGGTTCTATGGAATCTATCATCTCATTTCTAAAAGAATAGATCGCAAGTCATTTCATCTGTGGACACTATGACCAAGAATGAAAAGACATGAGCAGGTCCCAAAGATCTAGCAACATGAGATTTATCTCAAGTGGAGTTCAGCACAGAAAAACATCGAACCAGACATACTTCTTCCCACTGTCAGGATGTCCCAGTAGCTTTTCTTTTTGTTTTCTGTACCCTGATACTATCTTAGGAAAAGAAAAGCAGGGTAAAGAAGAGAAACCCCGGAATGCTGAGAATTTACTCAAGAGACTGGGTTTGCTTGGAATGTAAGTTTTCACTCAGAGAGACTCACAGTTAATTTCCAGGTATAAGTCTAACAATATCACCCCAGACCACTCCCACTGCATGCCATCAGAGGGAATAGGAGGTTCAAAGAAGGATGAGGCCAGATACAGAAGATATGTACATTTATGTTGAAGTTTACAATGGTATGTCACTCACGTTTTGTTTCCAGTGCCTAGTCCCAGGTCCACCAAAGACATTAGGATATACTGGTGAACAAGACAGCCTGTATGCGTCTGAAGTTTATATTTTAAAGGAGTAGAGAGGTAGTCAATAAATGTTTACTGAAGATAAGTAAACAAATATTCTTGGGCAAAAGTCTATTTTATTGCACTAAAGGAGCCATGCAAGTTCAATTTTCACACTATTCGACCACGCCATATGATGCTAAAGAAACAAGACGGTGGGAGGTGCTGACTGAGATACGGCTGCCTTCCTCCCAAGAGGCTCCCAATAGTGGGGGGGTATGAAAGCACACATGATGCCTTCAGCTAGACTAAGCTTTAGGCCGACTAATTCTTGACTCCAGACCCCTGACACCTCCCTTTTCTTAGAGTTTATCTTACCTTAGAAAACCTGCAACTATCAACTTTTTCTATGCCTCTTTTGAGATTTAAATCTTTTCAAAAGCCACTTGTCAGTGTTACAGCAGAGAAATGTCTTTCTAAAGGACCTGGGAGTCATTCCTTTGAAATGCAATCAAAGCAGACACACGTGGCCAGATTAGCTGTAAACTCAGGAATAATTCCACCTGCTGGACCCTTCCCATAGAACAACATCCCCTCTGGGGTCCTCCAGCACCCCTCTGCTACTCAGCTACCTCACCTCTGCATTTAAAAACACTTCACCTTTTCTTTCAGCAGAGTTGAGGTAAGTGTTCTGGGCTCTCTCCCCTATCACAGCAGTCTTAAATAAAGTCTTCTTTGCCTGTTTAACTTTGGTGCAATTATTGCTTTGATACTAGACTGGATCACATAAAACAAAAGAAATAATGTAAACTTATTTTTTCCCTAATGGAATTCAAGAAAATACATTTCTGGAAGTGTTAACATCATGAATATGAATACCTCCTGATTATTATATAAACCTGGACTTCAGGATAAAAAATAGCCTGTTACTACACAATTATCTTTTGCTTTATTAATAGTTGATCTTACTAAAGTGTGTGAAATATAATGCACCATACTGAAAATAGGCTGAAACTCCTTTCCCAAATTTCACTATTCTTTCTCTTTAAAGGGAATTCAAACAATTGATTTCATTTCTGCATGTCTGTACTTCTTATCAGTCACGAAAGCTGTGTCTGTTACTATGATTAGCCAAAAGGTGATCTATGCATATATCACTTTAAAATATGAGGCATAATATTTTGTAAACTACAGATGAGAGAAAAATAACATTGGCAAACAAACATATCAAATATTAAAAATCATGTATCTGATAAGTATTAATTAAAAATAAATGATAAAACAGTATTTTCTAATATATTAGTGCTAATATAACAAATTGCCTTTCCAATATGATGCTTTGATATGCTTTTAAACATGTTTAAGTTTTTATATGGAATATAACAAATACCTATTTTCCAACAATTATACCATATTTAACATTTGTTAAATTCTATAATGTGTTAAATTATATGTTAAATTACAGTCATGAAAACACCATCAATTGAAAGAAATAAAAAATATGTAGAAAAATAAGTAGGCATGTAAAATTTAAATCCAAAAAACACATTTTGAAGAGTAGAAATATTCTCTCAAGATGACTTCAGCAATGAGATCTTCTATTATATTTTAAATTATAATGAAATTTTACGATGTGTTTTTACACCACTGAATCTCAAATTGCATGTGAAAATGTCCACATTCCCTTAGCTCTAAGGCAATGTTCAGCTGTGACGTGCCTTGTAAACATCACTTGACTGGCCTTGGAAAGGCAACAAAAAGTCCGTCTCTTGGCAGAAAAATAAAAAGAAGAAAAGTGATTAGCTTTGATTTCTTTTCACATTGCTACTTATTCTTGCCCCAGATTCTTTTAGAGTCAGGAAAAAAAAGAAAAAAAAAAAGAGGAAAAAGGAATTTTATCAAATCCTTCTATAAACAATGTTGAAAGTCATCCGTCAACAATTTCCTCGTGTCTGTACAAAGCTCCCAGAGACTGGTTCCAGCTAATAATCTACTTCAATTCATATTTAATTAAACCAATTCATGGCAAGGAAATAAGGAGTCACTGTACAGATTATTTAATTGACCCATTACTGAATGTGAAATTCTTGCACCTGGATCAATTCAAAAGTCCTCATTCCCTGCTCATCCCTGCCCCTTTTTTCCTTAGACTTCCCAGAAGTCCTGCTTCTAAACTATTAATCAATTGAGGCTGTTTGTATGCATGGAGATCACCCAAGGGATCTGACTGAGTGGAGAGAGATTCCAATTTATGAACAGAAAACTTCTTTCTCTACTTAACGTATCAAACCTGCTGAGAAATTGTAATTTTAGGGACAAAAATCCTTGTCTCCCTTTTTCTCTATAGCAACCAGTTAGTTATGACACTTCTTTCTGTTTTCCAAAATACGCCGTTACTTTCCATTACTTGTCCGTGTCAACCAAACCAGGTGCAAAGTAAAACACGGTAAACTTGGGCAAACTAATATATTTTTTTTAAATGTCAAGCCCAGTGGTAAAACTACCAAAATATCTATCTTAGAGAATATTTTATATAATTCTGGGAATCTCCTTTTTATATTAAGTTAATTTAACAGTCTTTGGAAAAAGGACTACAGAAAAAGTTGGAGAAATCAAGGAAAAGGAGGCCTGAGAAGCAGATTGATGTAGATGATTGAGCACTGGTTTTAGATTCTGTTCCTGAACTAACAAATTAACGTTATGATTGAGTAAAGCTTGATCTTGAAGCTGTCAGCTGTAGATTTCCGGAGTGATGATTCCGCGTCTCAACAGGGGTTACTGCAGTAGCCTCTGCCTTTCCTCCTGGCTCCTCCATCCTGTGTTCTGAAATCAATTATCCACACTGCTCTCAGGAAGAACTATCTAAAATGCAAATATTCAAATGTAACTCCTCAGTTTAAAGAAATTCCTACAGGGCTCCAACTTCTATACCACAGCTTGCCTGCCAGGCTAAGTTAAGTGAAGCAGCAGGGGATAAGCCTGGAGGCCCGCCCTGGGGAAAGGAAGGGAGAACTCGCTGATCACCTGCTTTCATCCAGAGAACCTGAGAAAGTATCATTTGTTATTGGTTGGGTTAACAGTCCTTTTTTAAGGCATTATCGAGTTAAAAAATAAATAAATAAAAACCCATTAAAGAACAAGAGAACATCCAAAGTCTTTAGTGCAGGAGGCAAGACCTACTTTGACGAGGATCTGGCCAAAATTTCAAGCCCTATGCTTTCAGCTCCAGGTATCCTGAACGATTTACATCCTCTGAACGTGTATTGTTCTAGCCCTTCTTCTGCGAATGCATTTACACACTGTTTTCTCCTGGCCAAATCGTGCTTCATTTACTCATTCATGGAGCCACAGATGACTTGAATGCACAAGCTGAAGAAAATTTTTTAAAAGTTCCATAGCCTTTGAAAGGTTTAACGCGTGCTTCTCTTACTCCTTTTCTGTATATCTTATAACAGCTGTGCTCAACTTAGCTTAGAGAACATGGCTAGGGTGAGTCCTACTCAAGGCTTCCTGCCATGTCTTAATCACCTTAGTGTGTCCTGTGCTTATCACATAATGGATAATCAATAATTATTGAATTGAATTTAGCCCAAAGGGTAATTGAATGATCAATTGAGCTAATTATAAATTAGAACAGTGTAAGGGATTTTGGAGTGCACTGGCTATTAGGAAGGGAATGCTGGAAACAATTAGGTGAGTGCTGAAATTCTTTAAAGAGACAAACTTAATGAGCTTGACATACGCTGGGTGTGATTCTCTTGGCAGCAACGCTACAAGACAAGAAAGCTCAAACGACAGTATCAGGCTCTAACTGAAATTCTACTGGTAAAATCACAACTGTTTCCTACAAAGAAGCAAAAGAAGATCTGTTTGAGCAGATTGGTGTAGCCTCACCGGAGGTCTCTTGATGAGCTCAGACTATAGGGACCCAAGAGAGAAGGTGGGAAGGGCCACCCCTACTGAGAGGCAAATGCAGAGGAAATGCAGGGACCTATAAAACCGCTTCCCAGAGGTCTACATCCTAGGAGCCATGCTCTTGGAAGGGGTTGGGACTGTAGGGTGAGGCAAAGCCATTTCCTGATTATCAGTGGGATTAAAAGAAGCGTGCATACCTTGCTTGGGACTACAGGATATAATTCCAAGAGAGAAAGCAAAACGCCTGGTTTCAGGATCTTGCCATGTTATCAGATTAGGAGTATGACCTAGGGCTAAAAATTTGTAGAACTGAAGACACAAAGCGAGCAAATTCAGATGAAGACAGGTGAGCAGATGTTAGAACCAGATGTAGCCCCCTCGTCAGCCCAACTCAGTTCTCCCAGCAGCCAGTGCAGAAACCTCCAAGTCCAACCTTTCAAATGAACCCAATCACGTGCTCTCCACCACCTTCTACTGGAGTGAAACCCAAGTCCTTATCGCCACTCACAAAGCCATGACATTCTGGCCCTTGGTTTTCCGGAGCCCCCTGTCCTCTGGCCTCTGTGGTATTTTCAGCACAGCCAGCCGTTCCATCCTTCAGCAACACTCCTCTCTCCATGGCCCCTTCCTCTGGGCTTGCAAATGACTTGCCCCTCACCTCCTTCAACACTTATTTAGCGCCAGTTTCTCCAACATGGCTTTACCCAACTATCATATTTCAAGGTCATCTTCCCCAAGGTGTTTTCTCTCTTTTATTTCTCTCTATAGAATCACGACCTGAAGATAATTCCTTCTCAAGATTAGATGGGGCACATGTAGGATACCAAAGGCTCATAGCAGGCACTCCATAAATACTTAGCAAAATAATGAATGGATGAATGGAATTAATGAACTGCATTAAATGAAATTAAGGCTATCTAGACAAAAATTACATTTGAAAGAACTAAAAGTATATGTAGAACCAGATATTAATATAAAAATCTAACATTGGTCTACAGATAAGAGCTCATAAACTACTTTCCTATAAGTTACCTATCTTCATGATGATATTAGTGAACTTCTATTCATGATCTTTGTGCAATTGTAGGGAAGGACAGAAAATAGAAGAGAACAAAAACAACAAAAGGTAAAAAAGTTAGAAAAAAAAATCTGAATGACTTTCAAGTGGACCCAGATTACTTAAGACAACCTTCCGTGCTTGTCTAAACACACACTGCTGCTTTGTCTAAATCTATGCTGTCTCCATGCTAAATCCTTTCATAATTTTAAGCAATTTTAAACTCTATAAATTGTAGATAACTCATAGCAATGTCAGTGCTTCTATTCTGCAAACATGGAAAGGAATGTTCTTCAGGATTTCCTTCCTCCTCTCACAATAAGCCAGTTTTGTACATATGTGTAACTTATTTCAGCACTACATCCTGCTTACATGTGGGTGGTTTTTGAATTGTCTTTTGAACGATTTGTGGCATCTTATTAATTTCCTTGTTAATTAATCAGTTAAATTTTTTGACGTATTCATTTTATATTTGTCTGAAGTATAGGATTATATCATTTTAAAATGATCATTTAACAGAACTGAACCCTTATCACATGCCAGGCCTTCTCTAACTTAATCCCAACATGAACTACAGTGAAACAGAGCCTTGGAAATAGTCTTGTGTTCCTCAAGCTCACAAAAGTGGCGTCCTACTTAAGACAATCAAGAAAAACACATTTTACAAAAAAAGTCAAGCATATTAGTAAAAGCTCAGAGAAGAAATAATTATCAGTACAATGAAGTATGTTTCTTAAAAACATTCATGTAAGCCTTTAATTTACTATTTGGGAAAGGTTACTAGACAGGTTGACCACGGGAGTAGGACAGAGACTGTCAGCAAGTGGCAGAATTGTTCAGAAGATGCACGCATACAAGGTGGGAAATACGGCTGAATGGCTGCATGGATGGTTATGTGGTTGCACAGTTACTCAAGAATGAGAACCACTTGGGACCTCCCTGGTGGTCCAGGGGTTAAGAGTCTGCGCTCCCAGTGCAGGGGGCACGGGTTCACTCCCTGGGTCGGGGAACTAAGATCCCACATATGGCACATTGCGGCCAAAAAAAAAAAAAAAAAAAGAAAAAGAAAAAGAAATTAAATTAAAAAAAAAAAGAATGAGAACCACGAAATGGTTCCATGATGATGCCCATTAGAAAGAGGCCACCGTCATGGTCCACGGAGGGATCGATCCAAGTTAGTTGAAGGAACTAGCAGTATTCTTCCTGGTACCTGGAGAAGGACTGGGGAACTTGAGGAGACATCATCTGTGTTCAAATAAACGTGCAGCTATTGTGTGGAGGGAGAGGTTTTGTAATCAGCAGGTGCTGTAAGGGGAGGACCCCGTAGCAGGGAAGCTGGGGCTTTCCATTAAGTCACTGGTCACGTTGGGATTAGCCTGGGGAAGATGGGGCTGAGAAAAACTGAAGGAGAAATCTCAAGAAACTGGGGTGGCAGGTGATACAGACAGGTGTCCCCAATCTCTCCAGGCCACTAATTGGTGTCCATCCTTGCCAGGAATGTATGTACCTCCCAGTTTAGCAAAAATCCTGTCGAGATGGATTAACCAGGAACCCCCAGCCCTGACATTTCCTCTTAATAATTTTCTACCCACTAAGTCCCCACGGCTTGGCCATAAACCCCCCCTTGTCCACTCTGTGTTCAGAGTGAGTCCTGTTCTATGCTGAGGTCTCTTTTCTCCGATTGCAATAGTTCCTAAATAAAATTCACTTTTACCACTTTAACCACTGTCAAGCTGTGGCTCTCTTTAACTGATACTAGTTTTCAAATGTTTATTATTAGCAACTATAATTGAAACGTAACATTATGTGAATAACCTGGAACTTCCATGAGAGATCTACGACAAACATTTTAAACTGCATCACCTTTTACATTGTGAAATGTAAAGTTCCTATTTAAAGTGATTTCTGCACTCAGAAAGGGATTGTGGGAGGTTCCCGGCAGTAGGAGAGACACTGAGGTGTGTCTCCAAAGGGTATAAATGAAACAACCCTTATCTAACTATGGATTTATCTAAAGAAACATCCTTGTCCAAAATTGTTACTCACTAGAGTTCTGTACTTTATGTGAGAAGTGTTAAGGTGTGATATTTGGTTAACATACATTGTATTATAATTTTTTAGCCAAACACTTATTTCAAGGGGCCAATTTAACTGTCACGTGATAGAAATGAAATGTAAATGCTATGACTGAAATGTTTGTGTCCCCTCAAAATTCATATCTTGAAAGCCTAAACCTCCAGTGTGATGGTGTTAGGAGGTGGGGCCTTTGGGTGGTTACTAGGTCATAAGGGTGGCGCCCTCATGAATGGAATTACTGTCCTTAGAAAAGAAACCCCACAGAGCTCCCTCCCCCATCTGCCATAAAACCTACTCAAAGGGTGTTCATATTCACAAGTCTAGTGCCTATAATCCAGCATAGGTGGAAAATCTTCCTTCCTCCTTTCTCTTTTTATATTTTTCCACTCACCAAAAAAATCACTTAATTTTAATACTGAGAAACTTCCTTAGAAGTGCTTATTTCCTGATTTCCTCCTAAAGTTAAAAAAACAGTAAAAAGCAACTCAAGTCAACGTGAATTGCCTCCTCATCATTATATTTTTACATTTTGTAAGCTGTGAGAAACAGTAAGATTTGAAACACAAGTACAAAATACGGAAACACACTGTAAAGGCAAATAATATACTCTAAGTCAATGAGTTACAAATTCCTCTAGATGAAAAACTGAATCAATATTTCCTGCATTAGTTTTTCCTTCAAAGGATCGAAAAAGCATACGTATAAATCAAAGAAAAAATTCGATGGACTGCCTTCTGTTTTATTTACCAATACTGATGACAGAAAATGGCTTTATCAATGAAGCAGAAAACTATAATTGGCAGAGAATAATATGCTGCCAAAGAGTGAACTGCTTCACTTTCTAAAGAAGTTAATTTTATGTGGTCATTAAGCATGTTAAGGCACTACTCGGAAAGCTGATTCTACTACAAAATGCACCAGCTACAAGAAAGGCATGATATGTAGGATATAACAAATGTTAATGCCACTGAAAAAAACGAAATATTATTTGGTGAATATGTCAATACATTTTGTACACTTTGACATCATATACAGTCTTGAAATCATGGCTGGACTTAAAGGCAGGGCAAATGAAAACCTAATTTAATCTCCGACAGTTACGAACTGCTCAACTTAAACTGATTCACTAAGTTTCCTCATCCTCAGTTTATTCAGAACCCCAATAGGGACAATGACACCTATTCTACAGCACTGTCATGATGCTTAGAAAAGTTAATGCACATCAAAGCACACAGAATACGGCAGACATGCAATGTTATCTGATTTTTGAAATGTCTAAAGAAATAAAAAGGATGCAGTAAAACTCTATTGTTCTGGCCTATAGAAATTACAGATTTCTGTAACTTCTTGAGATTTTGCAAATTTATTAAATAATGTAGAGAGCATTAAGACACAGAGTTTGCAGGCCTGAGAGGATGCCCTTGGAGTTAAAGGTTAGCATGATCAATACACTGCCTTGCTAAGAAATCAGGGTTCTGTTCATCTGCTTGTGTGATTTCCTTCTGGTAAATACAAAAAAGGAATTTACTGCCGTTGAACAACTGTACTTTCCCACCTACATCCAGTTACAAAATTGAGTAGCTCTAGCATTCTTTTTTTTTAAATTTTTTTAAACATCTTTATTGGAGTATAATTGCTTTACAATGTTGTGTTAGTTTCTGCTGTATAACAAAGTGAATCAGCTATATGCATACGTATATCCCCATATCCCCTCCCTCTTGCGTCTCCCTCCCACCCTCCCTATCCCACCCCTCTAGGTGGTCACAAAGCACCGAGCTGATCTCCCTGTGCTATGCGGCTGCTTCCCACTAGCTATCTATTTTCCATTTGGTAGTGTATATATGTCCATGCCACTCCCTCACTTCGTCCCGGCTTACCCTTCCCCCTCCCCGTGTCCTCAAGTCCATTCTCTATGTCTGCGTCTTTATTCCTGTCCTGCCCCTAGGTTTGTCAGGACTTTTTTTTTTTTTTTTTAGATTCCATACATGTGCATTAGCATACAGTATTTGCTTCTCTCTTTCTGACTTACTTCAGTCTGTATGACAATCTCCAGGTCCATCCATCTCACTACAAATAACTCAATTTCTTTTCTTTTTGTGGCTGAATAATATTCCATTGTATATATGTGCCACATCTTCTTTATCCATTCATCTGTCAATGGACACTTAGGTTGCTTCCATGTCCTGGCTATTGTAAATAGGGCTTCAATGAACATTGTGGTACATGACTCTTTTTGAATTATGGTTTTCTCAGGGTATATGCCCAGTAGTGGGATTGCTGGGTCGTATGGTAGTTCTATTTTTAGGATTTTAAGGAACCTCCATACTGTTCTCCATAGTGGCTGTATCAATTTACATTACCACCAACAGTGCAAGAGGGTTCCCTTTTCTCCAAACCCTCTCCAGCATTTACTGTTTGTAGATTTTCTGATGATGGCCATTCTGACTGGTGTGAGGTGATACCTCACTGTAGTTTTGATTTGCATTTCTCTAATGATTTATGATGTTGAGCATCCTTTCATGTGTTTGTTGGCAATCTGTATATCTTCTTTGGAGAAATGTCTATTTAGGTCTTCTGCCCATTTTTGGATTGGGTTGTTTGTTTTTTTGATATTGAGTTGCATGAACTGTTTGTATATTTTGGAGATTAATCCTCTGTCCGTTGATTCGTTTGCAAATATTTTCTCCCATTCTGAGGGTTGTCTTTTCGTCTTGTTTATGGTTTCCTTTGCTGTGCAAAAGCTTTTAAGTTTCATTAGGTCCCATTTGTTTATTTTTGTATTTATTTCCATTCCTCTAGGAGGTGGGTCAAAAAGGATCTTGCTGTGATTTATGTCATAGAGTGTTCTGCCTATGTTTTTCTCTAAGAGTTTTATAGTGTCTGGCCTTACATTTAGGTCTTTAATCCATTTGGAGTTTATTTTTGTGTATGGTGTTAGGGAGTGTTCTAATTTCATTTTTTACATGTAGCTGTCCAGTTTTCCCAGCACCACTTATTGAAGAGGCTGTCTTTTCTCCATTGTATATTAGCTCTAGCATTCTTAACCATCACTTTAGTAACTAGATATTGAAACCGTTAAAAACAATACAAAACCAGTATATTTAGTGGGAGTTTGCATACAATCAAAATGAACACCTTCATGGATTCCCCAAACCTTCCTATGTACCTTCACTTCTTATTGACTTTATCACACTTTTCACTTCCACATCTTTTTTTTTTTCCTAAAAATTTTGGCTAGCTGCTTTAAACATGATTTTCCAAACTCCAGTGTGGCAGCTCTCAACTCCCAGTTGTTAAAAGTCTTTCTTTTTCAATATAAATGTGTTTATCTTCTGTCAAGAAATTACAATTTATTTCAGCTTAAAAATTTTTTTTTGCATATATACAAAACCTCAAACACTCATCTAGAATTTTCATAGACATGTTATGCTTTATTTAGGCCTGACCATCTTGTGAACTTGGCAGTGTCATACACGTGATAAAGAGGACAGGCTACTGAGACTGGATGGATACTCTGTCCAAGGTGCTGTCGTAAAGCGGCACCTGTGTGCCATCATTCCAGGGAAGCAACCTTCTCATCTTTCAAAAGTGATTTCTCACCTTCTATTACATGAAATGCTTCCTCTGGGAGACGTAAGTGATATCCAATATTAACAAGGAACATTTTAAAATGTATTTAGAATTTGTGTTTATGATGAGGCTTATTTTGCTCTTCATCTTGCAGCCTTGAAAAGGAAAAACCTACTGTGACAATACGATACTCCTAATTTTGGAAACGTCATCAAAATTCAGTAAGTCACAGTAAAAGCATCTCACAAACAGTAACAACAAGTGATAACAAACATCTGTAATTTATCCCAAGCATCTTTTTTAAAGAGTGAGTAGAATAAGAAAGTGAAAAACGGTTAAAGGTAACATGACATACACCCCCATTGTACCTGGAAGATGTTTCCATCATTCAGTTCGAGAGGGTAAAGTAGCTGAACACTGACCGTGTAAAAGGCATCATGATACACGCTGTTTCATTGTGAATCTATGCTTTCCACTCTTTGCCTAATACTATGACAGTGTATTGTTATCTCATAAAAAATGCAAGAAGGAAATTACTTTCTAAGAAAAAGCAGGACTTTCTGTCTATTGTGGTTGCCCCACTGATCCCCAGAACGAATTTGCACAAATCACGTAACCTCTGTGTTTCTGCCCTTTAGCTAGACTGGTCCACCTGTTCTCTGAGAGAATTACATTCCTCACTAGAATCGCTGAGTCTTAATTGAAGTTGGTAAAGCACTCTGACACCCTTATCTCAAGGATATTGCGAGCATCACCTTGACTCCGATAAGGAAGCAGGGGCCTCGTGTAGGTTTATCAAACACCGAGGCACTTAGCCTGGGTGAAACCCTGTCGCCTTCACTTTGCCTGACGCTCGTAACAGAAGCCCCAGGGTCCCACGAGGTTCTGCTTTGCATTGTAAATTCCAGAGTGCTACCCACCCAGGCAAATGTCTGTGTGCTTTTCCAGCACAGGCTTGTTCTTCCTGCCTGTGGCTCCGTGAATACTACGCATCCACCTATTTCCTGGGACAAACTGACAGAGCCTCAACTTTTTTTTGAGATTTCAAAATACACTATGTTATATGTTGAAGAAAAGGGCCTGACAACGTTTAATACTAATATTAATCGGTGTTTCTTAAGGCCGATTGAAACTTTTGGGTTTGCTCACACCCTTACTGCTACCATCTGGGTCACTTGTTAAATGACCAAGGGCCAAGCCCTCGTTCCTGAGTCAGGGTCTTCTGAGGGACTAGACCCAGAAATCTGCATTTTAACTGCCTTTTCACGTGATTCTTTCTTGCACTGACTTCTGAAAACTTTTAGAAGAAAACATTTTTCTATTTCTCCTTTAATCCAAGAAGTGACTACACACACACACACACACACGTAGACTGAATATTTGTGTCCCCCCAAATTCATGTGTTGAAACTTTTAGGAGGTGGAGCCTTTGGGAGGTTATTAGGTTATTAGGTCATGAGGATGGAACCCTCATGAATGGGATTAGTGCCCAGATAAAAGGGAACTCCCTCATCCCTTCTACCCTGTGAGGACACAGTTATAAGACACCCATCTATAAGCCAGAAAGCTGTCACCAGATACCAAATCTGCCCACACCTTGATCCTACAAGCCCCAGCCTCCATAGCTGTGATAAATAAATTTTTGTTATTTATAAACCACCCAGTTGATGGTAATTTGCTACAGTAGCACCAATGGACTAAGAATATATATCTCCTAAAAAAAAAAACAAAAAACTGCTATTTCCACTTCAACCTTATTTATAATGTTACAGTGAGGGTCTCAAAGCTTCAGACACACACACACACACACACACACACACACACACGAGTCAGTATGTGCATCAAATCCAGATTAGAGTCAGTTGTGCACCTAGTCCTACCTTTTTTTTTTTTTCTGTCTGTAGAGTTAGGGGTTTAGAAACAACCAAGTTCACATTTTGATTTATACATGGCCATACACATTTCCTCACCCTGCCAGCCCAGTGTGATGACAAGTCTATGTCTCAATTCATCTAAAGAGTTATTTCAATAAATAAAAATAACAAATCTCAATGATAACAAAACATTGGGTCATAATTTAATTGGCAATGTTTTTTCTTTCTTAGTCGGTGATAAAAATGATGTATTAAGACTGAAGTCATCTTAGCTTTGATCAAATTTCTCACCATGTGCTGTTTTAAAGAGAGAAGGAATCAGCCTGTTTGTATCTGGCAAAGGATTATACTAAATCTTTTCAGGTGTTATCTCATCTAATACTTATAAATAAACTTTTACCAAATGAGGAAATAAAAGCACAGAGAGGTTAAATATGTTAAGACCACAGGGCTTGTAAATGTTGTAATTCAAGACCTAGTAGATCTATTTGGTCTCACCCCATATATGAGATTATCTCCTTTGGCTGAAAAATGTATACATCAGATACCATGCCCACTTTATGCCAAGCACTGTTCTAAACATCTAACAGGATTAACTAATTTACCTTTTAATAATCCTTACTATTCCTATTTTAGAAGTGAGGAAGTTATAGCACAAAATTTTGCTCAATGTGGCGCGTGCTTTGGAAGTGCCGAAGTACAGAGTGGCTGGTTCTAGAATCCATACACTACAATGCTACCTTTATAAATACCGGTTTTGCCAGAATTTCACAAATTACCTTGGATGATCACTCAGTGGGCAGCTTTATTACTATAAATAGTAATAGTTTGTGTAAAGCTAGCAATAGTATAACTCGATCTTCTACATTTTTTTTTTTTTAGTTTTCATAAAATAGTGAACATATCAAGCATGTACTTGAAATTTTCCATATATAGTAATTTTTAGTGAATTTGAATAGCATAATACTGGTATAAAAATATAATATAATAAGTCATAGCAAAAATGATAGTTAAGTCATAAAACATTTTTCAGTAAATAAATTATTTCAATTAATTTTGCTATATTTTCTAAAGTCAATGGCATATGAAGGTAAAAATAATTACATTAGAAACTAGTTCTTTAATATAAGAAACTTCTAGTCAATAAAACACTAATATGAGGGATATGACCATAAAAATAGATGTAAGAAGGGTAGCAAAACTGCTTTCTTTTCATGAATATTGAAATCATAATGTTGATTCATTTTCAAAAGAAGCAAAGGTGGAGACTAATTTAAAACAATGAAATATGATTAATGGGCTAAAGGACACATTTAATACATGTTTATAGAAAACAAACTGACTTTGGTTGTCATGAAGAAAAAGTTCAAACAGTTCCAAAAGATAATCTTGAAAAAAATAAGTATAATTGCTTTACCATTTAACTTTTCAATAATATGATTGCATGGTTTGTGAGAGTTTCCAAAAACCTTAGAGCATGTCAGAAATATTGTCTGGGCATTTTGTCATAATGAGAGTAAAGAGAAAATAAGCTGAAACAATCTGCTTATTCAAGTAAAGAATTGTGGTGCATGTCATCTGATACATTTGTGTCTCAACTTAAAAGTACTTCTGTTAGTGGGGGGGTGGGGGGCGGGCCCATATTTCTGGCTGCCACACACCCTCATGCCCTCTCTCCTTTTAAAAACCTACCATTTTTTGTACAGTTCCTTGGAGCTCCTGTTTGCTAGATACAATGCTGCCCAATTCATGAATCATTTAATAAAGCCAGTTAGATCTTCAAAATTTATGAAGTTGAATTTTTTTTTTTTTTAACACTTCAAACATGTTTCCTGGCTGGGCTAAAATCCTGGTTCATCAATTCCTAATCTTAATATCAATAATCAGTTAATAGAACATTAATATTCTTATAGTCAGATTACTCTTGTACTTGCTTCCGCTCTCCTTGGATGTTTAAACTGGAAAATTTGTAATCTCCTATACTGCCAGGATTGATCTCCTACACTACAGTACAGCACAGATTAATGAGGTTGATGAAAATCCGGGTGTTAGTACATTAGCGACTGAAAGAATAAGACATAGTCCCAATCCTGAGACGTTCAATGGCTTTGTTTTTCCAAACCCTGGAGATACTCACACACATATACACACACACTCACACATCTACTAGTGATGAAAGAAGAAACAAATTCTGAAATGTGGCCAGATATAGACAGAGGTCAAAACCCTCTCATCATGGTGATATTTCTCTCTGACCAGACAATAAGAAATTGACTTCCTGCCTGCCAGAAACTTCTGTTACTAAGGCTGTTGCCCCAGGATCATACCTCTGCCCCTCCCTCGAATGGAAACCAATCGCTCTTAAATAAGCTTCAGGAGGAAGCTGCAAGGAGGAAAAAATAAGAAACAAGAACTGGTCAGAACCAAGTAGGCCCAAGATGGCAGAGGATTCGACTTCCAGTAGACCTTACATCTCATTATATGCTCATTGTAATACATTAGCTAAATGGCACACCCACCAGCTCCAAGACAGTTGACAGTTGCCATAACAACCACTAGGAAAAGCCCATACAAGGACTGAAAAGGAGCACTGCATCAGTTTCAGGTCCAAACCACACCCTATTCTCAGATAACTCATGAATATTCCTCCCACTCTTTCCAAATCCCTCCTTTTACTTCAACCCTCCTATATATTTAGTGTCTCCACCAGAATCGGGTTGAGAAGCTGATCTGCAAACTAGGTTCCTGCTTCTCCATTCTTCCGCCACTGAATAAAGCTTGTGCTGTTCCGTCACAGCATCCATGTCATTATCGGCTGCACAAATCCAATCGGAAAAAGAACGTCCCTGGTGGACACAAGCGGTCTTGGACTGGGCTAGGACCCAGATGTAGGTCCATTCAACCAATTTGGTAACACTTTTTTCCAAGTTTTTTTTGTTGTTGTTGTTTGTTTTGTTTTGTAGTCACAAAGTTCATCATTCTGGTATTGACAGATATTGGAAGATCTGCTTCTGAATTACTTCTTGGGATATAGCAATTCTCTGTTTCTAGCAACACTGATTTGGCCAAGTAATAATATATACATATTAAAATTAAATTATTCTCTTTTTCTCTCATACACATTTACACACAGAAATATGGGTGACGGATTTCTCTTCTTCCGCAATTGAAAAGATTGAGAATTTGCTGTGGTTCTGTTAGGTTGCATCTCAGGTCTACAAATCCCCTTCTCACTTTAATTTTCAGAAATCATAAAAAAAAATTACACTCTATTATGGTAATAATTATATCTTACTGTATATTTTAAACTTTTCTTCTTTCATATTGATTTTAGATTCAACAAAACCTATGATTTTACATTTCTTATATGTGTTCAATATTAAAATTTTTTTCTTGAAATAAGCATAATAAAAGCTTGCCAACACATAAATAATCAGTCATTCTATCCAGGATTTTATTAGTATAAATACAACTCAGTGTTCTAAACTTTGTGAAGTAATTATAGATTTGGAAATTGTAGCTTAGACCCTATGATACTAAGAGAAAATGAAATACAAAGCAAGCAGTACAAAGAAAACTGCACTTATGGAAGAAAGCAAGCCCCTTGATACAAAGAAACTAAGGGATGAATGACACTGAAAACTTCCTCTGCTCTAATGAAAAGATTAAGCAAAAGTTTCACCTGGTTATTGTTACTAATTACACATCAAGCTTATAAAATTGCATTCAACATAAAACTGGTAAAGAAGAGGGAATTATAATTTGACTAAAGCTCATCAAGTGGGGAAAGTCCTAAACAATAACTCATAAAGAGATGCCCACAGCTGATAGCTCCCCTGGTCTTTAGTTTAAAATACCTTCTCTGTCGGGGGGTTGAGGGTACAGGAAACTCCACTGATGGGAATTTTAATGTATTTTCCCTTTCTAATTAATTTGGAGACTTTTTTTGTGTCATGTTAGCCTCAAGGAAGATCACATAAGGGACTATTTTAAGCAATATGCAATAAAGATGAATCTTTCCAAATTAAGGTAGAAATAAGGCAAAATGCTGATTTTGTTTTGATTCTTTTTTAGTAATTCCATTTTTTAAAATTGCCCTAAAGTACCTGTTCGGAGGATAGAAAAATAACTATACTCAGTCTAACTGCCTTAATTATCTAAAAGGATTCACGTCCTCAATAGACTTACAAAAATTAATTAACTTATGCACGAGAGAGAGAGCACGGCCGGCATACCTTTATTTTCATTTATCTATAAAGTCAGACCCTTAATGCTGGGAAGTCCAAAATGGAAACAAAATAAAATGAGAAATAGGAAGCTCTGCAGATTGAAATTCCTTGTTGAAGACCTTTACTTATTACCACCATAAAAGTAGTTAACATGGGTACAGTGCTTCAAATATGCTAAGTACCGTCTAAACCCTTTAAAAGTAGCAACACATTTAATCTTCACAGTAATCCTTTGAGGGAGGGGTAACACTGTCCCCATTTTAAAGAAGGCAGATGTTAAGCAACTTGTCCAAATTCATACAAAAATTATGTGGTGGAGTCAGAAATCGAACTCAATTTATCTGCAGATTTGATGCTTTTAATGACTAAGCCACAACACATGCCAACCTGTAGCAAAATGCTTCCTTCTGTCCTCTCAAAAGGGAAACCAAAGTACTACAGAATCACACTTGGGTGTAAAGGGTTGGTACGTGGGCCTTTATTAGTGTCCCAACTATAAGGGGAACTCAGACTCTGCCCTTGCAGCAATGTGGATGAACCTGGAGGATATTACGCTAAATGAAATAAGCCAGACACAGAAAGACAAATACTGCATGGTCTCACTTTGAGGTGGAATCTAAAATAGCTAAACTCATAGAAGCAGAGCATAGAACAGTGGTTGCCAGGGACTTGGAGGTGGGAGGAAATGGGAAGATGTTGGTCAAAGGGTGTACATTTCAGTTATAAGTTCTGTAGATCTAACATAGGACACGGTGACTGCAGTTAGTAAGACTGTATTGTGCACTACAAATTTGCTAAGGCAGCTAATTCTAGGTGTTCCCACCACAGAACAGAGATAACTATGTAAGGTGATGGATTTATTAATTGATTATGGTAATCATTTCCAAATGTATACACATTTCAAAACATCATGTTGTATACCTTAAATATATAAAATTTTTATTTGTCAAGTATACTTCAAAGAAATCAGAGAAAAAATTTTTAAAGTGGGACCTCAGAAGTCATCAATAGCCTGGACCTGCCTCTTGCACACCCAGCAAGGATAAATTACATTTACAGTACTCCCTCTCTGCAACCTCCTTTCTTGCAAAGGAATCCCAGATCCCTCATCCCTATAATAAAATAACACAATAATTCATGTAGAATTTACATGCCTTCAATAATTACTTAACCAAACACTTAAAATTTTTCTACTGAAGCATCCCTCTTTTTTAAAATAATAAGAATGTAACTATAAGATTTTGGGGAAAATATTCCAAAAATTCAATTTATAAAAAAAAACTTATTTAATTTTTTTTTGTTGCTGTTGTTATTGGTATTTGCTTAAACATATCTAGGTATAATTGGCATTCATCCCCATCAAAATGGTTTATCATTCTCCAAAATGATGCTCGAAGCTTTCATTCACTGGTAAATCATAAAACGGAGGCACCATATACATACCCTACTGGCATATGAGAGGATTATGGGCCAATTATCTTAAAAATTATTCTCAGTGATTGTGTGGACTATCAAGGTGACACCCTTCCTGGTCCTATCTCCTGGGGTTTGTGTCCTCCCCTTCGCTATGGGCATAACTGTGACTTGCTCCTAATTACCAGCACACAGCAGAGGTGAAGGATGTGTGTGATCACCTTGACTCTGGCCGCCATGTTGGGCTCCAGAGACCAACATGCTGCGAGCCCCAGTCATCAGGACCTGACAGCCAATGAGGACATGAAGCCCCCAGACCTACCACTGAAAGGAACTGAATTCTCCCGATACGAGCTGATTCTTCTTTGGTTGAACCTCACAAGAGACCCTGACTGCAGCCTTGAGAGACCCTAAACAGAAGACTCAGCTAAGCTGGGTCCACACTCCTAACTCACAGAGATTATGAGATGATACATGTGTGATATTTTAAGCCACCACATTTGTAGTAAGTTAAGTTGCACCAGTAAACTAACGCAGACTTTTTGCCTCAAAATTCTAAAGCCTTTCTTCCGTCAGTGGTCCCCTGGTGGTGCCATCTTCATGTACCCGTGGCCACTGCTTAATGTTCTCTAGCTTGGATTCTAAGGAATAAAATATGTATTTCAAATCAGTCCAAATTCTTACTGGTTGGAATTTTTCTTAATTCTATTTTTTTGTATTATAAACTAGTAATTCCTTTTCATTTTAGGTCATGTATCAATTCACCACAGTTTTAAATACTATGTTCTATGAACTGTAATAGACAGTAAGGACATGAGATGCATAATTCTGCTCCTAATTCTTCTCTTAAAGGAGATCACAGATAAGGGAAGGAAATAATGAATCAAATCAAGGGGGGAAAATGCCTATTTGACGCATGCACAGAATACTATGGATACACAGGAGGGGGAAACAGAAGAAACTCAACCAGCTGCAACGGGGAATCATGAGCGAGAACTCTGACTCTGGGGGCAGGATTACCTTAGGGTCAAACACTGAATCGACCACTAACCAGCTGAATGACGTTGGACATGTGAGTTCAGTGTTCTGTGCCTCTGTTTCCTCAAAAATGAAATTGGAAAAACATGATCCAATCTCTATCAGTATCACAGCAAATGATTTAATAGAAGGCACTTGAAATGGTTCCCATGAGTGTAACTTATCACAGGAGTGGTTAAAGAAGATTTCCAGAGGAGGAAACACGTGAGCTGGTTTGTGAATAACAGTGACTAGTTTGCTGGCTCAGGGCGTGCTGATACTCGGAGCCTGAGGAACCTAAACAGCTCTGCACAGTGGCGGGGAGGCTGCCCACCAGAGTGGCAAGAAACGGATGTGGACAGGTGGTCAAGGGAAGGTTCGAGAAGCCACAGCTGATGAGTGTGGCCTTATCTGCAAGGGGACAAGCCTGGGTGCACCTGTCCAGGCTTTCCTCGGCAATACTTCTTTTTACAACTTTCAGCCTTAAACTTACAACATAATTATTCTTGGGTCCTATCTGTGATAAGATCAGCAAAACTGCCCGTGAAGGACACGTCAAATAACTACAGATTTTGTCTGGTGAACCATTTTGCTAATTTCACCTCTTTGCTCTAATATTTCTTGGTTTGTCTCCTGGAAAATGCTTTTCAAGAGCAGAACAATATTGAAGAAAAAAGACTAAACGACACTAACAGACACCTGACCGAAGAAGATATACAGATGTCAAATGAGCATACCAAAAGACGCTCTGTATCATATGTCATTACAAAATGAGATATCATGGCACACCTATCAGCACGGTGAAAATCCAAAACAGCTACAACCCCAAATGCTGGTGAGGGTGCGGAGCAGTAGAAACTCTCATTCGTTGCTGGTGGGAATGAAAAATGGTGCCGCCACTTTGGAAGACAGCTGGCAGTTTCTTACAAAGTTAAACATAATCTTACTGTATGATCTGGCATTTCACGCCTATGTATATAACCCACATCACTTAAAACTTACGTTCACATAAAATCTGCACAGAAATATTTATAGCATCTTTATTCGTAATTGTCAAGACTTGGAAGCAACAAAGATATTCTTTACTAGGTGAATGGATAAATAAACCACTGTACATCCATACAGTGGAATGTCGTTCAGCAAAAACAAGAAATGAGCTAGCAAGCCACAAAAAGACATGGGAGTGGCTTAAACGCATTTTTTAAGTGAAAGAAGTCAGCATGTTTAATTCCAACTATATGACATTCTGGAAAAGGCAAAACTACAGGAAGATGAGTTCAAATTTTATTCTACATCCTAAGTGAAAATATGCTTAGATTCCTCAGGATATATCAAGTCGATATGCTTTCTTGTATTCTTTTTTTGATTGAGATATAATTCATATGTAACATTACTTAAGTTTAAGGTGTTGGCTTGATACATTTACATATTGTAATATGATGATGTCTTTTTTTAAACCCAATCTGATAATTTTAATATTGACTATCTTACAGTGATTTCTCACAAAATTTACTTCCACGTTCTTTTTAGAAGAGGAAAAAACAATCATTTTTAATGAAAGGATTGAGTATTTTCATTTCATTACACCCACCAAGCACTGTGCTGGCTTTGGAATTATTTTTAACCAAGAGCAAAAGACAATCGAAAAGTAACAGGATTTTCTGAGAATAAGACACCATAGGTAGACCCACAATAACTGACAATAGACGTATGTGTCATTCGCGTACATGTATGTTATCTGAAACTCTTTCTCCATAGACTTCTTAGTCCTTATTCAGAGCACACAGTGATTTGGTCCAATTCCTGCTGCTAATGCATGCTTTGTTATTGAGAACATGCTTGAAAAATACATTTTTCATTTAACATGGGCCTATGCTATCAATTAAATAGAAGAAACTGTCACAGACCGTGAGGATTCTTATTAAAAATTGATTTTAGTCTAGTTAAGGCTCAACACACAACTCCAATCTGAAGATCAAAGTTGTGTTGGAATAAAGACCAAAAGGAAAAGAGATCAATATCAAATATTTCAGTTCTGAGGTTAACATATTTGCTTAGAGAACACACTGAACCACCAGTATTAAGGAAAAAGCTACTTTGCTAGCTTAAGAAGATGGTAGATATTTTTTTAAAGGCAATGACAGTATTTCATGGCTTAAGGCAGTAATAATTATATACCTACATCTGATGTGCAAAGATATAATGGATAGAGTTTAAAATTGCTGTAACAAATAATAGTTAATGTAGAAATTCTAAGAGAGAGAGAGAGAGTGTGTGTGTGTGTGTGTGTGTTCACCACTAACTATTCACCTAAAGGGCAGTTGTTAGCCTGCTAGTGTGATACACCTTCCAAAGTCAGTGATTATATTCTTAAATATAACAGAAACAGAATTCACTCTGTCACAAAGATGGTGTTTATTGAGCTCGGGTGGATTCACTAAACAACATCTCAGAATACAGCGAGTTTTATATTTAGTTCCTGCCATGTCTCATCTCATATAAAGGGACAATGACCAAGAAATGCAAATGACAGACATTCTTAACTGAATTTTTAAGAATTATTTGGCATGGACATATACACACTACCAAACGTAAACTAGATAGCTAGTGGGAAGCAACCGCATAGCACAGGGAGATCAGCTCTGTGCTTTGTGACCACCTAGAGGGGTGGGATAGGGAGGGTGGGAGGAAGGGAGATGCAAGAGGGAAGAGATATGGGAACATACGTATATGTATAACTGATTCACTTTGTTATAAAGCAGAAACTGGCACACCATTGTAAAGCAATTATACTCCAATAAAGAAGTTAAAAAAAAAAAAAAATTTTGGTTAAGAGAAAAAAAAAAAAGTCAACTTGATTCTACTCATTCCCGTCAAGTGAGTGTATCAGTGCCCTAAGCATGTTCAGATAAAATAGAAGATCTCAGAGCCTATGGGGATAGGATGTGAGTCCCTGGGTCCTGTTCCATCAAGTCAAGATTGCAGATGGAAGTTCAGGAAAATGGAAAGGCAGAGAGAGTAAACAAAGTTGGAGAACTGCAACCCTGGAGGAGAAATCATACTTGTTTCTAAAACCAGTATTCTCATCAGCAACATAAAGGTTAAGGAACCAACTGTAACTTCCTAACCAAGTACAGATTTCGATGCAAATTTAACAAACAAAAAGGGAAAATATAATTTCTAATAACTTTTATACACAAACATGTAGGTTAATAGTTATTTTCATGCCCATTATAAATTGCCCAATGAAATGTAAGACAGAAAAATAGCTTATATTTTAATATCCACAAGCCAGTATCCCTAAAACTATAGCATATGCTATGTTAAAACATGACTACTACTTTCATTTGAAGACAGTCCTATCCAAATTTTATCAAAATAAATAATACCTATCTACCAAACATTATTGAAGACTGATCTGGGCTATGGTTTTAAAATATTGCAAGTCCGTAAAACTTCACAAATTGTATTTAAATACAGTTTTAAAAGAAAGTTACTTTATCCACATTTCATTATGTGGAATCTTCATCACTATTCTTACTATGTAGAAAAGTATATTTGTTGAATCCTAATCAGTTGGGTAAAATATGCAAAAATGGCTGCCTACATTGTCCTGTTGATTACCTATTCTCTATTGTGAATGTATCTTTCTCTAATTTCAAGGAAAATAGCCTAGGGAACAGAGTGAATTCAGGAAAGAGAGTAGGTAGCAATTATACCTGAAGTAAGGATAGAAAAGCTCAAACTTCTCATTAAGTGTGAGCTGAAAGGAACAAAAAATAAACAAATGCAGGTATATATGTGATTAAGATTGAGAGACAACAGAACAAAATGGAGAAAATAAAGGATGAAGACAGAAAAGAGAAGTAAAATGAGAAAGAAATCACTAACAGTGTGACAGAAGAGCTTTGGGGGCAAGTAGACAAACTCGATTTGCTATTATCCATGCTTCTAAAACATGCAAACAATATCAATACATTAACTAGGAACTGGTATTTCGGTTATATATAGCACTACCCAAAAGTCCATGAGAATTCTCTGGGAATTCCAATAAAAGAAAAATAGTTCAAAAATCATTACTAGATGTCATAAAAATTAGACAAGGTGATTTCTCCTTGATAACTAGAGCAGAAAACAGGAAATAGAATAAAACATACATAAAACATATCAACTGCATTGCTCTGAGTTTGCATCGTGACTCTGAAGGACACCAGACATGTGCTTAGAACAAACTCCTCACCAGTTTGTGGGCCCACCTGCTACCACCTTGTCTGACCCACTGTAAAGTGGTGCTCCTCAAGTATTCTCTCTACCCTGGCACTGTGATGATCCCCTTCATTCTATTTTTTATAATGAATTACTCATTTATGTATGTATTGTGTGTGTTTATTCATGTATGTATGTTTGCACATATGCACAATGTAGGTTGAAATCTCTCTCCCAGAAAAGGTATGTTGACATCCTAACCGCCAGTACTTCACAGGTGACCTTATGTGGAAATAGGGTCATTGCAGATGGAGTTAAAATGAGGTCATGCTCAATTAGGATGGACCTTAACCCAGTAACTGGTGTTCTTGGAAGAAGAGAAAAATAAGGGCACAGAGACACACACAGCGAACAAAGCCATATGAAGACGGAGGCAGAGGCTGGAGTGGTGTGTCCACAAGCCAAGGGATTCCAAGGACGGCCGGCCATTGCCAGAAGCTGGGACCCACAAGAAAGACCCTCCTCTAGAGCGTCAGGGAGGGTGAGGCCCTGCTGACGCCATGATCTCAGACTTCTGGCCTCCAGACTGGGAGGGAATACATTTCTATCGTTTTAGGCCACCCAGTTTGTACTTTGTTATGGCAGCCCAGTGAAATTAATGCTATTTATTTGTTTGTTTACTCATTCGTTCACTTAGTTATTGCAAGAGGCACATGAAATTAAGCACACATGGACAGGGGCCAGGCCATCTAGCACCGTGTAAAACAGGTAATAGGACCTCAATGGATACTTGCTAAATGAATGATGTTCTAAGATGCGGGTATTAAAATGTCAGATGGGAACTCGGCGAGGAAAAAAAAAAGAGATAAAAATGTAAATGAAACGCTAGCAAGTTATTCAACCCCAAAAATGTCAGTTCCTTTCCTTGGAAGAGAGATACCCCTATTGTTTACTTATTAGCTCTCCACCAAATACGTTTTAACGTTCAAATATATTTTCTTAAAAAACAATTCTAGCTGTTTTTTGTACTGCACTATTTTCTACTTTATCTGAACTCCATCTTTTCTGTTCAGGAATATTCTTCCTTATGTTACATAGAGAAAGCAACGTGCAATGGTAAATTTACACTGACCTCAGGGCCTGTCTCTATTTTATCTGCAAATATTAAGATCAATGATGGAAGTTGACTTTCATCTCCTTTTCCTCCATTTCCTGTGCCATCTCTTCCTTCCCACCCCAGGTGCCCATGAGATCTATGTTGCAAAAGATAAGAACAGTTCAAAGTATCCCAGCGTGCAAATTATCAGGCCTTACACAGATGAGTTAGACACAATCTGGAAAGATATTTAATACAAACTGAACTGGCAAGGTTATTTTTTCCCACTTAAATGATGACAATCACATTTTGGCATACTTGACTCAAGCAAGAGAAAAATAAGAATGCCCAGTTGTGTGGACCTGCAGTTTCTCTGAAGCTGTAACATGAAGTGCGAACTTAAAATTCTATGCTTGTCCTGCCCATTTCCATTTTTGTGAAGAAAAAAAGACACCCTTGGTTTAACTCTCTGTGCACAACAGCAGCCCGTGGCCAGAAAAAGATGGATTGAAGTGTGAGGAATGGATAAAGATCAGATGCCCTACTTCTTCTGTTCTGCTCCCACCTTCCAAAGCACCAGCCACGTGACGTCTACCCAGATGGGAGTCTGAAAAGGCTGGTCCATGTACCATCTCAGAAAGAAAAGGAAAACTACACAACAAAACCAGGATGTCCTATGGAAGCCAAGCCCCCAAAACGCGGGATCTCATTTTTGTGGAACTTTTCAGCTGATCTATTCAGGGGCAGGTTACAAATCCCACGAGGCTCCCTACTCCGAACTTGCTTTGCCCATGACTTCTCTGCCCCTGTGCCGTTTTTCCTCCCTCTGGCAGCCCCGGACTGTCCCCAGCGCCTCCCCTGGTCCCTCTGGCAAAGTGAACACAGCACTTGCCTTCCATCACCAGCTGATAAGAAGCAAAGGAGCTACTTGCTTCGAACAAAGCTGGGAGTCATTTTGAAAGCATTTCCTTCGAGCTGAGCTGTGGACTTTTGATGGGGAATCAAGGTTTACAAAAACGAGTTCACACAAGGTTTATAATATCTGGACAGATCTTTTCCAGGCTTGTTTTGTGAATCAAAGAGTAGGGACCTAGAAGCTGGAGGAAGCTGAATAGCAGCTTACAAAGCAACAATATGAGAGGGAAGTAAGGAAGCTTAAAAGGAAGAACTCACGCTTTTATTTAAAAACTGAAAACACCACTTTCCTCTCTTTTTCTCAAATGCTTCTACAAGAGCCGCTAGACAGATGTCAACACCTCAGCAGACTGAGCAACACATAGCTTGTCTCTTACTCTTTATTTTTTTTAATTTATTCATTTATTTATTTTTGTTTTTTTATTTTTTACTTTATTCTTTTTTTTACTTAACTTTTTTTTTTTAATTACAGAAAATTCCAGAGCTCACACTGTTTCACCATCACCTGAGCTCTATCTAGCCCACACCACCCATGGATTCCCTTCCTCCAAACTCCATTTCACCTTGACCTTGAATGCCACAACTTCTTTGAAACCCAAAGCAAGGAATTTTGAAACTTGTTTTCTACAACTTGACTGAGTCAATCTATTCATATAGCTACTGCCTGGGTGTTACAAGAAGAAAGGTTCTTAAATGCTGTTGATAACATTTGGGGGGAAATATTAAGTGCTTTTCAATTTATGCATAACCTTTTTCAGGCCCAATTGTATTGAAGGGCGTTCTAAGCTGTCATAGTTCTTTCTTCTCCTTTCCCTATTTATATCGGTGCATCCAGCTTATTCTGCAAACAGTCACTCTACTGAGGACCGGGGATGAGAGATGGATGGTGGCATAGAGTTGGTGGCTGCAGCCTTTCTGTACACAGGCACCGAAGCAAACGATGAGGAAGGGAACTCGTGCCTGAGTGAGGCAATTACCAAACCCCAATTAAATGGAAGGCAGAAAATAAAGCGGGTGCAAGCTAAAAATACAAAACCCTTTTCAGCACAAAGCTCCCAGAGATGGTTGTGCAGAAAGTATGCTTAAGGTCTGAGGCTTGGCAGGAAGATGGGTGGCAGGCCCAGCTCTCCAAAATCAACAGCAGAAAAATCATTTCTTTTTCCTGGGTGCCGATTTTAGAAGTGTGCAGGCATCCCACTGCCATTTGAATGCCCTGTGCTTCAAGCACTCTCTTGCATGCACACACACCTGGAACAGCATTTTGGATTTCTTAGAGAAACAATAGAAGCAAGGTGAGCACCAAAGGCTTGGCAGCCGACTCATGTGACAGAACAATGACAACAAAAGTGCTACCAGCCCAGGCTTTAGTGTCATCTGCTAGAAGTGGTCCTCTGCGCTTGCACAACACCCTGGATACACATCTACTCCAGCATTCCAAAATGGAAATGATCTATTTATTTCCTCCTGGGGAATGCAGTGAGCTAATACAGGAGGGCCTATGTCTTCACACTGGTATATGCCTGACCCAGGGGTTACCACAGTAAGAGTTTGATCTTGTTTAGAATCACCAAGTAAAAACTACTTGTTTTTCAAGGTTATTTGTGGGTAAGGCTGATTGATTTCTATTTTATTTACATATATTTGTGTGTATATATATTTACTAACAAATGTTTGTAAAATTTTACATATTATAAATACATATCTATATATTCTACAGTTGTATATAAGTTTGTTATTAATACATATTTCATTTGTGTAGGAAGGAATGTGGAGAAATATTCAAACACTACTGCCATAGAAAGATGGTTCAAATTTAAAATAGTACATTCAAAATATGAAGTACTGTCTCAGTAAAATAGTTGCATTTTCTTGAACTCTATCTGGATAAAGAAAACTAATGTCTATTGAGTTCCTATTTACTGTTCCAGGCACTTAGCTAAGCCCTCTGAGTGCAATAAATCTAACCCTCCAAAGAATCCTAGAGGCAGATTCAACCTTCATTTTGTGGACGGGGAAACTGACCAAACTAATACTCTGGTCTCAGATTTTTCAGTGTCACCTCCAACGGAAATCCCTGCAGTCATGCATAAATTTTATAGCTAAGGGTGTCTGTCTTCCATTTCTGTGCTTAATTCAACCCCAGAAATCAAAATAATACACTTATATTAGAGGGCTTAGCATTTATAGAGACTCTAGAGCTATATTTTCTTAGGTTAAAAAAAGGGAAAACAAAACCTTTTTTCCCCAACTTAATCACTCAATCACAGAAACATCTAATAACAATCTTCGAAGGACATGGCATTAATGAAGGTGCTGAAAGAGACGCAAATGGAATAAAAAAGGGACGCATTTCTGTTTAGGAATTTAAACCAAGTTAAAGAAACAAACACTGTGAAACCCTCAAAGGAAGGGTCAAAACAGTAAATTAAAGGGCATGAAAAAGACTTCACAGAGATAGTGAGCGCTGAATGAATCCTGGGATTCTGGATATGCACCCAGAGGACAAAGACAGCCTAGGTGAGAGAAACGTCATGAAAAAGGCTTGGGATTAAGAACGAGAAGAGGTGTATATGTGAGGAACGGTGGGCTCCACCCGGTAATGAATAAGTAGGTGAGTCTGCATAGAGGTGGTCCAGCCCTTTTGCTGCTTTGCTAAGACACGTACAAATCTGACACAGGAAACTGCTGTTTTATGAGGAGAAATTCTTCAGGTCTGTGTTTGATGAACTTCAAATGAGCAGACTTTCAAAGAGCTATGCTACAAAGGTTTTTCAACAAGGCAGGCATTAGAGAAAATATAAGATGCAATAATGAATCCAAAATATCTGCTCCATAAATGATGGAGTGTAGACAGTGCTACTGCTTCATTGTACCTTGTCCATCACCTCCTAGCAGAGGGTGTGTTATAGATATCAGATTTAAGTGAATACTTTTCATAAATGAATTTGATGCAATAGTCAAGTAGATTTGGATATTGACAAGAACATTAGAAAAATTAGGAAATTAGATAGGCTGGTGATAGAGAAGGAAGAAATGTTTGAATTTTACAGACAGTATCTACCATTGTGATCTTCAAGTAAATATAGCTGTAAGGAGGAGAAAGGAAAATATCGTGTGGGAAGGTAATGGTTAGAGTTCTAGTCATGGACATGGATTTGACTGCTGAGGAGGAGAAGATTAATTCTCTAGGTTACTGAACACAGAGCAAGGAAAGCAGATACCCGTGGGCTGGATGAATCCCAGAGGGCGTCCGCGGGAGAGAGAGAAGAGAGACCAGTTATGGGAGGCGGCAAAGTAAGAGTCTGAGAAGATACAATGGCGCCAAAGAGGATGAAAGAGAGCTTCCAAGGGGATATTGGCTTAGTTAATATCAGCAAAGAGATCATGAAAACGATTACTTAATGAGTGCCAGTTATGCAAACTGTTCCACATATGTTACCAGGCACATCCTGAGACCATGGCACAGGAGAGAATACGCATATAATGATAAATTCATATCAATGTGTTTGTAAGACATGGCAACAAATTAGTGAACTATTAGTATACAGAAAGACATGAGTGGGTCTCATAAAAATATTAAGCAAAACCCTAGACACAAGACAACACATACAGTATGACTCCTTCTGTACAATCTTAAACATTTAAGTTTTGGCCCATTTCTGAATGTATGTTATGTTCCACAATTTTAAAAAGACTTTAAAAAGGGAGGCAAGTTGATTTACAGTAAAAATGAGTAAGTGTCTGTTGCCTGGAGGAGTTCTATTATTCTATTATTTATTGTTTATTATAGATTATTCTATTATTCCATCTACTCAATACTAAATAAAGGCGTTTCTGTAATCAGTGATCTTTTACAACTTTAGTATCATGGCCCTTGTAGCCCTTTGATTGATATGCACTGAGACTTTGATGATGCCGAAATAGGTGTTGTTAGTATTTGTTTGGGCGTAACCGCTTTGGGTTACAGCATCTGGGCTAGTGGGCCAGGAAGGAAAAAATAAGAAGGAGGTGGAACTATGAAGAAAAAGACTATCAGTTTTCATATATATTCATATAAATCCACATATAAAGTCACACAATCAAATATATGTACGAATACACATAGTCAAATTGTGATCCTTGAGCAGAATGCTTAGAAACATGAATGTTTTTCTTAATATAAGCCTAACATTCATTATCTCTTTTAAAGTATTTTTATTTTTTATTAGGGATTATCTAGGCAACCATTCTGAACTACAGAACATAAAAAAGCAAAGGGAAAACTACAAAGAAGAAGATAGATCTAGAAATTTCATGAATGTTTCTTATGTCAACAAACTTTTTAAAAAGATTTAGGTATATTTACAGGTATCAATTAAAACACATTTTCATTATGGGCAGACAAGATTCAGGTTCTAACCTTTGTAGTCTGGAATCAAGAATGGAAACTGTATTCATGAACAAGTTATGAAACTATTTGTGAATATGTTACTTAGAAGCCCACAAAGCCACCCATCCCTCATATCCTAATTATAGGTTGTATTTGACAAAAGTAATTTCATCATTACTCCCAGAAGAATAGACATTCTTAAGAACAGAAATATTTTTACTCTTCCAGGAAGATCATAGACATAGAACTAGAATGTTCTGGGTTCAAATCCTTGCACTTAAAGATGTAGGTCTTTGGAGTCTACGAACCTCGGTCTCTACTAATACAAGGGCAGTTGCGTCAATTAGCGGTAAGTACAAAAAAAGTGCCTAGTGAGGTCCCTCACATTCAGTGATCACTCAAAAAAAAAAAAGCCATAGCAAAACAAACAAAATAATGACAGTAACCCCTTCCTGCATCTCAAACAGTTTCCTCTACTTGTTGTGGGTGATTATAGCTGAATAAATACTATTCACCCGGGGGTTGTCACTCCCAAATTTTGAGGTCATGACTATGTTTTCCATATGAACACACATTAAACTCAATGTGTACCCCATTAAATTATTCCAGACTAGTTTGCTCAATGCTGACATCCCTCATTTTTAAAAGTATCCAATATATATCCTGAAATCTCCCACTTTTTTAAATTTTTATTTTATACTGGAGTAAAGTTGATTAACAATGTTGTATTAGTTTCAGGTGTACAGCAAAGTGATTCAGTTATACATATACAAGTATCCTTTTTCAAATTCTTTTCCCATTTAGGTTATTACAGAGTATTGGGCAGAGTTCCCTCCCACTTAGTTATGTTTAACAATTGCACTTTGCTCTCTGACATTAAGCCTCATCATTAACCGAATGATAACCTACATTGTAAATTTCCATGAGATTGGGGGCCATGTCTGTTTTGCTCACCAGTAAGTCCCAGTGTCTATCACAGTGTGCTGCACACAGTAGGCATTCGATTTTTGTTTTGAAAGAAAGAGATCAAAAAACAGCTTAACAAAGCCTTTCAGTGGGTTGTCTCTTCTCTGTTAAACTCTGTTTGGTGTCTTGGTTTCTAAACAGTACCTGAAGGTTAAATAGCCTGCCAGTCAATAGTTTCTGGTATGAGAAATAAAGAAAGAGCACCTTAATTGAAACTACTATAAAAATATCCATTCTCAAATAAAGAACCATTGTTCTATAAAGCAAAAGAACGTGCATGGGCAATAGTTGTGAATTTAAAATTTAGAAAATTATGTAAAATTGTTATGCTTTTTATATACTAAATATTCTTTCAGTATATACTGTCTTATTATCTCTCTAAGATGTGTAATTCTTCTCATTCTGTACAAGTTTACAGTGCCTATAATCATTGCACTCTGCTACAGCAGGCTGCTTGGTATTTTATAATAAGTAAGCTGTTGGTGCTTATTTAATAGGCACTGAGGAGCTACTATCTAAAATTATTTTTGTGCCTGATATAACACTAGTATGTACTTTTTTGGAGCTGTCAGCTAATTAAATAAATTTATATTTCCAATATATATTCCTAAATAAATCTGGAAAGAGAACAAATATTTATTTGTACATATTTGTATCCTTAGAAAACCCAAGAGATCACAACTGAAGCACTATTAAAACCAATAAATGACTTTGCCAAAGGGTGAGTATATGATGAAAATATAAAAATCAGAATAACTTATCAGTACAGCCAATTTGAGAAACAATTGCCACTGTAACAAAACTAGTAGCACATTATTCTCTGCTAAATTGACAATGTATTAATCCTGGACTTGTCTACTAGATGGGCAAGACACTAGAAGTTAGGGGACAGAAATGGGGAGATACAAGAGGTACGACTTGTCACATGCCTTGTGAACTATAAAACAATGCAAGAATCTCAATTATTATCATTGCTTTCATGCGGTGTTTAAAGGTATTTCCCCAAGAGTGACTGATTTTAGTAGAATCATTCACTGATCTATGAAGAGATTTGTCTTCTCCTGTAGGATTCTACTTCAGAATTGAACCAAACTCTGCAGCCACTATGGAAAACAGTACAGTGCTTCCTCAAAACATTAATAATAGAAGTCCAAGATGATCCAGTAATACCACTTCTGGGGATATATCCCAAAGAACTGAAATCAGGATTGTGGAGAGATATCTGTACCCCCATGTTCATTGCGGCATTATACACGATAGCCAGGATATATAAACAATCCATTGACAGACGAATGGATAAAGGAAATATGGTATATGCAGGCAATGAAATATTAATTAAAAGGAAGAAAATCCTGCCATATGAGACAACATAGATGAACCTGGAAGACAGTATGCTGAGTGAAATAAGCCAGACACAGAAAGACGAATACTGCATGATGCCAACTTACTTGAGTTATCCAAAAGAGTCAAACTCATAGAAACAGAGGGTAGAATGGAGGTTGCGAGGGACTAGTGGGCAGGAGGAAACAGTTGCTGTTCAGGGTTATCACGTTTCCATCGCTCAAGACGAGTAAGTTCTAGGGATCTGCTACACAACGTTGCACCTACACTTAAACGGTACTGTATTGTGCAATTAAACATTTGTTAAGAGATTAGGTCTTCTGTTCAGTGTTCTTACTACAATTAAAAAAACAAACTGAAAACAAAACCAAACAAACAAAAAACCCCAAACCTCAATCAAATTCAGTGATAAAAGCTTTATCTTGTTCTGCACGCCTTAGTTTTATTTGGTTAAATCAGTGAGACCTTGACTTGTGGAACAAATCAATGAGGCAATGGAGGAACAACAAAGTCTAAAAATAAGTAATCAATTTTATTCATTGAACATCAAATCTAATGCTGTTGGTAAACTTCTAAGATATGGTAAATAAAAGTGTCAAAAACAATACAAATTTTTAAATAGACAAAGTATATTTAAGTTGTAAAAGTATTTCCTTTCAGAGCTAATATGCTATTATGAATTATTTAATCATTTAATTTTTTGATCCCTAAAAATCTTAATATTCATGAAGTATAACAATTATTTGAATGGATTTCTCATTTGATAACTTAGTTCTGTTTTTAAGAGATGAGTTTGTTTCTTTCTATCATAATCAAAATTCAGAGTCCAGTGTCCATGTTTCACTATTTTATTGAGTGGTTTCTTGAAGCTTTAATCTTCTCATATGCAAAATGAAGTCTTTGGACAAAATTCTAAAGCTATGAGTCAATGATTTTGAAGTTTTGTTTTTACCAATCTATGAGTTACAAGTTCAAGGAAAACAGCTTCTTGTCTGATAAAACTGTTTAAAGTCTGAGGCAGAAAGTAAGAGGTAACATTGAAATTTCTGAGAAAAAATCAAAACATATTTTTAACCATCCAGCATGTTAAGAAATACAAATATGTTTTAATAATCAAACCTAATAACCACACTAGCCTTTCTAGGAGTTGTCAACACCTCAGTAATTGTTTTATTAGTATTTGAAGCTATTGCAACACCTCCATAACTAAAGTTCTAGGAAAATAGTGAATTCAAGCTTTGGGGATTAATAGGGTTTTGGGGCGAGATGACTAGCTGTTTACTAACATTCATCATGAGTGAGACTACAGTTCACAGACTCCTGTTCTGTGAGCTGAAGTCCTGTTTAATGGACTGAGCAGAAGTGATGATGCTACATTTCAGACCTGACACCCTCTGCTATTCTACTTCCCTTCTGCTGTCTGTTTGCAGAAGATGGGGTCAGAGGTACCAACGGGAAGGAGCCCAGACACCTGAATGGTACATGGATGACAGATATTCCTCTAACCTAAAAACCTCCCAGGACTCTTACATAACCAAGAAACTGTCTTCTATTAAGTAAGACCCTGAAATTTCAGTTTCTGTAGAGAACCCAGCCTTCACTAAATAATATGGTCAGTTTCTCCCTTTTCTTCAAAATGCATTGTTTTACCAGCTTACCCATAGGTAAGTATAAATACTTTAAACTTTCCTAAAAGGGCAACCTCTAATTTATAGTTTAACTGCACATCTTTTTAATTAAGATAGAAAATCATGTCTGATAATTGTGAGAGTGATAACTATAAAATAAATAATAAGGGAATATTCAACTTCTGTCTTGTAGGTAGTTGTTCTGCCCTGAAAATATATGGAAAGAAAGGATCAAACACCTTTTGCTTCTAAAGAAAATTGAATCAATCAAGAAATTTCTAACAATACTTTTCAAAGATATTCTCATAAAGTCTCGTCTTTTTAAGAGGAAACAAGCACATGTTTAACAACATTTATTTTAGTCCTGTGATTCATCCTTATCTTACACTTCAATAAATTTCCTAACACTAAACTTTTACATTACTCCAAATTTCTGCAAATTTTTGGAAAGAAATCATTGCCATCTGTTTATTAACTAACCAACACAGGAACCCTTGTTAGCGGAGACCCATGGAAAAGTTAACTCCATGTATCATTTTTCTATAAATAACTATTGCTCTTCAAATTCTACCTCAGCATACACCTCATTCAAGAATGGTTGTTTAATGAACTCCACCCTACAGCCTTCATAAGTTTTCCCCTTCAGATAACGCCAGTGCTATATGTATATAGCATACACTCAAATTTATTTGTTCTGTAAACACTATCAAGTGTTTAGTTGGTGCCAGGAACTGGTCCTCACTCTGGGTAGCGATTGCAAAAAAGCCTAAGATGATGTTCTTACCCTCAAGAAGCTCATGACAGTGCTGGGCAGTGGGCGGGGGGGTGGGCGACATATGAATATTTAAGCATAATGCATGGACATATAGGTGGTAATAGTGGCTTCTGCAAAGGGCCATTGGAGGAAATGTCTATTTCCAACTGAAATAAATAAGAACGTTTCATAGAAGCGGAGATAGTTGAGTAGAACAGTGGAAACGACACATTCACTGGGCAGAAGGGAAAGAGAAGGTATTTTCAAGCTGAGAGGCAGAACAATTTATCCAAAGACATCTTGACCACTGTCAATATGCACTGGGATGGGACAGAACTGTCATCTGCATACATTTGTCTTAATATGAAGGGTTTCCTTGGAAAGGAGGGGAGGGATTTGGCCATCAGCAATTTTAGTCGAACATCTTTGAAATGTAAGTGGGAGACACTAGGAATGATGTGAAAGAGGAGAAAATCGTCTGAGCAGGAGGGAACACACACGGGCGTGACAGGAGTGAGGACACAGCAGACAAAACTGAACTTTTCTCGGTCACCAGATAGGAACTGTATAACTGTCCCCATGAAAAGGACATCTGGAGATTGAGAGCTGTCTAGAAAAGAGGGGAAAAAAACCCCCCAAAACAGTGAAATTGCAGCTCTAAGAGGCAGTGAAAAATAAAACAATTTTCTTTTTTCAGTTCCTAGGAGGTGTCATTTTGAGCGTCTCTCTGATGCTGCTTAAACACATTAGCAAACATTTATTTTTCATCAGCTGTATGTCTAGCTTTGCTAGACGCTCTGGGGTGAAATAAAGATGAAGATAATACAGTATTTTGCCTTCAAGGAAGCTAAAGATTGTGTAAGATGGGACTTCCAGTTAGTTCAAATACTAGTGATAATGATTTTGATATAAAATTAAACACCATCTTTTGTTACGCTCTACAGTCAAAAGAATCCAATTAAATGCCAATAAAATTTTTATTCTAGAATTTAATTCAGTGATACTTTCTTTTTTAACAAAATCATCTAAGCCCTATAAATTTGGAAGCTGGATTCTACCATATATAAAAGATCAAGGAAAATGAGTGACACACCACCTTTTCTTTTATAAATAAATGAATCAGAGGGTTGGGAGATGTCCTCCCTCCCCATCCCCCAAAGACTCATCCTTATTCACATGACAGGTGGTACAGGGTCTGGAACAGTTTGTAGCTGCTTCAAAGTGGTATCAGATGTATTTAAATGTAAAGATGTAAAACACTCAAATTATTTCAGTGTGATGTCAAAACAGTGAGTCACGATATGTCAACTATTTAAAAATATTAACTTTTACTTTCTTTTTTTTTTAAAAAAAATGCAAAGCTTTCTGGAAGCTTTCAGTGGCAGCTCTGTCTTGAAGAAACCACCTAAATAGCATGAGGCACCCCAGAGGGTAAATCCCACAGGACAGTCTAAAGGTCAAATGTGGGGCGACTCTTTGAGTTTCACTGTGGCTTTGCTGGGGCCGAGTGAGACACATATAGATAAGCATGGGTCTTCTCCGTGGTTTTCCCTCCTCTTGGTTCCTGATAAACCAGCTACACAGGAAAAGCAACGGCCCTTCCCATTCTGCAGCAAGCTAGCAGGAGGGAAGATGCCAGGCAATGCAGTACACCTGCACCTTGGTGTCATCAGGGTGTGAAGTCTGATCCCAGAGGTGTGAGAAGAGTGAGCTCAGCGACAGAGGAGGGCAGTGAGAACTAAGGCAGAGGGAAAGGAGAAAATATCATAACTGAAAAGAGAAGTGGAGCAGGATAAACAGTAGATTGTCTAGGAGAATTAAAGTGATAGAAGAAATAAAATGATAGCCTAGAGAGTTGCAGCAAACCTAAGCCAATGGGATTCTTACCAGACAGGGTGATGTCTGCCACCTCCCCCAACTGAGAGAGATTCGCACAGAATGGGAAGGATGGTGGTCAGTAGAGCCAGTATCAAGGAGGAAAGCAGACACGCCCCAGTCTGGCCATCCTGGCTGGACACGTAATCAAGCCCTCTGTCGGGAGACTGTGCAAGTCCTTGTTTGAGTAGTGTTGTAAGACATCTAGAACATCGCATAACATTGGACTTTTAGAAGTGTGTCCATCTATGACTCTGCCTTTAGTCTCTCCTGATTGTGTAGATACTGAAGACATGAATTTTGAGGACCCTTTGGTTCCTGGACTGGTTCAATCTGGAACCACTGCTCACTCAGTGAATAAAAATCATCATAGTAATACTAGTAATGGCCAACATTTCTGAAGGCTTTCTAAGCACTATTCCAAGTTTTTCACATCTCATATTTAACTTAATCATCATAAAAATTATCATGAAACTCCTTATTACAGATATGAAACCTAAAGCCTAAGAAAGTCCCAAAACACACAGATGGCCCTTGGCAAGACAATGAACCAACTCTTTTCTCCTAACAGGGTTTTTGTGTGGGGTACGTGATATGGTTACGTGAAAGTATTAAATCTCGACTCCTAAACATTCCCCAGATGATCCTTAACAGTTACACATGAGAAAACAAAAACATATAAGCTGTTTCAAAACAAACTCTGTACTAGGGCCCAAGGGAAGAGACTTCATGTGTCATGAATGATCAGATGAACATTACCTTCATGATCTTAGGCAAGTCCCTTCCCCCCAAGAAACCAACCTCCCTCCTCCTCCCCTCCCTTCCCTCCCTTTCTTGTTCATAGTAAAAAGATTATACCAGATACTCTCCAAGGAACATTTCACAGAGAACAAACTTGTAGTGGCCAAGGGGCAGGGAGGTGGGGGAGGGATGGATTGGGAGTTTGGGATTAGCAGATGCAAACTATTATACACAGAATGGATAAACAACAAGGCCTACTGTATAGCACAGGGGACTATATTCAATATCCTGTAATAAACCATAATAGAAAAGAATACGAAAAAATGTACATATGTGTATAACTGAATCACTTTGCTGTATAGTAGAAATTAACACAGCATTGTAAATCATCTATACTTCAATAAAATAAACTAAAAAAAAAAATAGAAAAAGTGGCAAACTTCAAAGCTACTGCAGAGCTGTTAATTTAAACACAAATCCCCTAATATCACCTGTGAAGTTTTAATTGTACTTATGATCACCTTTAAAAACTATGTTAATAAATAGACCTGGAGCCTTCCAGACCCAGGGGAAGGATGAAATACTTGAACTAGAGCATTGGTCTTTGGCTTCCAGAGGAACTCTTGTTTTCTGAAAGCATCTAAAGAATCACATCAGGTCAATACATTGTTTAAGTACATTAGTGGTCAATGGAGAAATAAAGAAAACAGGAAGAGGAAAAGGAAAGGAAAGGAAAGAGATATTTACAGCCATACTGTGTAACTATACAGTTGGAGAGCATACAATTTTGTTTTCTTGGGCACAATTAAAAAAAAAAAAAAAGCAACCTTGCTACACTGGTAAAAATATATACATTTTGATTTAAAAATACTTATTTTTCTTAACTTCAGATGGAGAATGTTGGTTAAGCATGGTTTTCCTATGATGGCCTGCTCTCAAACCACTGAATTTTTATTCAGTAGGTCTGATTCTTATGATAATTCAAGTTTGGGAAATGCTGACATCTGTGGTTCCCAGGCATTGCTGACACTGGAAGTCTGAGCTCAAGAATTTCTTAAACTTGAGTGACCATGACAATCATCTGGGACCCTTGTGAGGGCTGGAAAACCTTCTCCTGTGTATTAGTCAGCTCAGGCTGTCATAGTAAGATACACACACTGGGGGCTTAAACAACAAATTTCATTTCTCACAGTGCTGGAGTCAGGAAAGTCTAAGATCGGTGGTGACGGAGCTCATGCCAGGTGAAGGCTCTCTTCCTGTTCTGCAGACAACCACCTGCCTTCTCCCTGGGTCCTCCACGGCCCTTCCTCTGTGCATGCGCGCACACACACACACACACACACACACACATACAC
Organism: Balaenoptera musculus; assembly: GCF_009873245.2. Classification (NCBI taxonomy): domain Eukaryota; kingdom Metazoa; phylum Chordata; class Mammalia; order Artiodactyla; family Balaenopteridae; genus Balaenoptera; species Balaenoptera musculus. The sequence goes on along the minus strand of NC_045805.1, from coordinate 8,620,874 downwards.
ACACACACACACAGCAGGAGACCTCTCTGGTGGATCCTCTTATAAGGACACTCATCCTACCGGATCAGGGCGCCACCCTTATGACCTTATTTAACCTTAATTACTTCCATACAGGCCCCATCTCCAAAGACAGCTATGTTGGAGTGTCAGCATATGGGTTTTAGATGCAAACATTCAGTCCTTAACCATCCAATAGAACGGATCCAAAACACAGAAGAGAAGGCTGGTGCATGTTTAACAAGCACCCCAGAGGACTGTCAAGGTCAGGCACATGCAAGCATTACTAAAGAGGGGAAAGTAGGAGTCAAGTCTGAAAAACTGATGCAAAGTCCAACTCAACAGTTAGCTGATGAGACCACTTGAGTCAATCAACCTTTATAAATCTTGGTTTTCTTAGTTTTTAAGTAGTAAAAATAGTATATGCCCTGTTTGATTGATAAAAAGGGAAACCTCAACTGCCCAAATCCAGTATCTGGTACTTAATAAATATAAAGAAATTAGCAGCTTCTGCAAAATATGATTGTGGAAACTAAGGGACTAACTGGGAGACACTTTGGTGATCGTACAACTCACATGTCAGTATTAACTGTTGTTCTTATTTTTCAACTTAGACAAGTATAAAAAAGTCTACCCACTCCCCCAAGAAATAGCCAGACCAAAAACAAAGCTAGCTCTAAAAAAAGTAATAAGAATGCTGCCCCATTCATTACAAACCTCACCCAATAAGCTGATGTTGGGTCTTTTAAGGAAACCTCAATAGAAATAATTTACATTTCATTTTCATGGTAGTTTTCCATTCTTAAAAATAAGCAATCTCAAGCACTACTCTCCATACTCAGGAGGCAAACGATATTTTGTGTCCCATTCTTTTCTATAAGAGTTACAACAAAACCTCTGGAAAGAAATGTACTTGTCAGTGTAGATTCCACGATTGTGTCTCAGCTGGGGAGCCTCTTCTTCACTCTATTCATTCAATAGCTCAGTACTACTTAATATGTACCTATTATGCGTTAGGTTATCTGCTAGGAAATGGAATTATATGCAGAGACCACAGTCCCTGACTGGACATAACGCATAGATTCAGGGAAATACACATGTAAATAAACAATGGATATGGTACCACGTGGCAGGTGCTGTGGCATAGTCCAGGAAGATGTGGAAGACTTTGAGACCACTGAAGAAACTGAGTATTCACTCTGCCTGAGAAAGTCAGGGAGTTTCAGAGCAGCATTAATATCTAAGCCAGATGTAAAGGAATATCTAGAAATATGAGTTTAATGAAATACATACTTTTATTAAAAACTTCATACAGTAATTCAAAACTGAGTAAGGGTAATCCCAGTTAAATTCAAGTCTGGATGGACTTGCCTTCAACAAGATGTCTGAAGTGAGTATTGGAGAAGCGTGGTGGGGAAGGTGTTTCACTAATAAGCAGCAACAGAAGCAACAGTAATAAGAGAACCAGTTCTTTTTGGGGTGCCTGCCTTGGGGTGTAAGCAAGAAGTGCGAGCCCTACAGAGCTAGGGGTCAGACATGCCCTACACCCCTCTGTCATATGCATGCGCGAAGATGGCCTCCGCACTGGCCCAGAGGTTCTTTATTTCTTCATGGCAAGAAACAAACTGTTAGCTCAAAAGCCCACTGGCACCAAACAATTTTTTACACATTCAATTATTTTAAAAATAGCCCAAACTAGCACATATTTAGCCATTTAGAGCCCGCTCGCTTTGCATCCTCTGCAAATATTCACCCAACAGCTGTTACCCACTGATAAGATAGGGCCTTGCAGTTGTAAGACCCTCTTATGGGCCGAGCTGTGTCTCTCCAAAATTAAAGGATGCACAGCTTCCATGACTACATTAGTCTAAAACTGTTATAACATATTATTTCATAATAGCCTTAACTCCGAGTACCTCACAATGTGAGTGCATTGGGTGACAGGCTCTCTAAAGAAGTTATACAGTTAAAATTTTTTAACTTTAGGACCACATCCAATCTTGTAAGAACTGGGGTCCTTAGAAGAAGAGATTGGCACCCAGACACACAGAGAGGAAAGGTCCTGTAAGGACACAGCGAGAAGAGGACCATCTACAAGCCAAGATGCCAACACCTTGATCTTCGATTTCCAGCCTCCAGAACTTTGAGACAATGCATTTCTGTTGTTTAAGCCCCTAGTCTGTGGTGCTGGGTTATTTATGGCCACCCTAGCTGACTTACATGGACCCCAAGCCATGCCTACCCTTGGGAGTCCTCTGGCCTAGAGACTCCTTATTCTCCTGTTATGACATCACCTGGACACGTAAGCCCCTCTCCCATTCTCCTCTCCCCCGTGAACCCCCTTGACTTCCTCCCTTGCTGGGCGTGGTCCTCTAGCCACTGCTGGAAGTTTCTGGAAGCTCCCATGCTCCTAACATCCCTCTCACTCAACTTAGTCTGAGCACAACCTATAAAACCTGTGGTATGTTACGGCCTCTCATGGTTACACCTTCTTCTCTGATCAGCCCCCAATCCCTCAAACTCCCCACACACTGGAGTCTTTGCAAATTTGCATCTCGCTAGCAGCAAAATACCTTTGCATTTGGAGAAATTCATGCAAATTTGTTGTTCACCAACCAGGAAATATTAAATACATTTATTTTGGCTATTTTCAGCAAGATATAACAAAATTCCTTCCTTTTCAGTAGCTCTAGGCTGACTACAAGTGTAACATTTTCATACAAACATGAATTTCATGACTCCAAGTTATTAATTCAGCATGCTATTGCTTTTCACTATGAAAAATGAAAGTCTCAGTGAAATGCAGTATATCAGATATAGTCCAAGGTTGGGAACACTAATTATTCAGATCTCTTTTTCTACATTTCATTCAGAATGCAGAAATTCACATTATGCTTTGGGCTTTTCCATGTAGAAGACTGTTTAAATGAAATATAGAAAAAAACAAATGACTACAAGTTTCCATTACATGCAATAATTCATATGAGAAAATATCCAGTTTGTGAGATATAATGATATAACATTACATTCAGTTTCTATGGATGAATTATGAAATAATATTTTATAACAATTCTAGACTAATGTAGTCATGGAAGCTGTACATCCTTTAAGTATTAAGCAAGACCTGGTTTTGATACTGATTTCATCGGTTACTAACTTCCTATAAGTACAATCATGGGCTAAACAGTTAATCCTCCAGAGCACTAGTTTCCTCACCCATAAAATAATAGAATATACTATTTCAGAGAGTTGTGACAATTCAGGTGGATACGTAGGTAATTCTCCTTAAACAATAACTGTGGCATAGTAAGTGCTTAATAAATATTGATTTCTAACTCCTTTTCATCCTTTATTCTAAAGCATTTTCATTTTATGGAGAGTTGATACCAAATATTTATAGTACATTTAATGTGCACAAATCTTGAAACACCTAAGGGGCCAATATTTTATTCAAACTAGGTAAATGGGTATGAATACATTTTAAGAATAAAACATATTCAATACACAAATACCTGTCCTTAAAGAACTGCTTTATAGAACACAAAGGGCATCTCAATCCTTCAAGAAATTGCTTATCAAAGCCAAATTTAAATGTACACGGTAAAAAATCTAGTTCTAAAGTGTTTACGGAAAATCTATATTCAATAGCTGTTAAATTTAAAAACAGCATGTTGCATATAGTTCATACAATTTGCATTGAGTAGGTGGCTTATTTGCATCCTAAGAGTATATTCGACACTTGCGTGTTTTGATGGATTTCAAGTAGCTACTGTAAAATTCCAACCCTGTTCCATGAAGTACTGATTTACATTAAATTGATATATAAGCTGTTTAAGAAAGAAAAACACTGCATAGCTCACTGCAAGCTATATTAGGATTTTTAAACGTCTAAAAGCATACAAAACATCTAGTGAAAACCTTCTAAATTACAGTATTATGTTTTTACTGGAAATATAACCTGCCACAAGACAAGAAGACAGAGTACAACGCTAATGGATTCACGTGGGTTGGCTCCATGTATCATGTGGTCATAAACGTGGCATTTCATTTCTCACTCTCACAGGCAGAAAATAGCAGCATCCCATGCCCTGTGACAGCAGTGAATAGTGGTGGTAAAAAGCATTAAAGTTTAGGGGCTTCCCTGGTGGCACAGTGGTTAAGAATCCACCTGCCAATGCAGGGGACACGGGTTTGAACCCTGGTCCGGGAAGATCCCACATGCCGCGGAGCAACTAAGCCCATGCGCCACAACTACTGGGCCTGTGCTCTAGAGCCCACGAGCCACAACTACTGAAGCCCATGTGCCACAACTACTGAGCCTGTGCTCTAGAGCCCGTGAGCCACAACTACTGAAGCCCATGTGCCACAACTACTGAGCCTGTGCGCCTAGAGCCCGTGCTCCGCAACAAGAGAAGCCACCACAGTAAGAAGCCGTGCACCGCAGCGAAGAGTAGCCCCTGCGTGCCGCAACTAGAGAAAGCCCACGCCCAGCAACGAAGACCCAACATGGCCAAAAATAAATTTAAAAAAAAGAAAAAAAAAAAAAAAGCATTAAAGCTTAAATCTTCAGAACAAAAGATACTCTTCATAAGGCAGTTTGGGATTCTCTAAAAATATGAGGACTGCATAAAAAACTACATAGCCTCCTAAGTCTTTCAATGTGTGAGGGAAGCAAATAAAAGATAAATCTGATGTCCTTTCCTTAGATAAAAACACACCCCTAATATTTTAATACATCAAAATCAAATCTAAGTAAGTTATAGAAGTTTATTTGGCATGGTCAAAAGGTAAAGCTGTTACTCTTCAAGTAAATATTCCTATGATCCAGTAATGAAGGAGTTAAAGAATTTATCAACCTAACAGTCACATTATTCATGTCTTTATTAGCAAGAAACTCCCCTCACTTTCTCTCTTGCCCCACTATCATCCTGTTTTCCGTAAGCATTCCCTAAGGCTAGTTTTTTTCCCACCTTTTTGAAGAGTCCATCTAGACCAATTTATCTAAGCAGATTCCCCTCATCCTGTTTTTCCCTATCACAGAACCCCTTACTTAAAACCTTAAAGATGGTTGATATTTTGTAATATTAATGGATTAAATCACTTACCTCCTGACAATCAGGGTTCCCTAATAATTACTTCCTTGAAGACCAGAAATGAGTTTTTTTCACCACTCAATGTATACTCAATCTCAAACACATATACAAAATTAATACATGTTAATACATTTTTTTTTTTATAGCTACTTTATTTATTTATTTATTTATTTTTGGCTGTGTTGGGTCTTCGGTTCGTGCGAGGGCTTTCTCTAGTTGCGGCAAGTGGGGACCACTGTTCATCGCGGTGCGGGGACCGCTCTTCATCGCGGTGCGCGGGCCCCTAACTATCGCGGCCCCTCCCGTTGCGGGGCACAGGCTCCAGACGCGCATGCTCAGTAGTTGTGGCTCACGGGCCCAGCTGCTCCGTGGCATGTGGGATCTTCCCAGACCAGGGCTCGAACCCGTGTCCCCTGCATTAGCAGGCAGACTCTCAACCACTGCGCCACCAGGGAAGCCCATGTTAATACATTTTTAAATGTTGATATAATGTGCTACTTGAGCACAGGAGAGGCAACGGCTCCTTGCTTTTTGGAGCCAAGGACAGTTCCACAGTATAAGATACAGTTGAGGTGGACCTTACAGGTGAGAGTTCTCTAGATTTCAATCAGCAGAAAGAGATTCCAGACAGTACGGTGTTCTATTACACTGTATGTGGTGTTGGGTTTTTTTTTTTTTTCCTTTGGTCTGTACATTTTCATTACACCAAAGGTTATCAGAGAACTGACAAAGAGAATGCTTACAAGAAAGTTAGATTATATTCTGTACTTGTTCAACTCTCAAAATTCTTCATAGGTAAGCTAAAAAAAAAAAAAAATCACACTCATGACATTCGGGGTTTTATTTTCATATTCATCTGAAAAAGTAAAAATGGTAGAGCTAAAATTGTTTAGCTCATCTCTGTTTCCATATTCCTGAAAACACAGCTATGGTTACAGAGACACCACTGTCCTCTTTCCTATTCTCCCCAGGCTTTTGGGATTTCTCAAGAGACTCACTGAAAACAATACTCCTGAAATTTAAGTTCCAAACATTACCTTAGAGCATTTGCTACAGATAATTGTAAATGAATTTGGTATTTCATTTCACAACCCAGAGAAAGATAATTCCTCATACAACTCTGACTAGACAGTGGTGAAGTCAAGCCTTTAGTGGATCTCCATTTGCAGTGGATCGGAAATTTGGATTTTAGTAAGTCATGGAAAGATAAAAGAGGGCACAATCATTAAACCCAGAGGGAGGCATCTAGCAGGGAATCCTATAACTTGATAGGTGTAGGATGTCTTAGAGGTCACTTAGCCCCTCCATTTTATAGCAGATCATCATCAGAATGGCTATGCATTGGAGGCAAAGACACTGCTGAAACTCAGGAGAACGCTGGTTTAGATAAGTGATTTCCCTGTACTTACAACTACATGCCAGGTGTAGACTTGACTGGTATGTGTGACTTAAAATCCTGGAGATATTTTGACCACTGTCTCCAATAGTTCCACAGTTACTGAAGATTTCCTCCAGGTAATATTGTCAGAGGCTAGAAGGGATAAGCCACAACATGACTTAAGTCAGGGACGCCTTAGAAACTCCCCCATAATCTTCCACTTCTTTCTCTGAGCCACAGTGAATGAAAGTAACATCTAAATAAGCATGGTGGGCTCTCCAAATCTGTGGGTTCTGCATCTGCACATTCAATCTACTATGGATTGTGCACTATGATTACAAACTGAGGTTAGTTGAACCCCTGGATGTGGAACCCACAGATACAGAGGGCAGACTCTAGGACTTGAGCATCCCTGGACTTTGCTATGCATGGAAGGTCCTGCAACTAAACCCTGGGGACACCTAGGGACAGTGTTACAGCAAGCATGAAGCAACTGAGGCTTCCATGCAAGTACTATAGCATTTTCCCTCTGTCTCCCAACCTCAGCTTGCAGCCCTGACCCTGACCTATGAGATGATTCTATCGCTGCCCCTGCAAAGAGTAAAAGCTCATGTATAAAGCTTCAGGTCTACTGAAACTGTTTGATGTTCACGAAAGACTCAGCCAATTCCCACATTTGTTCTTGAGAAAAGGCAGGAAAGAACAAATGAAACCTTATTCAGAGAAGCTGCAGCTTCTACATTTTTGACTTCTCTAAAGCATTAGTCTCTTCTTTTCCTTAAGGGGTGGACCTTAACACAAGCACTGTGAGTGGAAATTGTTGGAAGCAGATTTGACAGAACATAAGAAATATCTTCCTCAGAGTTAACAATATCTGAAAATGGAATGAACTGTCTGGTAAAGTACTGCCATGGTGGATGTTCAGAGGTTCCTCAATTATTTATCTGAGGATTTTTTTTTTTAAGAGGTATTGGCTTAGCTAGAGTTACTATAGCATCTTTTAGTCAATTTTCCATAAGAAATTAATTGTTCCCATCCTGACCTCCATTAGCGCCTCATACCCACATGGAGCATTATTTCTGATAACCTCCAGCCAACTGCCTCTATTTTCATGATGGATTCTGCTCCCCTGATTCTTGTAGGGGTAGACGTTTCCTTCTCTCCTGTTCTGCCATTTACTTTGAAATATAGCATGCACTGATCACATTCAGGGCATTATTCATGAATTAATTGGAGTCTCTTGGGTGCTTCTGAAAAGTCACCACACTGTTTCCTGCACCATTTCTTGTGGAGATGCCAAGAGATACTTACTCTGCCCCAACTCCTCCCACTCTAGATCCTGCCATTTGGTCTCCCCAGCTCATTCTCCCATTCCCTGTCTCTCATTCCTCTCAGAGGAAATTCCACTCAGTCAATCAAAAGCTGTGACTTTGATATCCATGGCCAGAAACTGGGTTGCTTTGCCTCAAGATGCTACTATTTGCCCTGTTGAGTTTAGCATTCCCAGACGTTCCTGGGGAACAGAGGAGTCAAGGGAGAGTAAATGATGGTCCCTGTTTCCGAAGTTTACAACCAAGAGACTAATTGGCTGAAGTGAGGGTGGGGTGATCAAAGATGGAGATTCACAAGTGCAGTCATAGTGTATATGCTTTCTGTCTTTCCTTCTGCACTGTGCTTTAGGTGTCAGTAAGAGATTAAGCTGATCTTTCCTCCTTTTTCAATCTTCTAGCCACATGTGACTATTGGGCACTTGGCTACTGTGCCTGAAAAACTGAATTTTCAATTTTATTCAATTTTAATTTATATGTAAAATTTAGAACTGATAGCAGATTTTCTTCTTAGGAAACTCTGCAAAGGTAGGTTTGGAAGAACATGAGTACGTGCATCAAATCTTTCAAGTCTAATTTTTTATGAATTCTAAGTACAGATCAAGTATTTCCAATGAAAATTTAAAACTGAATTGAAATGTGCTGTAAGTGTAAAATACACACCAGACTTTGACAAGTTCTTTAAAAAGAGAGAATGCAAAATATCTGACTATGCTGAAATACTAAAGATTAACATATACACACTACTATATATAAAATTGATCATCAACAAGGACCTACTGTATAGCACAGGGAACTCTACTCAATATTCTGTAATAACCTCTATGGGAAAAGAACCTAAAAAGGAATGGATATATGTATATGTATAACTGAATCACTTTGCTGTATACCTGAAACTAAGACAACATTGTAAATCAACTACACTTCAATATAAAATAAAAATTAAACTTAAAAAAAGAGAAAAATAGAGAAATTAGTCTTATCTTTTTCTTTGTTTTTAACGTAGCTAATCATTTTTTAACTAGAATTGTATTCTATTTCTGTTGTACTGTGTTGCTTTAGCTATTCCATACATAATTATTTATAATCAGAAGATTATAGATATTAATTTGCTTCCAGAAGAATAAAGAGATGGTAGTGGGAAGATGAGGTTGAATGACTGAAAGAACAAGAAATGGTGTTGAAATAGTGAGAGGAAAAAAAGATTGGAAGTAACATGTATTATTTGTATTTTTATAAGAATGATGTATCTACTAAATTCTAAAAGTATTCTTGAAGAATCTGCATTTCTATAAAAGATTTAACTGATGAGTGTTTACTTCCTCCTTGTCTACTATAACAGTAGTAAATGATATAAATAAATATGATAGAGAAATATTTTTCATTTCTTTATCTAATAGATACAAACACAGTAGAACCACAATATCTGCGAAGGAAAGTTTCCAGGACCCACTGTGGATACCAAAATCCATGGATACTCAAGTCCCACAGTTGGACCTCCATATCTGCAGATTCCACATCCATAGATTCAATTGCAGATACAGAACCAGAACCCAGGGATACGGAGAGCCAACTGTATTTACTGGGAAAAAAAATCCATATGTAAGTGGACTTGTGTAGTTCAAACCCATGCTGTTCAAGGGTCAACTGTAAAGAGACAATGATAACAATTTCAAGATAACTTTATTTGGGGGGAAAAAATGTGACCCTCAGTTTCTACTGTGAAGAAAAATTGTCCATTTAATTGCCCTTGTCTGGTGCAGACCAAATATTTTGATAGGCACAGTTCACAGGAATGAGGAAAATATAAAGTAGCAACTTGGTATTTGAGTATGAAAGGAAGGCAAGCGCAAACTCGAATGACCCACTGTGTAGTTTCTCGTATGTTACCTGCAGCCAAGTTCAACGCCTCACCCACTGAAGACATGGTTGCATCGAATCTTGGGCCATAACAAGCACATAATAAGAGGGTTTATTTATCTTAAGCAATCTTTCCTAAAGCCCTGAAATGTCCTGTTCCTTTGTAGCCTAGTTTTTATTAAATTTTGAACCTGGAGTTAACTTTGAAGAACAATGACTCTAGAAGCGTCACCCACAACCAGGTAACAAGGTCCAAACTGGGCTAATCAAGAACAGTAGAGTCACCCTTTTTACGTGAATTCTTCAAGTTCACAGGACTGATGATTCTGTAGCAATAACTTACAAATTCCCTCTTTTGATAAGAAAGTAGAATGTAGCATGTCAAAGCTGACCCTTCCTGAGCAGGGGTTCTGTGTTAGTTTCCCTGTCCTTAGCCCCTCACTTGGTCTGTGACCTCAATTATTAATTTACCTGACTCAGGCAGCCCTCACTCCCACTGCAGCCTCACATCGCTGTGGAGTTAAGCCTACCTTTTAGAGAAAGTAGTAGCAGCAATGGTGTGATGGTAATAACCCCAAGGTGGGGAGGAGGAGGTGGGAGGTGCAAACACTAATTGCTCCATTACGAGGCACAAGGATGAGTACGGAAAAGTTAAGAACTCCCCCAAAAGTCACACGAATACTAAACAGGAGGGCCTGTTCTCATTACATAACATGCAGTTTTTCATCAACTCTACAGAGCCTTGAAACTCTCTGACTGCAGATTCTCAGGTGCAAGGGAGTGGGCCAACACACTTCTCATTATACACCCTCTTACTTTTGATAATGGTGATGATCCCTTATCCATTTACTAATTCAAAGTATGAAATGCCTGTCATATTTATCATCTCGTGTGGGCACCGTAGACTTAAAGACAAAGGCGCCAGCAGTGCTTATATACAATATCTGGTTTTTACGTATCCTTGCTGTTTTTCTTTAAAGAAAAAAAACAAACAAAGAAAAACAAATAGACTTCCCATGCCCTGCTCCCTCGACAAAGTGAGTTTTGCTGTAGATGTCTCTTTATTCTAGATGACATTCCCCCCTTTTGCATATGTTTACCGCTTCCCAAGGCATATAAACTTATAAAAAATTATTTAAAACTGTCCATTTTAAGGGGAGTGAGGGCTGACATTGGCTAGTATTCATTTTCACACGCACACATGCGCGCGCGCACGCACACACACACAGGATGTGTAAAATGAGTTTCTGAAAGAACAGAACAGTGTTTTGCAAGAAATGATGGAATCAGAAACCCTAGATTCCAGCCCTGTCACTGAAAGTGGCTGCCTGAAGGCGGTCTCGTAAAGATTGGCTCAGAAAATGGGCTGAAGATACGTCTTTTCCTATCTCAGGGGTTCTTGTGAGGACTAAATAATGCAAATTAAAATGTTACAATTATACACAGGGCAGTACTTTACGAACGCGACATTGACATGAAAGCCTCAATTATGTTTGCAGAGCCAACCTCACCTCCAGCTCCACTCTCTCTCTTTGGTCTTTAAAAAGAGGTTTTTCTGAAAACCAATGTCAGTGTCAATTTAAACTTCAGGTCCGCCCTCAGGGCTCCACAGAGGCCCTGGCATTTCCCCAGCGAGCACTGCTAACTCCCTTCACAAGCGGCATGTGATTTCGGATCCCCAGCACAAAACGTAGTTTCTGGTGTGGCAGGTTCCCCTATACATGTTTTTAGGATGTATGAACAAACAGATTCTGGAATATCCCCAATAAATAACTCCCCAAGCATTTAACTGAAAAAGAACCCAGGCCTATGTATCAATCTTTCATTGTGTAAAGAAGCCAACGGGTAGAGCAAAAGGAAAATAAAAAAGAAATACATACGGAAATACACGCATTAAAGAAGGAATTAAGGCGACACTCAGACCAAAATAAACTACACGATTCAGTCCACAAATGTGCTGACTACCTGCTAGACGGAAGATACTATTGTACTCTGCTAACAGCTGGAAGATAAAAGAAGGAAGATGTATCCCAGGTTTTCAAACAACAGCAGAAAATGTGGACTAGTGTTCAAGCAATGATTTCTGTGCAGATAACAGACGATGCTCGTCACTGGAAATCACCGGGAAAGCCCACAAAACCCATGACAGGACAATACAGATGACAGCACAGTCTGTGAACTTTCCTTTTTTATGACCATGCTTGTTAGTTTGCTTTTTTTTTTCTCAATGCCACATAGCAAAATATTTGTCGTATAGCAAAATAAAACCCTGTGTTGCTCAAACACAAATGCCTATCTCATCAGGCAACAAAGAGACCCACCGTTTTATAAATCAAAGCTGATGTTTAACCCTAAAATACCTCCAAACTCAAATATTACACATCATTCCATTGATAATTTATTTCAAAATTATCCAGCAAATAATGGAGTCAAAATGTGTTGTTTTTTATAATTTGACAATAATCAATTGTTACCTAATAATGATTCATTTAATAAATAGCAAAACAAGTTTATATATTACATACATTTATTGTTATTTATTACATAACAGAAAAGCTGACTATTCTTTTGGTGCTATTTTGTATTCTAAGTATTCACAGAAGTAAAACTTCAGTGTCACCATGTTTTAAATCATGCTGTCAGGGAAGCACCAAGCTATACCTAATATGCAACTTACTGTTTAATATCAGAAATACTACTGCAAAATAACTGAGTATTAAACAGATTCCTATCATTAAGAGTGTGAACTTCTTCTCACGACACGAATGGTATCTTACTTCCGTATGCCTGATGCCAAATGCCTAAAACTTAATAATCACACAAAAAATGCTTGATGACTTTTTACATCAAGTAATTTTTGTACAAACAAGAATACACACTGATGAAAAAGGCAGGAAAATGAGCAAACTAATTGAAATATTTTGCGTTCTTTTGCGAAAGCAATTGGCACAAACATTGATGGGCATCCATCGTGTCTATTATACCAACCTGATCTCACTCTTTTTTTTTTCCTGACATCACTCTTGAGGATAAAAACAAAAACCTCCAAGCCTTATCTAGCAAGAATATTCTAGAAACAACAGAAAAACAAACCAAAAAGAATAGGTTTATTATAACTGCTAAAATTTGCTGTCAAATTTGAGAAATAACATGTTCCAAGGGGTTACATAACTCTTCCATCAAAGTACTGCAACCTTGGGGAATAAATTATATATATATATATATATATATATATATATATATATATATATATTTTCTTGCTCAAGGAGACACAGGACAATTAGACCTGATTCCAGAAGATGACTGCAAGTGATCAAAGTTTAGCCAAGTTTAGCCAATGCTGGTTTTTCAAATTTATTTTATTTACTTATCTATTTATTTATTTTGGCTGCATTGGGTCTTCGTTGCTGCGTGCGGGCTTTCTCTAGTTGCGGCGAGCGGGGGCTACTATTTGTTGCGGCGCTCGGGCTTCTCATTGTGGTGGCTTCTCTTGTTGCGGAGCACAGGCTCTAGGCACACGGGCTTCAGTAGCTGTGACACGTGGGCTCGGTAGTTGTGGCACACGGGCCCTAGAGCACAGGCTCAGTAGTTGTGGCGCACGGGCTTAGTTGCTCTGTGGCATCTTCCCGGACCAGGGCTTGAACCCACGCCCCCTGCACTGGCACGCGGATTCTTAACCACTGCACCACCAGGGAAGCCCACAATCCTGGTTTTGAGAGAATGGGCTCTAGCCCAACTGTAGACATTGTCTATCCACTTCCTCTTGCCTACAGTCTTCCTTGAGCCTCTGAGCTGCAGAATCTCACATCTGTCTTTGTCTTCCCTTGTGTGTCTAGATCCAAGCCACACGTTTTCCAGAAAAAAATCTAACCTGATTTCACTTGAAATCTTTTTCAAGAAAGCTAAGTTATCTGATGACTTAAACACATACATAATTCTTACTAGATGCTTCTCAAATCATAATTAGTCATTTTAGCCATCTCAGTTCCTACAATTTTACTAAATATACAGTATTACAATTCTTTTGCTTAGCATTAGCGATCAGAATGAATTCTACAACTATTTATTTTGTCACGTAAGTCTTCCCCTACCATTTTATCCAAAACAATAAAATCTGACTGAAACTACTCTTTCTTTTAATATTGTCAGATTATGCCTTTTCCCTGCACTTACTTTCAGGCCATGCAATAACCTCTAACTATCCTTCTGACAGATTTTGTTTGCATGATTGGTGAGTTATTAGTCTCAAGATATAAAGAATAGATATCACTTTTCCAAAACACAGTTTATCTGTACTAGCAGGTGTTTATAAAGATAAGTTTCCCTTTGTACAAAGATACATCTTTTGCTTAAGGGTCCCCTGTTGCAGCAAAAGATCCCAGAAGTACAGATAAGATTTTAATACTCAAAGGACAGAGCAGAATGTGGAAACATAAAATCTACTAGGTGCATTGATAATAAAGTTTATCATATTAATAACTTTGGACACACCTAGATCATGGCTGTTCTTTCTGCAGATGAGTCCTGGACAGTCAAATACAGAAGGTGAGAAGATTGATTTGTTGCCCCCATCTGTATCTTACTGGATCCTATGAGATCTTAGTTCTATCAAAGCAGATCCAACAGGGAGATAAGGCAACCTAGAGTGAGTGCTTGTTTTCTGACTGCAGGGTGGATGTGATCATGTCAGTATGTGTTACCCTAATCTTCTTTAGTCTCCATTGCTCTCACGTAGGATCCTGATGTGTGACTGAAACCAAGCAGAATAGTGTGGGGCTCCTGGGCATGGAAGCCTTTCCATGTCTCCTGTTTGTTGTTTGTAGAGAATAGATTCCAGCCTCCATGACCTTCCTTGAGCTCCAAAGGGCAGATTTGAACAGTTGCTAATCAGGGAAGGGAGGGGATGCAGAGACAAGGGAGGAGTAGCCAAGAAACAGTAGTGCAGGCTTGGGTCAGGGTCCTGGCTCTGCCTCAAGGGATACACTTAGCTATATCTTTGAGCACTTTTCAGAACTAAACCCCCCCAGTGGAAGATGTCAGCATTCCGCATTCCAGAAAAGACCACCTGAGACCAAACTAAAGGAACCAGTGAAGCTCATTAGGAGACTATGTGAGACCAGATGAAAGGAGTGCAGACCCTGCATACACCCTAATCCTTACCAGCAACCCTGCCCTTGAACCACTGCAGTAAAACTCCTCACCAAATCCTCCCAGGCTGGGACACACAGTTTTGAGAGGTAAGAGCTGTGTCCCCCTTTGCCTGGCAAAGCAATAAAGCTATTCTTTTCTACTTCACCCAACACTCTGTCTCTGAGATTCGATTCAACACTGGTGCACAGAGGCCAAGTTTTCAGAATCATGATAATTTAAATATTTTAGAGAACATGCACACAAGCCTAGTTTTTCCCGCTACGCTTGGTAGCACATGTTCAAACTGTTGAACATTTACATCCTGGTTCTGACTTTCACCCTCTTGAAGATGATCTATAAACCCCCTCAAATATACCTACTATGGACACTGGCCTGTGTCACTGTGTTTGACCTCCCCCACCTTGGTTCACGGATCTTGCCTCCAATTTTAAATTACACCTTCAGTGATAAGACAAACTGCAGATATCTAAAGCTTACCAAGTCCACTGAATCTCTGCCTTTCTGGAGAAAAGCTCAGGAATAACAAAATCAAACATGTTGTATAAGAACAAAAAAGGTGTGATCAAGGCAGAAGGATATCCATATTCCAAGAATCTTGTCTATTCCACGAGGCAAGTGGAATATAAAGAACAACTGGGACAGTTAGCTTTATCTATCACAGATCTAAAAATGCCTTGTAAAATGAGGACATTGTATTTCCAGATAACACACACACACACAAACACACACACACATACACAGAATAAAAAATTCTACCTTCTAAGAAGGGTTCTAAGAAAATGTGTACTTCAGGGCAGGGACCTTCAAGATGGAAGAGGAGTGAGACGTGGAGATCAACTTCCTCCCGACAAATACATCAAAAATACATCTACATGCGGAACAACTCCTACAGAACACCTACTGAACGCTGGCAGAAGACCTCAGACCTCCCAAAAGGCAAGAAACTCCCCACGTACCTGGGTAGGGCAAAAGAAAAAACAGAGACAAAAGAATAGGGACAGGACCTGCACCCCTGGGAGGGAGCTGTGAAGGAGGAAAGGTTTCCACACACTAGGAAGCCCCTTCACTGGTGGAGACGGGGGTGGCTGGGAGGGAAGCTTCGGAGCCACGGAGCAGAGCGCAGCAACAGGGGTGCGGAGGGCAAAGCGGAGAGATTCCCGCACAGAGGATCGGTGCCGACCAGCACTCACCAGCCCGAGAGGCTTGTCTGCTCACCTGCCGGGGCGGGCGGGGCCTGGGAGCTGAGGCTCAGGCTTCGGAGGTCAGATCCCCAGGAGAGGACTGGGGTTGGCGGTGTGAACACAGCCTGAAGGGGGCTAGTGCGCCACAGCTAGCCGTGAGGGAGTCCGGGAAAAAGTGTGGACCTGCCTAAGAGGCAAGAGACCATTGTTTCAGGGTGCGCGAGGACAGGGGATTCCTTCCCTGTCTGTCCACAGAACACAGAGCACCGCCTAAACGAGCTCCAGAGATGGGCGTGAGCTGCAGCTATCAGCTTGGACACCAGAGACGGGCATGAAACACTAACACTGCTGCTGCAGCCACCAAGAATCCTGTGCGCAAGCACAGGTCACTATCCACACCACTCCCTGGGAGGCTGTGAAGCCCAACACTGCCAGGGTCCCATGATCCAGGGACAACTTCCCCAGGAGAACACACGGCACGCCTCAGGCTGTTGCAACATCATGCCAGCCTCTGCTGCTGCAGGCTTGCCCCACATTCCAATTATAACTACTGTCCCCTCCGTCCCCCAGGCCTGAGGGAGCCAGAGCCCCTAATCAGCCGCTGCTTTAACCCCCTCATGTCTGGGGTGAGAACAGACGCCCTCAGGGGACCTACACGCAGAGGTGGGTCCAAACCCAAAGCTGAACCCCAGGAGCTGTGTGAACAAAGAAGAGAAAGGGAAGTCTCTCCCAGCAGCCTCAGGAGCAGCGAATTAAATCTCCACCATCAACTTGATGTACCTGCATCTGTGGAATACCTGAATAGACAACGAATCATTCCAAAATTGAAGTGGTGGACTTCCAGAGCAACTGTAGACTTCGGGTTTGCTGTCTGCAACTGACTTGTTTCTGATTTTTATATTTATCTTAGTACAGTTTTTAGTGCTTGGTATCACTGGTGAATTTGTTTATTGGTTTCAATGCTCTCTTATTTTTTTAAAATTTTTAATTATTCCTACTTTTTAATTTTTTATATTAATAATTATTTTTAATTTTAATAACGCTATTAAAAATTTTTAATTTATTTATTTTTTCTTTCTTTTCTTTCTCCCTTTTCTTCTGAGCCATGTGGCTGACAGAGTCTTGGTGCTCTGGCCTGGTGTCAGGCCTGAGCCTCTGAAGTGGGACAGCCGAGTTCAGGACATTGGACCACAAGAGGCCTCCCAGCCCCACGTAATATCAATCAGCGAGAGGTCTCCCAGAGATCTCCATCTCAACGTTAAGACCGAGCTCCACCCAACAGCCAGCAAGCTCTAGTGCTAGACACCCCATGCCAAACAACCGGCAAGACAGGAACACAAACCCACCGATTAGCAGAGAGGCTGCCTAAAATCATACTAAGTTCACAGACACCCCAAAACACACCACCAGACGTGGCCCTGCCCACCAGAAAGACAAGATAAAGCCCCACCCACCAGAACATAGGCACCAGTCCCCTCCACCAGGAAGCCTACACAACCCACTAAACCAACCTTACCCCCGGGTGGCAGACACCAAAAACAACGGGAACTACAAACCTGTGGCCTGTGAAAAGGAGACCTCAAACACAGTAAGTTAAACAAAATGAAGAGACAGAGAAATATGCAGCAGAAGAAGTGGCAAGGTAAAAACCCACCAGACCAAACAAATTAAGAGGAAATAGGAAGTCTACCTGAAAAAGAATTCAGAGTAATGATAATAAAGATGATCCAAAATCTTGGAAATACAATGGAGAAAATACAAGAACGTTTAACAAGGACCTAGAAGAACTAAAGAGCAAACAAACAATAATGAACAACACAATAAATGAAATTAAAAATTCTCTAGAAGGAATCAATAGCAGAATAACAGAGGCAGAAGAGCAGATAAGTGACCTGGAAGATAAAATAGTGGAAATAACTGCCACAGAGCAGAATAAAGAAAAAATAATGAAAAGAATTGAGGACAGGCTCAGAGACCTCTGGGACAACATTAAATGCACCAATATTCAAATTATAGGGGTCCCAGAAGAAGAAGAGAAAAAGAAAGGTTCTGAGAAAATATTTGAAGAGATTATAGTTGAAAACTTCCCTAATATGGGAAAGGAAATATTTAATCAATTCCAGGAAGCGCAGAGAGTTCCATACAGGATAAATCCAAGGAGAAACACACCATGACACATATTAATCAAACTATCAAAAATTAAATACAAAGAAAAAATATTAAAAGCAACAAGGGAAAAGCAACAAAAAACATACAAGGGAATCCCCATAAGGTTAACAGCTGATCTTTTAGCAAAAACTCTGCAAGACAGAAGGGAGTGGCAGAACATATTCAAAGCGATGAAACGGAAAAACCTACAACCAAGATTACTCGACCCAGCAAGGATCTCATTCAGATTTGATGGAGAAATTAAAACCTTTACAGACAAGCAAAAGCTAAGAGAATTCAGCACCACCAAACCAGCTTTACAACAAATGCTAAAGGAACTTCTCTAGGCAGGAAACACAAGAGAAGGAAAAGACCTACAATAACAAACCCAAAACAATTAAGAAAATGCTAATAGGAACATACATATCGATAATTACTTTAAATGTAAATGGATTAAATGCTCCAACCAAAAGACACAGGCTGCTGAATGGATACAAAAACAAGACCTGTATATATGCTGTCTACAAGAGACCCATTTCAGACCTAGGGACACATACAGACTGAAAGTGAGGGGATGGAAAAAGATATTCCATGCAAATGGAAATCAAAAGAAAGCTGGAGTAGCAATTCTCGTATCAGACAAAATAGACATTAAAATAAAGACTATTACAAGAGACAAAGAAGGACACTACATAATGATCAAGGGATCAATCCAAGAAGAAGACATAACAATTGTAAATATTTATGCACCCAACATAAGAGAACCTCAATGCATAAGGCAAATGTTAACAGCCATAAAAGGGGAAATCGACAGTAACACAATCATAGTATGGGACTTTAACACCCCACTTTCACCAATGGACAGATTATCCAAAATGAAAATAAATAAGGAAACACAAGCTTTAAATGATACATTAAACAAGATGCACTTAATTGATATTTATAGGACATTCTATCCAAAAACAACAGAATACACTTTCTTCTCAAGTGCTCATGGAACATTCTCCAGAATAGATCATATCTTGGGTCACAAATCAATCCTTGGTAAGTTTAAGAAAACTGAAATCATATCAAGTATCTTTTCTGACCACAAAACTATGAGACTAGATATCAATTACAGGGAAAAAACTGTAAAAAATACAAACACATGGAAGCTAAACACTATGTTACTAAATAACCAAGAGATCACTGAAGAAATCAAAGAGGAAATTAAAAAAAAAAAAAAACCTAGAAACAAATGACAATGAAAACATGATGACCTAAAACCTATGGGATGCAGAAAAAGCAGTTCTAAGAGGGAAGTTTATAGCAATACAATCCTACCTCAAGAAACCAGAAACATCTCAAATAAACAACCTAACCTTACACCTAAAGCAATTAGAGAAAGAAGAAGAATAAAAAAACACCACTAAGTTAGCAGAAGGAAAGAAATCATAAAGATCAGATCAGAAATAAATGATAAAGAAATGAAGGAAACAATTGCAAAGATCAATAAAACTAAAAGCTGGTTCTTTGAGAAGATAAACAAAATTGATAAACCATTAGCCAGATTCATCAAGAAAAAAAGGGAAAAGACTCAAATCAACAGAATTAGAAATGAAAAAGGAGAAGTAACCACTGACACTGCAGAAATACAAAGGATCATGAGAGATTGCTACAAGCAACTATATGCCAATAAAATGGACAACCTGGAAGAAATGGACAGATTCTTAGAAATGCACAACCTTCCAAGACTGAACCAGGAAGAAATAGAAAATATAAGCAGACCAATCATAAGCACTGAAATTGAGACTGCGATTAAAAATCTTCCAACAAACAAAAGTCCAGGACCAGATGGCTTCACAGGCGAATTCTATCAGACATTTAGAGAAGAGCTAACACCTATCCTTCTCAAACTCTTACAAAATATAGCAGAGGGAGGAACACTCCCAAACTCATTCTATGAGGCAACCATCACCCGGATACCAAAACCAGACAAAGATGTCACAAAGAAAAAAAACTATAGGCTAATATCACTGATAAACATAGATGCAAAAATCCTCAACAAACTACTAGCAAACAGAATCCAACAGCACATTAAAAGGATCATACACCATGATCAAGTGGGGTTTATCACAGGAATGAAAGGATTCTTCAATATACACAAATCAATCAATGTGATACACCAATATTAGTTGAAGAATAAAAACCATATCATCTCAATAGATGGAGAAAAAACTTTCAACAAAATTCAACACCCATTTATGATAAAAGCTCTCCAGAAAGCAGGCATACAGGGAACCTACCTCAACATAATAACGGCCATATATGACACACCCAGAGCCAACATCATTCTCAAGGGTGGAAAACTGAAACCATTTCCTCTAAGATCGGGAACAAGACAAGGTTGCCCACTGTCACCACCATTATTTAACATAGTTTTGGAAGTTTTAGCCACAGCAATCAGAGAAGAAAAAGAAATAAAAGGAATCCAAATTGGAAAAGAAGAAGTAAAACTGTCACTGTTTGCAGATGACATGATACTATACATAGAGAATCCTAAAGATGCCACCTGAAAACTACTAGAGCTAATCAATGAATTTGGTAAAGTAGCAGGATACAAAATTAATGCACAGAAATCTCTTAAATTCCTATACAGTAATGTCGAAAAATCTGAAAGAGAAATTAAGGAAACACTCCATTTACCTTTGCAACAAAAAGAATAAAATACCTAGGAATACACCTACCTAAGGAGACAAAAGACCTGTATGCAGAAAACTATAAGACACTGATGAAAGAAATTAAAGATGATACAAACAGATGGAGAGATACACCATGTTTTTGGATTGGAAGAATCAACATTGTGAAAATGACTCTACTACCCACAGCAAACTACAGATTCAATGCAATTCCTATCAAACTACCAATGACATTTTTCACAGAACTAGAACAAAAAATTTCACAGTTTGTATGGAAACACAAAAGACCCTGTATAGCCAAAGGAATCTTGAGAAAGAAAAATGGAGCTGGAGGAATCAGGCTCCCAGGTTACACACTACAGTACAAAGTTACAGTAATCAAGACAGTATGGTACTGGCACAAAAACAGAAATATAGATCAGTGGAACAGGCTAGAAAGCCCAGAGATAAACCCACACAAATATGGTCACCTTATCTTTGATAAAGGAGGCAAGAATATACAATGGAGAAAAGACAGCCTCTTCAATAAGTGGTGCTGGGAAAATTGGACAGGTACATGTAAAAGAATGAAATTAGAACACTCTCTAACACCATACACAAAAATAAACTCCAAATGGATTAAAGATCTAAATGTAAGGCCAGACACTATGAAACTCTTAGAGGAAAATATAGGAAGAACACTCTTTGACATAAATCACAGCAAGATCCTTTTTGACCCACCTCCTAGAGAAATGGAAGTAAAAACAAAAATAAACAAATGGGACCTAATGAAACTTAAAAGCTTTTGCACAGCAAAGGAAACCATAAACAAGACGAAAAGACAGCCCTCAGAATGGGAGAAAATATTTGCAAATGAAACAACTGACAAAGGATTAATCTCCAAAATATACAAGCAGCTCATGCAGCTCAATATCAAAAAAACAAACAACCCAATCAAAAAATGGGCAGAAGACCTAGATAGACATTTCTCCAAAGAAGATATACAGGTTGACAAGAAACACATGAAAGGATGCTCAACATCACTAATCATTAGAGAAATGCAAATCAAAACTACAATGAGGTATCACCTCACACCAGTCAGAATGGCCATCATCAAAAAATCTACAAACAATAAATGCTGGAGAGGGTGTGGAGAAACATTTGCACTGTTGGTGGGAATGTAAATTGATACAGCCACTATGGAGAACAGTATGGAGGTTCCTTAAAATCCTAAAAATAGAACTACCATACGACCCAGCAATCCCACTACTGGGCATATACCCTGAGAAAACCATAATTCAAAAAGAGTCATGTACCACAATGTTCATTGCAGCTCTATTTACAATAGCCAGGACACGGAAGCAACCTAAGTGTCCACTGACAGATGAATGGATAAAGAAGATGTGGCACATACATAAAATGGAATATTACTCAGCCATAAAAAGAAACGGAATTGAGTTATTTGTAGTGAGGTGGATGGACCTAGAGTCTGTCATACAGAGTGAAGTCAGTCAGAAAGAGAAAAACAAATACCATATGCTAACATGTATATATGGAATCTAAAAAAAAAAAAAAAAAAATCGTCCTGATGAAACTAGGGGCAGGATAGGAATAAAGATACAGACATAGAGAATGCACTTGGGGACATGGGGAGGGGGAAAGGTAAGCTGGGATGAAGTGAGAGAGTGGCATGGACATAAATACACTACCAAATGTAAAATAGCTAGTGGGAAGCAGCTGCATCGCACAGGGAGATCAGCTCGGTGCTTTGTGACCACTTAGAGGGGTGGGATAGGGAGGGTGGGAGGGAGACGCAAGAGGGAGGAGATATGGGGATATATGTATATGTATAACTGATTCACTATATGTATTCACTATATGTATTTTGTTATACAGCAGAAACGAACACAACATTGTAAAGCAATTATACTCCAATAAAGATGTTAAATTAAAAAAAAAAGAAAATGTGTAGTTCACAAATGTCATGGACTTTGCATGTTTGGGACAGACAATTAACTTGAGTTCAATATGTCATTTTATAAAATACCCCAGAGAACGTACTTTATTTCCCTCGGGTCACTGTAAGATTTATTAATGACTGATATTTTTTGTAATATCATTATAGTTGTGATAGTAGATGTGAGAAGGTATACTAAAAAAATAAATAAATTGAAAAGTTTCAGAGAATCAATGGCTCTCTAACATGAACAAAACCTGAAAGCCACAGAATAGTGATTCTTCAGAGTGTGTCTGTGTACTCCTAGGGGAACCCTGAGATACAGTCTGTGAATTCGCAATTGTTATCACAACAACATTAAAATGTTATTTGTCCCTTTCTTGTTCTCTCATCAGCACACAAGGGAGTTTTCCAAAAGCTACACGATGCACAACATTACAGATTGAAAGCAAAAGACGTTACGAGACTCTAGATATTGTCTACTCAACTAGGCATTTAGAATTTTGCCCAAATGTAAATCAATACCATCCCTTAATTGTGTTTGTTTTGGAAAAAGGAGTTATTTTCTTTAAAATATGTTATTAATATCAATATGTTATTAATATTAACATTCATTGGACTTATTACTATTATTTTCAAAATAATGAATCAATATTTCAGAATGCTTAGTTGTCATTTTGGACATGGTCCACTTAACTTACATAGCAAAAGCTCTTTGGGGCAGAGTTGTCAGATTTAAAAAAAAAAAAAGCAGATAAAACAAAGCAGGATGTCCAATTACATTTGAAATCCAAATAAACAACAAATAATACTGAGTATAAGTATGTCCCATGAAATACTTAGCAATCCTAATTTAGGGGTCTTACACATTTTTCACAGTGTGAAGTCTTCCTAACACCAAAGGTTTGGGAACTGGTGCCATAGAAAATGTTTAGGTGCAGACTGTAAATGCAAATCAAAGCCCACATGTAGGTTATACATTTACAGCAAGGTCGCTGCTACTGTTACTGTGTGTCATGCTCTGTTTGCTGATACATCACCCAGATTCAAATGAAAAAATAGTGTTGACAATTTACTATACTTTCAGTGCTCTCTCATCCGTATTTCCTCTTGGCATCCTGTGAAGCACGGTTCTCTCAATCCCCTTGTACTGAAATCGTGGCTGAACCAAGTAAGAAATGCACCAGAAAAGACAGTCAGAATTAAACCACGTTTTCTGACTTCAAGATGTGAGATCCAGTTGACTGCTGCCCGTTGTTCTCTGCTTCTGCCGTTCGAGACTTACACTGAGACATGAAACTTTTTTTTTTTATTGTTCACTACAGAACTGACGGAGAAAAGCTGGCAGAATCATCGCATGTAGAAGAGACAATGTACCACTAGACTTAGTGAGGTGGAAATCTCTGCAGGATCTGTGCCCAAACTTATACACAGTCACGTCATGTGTTGCTACAGTTGATTTTCCATTTTTAGCCCCGTTGATAGATGATCCCCTTACAGGCTGCATGACAATCCATTAATTAAAATAACAAAAATAACTGAACCAGATGTGCTGTGGGATCTGTTCAGGTCGTTTCCTCATAAGCTGCAAGACTCAGGATCTGTAACTTTGATCTTCTCGACTGGAAAGAGCAGTATTCCCGTAGTAAGATTTGTGGTTTGGCTTTTACTCTATCAGTTGCTTTGAGCTTGTCCTTCAGCAACTCGCAGTATCCACGTGGGCTGTATTTCCCCTTTCTATGTGAGAAGTGTAACATCAGCGGCCCCCACACCCCAGAAGGTTGGAACGAGGACGTAATGCAATGGAAAAGGGTTTTGTCAAATGTGAAGTTCTACATAAATAAAAGGTAGGCTTTTATCTCACGTTACACCAAAACTGAGGTTGCCTTGTCGTTCTTCTTTCAGTTAGACATAACCCATTTCTCTTACGGATATACTGGCCTACAATTTGTTTCCTAAGTTTCATTGTTCATTTTCTTTTAAGGTTTTATTCATTTTTAGAGCAATTTTGGGTTCACAGAAAAAATTGAGTGGAAGGTGCAGAGAGAGCCTATATACCCCTGACCTTACACACAGCTTCCCCCATTATCAGCACCCTCACCAGAGGGTCCACTTGCTACGGCTGACGAACGTCCATGGACACAGCATCATTCCCCAGAGTCCACAGCTTACACCTGGCTTCACTCTTGGTGTTGTACCTCCTATGGGTTTGGACAAATGGCCAATGACCTGTATCCACCATTGTGGTATCATAAAGAGTAGTTTCACTGCCTTATAATTTGTCTGCACTCTGCCTGTTAGTTCCATTGCTTTTAACATAAAATATCTTTAAGTCATCGAGATCCCAAACAAACCTGTAATGTGCTCTTTACGTGGAAGACACAGAATCATTACTGTAAAACTGAATACCCTCATGCTTGTAATATATTTTGTCTGTCACCACTTTTTTTTCAGAAATCAATGACTCTCATATAATTTTTGTAGTGTATTGGGTTGGCCAAAAAGTTCATTTGGTTAATGAATATGTTGTTCAATAAAGTTCTTGGTGAAAATGAAAAAAAAAGTCTCTTTTTACTTAAAACCAAACCAACTTTTTGGCCACGCAATTCCACTGTATCTTGATGCCCTTATGGTGCCAGCAGCCCTGCAATGTCTCTGTGTGTCATTATCTAGTTTTCACATTTAGCTCATCTTTTAGACATTTAACAGTTTTATTGAGATAATTCCCATACCATAAAATTCTCTCTCTTAAAGGGTATCATTTGGTAATTTTCAGTGCATGCATATAGTTTTACAGCCATTGCCACAATCTCTCTTCAGAAACGTTCATCACCCCAAAAATAAATCCTGTCCCCATTAGCAGTCATTCTTCATTTGCTGCTCCCCCCAGACCCTGGCAAACACACTCTACTTTCTGTCTCTAGGGATTTGCCAGTTCTGGACAGGTGAGTGGAACCAAACGGTATGTGGCATTTTGCGACTGGCTTCTTTCACTTAGCGTAACATTTTCAAGGTTTATTCCTGTTTTAGCATCTATCAGGACTTCATTCCACTTCCCTAAACATGTAAAGAGTTCAGCAGATTCCATATCTCGCTGAACTCTTTACATGTTTAAAATAGGAAAATGGAAAATGGTACAAATGAACCTATTTACAAAACAGAAAGAGAGCCACAGATGTAGAAAACAAACATGGTTACCAGCGGGGGAAGCGGGGACGGATAAATTGGGAGATTGGGATTGACGCGTACACACTGCTATATTTAAAATGGATAACCAACAAGGACCTACTGTATAGCACAGGGAACTCTGCTCAATGCTCTAATAACCTAAATGGGAAAAGAATTTGAAAAAGAATAGATACATGTACATGTATAACTGATTCACTTTGCTGTCCACCTGAAAGTAACACAACATTGCAAACCAACTATACTCCAATTTAAAAAAAAAAAAAAAAAAGAGTTCAGCAGTACCCCAAGAAGAGCTCCTAGTTGAGATTATCACTTGGTCCAAAATACCGTATTTCAGAAGGCAGGCTGTCATTGCCCAAAGCCAGGTATTATACATTGCTCAGAGTTAAATCATTTGGAAAGACTTTTTGTCACCATGGAGCTTTGAGATGCATATGCTTGGGATGGTGAGACAAAAGAGGTCACTTTTCTGGCAAGATTCACATGAGCCCTAATGTGCAGGTGCCATGCTGGATTATGCTGACATTCCCATTCCTGGAGAACACAGCTGGAGATCCTATAGGACAATATTCTGTGGGATTTTTCAGTTTACCTAAAATGAAGAGCAAGTCTGAAAAGGGGCTGTAAATGCTCAAAAAATAGAAGACATCTAAGTGTTTACAAATTATTTGCAGATGACAATTGAAAAACAATGGAATTAGCAACAGTATTCTACTTGGGCATTTTAACAAAAGTGCACTGTGATTTTTCTGGGTTTCAAATATATATATCTGTACACATGTCTATATTTATATCTATATCCCTCTTAATTTGTCAGTTAACAAATCCTAAGTTTGGGCAGATTTTTTCAGTTTGAATGCATGAAATGTGTAGATGAATGAACCCATCTCCCACTTTATAGACATTTAAATTTGAGGGATATGTAAGGGCATAATTCTCTCAATAGATGGATGGATGGACAGACAGACAGACTGCTTTTATCATCTGTATAATAAGCCTAATCCATCATTGAGCTGTCTTAAGGGCACATGTCAGGACGTGTAAGCTGAAATAAGAGACAGGAAAGAACAGGAATTCACCAGGAAACACGAACTGGTCACACCTACTATCTCAAAATGAAGTGTTATCTTCTACATGGGCCATCTCCAAGGACAGACAGGTTAGGTGGTCAGCCTGATTTACAGAACTTTCTTTTTTCCACCGTCACGCTTACTTGAAACAGTTACATGTGTGTGTGTGTGTATATATATATATATATATATTTTTTTTTTTTTTACTGTGAATGTCTGCCTTTGCATGAATGGTTTATCAGTCAAAATTTAACTTATTTTTAAACACTGGCTTTTATTCTCTTGCCAGAGCATCTACAATTTACTTCTCTATTTTTCCTTTCTTACAGGACTAGGACATAACAATTTTAAAACATTCATCCTTACGGGACAACTTTGAAAACTATACGATGCAGTAAAATCTATATAAGATATGTAAAAAACTGCTTGAAATAGCATTTTTAAAAATAACTACATTTTATTTTTTAACAGGTTTCTTTATAATTTGTATTGCTATATAACTTGTGGAAAAATTAATCTTGCATTAATGCTTTATATATCTGAACTCATATTGGAAATCCATCACAAAACAGAAACAAGATAATTCTTCAAAAGCCCCCAACTTTGTAGCTTTTAATTCAAATAAGATAGGAAATCCAATAGAACAACCAAAATTCATGGGGAAAGAATAATTTATTTGGTGATCCTGAAAAATAGTACCTATGTATGAAAAAATTTATTTTCATTTATTTACTGATGTTTTTAGAATAATGAGTTAGTTCACTAAGCTCTTCTACGTATGACCAAGAGAATTTATTTGCTTGTTAACTTGTTTTTAGTGTTATTATGAATTTGATTTTGATGTATTAAATGTGTTTTAACCACTGTCACCGGTGTTCTTTAGATGCTCAAATTGTTTTTTTTTGGTGCAGTCAGAGCTCTAAAAGGTCCCATCAAGTTCACCCTCAATCACCCACAGTGACTGGTGCTTCATGAAATAATATGTGCTTGTTCTTTTTTTCCCAAAGCCCTGGATTCAGCCATTTTCCAAGGAGCCCTGACCCCTTTACTTAGAAAAGGTATTTAGAGACAATAATCTGGGTGCTAGGAGAGCTCATTGTTGATGGGTTAATGTTTCTAAGGCTTTTCAGTAGAGCTATAAAAATACATTCTTTCTTAGAGAAAAAATATCATGAGTCCATCCTTACACTTCCAATTCAAATGTGGGATTACTAAGTTTTACTTCTTTAGTTGGATAGTTCTATTTCTGCTTATACTAAAAACCAATAGACTTGGATTTTAACAATATTAATGTAATTGTTTTATCTTTAAAATATATAAATAATAGTCTCAGAATACTAATTTTATTAACAATATTTCAAGAAGAGCTTAAAACTGTGAAGTCTTTTATGTGGGGAGACATGCCCCACTAAGAGTATCTATGTGCTATACAGTTGACCCTTGAACAAGACAGGGGTTAGGGGTGCTGGCTCCTTTTCCCCTCAAGACAGTCAAAAAGCTCCGTACAATCATCCCTTGGTATTCCCGGGGGATTGGTTCCAGGGCCCACCTTGGATATCAAAATCACAGATGCTTAAGTCCTTGGTAATATTTATTTTGTTGTTTTTATTTATCCTTTCAACTTTAAACTTAACCAGATATAGATATCCCCTTATCCTACATAGATGCGTGGTTTCATCCTATATACATTATTCCCATCTTGTCTTTTTTCACTTAACAAATCTTGAATATTACAATTTGGTATATTGGGATATTTCACCTTCGTTTTTACAGCAGCATACTATAAAAAGTGGTCCTTTATGAAACTATAGTCCACCCACAATGAAGTACTATAAAAAGGAAGTCCTTTTGACTATAAAAAAGTAGTGCTTTTTATACTTCATTGTGGATGTAAGTTCACTGGCTCTGCAGGTGAATATTTAGAATATGTACAGGTTATTTATTTAGGTTTTGCTACCATAATTAGTGCTGGAATGAAAAGCCTTGCATATATATCTCTTTTACTTTCACCAGTATATATTTTGGGATAGATTTCTAGAACTTAGTTTGCTCTGTAGACCATTATGACTATGTAATTTTACTAGACGTTGCCAAATTTCCTTTCATAGAGGGTGTAGCATTTATCATTCTCAACAACAAAGTGTGAGTGTGCCAGCTTTTCTAAAATCTCATCAGCGGAGTATGCTGTCAAACTGTGTATTTCTGCCAGTTAGATAAATGAGAAATGACATGTCATGATTTTATTTTGTATTTCTTTTAATATAGCATACAAATTTTGATAAGGTCTTGGTTTTAAATACCATGAGTGAGTTACTTAAACAGGACTTGGTGGTCAAAGAAAGTTCAATAAAAATGAAGAAATATGACTTATTTTAAATTGTGAATTTATTCATAGGTACCATTTTATTATACTTGGGGTCCTATTGTACTTTTCAAAAATAAAACTGTTATTTAAGCACCATAATTCACAGGAAAGTGGGATTTATTAAAAGATATTTGACATAGAAGTTACCATGAATGCAACTGCTATTTTAAAATAATAAAGTACCCTATACAGTACCTTGCTTAAACCTTCACAAATGCTGTTGTTGTTATAACAAAATAATTTTTTTTAAAGAATATTTTGTCAAGAAATTCTGTCCTATTTCTGGAAGACAATGTAATATTGCTTATACTTTTTCTTTGTTTGGGGATTACTGCCATTATTGTTATTACTAATGATATTCTTATTATTTAGTATGTGGCTAATATTTGTATGTTCCAGAATCCATGTGTCTGATCTCAGAACAGTTTTTAATTTACTTTGAGTTAAAAAATCAGTTTTCAGATTCTGCTGAAGATTTTGCAGTCTGGGCTTTTCTTGGACCATTATCTTACACTATTCTATGAGCATCTCAAGCTTTGTATTGATTTGCACTACTTTTCTTCTTGCTTGAGGATTCAATCAGATTGTGTTCAGACAGAAGTATTGATCCTTAAGCAAAGCCATGAAAAAACTGGAAAGAAGAGCTGTCTGAGCTGGAAGAGCTATCTGGACTTGAAGAGCTATCTGGGCCAGTGCTTTCAAAGCTATATTCACCCAACAGAGTTGTGAATGATTCCAACAAGAGCAGTGCTTTTGCAGTGCTGACATATCACATAGGATATGGATGCTTATTTTCTCATTATTCTCTTTGTGAGAAAAGCCTTAAGTTCACTAACTTGCCTTGACAGACTAATTTGCTTTTAACATCTGTACTCTTAGCCAGATACCACGCTCAACAGTCATGGTTTTTCATTTGAACCACATCACTGAATATAAATGTAACTGTCAACTTCCTCATTTTTCCAATAATACTGAAGAAGGTTTTTGCTATATATCAATCAATCTTATATAAAATGGCCAAGAGCCTGTAATGCAGTCATTTGGTATAGGTATCTGATGGCTCTGCTGTCACTTATTAGAGATGGTTCAATTTTCAGGTCTTTTCCTTGTATTTGGTATCTTGATTTTCTCAGTGTTCTTATGCTTCTCCAGTCCCTCTTTTTCTGAGTTCAATCCCTAGTCCTACCACCATAACAGGACACACATTACAGCCTCTCTAGACTTCTGGTTTTCCCTGCACATCTAAATGAAGACAGAAATACCAACCCTTCCCCAATGCCTGACCCTGGGCTAGACACTGAACACAGTCCTATCAATTCATTTTTCCAGTAGTTGAGAAAAGTGATTATTTTCATTCCCATTTTACAGATAAGGAACTAGAAGTTCAAAGAAGTTATTTGCCTCAGGTTACTTCGCTAGAAGATATAAATGATATACTATATGTATATACAATATAGAGTATTTAAATCAGAGTGTATAAATGATTTCCAAATGCACATCTGTGAGTTCCAAATTTCCTCTTCATTTTTAAGTAGTATTTTCATCTAAAAATTCATATTGGCTATAGAAAGCTTTATTTGATAAAAAAAAAAAAAAAAAAAAAAAAAAAACCCAATTCTGGCTTTTTAATTCTAAACTCAGCTAAAATAAATAAAAGAAACTGCTCCCTTTTCTGGTATCACTGTCCTTTATCACCAATGACAGGTGCCAGAAAAATATTTGGCATTTTTTTTTTTCATTTAAGAAATGTTATATGATGACCTTTAGCTTAATGTATTTTTTGGAAGAAGCCAAAAACGGATTTACTGTGAATTAGCATGCGATTTGAATTATTTTGCAGTGTTTCCGTGCCCGAAGTTTGCCAGGGCCGTAAGTCACCTGACATTAAATATTGCATTACACTTTCACATGCGATATTTCTGGAAGATAGTATCCATATGTGGAGTGTAAAATATATCTTTTGAGACATTTTTAGACTAAATGGACTTGAAATTTCTTTCACTAAGCCCATGGATCAACAGTAATGTTTCTGAAGTATGCTTTATATAGATCATTTCATTTATGAGATTTTACTTTTTATGAGCTTCCAAACAAGTCATCTTAATTGTGTGAAAAAAAGTATTAGGAAACAGCTTCCCCCCCCGGCCCCCCACAAATTCTCTATGAATGAAATCTCTATTTCGTTAGTTGTGAGAAATGAGTTAACATGGTATTTAGCAAACTTCAAACATTTTTTTAACATGGCACTGCCTTCTAGAGTTAAGAGACAGAGGAAAAGGTGAGTTGATAAACCATAAGTACACAATAAAATGATTAAATCACTGAGAATGTTGCTTAATAAAACTGTTAACAGGGAAAAACAACCTCTCTGTTTCCCTGAATTATTGAGACGTTAGAGAAAAAAGGTTTGGTCTTTAGTCATTTAATCTACAACATTTTAGGATGTTTTCATTCTGGTTTCCTCCACGTAAGGGTTTAAAGTTCTACTTATCAAAATTGAAATGGCCATGATTCTAAAATAGAGAACGGAATATTTTTCTAAAATAGAGAACGGAATATTTTTCTCCAACTCTCTTTTCTAGGTCAACTTCTGCCTCAGGACATGGGCTACAAAGAGAGGATACAGATGCCAAAATCTCAGTGCTACTTTCTAGTTCCTTCTCCTCATCCTAACTGCTACCATCACTCAGGTGTTGCCTACAGACACTGCAGGGCCTGTGATAACATCTGTCACCACTCTCCCTCCTGTTTTGCCAAGTGGGAAGTTGAACTTCTCTTTGGCTTCTTTCTTCCTCTCTCTCAACCTCCAAACCCATTTAGCAGATACCATAATTGCTGCCAACAGTATCCCAACCTTTACCTCATGCTACCCATTTACTTGGTCATTAACCCTGGTCAAGCTTTAGTCAACACAGTGACAAGTATTTAGGTCAACCAGGGCTTCACTCTTCCTCGGTTATCTGGTGCATCTCCTATCTATTCTATACCCAAGTTCCTAAACTCTAATCGTTGAACTGACATCAATTTCCTTCCCAAGAGTCTTCAATAACTTCATATTGTCTACCAAGTACCACACAAACTCCTTCCCCTGAGAACCAAAGTCATCCGCCATCTGGGCCCATTGGGAATTTTCAATTTTATGTCTTCGCCAACTCTCTTTGGCCAAATTGAACTACACATTCTTCATTCTCTGCAAATGTCCTCTTGGTTTTAATTTCTTCCATATATTTCTTACTTTTATTCCATCATGTCTTTTGTTTATTAAAACACATGTTTACATATTACTATCCATTAAGACCCAAGTTAAATTGTGCTTTTTCTATAAAGTCTCCATCCCCACCTGGAAGGAACAACTCTTTCCTCTTCCTGAAATCCCAGTTTGTCTGTGGTCACATGTGGCACATATACAAAATATTTTTTATCTTATAATTGTTCATGTTCTAGCATCTACTTGGCTGGAAGAAGATAGATGAGGGTGAGGACCTAGTACTTACCTACTTTTACATCCTCTTCAGTCTCTTAGTCAAAAATTTTGAATATAGTTGTAGAAACCTGAACAAAAAAGCTACTAAAACCCCCAAATGCCCTAGCTTCTTGTATAAAGTATTATTTTCTGTTATTGTAAAACTAACATGAAAATTTTAGTTTTATTTAGAAAACTCTGAGCTGAATTGTGTCCCCCTACAATTCAAATGTTGAAGCTTTAACGACCAGATTCTCAGCATGTGACTGTATTTGGAGACGGGGCGCTTAAGTTAAAAGGAGGCCCTTAGGGAGCCTCCTAACCCAGTCTGACTGGTGTCTTTACAAGAGGAGGAAATTTGGACACACACACGACACCACAGATGCTTGTGCACAGAGGAAAGGCCACATGAGGACACAGAGAAGGCAGCCGTCTGCAAGCCAAGGAGAGAGGCCTCAGGAGAAACCCACCTGCTACCACCTTGATCTTGGACTTCCAACCTCCAGAACTCTGAGATAATAAATTTCTATATTTTGAGCCACGCTGTTTGAGCTACTTTGCTATGGTAGTCCTAATAAATGAAAACATTCTACATCTGTCATCCCAATGATAAGAAAAAAGAAATACTAATTCAAACTTGGGGAGCAGATCTGTAAAATACTAAAATTTGTCTATATCGTCAACAGTGTCTTACTAGATGGCATTTATCCAAATCTTGTCCAGGAATATCATCTACAGTTTGACAGCTCAGTGGTCCCAAACATTTCTGCAAAATATATGAACCTTTCAACCAGACAGGAAGCAGAGCCTGTAAGCATTTTCCTTTCCCAGAAAGAAGGAAGTTTTTCATTCCTGCCCCTCTCAGTCTCAGTATCGGTTTTAAAACAATGAAATGCTGACAGTGAACAGAGGCAAAGCCACTACATCATAGGTGTCATTCTGTAGAAAGGACAGGTAAACGACTTTTTCTTTCTGAGATGTTAAAACTTGTTGGGGTGGGTGGAGATATACTCGAAAACTTCTAGTTTGCTTTTCCAGAATTATTCCCACGTTTTACTGTCTTTGTACCATACAAGAGAGACACGAATATATAAAAATTGGAAGTGGTGGGGTGGAAGGTGAGGCCCTAGAGATGCCACTCAAGTTAGGGGTAAAGAATTCGAAAGGAAGTAACAAGTTTGGAACTTCTACTACATTGCCAGACAACACGATGGATTCTGGGGATAGAATAAGATATGTTCTCTAACCACAAAAGTCACAAAGCTGAATGAGATGGGGCAGAAACAGATTGTTTTAATGATAACAAGTGGGGACTTCCCTGGTGGCACAGTGGTTACGAATCCACCTGCTAATGCAGGGGACACGGGTTCGAGCTGGGGTCCGGGAAGATCCCACATGCTGCGGAGCAACTAAGCCTGTGCGCCACAACTACTGAGCCCTCTTGCCCCAACTACTGAAGCCCAAGTACCTAGAGTCCATGCTCCGCAACAAGAGAAACCCCGGCAAGGAGAAGCCCCTGCTCGTTGCAACTAGAGAAAGGCCACGCGTGGCAATGAAGACCCAACACAGCCAAAAATAAATAAATAAATTACTTAATTAAAAAAATAAAGATAACAAGTCATATAATAAATGTGAAAATAAAAATTTAAGGGGGGGGGGCAAGGAAAGGGAACAAATAACAGTATCAAAAGATCACGGGGGCTTCCCTGGTGGCGCAGTGGTTGAGAATCTGCCTGCCAATGCAGGGGACACGGGTTCGAGCCCTGGTCTGGGAAGATCCCACATGCTGCAGAGCAACTAGACCCGTGAGCCACAACTACTGAGCCTGCGCGCCTGGAGCCTGTGCTCCGCAACAAGAGAGGCCGCGACAGTGAGAGGCCCGCGCACCGCGATGAAGAGTGGTCCCCACTTGCCACAACTAGAGAAAGCCCTCACACAGAAATGAAGACCCAACACAACCATAAATTAATTAATGAATTAATTAATTAAAAAAAAAAAAAAGATCGGGAAAGGCTTCACCAAATTCTCGGATAATTATGAGCTGATTGTAACTGCTGTCCTTTATCAAGCATTTAACATGTGACAAGAACTAAGTGCTGTGTAGTCACCTCATTTAATCTGCCAGCCCAGTAAGGTAGCTATTATTATTATTATTATCCCCATTCTACAGATGGTAAAACTGAGGCAAACAGAGGGAAGGGCCTGCCTAAAATGCAGTGACACAGGTAGTCTGGCTCTTAATTGCTGTGCTCCTCTGCCTTTAATTTTATGAGACTAGTCCAAAATACATATGTAGTTCCTGTATCATCTGGCATCAGTGGTAAAGGGTCTTGGTGAATCTGACAGATGAAAAGCTAAAACTCTGTGAATGCTTCCTATTCCTTAACAAAATTTTCCACAAATTTGACTGTTATCAACCCTAAGACCATTTCTGTGTTACTAAAAAATACTAGTATCTGAGGAGCTGAGAATTATGTAAAATGATTTTCAACCATTTAATGAACCATTAAAATGATTTTCAACCATTAATACTGGTGTCTGGGCTCAATTTCATGAAATGAGGTATTTTCAACTGCTTAGCTAGGGACCCAGAGGTCAGGTCCCAGCTTTGCCACTAGCCAGTGTGTGATGTGCAACCAATCAGTCAATCTTGCTCATTCTCAGCTTCTAAATCTGAAGCGAGGGGATGTTGATGATGACTGCTTTGTGTAGTTTTATGACAATGACATTGGATACTGCTTTTGACATATATTTTCAATGAGACAGTTTCACAGTGTTTTATTTACTAATTGTGTACGTTTTGCCTGTACTTCCATACTTGTAAGTGGGTTTCACTGGGACCAAGGTGTCACGCGTCATAAGAAATCACTTTATCATCACCTGGTTCGACAAATAATAGCAGAATTCTCAATAAATCCTGAAAAGCGTAGCACTAGCAAAGTAACATGCTGAGGGAGGAAGGAGACACTTCATGTGTAGTTTCGCCCCATCCACTTGTGTAGGATCCATACTGGCCAACCTAGCGTAGCAAGGTCAGGACTAACTGATTGGAGGTCGAAGAAAGGCAGGGCCACGTGAAGGAAACGTGGCCCAGAGAGCAAAGCCAACGTGTCCAACGGAGACTTTCTTGTTTCCTAGCAAGTGAAATGAATGCTCTTCTCTGAATAATGAACTCAATAGTTTGGGCCAAGAAATGCCATACAGAACCCAAATTCTTACAACATTTAGCTCTAAATCTTTCACAAACTGTGTTTTTCAATAAAAATACACCACAACATGATTCATGGAAAAGATATTCAAATTCAAATACTTTGCGGGGAAGGCATTGGATATATAGTATTAAGTAAAGCCATTACTCTATTAATATAAACGATCATTCTCCAAAAGACAGTAAGTGTTTCTTGAATTCATTTTTAATGTTTTGTGTTTATCTTCCAGAAGAATGACCATTAAAAAAACTCAGTTGAGGGACTTCCCTGGTGGCACAGCAGTAAAGAATCTGCCTGCCAATGCAGAGGACACGGGTTCGATCCCTGGTCCAGGAAGATCCCACATGCTGCGGAGCAACTAAGCCCCTGCTCCACAACTGCTGAGCCTGCGCTCTAGAGCCCGTGAGACACAACTACTGAGCCCACGTGCCACAACTACTGAAGCCTGCACACCTAGAGCCTGTGCTCCACAACGAGAGAAGCCACTGCAATGAGAAGCCCGCGAACCACAGTAAAGAGTAGCCCCCGCTCGCCGCAACCAGAGAAAGCCCACACGCAGCAACGAAGACCCAATGCAGCCAAAAATAAAATTTAAAAAAAACTCAGTTTAGGGAACAAGCGATAGAAAATGTCCCCACGATGTTCATATGACAGAGCAGGAAAACTAGAATTTGAATAGATTGCCAAGTCAATTCTTCAAAACTCCCTCTGAGATATAATTCTTGAAGACTCCTCTAAAAATGGCTTTCTAAATTAGAGATAAAAGGATGGTGTCATTTTTGCCCTATGTTTTATGTGTATTATTGATGCTATTTGTTCAGTGAAACTTCTTCACTCTGCTCCAAGGCAAGATGAGGGGGGGTGTCTATAAATCACTATATATCAGCAGTATTTAACATGGTAGAAGATAGTTGGGATCTATAAGAAATAAGCACTCATTGAATAATTTCTAGTAGATAATGGATGCTCACAAGAAAAATAAAGCAAATGGTAAACATTCTGTAGCTATGAATATTTTAAAAATTAAATATATCATGACCATATTATTAAATATTAGCGAATTAAGGAAAGACCAAGTCATGCATATTTCTATACCTTGACACCAACATATTAGCTTGTTTGTATATTTCTCTAGCCCTTTTCCAGTGCACCTGCCTCCATATACTTGTATTCATAGTACATTTGCAATTCCTAACCCACTTTTTAAAATTGAGTACACTATTTTTAGAGGAGATTTAGGTTTACAGAAGAACTGAGGGGAAAGTACAGAGACATTCCATATAAATCCCTCGCCCCCTCCACACAGTTTCCCCTGTTATTAATATACTGCATTAGAGTGGTACATTTGTTACAATTGATAAACCAACACTGGTACATTATTTTTAACTAAAATCCATAGTTTATATTAGGGTTAAGTCTTTGTGTTCTACTGTTCTGTAGGTTTTGACAAATGTATAATGTCGCGAATCCACCATGACAGTATCATATACAACAGTTTCACTAGCCTAAACATCCCGTGTCCACCTATTCATCCCTCCCTCCCCAAACCCCTGACAACCACTGATTTTTATTTTACTGTCTCCATAGTTTCCTCTTTTCAGAATGTGATATAGTCGGATTCATATACCATGGAGCCTTTTCAGATTGGCTTCTTTGACTTAATATGTATTTAAAGTTCTTCAATGTCTTTTCATGATAGTTCACTTCTTTTTATTGCTGAAAAATATTCCATTGCCTGGATGTACCATAGTTTGTTGGTCCATTCACTTACTGAAGGACATCTTGGTTGCTTCAAATTTTGGCAATTATGAATAAAGCTGCTATAAATATTTATGTGTAGAGTTCATTGTATCCATAAGTTTTCAACTCACTTGGATAAATACCTACAATTGCAGGATTATATGGTAAGACGGTGTTTAGCTCTGTGAAAAACTGTCAAACTGTTTTCCAAAGTGGTTTTATCATTTTGCATTTCCACCAGCAAGGAATGAGAGTTCCTGTTGCTCCACATCCTCACCAGCATTTGGTGTTGTCAGCATTTTGGATTTTAGCCATTCTAATAGGGATGTAGCGATACCTCACTGTTGTTTTAATCTGCAGTGCCCTAATGATACATGATGTGGAGCATCTTTTCACATGTTAGTTGCCATCTGTTATTTTCTTTGATGAGGTGTCCGTTCAGATATTTTGCCCAATTTTTAATCGGGTTATTTTCCCATTTTTGCATTTTAAGAGTTATTTGTCTATCTTCTACACAGGTATTTATAAGAAATGTGTTTTGCAAATATTTATCCCAGGCTGTGGCTCATCTTTTCACTCTCTTAACATTGTCTTTCACAGAAATGAACTTTTAATCAGAATGAAGTTCGATTTATCAATGTTTTATTTCATGGATCACACCTTTGGTATTTTATCTAAAAAGTCATTGACAAACACAAGGTCACCTAGATTTTCTCTTATGTTCCAGATGTTTAACAGTTTCACATTTTATATTTAGATCTATGATCCATTTTATCCATTTTGAGTTAATTTTGTAAAAGATGTAATGTTACTGTTTAGATTTTTTTTTTTGCATGTGAGATATCCAGTTGTTACTGAATCAGTATTTTTTAAAACATCGTTAGTCCTAATAGTTCAAAATACTCTAATATCTGTGTTCATTTAATTTATCCTTGAAATCTAACATAAAAATTGTCTTCAATTTTTACTAATACATTGTGATCAATTACATTGTGACCAATTGATAGAAAAGCACATATGTCAATCCAAAAAAAAAGCAAATACACGAATCTCCATACAGTAATAAGAGACTTCAATTACACTTAGAAAGATGTATTTATGAATTATATGTCCAACTTAAAATCAGAATGTATACCATGAATCTATTTAAACTCATTCTCGGGCATAGGTTTATCGTACAGTATGAGGGTGAATCCATTTTTTAGAAATATCACATCAGTCTTTAAGTTTTCACTTATTGAAATTCAGAAAAAATTTTGAAAAGTTTAAAGTTATAATTTGTCATTCAATACTTAAAGCCATATGTGTAATGTATTTTACTCTATGTTTATTTATTATATACATAGGTATCTGAATGCATATACACATTTAAACTATATGTGTGGTATGTGTAATATGTGTATAAAATTACATTAGGAGGGAATGTGGTATTGGCTTGAAAGTCAAAAAGACTTTTGCTTGAATCATATTTGCAAGTAATAGCTGTTTGAACCTGGACAATGGAGTTTGAGTTTTATTAGCTATAAAATGAGAGGCGATTTACAGTCGCTTCACAATGCTATTGTCAATATGAAATGCAATACTTGGTACAATCTGACTCAGCAGCTTCTAACACCAAGAAAGCCCTTAATAAACATGTATTCTTCAGTCATTTCATTCTCCCCCCCATTCTGGAATTTTCAGTCATTGAAATTTGAATTCACGCATTGATTAAACAGAGCACTACATATTAGGAGAGCTTTGCAAACAGGAGGAAAGAGACCTAGCACCTATCTTTTCATGAGATATTTTTTTCAAAATGAGTAGGTAGGTAGCCCTTATGAAAACAAGGAACAACCAACATATACAGAAATCTAACATAGATGAAAGACTCTTTGGGTCCTAGTGATACTAGTAACAGACTTTCTGGGGACGAGTGAAGTGGGTATGAGGTCCAAGGGTAGCAGGACGTCTTCGGGATTCTTGACTACGTCATCAGATATACGCTCTACCTTCTCCATTAAAACTGGTATCAGATAGGAAATTCCTCAGCTTTGCAGTCATTCACTGACAAATGTATCTGTCCCTGGAAGCAGCCACCATATTCACACCCATTTCAGGACAGCCGTGTTCTCCCGCCACCTAGCAAATCTTCCACTGTTGTCTGCATCACACAGTGTGTACTTCTTCAGACATTCATTTCATCAGCTATCCCCCCTACTTTTATTTATAATTCTCCCTCTCTTCTCCCAGTCATCGAATATACTCACACCTATCCCTCCTCAAAAAGAAAATGCCACCCGTGCAGCCCACGTCCCCATCTTCTGACGGCCACCTCACCTGCTTCCTTCTCTTCACAGGTGAGCCCACGGAGGCATCTCCGCTCGCCACCTCCACTTCCTCAGCGTTGGCTCACTGGCATTGGTCTCCTCCATCTGTTTCTACTGACACTTGCCAAAGCTCGTTCAAGACTTCCCGTAAGTGAAATTCAACGAATGCGCTGAAGTCCTTGACTTCTTTATATCCTGTACCTGCAAGACGGTCTCATCTACACCCATGAAGTAGGCGTCCACTGCTTGCACCACATCTTTATTTTACATGAGACGTCTTTCGTGAGATCCAAATTCATATCCAATTTCCCTTGCGGCGTGGCCATTTGTACATTTTGCAGTCACTAAAATCTCAGCATACAAATCCCCCTTCACCAGTTTCAAAACGACACCATCAAAGCTGCCACCTCCTTGTGTCTCTACCCCAATCTGTGCAGTTGCCACGCAAGACGCCAGTCTACCAGCAAGCCCTTCACTCTGCCTCAACAGCTCCACCCCCCACGGCTGCTCCCTGCGTCCAGGGTGTCATCACTTTCCACATGATTAAGGACCAAAGTCTCACGGCACGCCTTTCTCTGACCCATTTTCCACACCACCACAGCCATGGACCTCATAAAACACATACCTAAAAATATGACTCTCCTGCTTTAAACCTGTAAATCGCTTCTAGAATGAAACACAATTACGTAGCATAACATAAAACATCCCTTCGTTACATGTATTGGCCCACATCTCTGGTCTCATTGTTCAGCAGCCCTGTATGCATGTTCTGCTCTAGTTGTTATGGAATGGTTTTTAGATCCTTGAATAGACTATGCTCTCTCGAATAATGCTAGTTTCATTCCTTACTGTTTCCCCAGGGTTTAAAAAAAAAATCTTGGACCTATTATCAGCAATGAGTGTTTGCAAAATGAATGACTGAATTCTGTATAAGAAACAGCAAAAAAAAAAAAAATCAAAGTGTCTTACCCAGAGTGGAAGCACTAAGCAGGTGATTCACATAAAAGTGATTTTGAAAGCAGTTGAATCCTCAATTTAATCTTCTAGAAAACAGCTAACAGGGCAGAGGAGAAACTGCAATGATTATGTTCTGTTGTTGCTGCTGAGTGGGGATTGGATGGGATATTGGAGTAGAAATCTGAGACAGTAATTCAGTCATGACAAAATAAAGGCCTAGAAAATGACTCTGTTTTAGGTCTGGAAAACAAAGGAAACGTAATTACATTTATTTACAAGTGTGGGCCGTGCACTCCCAAGCAATCCACTACGCCCTATAGAAAACACGGTAGATTATAGCCAAGCCTTGCCATTTCTTAAATAAAAGGCACAGGGTAAAGAAAGAATTGGAACTATTCTTAGTTCATTTGCATTGATGATAATGGTGCTCTATTTCTAGGATCGTAGATTCCTACAAGAGCCTGTGTTGGGCCTAACACAGTCCCATCAGAAAGATATTTAATATGTACTGTATGCTGAACATGAAAATGAATGATTACTTCCATGAAAACC
Source organism: Balaenoptera musculus (assembly GCF_009873245.2). Taxonomy (NCBI): domain Eukaryota; kingdom Metazoa; phylum Chordata; class Mammalia; order Artiodactyla; family Balaenopteridae; genus Balaenoptera; species Balaenoptera musculus. Next base: position 8,579,270 of record NC_045805.1, on the reverse strand, counting down.
ATTGAGACACTTTTGCATTTACTCCTGTGTAGGCTTTATTTGTACCTTCATAACATCACCGTAAGAAACAAACTATCACTGTTCATTGAATATTTACGTTGCTCATTAAAGATAAAGAGTCAAGTACTTCGTTAGGCTATAACATTTCCAACTTTCACATAAATATAAAATCAATCCAATTGCATTCATACAAAGAGATAAGCCCTCAGAATGGAAATGTCGTGCACACACGCACACGTGCACACGCACACGCACACACACACACAATCAATGCCTTTCCCTTCACACCAAATTCAAAGCACAAGCTTTTCTTTTTAAACATATGATTTGATTAGTAATAGATGCAAATGGCTTTTTTCCCCCCACTGAATAATTTTTTAAATCGTTGCAATTACCTATTTGATTTTCCATCTACCTGTTTACAATGCACGTCTCATTTTTAACTTATTCCCAATTGTCAGGGTAACTGCGGACGGGTTGAGAGCAGCTGCACCCACAGGTGCATTCCTGTTAGATCCCATGAAATCGTGCACCAACCCGATACACTGAACATACACCTTACTGGTCCTCACGGGATATGTGATGTGGAAACGAGGTCAAGTATTTCTCGGCCCCTTAGGAGTCAAAAAAAAAAAAAAAAAATCCTGTGACTTGGGAAATTTGTTTTAACCCAAATTTGACCCCTGTGAGTTAACTGTGCATGAAGCTGTAAGACAATTTTACTTTGTATTTTCAAGTTTATCAGATTATAAGTGATTAAGTAAAATTTTTTTATTTTTCACTTTTTTAGTTTCATAAAACTCTCAAAAACTCATATAACGCTGAGATTTAATTTTTAAAATGTCCAATAAAAATGTATCATGTCCCAAATATCTTCACATCGACTGAGTCTATGTGACCTTATATCCCAATGAAGAGAGAGATATTAACTAAAAATTCATACGAGTTATGTAGGATACGTTTAATTTTTTCAAGCATTTTTAAAAGTAAGAGACCCGGAAAGCAGGTGATTTTATCTAAGTGATAGAACCAGAGATGTCTGGATTTAAAAAGGGCTCTAGTGGATTATGTAGTCCAGGATGGCAAATATATAGTACTCTTTCCCTCTCACTTTCTCCGTTATCCTGCCCATGGTGTCAGATACTTAAAATAAATCCTGACCATTTTCCCTTCGAGCCTGAAGGCAGCTTTATCATCATTCTCACCATGGACTGACTGCAGCCAGCACAGAAACTGAAAACTATCTGGCCTCCCTGAGAGAGTTTGATCCTGTCATTTTCCATAAGAGGAAGTGGAGGCCAGGAGTTCAGCCCAGGTTACTTTCTTGAGTTTCTGAATATGAAGATATCAAGCATTTCATCATAAAAGAGAAACAGACCAAAGTCCATGTGAATTAACAGCTGGATCTATAACATTCTGACTTTTGAATTAACTCGTGATAAACTCTCAGTACTGGATTCACTTTATGGAAAGTTCTTAAACTGTGGTTACAGTTGCCTAAAGAAACATCTGGCTGGATCTGGCAACATGTAGGTGGAGATCTTCTTTATCAGGAATCCACACATACAGCTCGGGAATCTACACACCTCCACCACTGAAAACCGGACAACACAGAAGACATACTGTCTTTTTACTTCTAAAATTAAGTTGGCTCAAGACCTATTCACATCCTTTGTAAAATCCCATCTCTTACCTTCCCACGGTTTTCCTCTGGTTCTAAGAGCTGACTGGTGCTGGGCTCATATGCCATCTTGGTTCACACCCCCTGGCGTTCTTGTCTACCAAGCCCCGAGTGGGCTATAGCCCTTTCCTTCAACTCCTCTCAGATCCTCATACATGTTTCCTTTTCCTGGGTTTTATTTTTTGAATATTTTTGAGATACAATTGACATTTAACATTATGTTAGTTTCAGGCATACAACATAATGGCTTGATATTTGCATATACTGAAAATGATCACCACAGTAAGTCCAGCTAGCATCCATCACCACACATAGCACAATTTTTTTGTTTCTTGTGATGAGGACTTTTAAGATTTCCTCATACTTTTCAGATCCTGTCATACTTTCCAAAAGGGTCTGACCTAATGGTGATATTTTAGTTTGCAGAGAAACAAACACTTTGTAACGGTTACTGGCCACCCCAGATGCTGACAGACTCGCACTCTCACCGCCCCTAGGGATTTCCCACGGGCTGATGCCCCCTCACACCCTCCCTCATAATATAACCCCTTACCTCCAGGCCACTTGATTTAACACCCAGGACAAGGCTGATCACAGTGTTTTTACAGGTCACATCCTCCAGCATCCTGGAAGACTTAGAAGAAACTTAATAGTTCAATTTAAAAACCACTGTCCCCTGTAGTGGCATGAAATAGCCAAGTGGTGTATTTTCTCACTGATATGGATGCTGCAACTTAGAAGGCAGAGGATGTAATACCTAATGTTTTAAACATTATTACTATTAATTTATCTTGCGATATCAACCACCTGATCATATCTGACTAGACCTATATGCGCATCTCCCTTTCAAGTTCAAAGATTCAACTCTTCTGCTCTTGAAAGAGCTGGAAAAATCTCTGATGGAAACTTTATTCCAACACTAGGACTTCTAATTCATTTTTGTGTCTCTGTTCCTCAAAGAAGATCCAACTGAAGAGCAAGATCCTGTCTCAAGGTGCTGCGCCCACTGACGTGTCCTAGAGACCCAGCACTTGCTGAGGTGTAGAAATGGTGCAGGGCCCAGCACAGGTGTTTGTGGGCCACTTCCACCTGCTCAGAGCTCTGAAGAGGATGAGTGCAGCCGGCCCTCCATTCCCAGAGGAGCATCAGTATCTCCGGCAGTCAATGCTCCTGAAATGTGCTCCCTTTGGAATCACAGGCAATTTCAACGGTGACGGCGGGGGCTGGGCAGGGGGGATTTTCTGAGGTATGAAGCAGAGCTGTATATTCTAATGAGGTAGGTTCATTTCATAACCACAAAGAGTGCTCAGAAGTATGAGAACTCAGCGTGGAACTAGATAGGCACTATTTGAACAATCTTCTCACAAATGCAGAAAGGTGCTTTTCATATCTAAACCCATGAGCGTAAGGCAATAGCCCATTGGAATGATGTTAGTTGGAAGTATGGAAAAACCTAGCCAGGAAACTCTTCTTTTAAAAAGCTTCTCTGGGCTTCCCTGGTGGTGCAGTGGTTAAGAATCCACCTGCCAATGCAGGGGACACAGGTTCGTGCCCTGGTCCGGGAAGACCCCACATGCCGTGGAGCAACTAAGCCAGTGTGCCACAACTACTGAGCCTGCATGCCACAACTACTGAAGCCCTCGAGCCTAGAGCCCGTGCTCCGCAACAGGAGAAGCCACCACAAAGAGAAGCCCGCGCACCGCAACGAAGACCCAACGCAGCCAAAAATAAATAAATAAATAAAATTTATAAAAAAAAATAAAAAGCTTCTCTGGGAACAGGTTGAAAACGCAAGTTCATAGTCCTTTAAAGAGCAATGTACCCGTTCCCATTCTCGCTCTGCTCAGAAGGGTATCTTGGTCATCTATGCTGGCTGCTGGTGGCGTTCCATTAAGTCAGAATGTGAAGCACATAAGTAACAAGCGAATGACCTGAAAGTAAAAACCAACAGCACTCTCCAGGTACCACTGACTTCTTTCCAAGTTAATTTTCTAGGTATCTTTGCTCCCTTCGGCTTATGACAATGGCACCACTGTTGTCGCTTTTCTGTTGCTTCTCCCTTCCTACCATGTCAGACACATCTTACTATTAACCTCAGCCCTAAAAGCCGGGTCAGCGCATCCACATGTGTCCCTCCATCAGTAAGAGCAGTTCCTTATTGCATTTAACTCTGAAGCCTAAGAGCTCATGGTGACCTGTCAGCACTATTGTGTGTAAAGTTGTCCCACTTTGTATCGTTCCCATTAATTACACATAAGAGTCCTTTATAAATTGAAAATACATGTTGAAAAACACCTGGAGGGCAAAGCAGACTATCCAAATATGAGAGAGGGATGCACAGGGAGCTGTACTCAATATCTTGTAATGACCTGTAATGAAACAGAATGTAAAAAAAAAAAAAAGGATACTTATATGTATATGTATAACTGAATCACTTTGCTGTACACCTGAAACTAACACAACATTGTAAATCAACTACACTTCAATTAAAAAAAGATGAAAAAATGAAAAAAATATAAGAGAGGGAAAGACAGGTAGAGAACAAAAACATAATTCTGATTTTCTTCGTATGATTAAGATTTTAAATATCAAATTAAGAGCACGTTAAAAATTCCAAAATAGATGATTTTTAATCCAGCACTTTAGAAACCAAGCTGGCTCTAACAAACGAACACAAGCAGCGACAATGACATCGTAACCATCCTGAGCTCATTTCCTGGTATATTTAGAATTGAGAGTGATGCTAATTTTGCCTCATGGCAACGCCATCAGTGTATAGAATATCCCTAACTGCTCCGAGTAACATATTTAATGGTCTTACTTCTGTGTTGAAAAGACCTCCGAATCCACACTGAGAAGGTTCATGAGGGAACTGAATAGGTTGGTTAGCTGGTATCCTATAACACTACGTCAGCATAAACCAAAAGAAGTTGCTAAGACCTACCAGGAAAAATCAGATGACTGATTCGGCTAGAATTGACTTCTCTGTTAGGAAGTCTTTTAGCTGATACTTATCAGCCAGTCTGACAGCATGAGACAGTCTTTGCTAAAAGTAAGTATTCAATTAGATTTAAATGCCCAGGGCTGCTTCTTATATCACCGTTCCCCCATCACTGCTAAAAATTTAGGTTTATGATATTCCATCATTCATTACAATTATTGAATCAGTCACTTGGAAATTATTTTCTCAATTCTACTTCAACAATAGAACAGCCCTTTATTATTATTATTATTCCTATAATTTGAGAAACTGGAATTATTTTCCCTTTTAAATAATAATTTGAGGCTTTATGAAAATAACAATGATAACACCTAAGTTGTACTGAAGACTTATGTCATATGCTTTCCTCTGGGTTGATTTTACCGTATTTTAAAATTAATATGTTCAACATTTGCCCTAACCATTAAATAAGGTGTGGTAAGTATCATATCATTATAAACATGTGACAACAGGGTTTGCAAGGTTTTTTTTTTTCTTGGTTTATTAAAAGTCTGTTAAGTGCTACTCACTGGTGAGGCAAAACCGTGAGCAAGTATCATGTCCTTACATTGCCTGTTGAGGCAGGGAAGTCTTCCTTGAATTAGTAAGGATGAGGCTGAAAGCTTCCTACGAACACAGGGTAAGTGGGCAAAGTGGTGATAATGGTGTGAACACGCCACGGATGAGGGTGCTGCTTTCCAGGGAAAGAGGACTATAAAAAACAAAGGGCAGGGCTTCCCTGGTGGCGCAGGGGTTGAGAGTCTGCCTGCCAATGCAGGGGACATGGGTTCGAGCCCTGGTCTGGGAAGATCCCACATGCCGCGGAGCAACTGGGCCCGTGAGCCACAACTGCTGAGCTTGGGCGTCTGGAGCCTGTGCTCCGCAACAAGAGAGGCCGCGATGGTGAGAGGCCCGCGCACCGCGATGAAGAGTGGCCCCCGCTCGCCACAACTAGAGAAAGCCCTCGCACAGAAACGAAGACCCAAGACAGCTAAGGATAAATAAATTAATTAATTTTAAAAACAAAAAAAAAGGGCACCACCAGCTGTGGTTTGGAGTAACCCTGGCCCACTGGCAGGGCCCCCAGTGCGCATGAAGACCTTACAACAGGGAAGATGGGGTAAGCATGACAGAAGTGTTGGTAGAAGCCGGACTATGCAACCCCACATGGGCCATAGCAGGGATCTGGGTCTTTATTTTAGAAAAAATGGTATGTGTGTCAATGGTTTTCATCAGTGGGGATAATGGTCTCTTTTGCATTTGAAGAGATCATTGCGACGTCAGGGGAGGACAGATGGTCGGGGGTGAGAAGGGCTGCTAGGAGACCAGTGAACAGGACGCTGCTGAAGTCTGAGTGAGGGTGGGCTTTCGAACACAGAAGGGAGGAGAAGGCAAGGGCTTGCTTAGGAGGGAAAACAATTAGACTTGCTAACAGATTAAATGTGGGGAGAGAGGGAGAGAGCAACGTCACGGCGACGCCTGGATTTTCTGGCTTGTGTCACTGAATCAAACACAGATTTGGGGTGTTGAGGCTGCGGGCTGTGTAGCCACATCAGGGGGCAATTCTGAAACTGATGAAGTTTGTCCCCTACCCCCCGCAACCTGTCTCCCAAGGCTTTCTTCCTGTTACATTGTCTCCAGGTAGAAACACTGTTATCCCACTGTGGGGTTTAAAGTGAGTGGGCTACTTCTCTCTGGGATACTTTAATTCCTCACAATCATATAAAATACTTGGCTGGTGGGAAGCAGCAGCATAGCACAGGGAGATCTACTTGGTGCTTTGGGATGACCTAGAGGGGTGGGATGGGGAGGATGGGAGGGATGCTCAAGAGGGAGGGGATATGGGGACGTGTGTATGCATATGGCTGATTGGGTTTGTTGTGCAACAGAAACTAAACACAGTACTGTGAAGCAATTATACTCCAACAAAGATTTAAAAAACAAAACAAAACAAACCACTACCCTTGTCAACAGAACTCAATCAGCAATGAAGAGACACAAGACACTTGAGGGGCAGATTTTTTCAGGAGTTTGTGCTTTCTCAGGGCTCAACACTTCTAAGAATAAACCAGAATAAAACCAGAATACTCTCAGTTCACACATGTTAAAGAATATTTTGAGGTTAAAAAAAAAAACAGATATTCCCATCAGCTTTCAATATCATTTTATCCAGAGTTACGAAGAAAAACTGTGTCTAAAACACTAACTTTATTTTAAAAATTTTGTATGTTTGTTTTGTAAAATATGATAAAGCAACTCTTATTTAAAAGTCCCTTACTTAAAAAAGTAAAATCTACATTTTCTATATAAACTAGTCCCTTTCTAGAGTAAAGTTTTTGAACTCAAAATGTTTCCACTAGAGTCAAGACATTAAAAATATATTATAATTGAAATAGTGAGTCTATTGTACTTAGGGGATCTTCAGCTGAAAAGGTGGAAAAAAGAACTAATACATTAAGATTCCATTAGTATGTTATCTGCAGTACTAAAATTTTTATTAATTCTTTTGAATTTGGGACATCTTATCACACACACTTTTAAGTCACAGAAAAGTTATAATTTCTCTTGGGAAAATAAAACTCATCATGCCATATTTTTCGTTAAAAATTAATCTTGGCCATCTTCATAAATAGCCATAGTAAAATAGTTTATAATAGCTAGTATGAAATAATAGTGAAGGTTATGAAAATGGTCAAGCATGATTTTATAACAATTTAAATAATACTGATAACAAGTAAGACTACCAAGAAAGCCCATGGTGGCAGAGGAAAGGCCACATCCATCCCACTTTTATTTCCCATGCTACAGGCTCGTGAGAAAAGACTTGAGTGATACCTCAAATAACTGAGTTATATCTCAACCTAGGTTTCTTCTCTGTGCAAGAGAAAATAGTACCTGCTTGTCCAGGTAGGGAAGAATACATGAGCAGTGGCTGGTAAAATAGTATTGTTCATTGTTTCCCCAAAAGTGTTTAACAGCATGTTAGCTGTAGACTGCAAACAAATAACAAAAATTTGACACCAAATTTGATGTAAACCGTTAGCCAAAAAAAAAAAAAAAAATTGCTTTGTGATGCCTTAAGTAAGCTGATGAGCATGAATAATTTCCAAAACTGGGATTAATTAGGCAGCATTTTTCAAATTTAACTTCCATGAACCATTTGTGTTTTTTGTTGCTGTTTGTTTGTTTGTTTGTTTGTTTTAATAGTCACTCATGGGTCATAATACACACTCCATAAAGTGCTGCCATAATGCAATTCCTGACATATCCTGAGCAATTAGTCAAGGTCAATTTTTACTTTTTTCTTTCCCTGGTTAAGTCAACTGATTAGAAGGTGGTGATGAATTTGAGGTCTTGAGTTCAAACCTAATATGGGACCGGTGCCACTCAAGGCTATTCTTAAAATTTCTTAGCTTCAGTTTAAAAAAAAACAAAACAAAAAACCTATCAAATTGGTCTATATTCATAGCAATGAATATAAATTGTTCCTAAATTTTTTAAAAAAGGGAAAGAAAACCCAACATATGCCTTTAAATGCCAAGATACAATAATTTAGTAGCATTACCTTAGAATACAAAAGATAGTGATCCATTTACAATTCTTTCTAAAATGCAATGACATATTTTTAAAAGGCACATCTATCATTTAAAGCATTCCAGAAGTATTCTCAGTGGAGAAATGAAATTCATCTTTCACAATATGTGAAGAAAGAAAAATGACAAGACTAGACTGCTTAAAATTGGGGAGCAGTGGGTGGTGAGAGAGTGTCACAGATTAAGGAAGGAAGGAAGGAAAGAAGGAAGATGGGGAAAGAGAGATTGAGTTAACTTCAAGGATTTTAAGTGTAAACATGGTATAAAATCCACTTTGAGATCAGATTTTCTTCCTTCACTCCTTATAATATTTCATAGCTCTACTTATATCCACACTGTTACCTGTAAGGGGAGTCAGATACTGGAATGAGGGTTCCATTCGATGCTTTTATTATTTCATCCAATCTGAAAAAGGCTATGAATGCCATTCAGGAAGCTGACAAACAATAAGACCTAATTTTTATGAAGGGGATTAACTGCCTCTGACCCAAAACGCAGATCTTTGAGCTAAACCTATTAATATTTATATTATACTGACTGAGAGAGTAATCGATTATTTCAATAAACAGTTGCTGAAAACCTCTTATGGTCCAGCCCAAAGGACATTATGTTCCATAATACAGAGTTCAACTTGTAGGCAAAAAAGAACTGTCATATCATCTAAGTGGGGATATAATGGGATAAGGTTTGGCCTGTAATCACTATTGTGGTAAATTTTAATAAATAAAGATAAACAAGACCTGGTGAGCATCCACTTTTATAAATAAACACACTAAATATACACATTGGAAGTATTTTCACCTACAAAAATGATTACTTACATTTTTCTGACTTCAAACCATCCACAGAACTGTATGATGAATGACAATTAGTAAACTTTAAACTGTTTTTTTTTTTACCCTAATAATTACCCTAAGAGAAGGTTGCAATTTGAGTAGAAAACAGCAACAAAAAAAAAAAAAAAAAAAAAAAACCCAGAGAGAGAGAGAAAAAGAAAACACCAGTACAGTTTTTTCTCATGAGTCTCCACTGAGATGAATATGTTAAAGAAGCAAGCTCCATTTGCAGACAAGTCCCATGTGGTCAGGGAAATCTCGGCCAATCTTCAAGTCTGTTTTCTGAGTGCCTGCATTTGATTTCACCTCAAGCTAGTTACTTCATGAAGATGGCATTGCTTCTTGATTTAATATGCATGCACCTTAGAATTCTTGGCATACCCCTGCATTCTAATGCCCCATCTTGTACTTGAGAGGCAATGAACAGTAAATGCTCTACTTCTGCAGCTGTATACCAGTAGTTAACCATTTAAATAGACACTTGATTATGATCAAGGTACAAGATACATATTGTCATCTTATTAGCATATTCTGTCTTTATCCTGTTATGGTCTTAAACTGGATAAACTTACAATAAACAAACTTTTTCTTCGGAAAAAAAAGTCTGAAAAGATAAAGTTAGAATTGATAAAAGTTTTAAGTTGGATTATGGAATTATGGAGGATTTATTTTTCCATTGTCTGTTTCCCACTTTTTGGTTACATCATAAAATGATTTTTAAAAACTGCACATAATCTTACATCAATACAATAAAATATGGTATTTGGGAGGTCATATTAATAAAGAAGCAGTTAAGAAATATGGCCTTGGAACAGAAAAGTAAGAGATAAAATACTTTTAGGGAGGTGAAAGATGAGAGTTCACATTAACTTCCTGGAAACTGATAGCCAGTTTTGTTTGGAAAAATTTGTTTAAGTCACTGACAGGAACTTACATAACTGCCGCTGTCTTGTATAAAAGTTATACCTCTATGTCCAAGGTTATAATAAAGTTATTAATAATTCATATTTATGTAACCTAGACCTGAAGGTCAGTAAAATGTAAAAAGCAAAAGATGCTTAGCAGGGATTTCCATCAGTCTTACTGGTCTTTCATGAATGTCCACTCAGCCCTTGTTGTCAGGGCACAATTTAAAAGGAAGCCACCCCCTTGGACCCCAGTTTTATAACTGGCCTTTCTTATTGAGGAGGCACTGTATTCTTGCCAGAACTCATGTACTCCCCCAGGTCATATATTTGGATGACAAAATCCGACATAGTTTATTCCAAATTCATCTACTTAATTCCAACCCATAGGATAAGCCACCATCATTTCTTACTTGAAACCAAAACTCTTCCATTTTTAAAAAAAATATTTACAATGTTGTGTTACTTTCTGCTGTATAACAAAGTGAATCAGCTATATGTATACATATATCCCCATATCCCCTCCCTCTTGCATCTCCCTCCCACCCTCCCTATCCCACCCCTCTAGGTGGTCACAAAGCACCGAGCTGATCTCCCTGTGCTATGCGGCTGCTTTCCACTAGCTATTTTACATTTGGTAGTGTATATATGTCCATGCCACTCTCTCACTTCATCCCAGCTTACCCTTCCCCCTCCTCACGTCCTCAAGTCCATCCTCTACATCTGCGTCTTTATTCCTGTCCTGCCTCTAGGTACTTCATAACAATTTTTTTTTTTTTTAGATTCCATATGTATGTGTTAGCATATGGTATTTGTTTTTCTCTTTCTGACTTACTTCACTCTGTATGACAGACTCTAGGTCCAACCACCTCACTACAAATAACTCAATTCCGTTTCTTTTTATGGCTGAGTAATATTCCATTGTATATATGTGTCACATCTTCTTTATCCATTCATCTGTCGATGGACACTTAGGTTACCTCCATGTTCTGGCTATTGTAAATAGTGCTGCAATGGACACTGTGGTACATGCTTCTTTTTGAATTATGTTTTTCTCAGGGTATATGCCCAGTAGTGGGATTGCTGGGTCATATGGTGGTTCTATTTTTAGTTTTTTAAGGAACCTCCATACTGCTCTCCATAGTGACTGTATCAATTTACATTCCTACCAGCACTGCAAGAGGGTTCCCCCTTTTCTCCACACCCTCTCCAGCATTTACTGTTTGTAGATTTTTTGATGATGGCCATTCTGACCAGTGTCAGGTGATACCTCATTGTAGTTTTCATTTGCATTTCTCTAATGACCAGTGATGTCGAGCATCCTTTCATGTATTCGTTGGCAATTTGTATATATTCTTTGAAGAAATGTCTATTTAGGTCTTCTGCCCATTTTTGGATTGGGTTGTTTGTTTTTTTGATATTGAGCTGCATGAGCTGCTTGTAAATTTTGGAGATTAATCCTTTGTCAGTTGCTTCATTTGCAAATATTTTCTCCCATTCTGAGGGTTGTCTTTTCATCTTGTTTATGGTTTCCTTTGCTGTGCAAAAGCTTTCAAGTTTCATCACGTCCCATTTGTTTATTTTTGTTTTTATTTCCATTTCTCTAGGAGGTGGGTCAAAAAGGATCTTGCTGTGATTTATGTCATACAGTGTTCTGCCTATGTTTTCCTCTAAGAGTTTGATAGTGTCTGGCCTTACATTTAGGTCTTTAATCCATTTTGAGTTTATTTTTGTGTATGGTGTTAGGCAGTGTTCTAATTTCATTCTTTTACATGTACCTGTCCAGTTTTCCCAGCACCACTTACTGAAGAGGCTGTCTTTTCTCCACTGTATATTCTTGCCTCCTTTATCAACGATAAGGTGACCATATGTGTGTGGGTTTATCTCTGGGCTTTCTATCCTGTTTCATTGATCTATATTTCTGTTTTGGTGCCAGTACCATACTCTCTTGATTACTGTAGCTTTGTAGTATAGGCTGAAGTCAGGGAGCCTGATTCCTCCAGCTCTGTTTTTCTTTCTCAAGATTGCTTTGGCTATTCGGGGTCTTTTGTGTTTCCATACAAATTGTGAAATTTTTTGTTCTAGTTCTGTGAAAAATGTCATTGGTAGTTTGATAGGGATTGCACTGAATCTGTAGATTGTTTTGGGTAGTATAGTATAGTATTAAGTTGAGGTAGGTTCCCTCTATGCCTACTTTCTGGAGAGTTTTTTTTAATCATAAAAGGGTGTTGAATTTTCTCAAAAGCTTTTTCTGCATCTATTGAGATGATCATATGGTTTTTGTCCTTCAGTCTGTTAATATGGTGTATCACATTGATTGATTTGTGTATATTGAAGAATCCTTGCATCCCCGGGATAAATCCCACTTGATCACGGTGTATGATCCTTTTAATGGGCTGTTGGATTCTGTTCGTTAGTATTTTGTTGAGGATTTTTGCATCTATGTTCATCAGTGATACTGGCCTGTAGTTTTCTTTTGTGACATCTTTGTCTTGTTTTGGTATCAGGGTGATGGTAGCCTCGTACAATGAGTTTGGGAGTGTTTCTCCCTCTGCTATATTTTGGAAGAGTTTGAGAAGGATAGGTGTTAGCTCTTCTCTAAATGTTTGACAGAATTTGCCTGTGAATGTGGCAAATTCCTGGGCTTTGTTGGAAGATTTTTAGTCAGTTTCAATTTCAGTGCTTGTGATTGGTCTGTTTATATTTTCTATTTCATCCTGGTTCAGTCTTGGAAGGTTGTGCTTTTCTAAGAATGTCCATCTCTTCCAGGTTGTCCATTTTATTGGCATATAGTTGCTTGCAGTAATCTCTCATGATCCTTTGTATTTCTGCAGTGTCAGTTGTTACTTCTCCTTTTTCATTTCTAATTCTATTGATTTGAGTCTTCTCCCTTTTTTTCTTGATGAGTCTGGCTAATGGTTTATCAATTTTGTTTATCTTCTCAAAGAACCAGCTTTTAGTTTTATTGATCTTTGCTACTGTGTCCTTCATTTCTTTTTTGTTTATTTCTAATCTGATCTTTATGATTTCTTTCCTTCTGCTAACTTTGGGGTTTTTTTTTGTTGTTCTTCTTCTTTCTCTAATTGCTTTAGGAGTAATGTTAGGTTGTTTATTTGAGACGTTTCTGGTTTCTTGAGGTAGGATTGTATTGCTATAAACTTCCCTCTTAGAACTGCTTTTGCTGCATCCCATAGGTTTTGGGTCGTCGTGTTTTCATTGCCATTTGTTTCTAGGTATTTTCTAATTTGCTCTTTGATTTCTTCAGTGATCTCTTGGTTATTTAGCAGCATACTGTTTAGCCTCTATGTGATTGTATTTTTTACAGATTTTTTCCTGTAATTGATATCTAGTCTCATAGCATTGTGGTTGGAAAAGATACTTGATACGATTTCAAATTTCTTAAGTTTACCAAGGCTTGATTTGTGACCCAGTATATGATCTAGCCTGGAGAATGTTCCATGAGCACTTGAAAAGAAAGTGTATTCTGTTGTTTTTGGATGGAATGTCCTATAAATATCAATTAAGTCCATCAGGTCTAATGTGTCATTTAAAGCTTGTGTTTCCTTATTTATTTTCATCTTGGATGATCTGTCCATTGGTGAAAGTGGGGTGTTAAAGTCCCCTAGTATTACTGTGTTACTGTCGATTTCCCCTTTTATGACTGTTAGCATTTGCCTTATGTATTGAGGTGCTCCTCTGTTGGTTGCACAATTCCATTTGGTCTTATCCTCTCTAATCCGTTCTCCACCAATACCTGGAATGAACCTTCACAAACTCAATCGCTTCCTGACAGTTTTCAAGATTAAACCTCTTCAAGAGCCCTCCTTGTCCTTTGCACAAAATTGGAAGTCTTCACCATGGTTGGCAAACCCTTGCACAACTGCCCTAAGACTTGTCTCAGCATATCTCCCTCATCCTGATCCTGTCCAATACACAGTCATATAACCCTCCAGGTTCCAGAATTCCTCTGGTTTATGCCATTTGCCTCCAGGCCATCATTAATCCTTGCTTATTCTCTGTCTGAGACCCTCTTAACCTTATTTTCACTTGGCTAAATCCTGTTTATCTTACCCTTCTCTACTTAATGCCACCTCTTCAGGGACATTTTCTGGAGCCTGTTTGAACAATCCTAGGTCCCTCAGCACCACAGGTTTCTCTATCATATCTCATCAGACATTACTGTGATCCCATGTTGTGTTAGCCATGGAGGTGCACCTTCTGAATCTCCTTCAATAGAACTTGATGTGAGAAATGTAATTGACTGACAGCCTCCATCTGTCACCACTTTGGGTCAACCACAACATTGCTACTAAGGCCACAGTCCCCCAGGCCACCTCCAGCCATTGACTGAAGACTTAGGACTCCTTCACTGAGCACTGTTTGCGTTAGAAGCCTGTCGGTCTGCCCCCATACTTTCTTAGAACTGCAACTGTGGTTTGAGACATTTCCTGTCCCATCCTTTCTTCCCTCCATCCTTTCACATGTTTCAAACTTGCACTGTAGTTTGGAAGGCTCTTCTCAACTTCTCTCATTTGCTCCCCCTTTATCCTTCACAACAGGTATCCCCAAATCTCTTCCACATCTAACCTCATCTTGGTATCTGGTTCTCAGAAGACCCAGACAGATCCACATTATTTAAGATCTGTTCTTCTTGGTAGTACACTTTAGATGGACTAACAGTACATCTCTCCCACCACCCTCCCAATACTATGTCTTGTGTGTAGTGTCTTTTCAAGCCATACTTAAAAATATTACAGTTGATATAATAAAAATGGTATTATTAATAGCAAACATCATTGAATGTATACTATTTCCTAGATACTGTGCTAAGCACTTTACCAGCATTCTCACATTTGGCCTTGTAAGGCAGGTGTTATTACAATCATACCTATTTTACAGATGAGGGGATGGTGGCTCAGAAAAAAATGGTGACTTGCTCAAAGCTATACAGTCAATACACAGATAATAACCAGCACTCTTTATCCACAAAGGCCAGGCTCTTAGACCTTTGCCAGCCCCTCCCAGTTCCCACCTTGTGAATTCAGAGAAATAAAGTAGTTTTCAAGTAACACAAGAATATTAAGACCATAAATATTCAATGTAGTCTGAAAGGAGATGTCAACCATAAAAGGAGATGGAAGGGCATTCCTGATAGAGCCGGAGAGCAGAGGGAAAGGTTGCAGCTGCATCCAACCAAGAGGAGTACAGATACAGGTGAGCAGGAGGAAACTGGGAAATAAAACCTGAGCTAAGTCCTAGAAGTAACCTCACAGCTGTTCTCCAGAGGAAATTTATGGGCGTAACTACAGCAGCAGAGAAACACTAGCCTATTACAACGGAACAATCAAGGAGGTCACTGGGAGACCACTAAGAAATGGGAAATGGAAAACAGGAAGACAACGAATCAGAAGGCAGAAGACTGAGACATAAACCAAGCCCCCAAATACGTGAATCACTTTTAACTCTTTAATCAGGAGACTCTGAGGTTATAATTCAACTCATGCTACATAGATTTGACTTAATAAGCAAAAATGTAATTATTCATTTACCAAGTATACACTTAACAAATAAAGAATCATCTAGTTATTAAATTATAATGTAAAAGTATGGAACAAAAATGTACCTACCTTGTCAATAAAAATAATTTTAAAACATCTCAGTTTAAGAAACTTAGGACATATTGGAAATGTCAGATATAAGGAGATGCAACTAACTGGTGCTCAGCCCCAGAAAGGACCTCCAGGACAGTTAACCAGCCATCCTACTTGACCTTCAGAAAGCCACCAGCATTCGGTCTATTAGCAGAGTCAACATTATGCATCCTAAAATATTTATCATGAAACCATAAATATAGCTGACCATTATTTAAGAACACCAGGAAAAATCCACGTGGCTTCCAAAATGCCCAAGAAAAGCTGAGTAAGTTACCCACCTTTCTTCACAGTAAAAGTAAATGTTTATTAAGAAAGAAATTCAATTTTCTGTTGCAAAAGTTGCCGCGTGTTGGCAGCCTGTCCCACAAACATGATGCATCCAGCCTGCACAGTGAAGATTCCTATGTCGTTTTAAACACCATTTGATTTGGTTTTTAGCCGAGGCAAACATCGGGAGATTTCTCCTATGAATCTAGATTTCTGGAATCTCTTGAACAACGGCCACATCACAGACAATAGCAAAGATTGCGCTGTCCACTTCAGCACCCCCCAATTCACTTTGCCTACTTGCTCTGCCGCTGAGTATTTTCCCCATTCATCACCACCCTGGCCCTGATGTTCCTTATAAATGAGTTGAAGTCAATGAAGTGTTTCTCAAAAACAATTAAGGCTTTCTTTACTTAAAAATGCAAGACCTAAAATAGATGCATGTTATAAAATTTGTAGAAAATTCTTCCTTCTTTAATATGTAAACTGTGACTCTAAATTACGTGACTTATTTACATATTAACGTCACTAGGCCACTCCTGCAGGCTTTTGACTCCATGGCCCTGTCCTAAATGTTACGAAGAATAAGGAGGCCTAGAATCTCTGACAAGGAGCCTCTGAGTTGAGAGGCAACAAAGAAGAATAACTGTATTTACAATGTGTCTCCTGTAGCACAGTTCCACTGAACGAATTCTAGCAGAGGACTCAACAATTATATTGTTCCTGGCTGCTCTCTGCAGCTTCCCAAGTAATCTGCGAGTTTCTTCAAGGCCTACGATGATTTGTAGCCCAATCATCCAACGTGCCTAGCGCATCTTAGTTATGTAGGAAGCATGTTTTAATGATTGAATGTCCTCTGATTTTTATACCACATAAGCATCTAGAAAAGGTTCAGAAGATAGTAATCATGTTAAGTGAAAATCTTTCACTTCCTTCTCCTAGACATTTACAAAGAAAATAATAACCAAATCCTTCCACAGTATCTAAAATTTTAATTTGTCAAATGTTTTAATTAGCATACAAGCTGAGAATATTTTACAGTTTATATAAATGCAATTTGATGTTGAAGATAGAGATGTTTCCAATTTTAGAAGCGTAAATGGGGACGGTCACTACGAAAGGCAATGTATAGGACTCCAGGTAACAAGTTTTGTTGCAGAAAGCCGTTAAGTTTAGTTGCACGAAGCAAGCTTTGCACTTGCTTCTCTTAGGAAGCATCTAGTTCTAAAGTTCTGGAGCACCTGATTCGGCTAAAAGCATGCATGTATATGGTAATAATAGTAAGGCCAGTTCGATATATCTGAACATGACAAGTAGCCACCAGAGGAGTATAACCAAAGGGGGGGGGGGGGAAGCACTAAAAAAATATCAAACAACTTCTACCAGTACCCAGAATCTAAATTATTTTGTTTTCTTCAGTTATAACAGATCCAGCATTTGCTTTGCTTTTTTATTTTTTATTTTTTGTTTATTCAAGTAGCTTAATTTTACTCCTATCTCTGTGTTATAGTTAATAGCTACTGTCTAACTTCTTTACAAAATTTTGAAATGCTATGTCCAAAATAAAGAATGTGGGGTTGCACAGTATAGGAAATCTTGGAGTTACTACTGTAATGATAGATGTTTCTGTCTTCAGGAAAATGCATCTTGAGGTCCATATTTAAGAGATGAATTAAAGAAGAAATTTCACTGTTTTCTTCCCAAGAACCTTCTTAGTTTTATTCTAAGTCCAGCTCCTTATCATTTTGCCTCAACTTGACCTGACTTGTTCCCAACATTGGAAAATAGCAGCAATGACAATAGCTTTCTTACACGTGCCCTGTATAATAACTTCAAGAAAATCAAACTAATAACGCCTCATTCATGGCACTTTTGCAAAAAACTGAAAGTGAAAAACTGGAGGGCTATAGTTTTCTAAACCAGTCTTAGGCAGCTGTGGCTGACCAGTTGGCCTAAAAACGGCTTGTAACAAACCATGCACAGCTGTGATATGCCCCCACACACCTCTTCCTTTTAAATTGCAGTGGAAGAAATTTGGTAGAAATGTTCCAAGCAAAATACAGATTTTAAAACTAATTTAGTCATTCTAGAGATTCTGCTTCTGTTGGAAGACATATTAATGTTTACTATAAGAAATAGCGCCATTGTTAACATTGAGTAGAAAATTACTATTCTTTAATGTTTCCAAATTTTTACAGGATAGTCTATATTTGGGTCTACCCAACTCTGAATTTTTAATTCTAATTTATATAGAGGGATTTTAGGATAACAATTATAAAGTAGTTTGCCTATTAGTTATGTTAACTTCAATGTTCTTTAAGGCAGTTATCCAAAATTGTGCTTTCCAAGAGTATACATCACACTTTGTCATTGTTATTAAATGATGTTTTAAATTTATCTTCAATAGGACATTCTAGTCAATGCATAGATTTTTAACAATAAGGATATGAAAACTGTCACTAAAATACTAAACTTACTAGATGGTAGCCAGCACCATCTAGTAAGATAATGATAAGGTGAAACAAAAACAGAAAACTGGGACTATATCTGTTATAAAAAGTATGACAAGAGTCTATGAAAGTAGACTATTTTATGGGAAATTTCTTTTATATTATAGAATTATGGAATGTAAGAAAAGATTGGTCCAAATGTCCTGGATGGAACACATGTTTTAATTAATGTAACAATTTTTAAAATGTAGCTATAAATTTCTTTGCAAAATTTGACGTCAAAGATCTCTGAGTCTTATTGAACATAGCTCAATAATTTCTTTCAAGAAAAAACTTGACTGGCCTGAACATTTCCCAAGAATTAAAAAAAAATTGAATTTGGGGCTATCTAAGAGCAAACAACAGAATAAGCATGATTTTCCCAATCAAATCCTGTATATATTATTCAAGGAACTAGCCGGTGCCTTCTGGTAAAAGTATTAGAAAAAGAGCTCACAAACAATTAACCAATACTTAAAAATATATGGTTTTAAATATAAATCACAGCACCATGGCCCTACTCAGAGTGGTCCATGAATGCTTATAAATGTGTACAGTTGCCTTCTGTTTTATTTCACAATGCACTAGGTAATTAAAGGGATGGATGGATGAGTGAATGAATGAATGAATGATTAACTATAATTGTAATAAGTGTGTTCTCAGCACTTGTAAAATCCCACGATGTTTATTAAAAAGAAAAGAAACAAGAACAAGATAAATGGTTACTTGCAAGAGACCTATGTCATTCCAAAAATCAGACAGGATGGTGGCGGAAATGGAGATAAAGGCGGTCCTTCTCTCCTCAACAAATCTCCTTTCTTGGAAAGGGGAGAAAAATGAGCTGTTCCAACTTACTATATCTTCCACCTGTAACTTTGAAATCACAGGTTAACTGTGAAAACATCCCTTTATTTTTCCACTAAGCGTCTGATTTCATCACTAAATTGAGCTTAAAAACCCACAGAAGGACTGCTCTCCACAATTACTGTGAAATTATGTACCGTTGTAGTCCTGATGAAGGATGAAACTTCTTCTGGCCAGACAGAGATTTCACAACATATTTTAGCTGGATTAATTATAATGTTAATGATACGTATAATCTACACTGTACTTATTCTAAAATACTGCTGGTCATAAAATTATCATATACCAGAAAGGAAAAAAAATGTGAGCCTGCAAGAGCCAATTAACATTGGCCATCAATTCAGAGTCTACAGAAATGTGCTTCATAAGAGTTTTTATTCTTTTTATTTTTAATGGGTTCAACTACTCAATGACCTGAACTTACACTTTATTTCCACCTGAGATTCCTACAGCACGAGGACTCTTACCTAACTTGGGGTCTCAGTGCTTTGGCCGGTGCTCACACAGAGCCTATTCCAAAAATGTGCTAAAACACGAGTACTAGTCTGTAAAATGTGAATGTTTGGTTGATGCAAGTATAAAATAGATATTCAAAAGCACGTCCACATTTAAGAAGCTCTCTGTGCCTTAATTTACACGTCGTGAAAACATTAAGGGAGACACCTAAAGGATTCTAGATGTCTTAACTAAACTCAAAAACTCTTCCAGATTTGTGGGAACAATGGTCTTCCTTCCAAAACTAACCACAGCAACAGACCATCATGAGGTCTACTGATAAATCACAATGAAAACAAGATGTGTAGTCTCTGCATCGTGCCATCTAAAAATCAAAGCAAAAAACAAAACAAAAAAAATAAATAAATAAATAAATAAAAAATAAAATAAAAATAAAATAAAAATCAAAGCAAAACAAAAATACAAAACCTTTAAGTTGCATGCCTCCTGATCCAAAATTTAATCTGAATGAAACTTCTCTATGAAAGGATGACACATACACTTTGAAAATTCATAAACTATTGTGAATGACCTCTCTAATATTAGTTAAGTGAAACTTTGTTTTAATATGAGGCATCATCAGTAACCACCATTAAAAAAAATATCTCCTCCAGAACAAAGTAGTAAATTTTTATAATTTGTTATAGGATAGACTGTGGCTAAAATGCATTAACTACTGAGGTCCATTCTTTCATTCAACAGATATGTTTGGAGCATCTACTCTGAACCAATACGGTCAAGAATTGTACCCTTTTATTTCACCCCATCCAAGGTTACTTATGATTCTCCTCAGTGCGTAGTTAATGTCTCCTTTCACAGTTAAAACGTGGAGATGATTCTCATCGATTCCATCAGTAACTGGTGTCCCTATCTTTTTATGTTAGGCTGTTATTCTATAAAGTAGCAACCCCAGGTTGCATCAATGTTATACTTGAAGTAAGAAAAGGCAAACGGATTTTAGAAATAAACGTCCTGGTTTGCAAAACCATCGATCGCCACTATTGATTAGCTGCTTGTGTGACTTCTGGCAGGTTGTTTAACTTCGCTGAACCTCATCCCCAGACTGAGAGTAGTATCTTTAGGGAGGCATCAGGACACAGAGGAAAGATGGTACCCTTTGCCATCAAACTGACTTTGAGCGTGAAAGCTGCCTCTGTTAGTAACTAGCTATGTTGCACTGGACCCATTGCCTAACCTATCTGAGAGTTCCAGCTTCCCTTGATTATAAAATAAAAATGAAATTATCTAAATACAAAGGTTGTTCTGAAGATAGAACACATATTGACTGATGTATATGATCAAGAAGAGTATCTCCTCTTAATGTTCCTTTTTCTTGTGCTCCAAGCATCCTTCTCAAAAATTCTTGCTGACCTCCTTCAACTACCACCTTGGTCCAAAGACACTGATGTCTTTAGACTAAAGCTCAATGGCCTAACTGCTTGCAAACTCATTCCACTGTACTTTACTCTCCCTTTGTTGCCAGAGTGGTCTTTTAAAAATATAAATCATAATCCCACACCACATCACCGAGTCAACTTCCCAGATCTGTTCACTTCTGTCTACCTCTGCCATCACACCCTCAGTCCAAGTTGCCATTATCTCTTGGACAGACAAGTAGGATTATTCATTAAGTGCTCTTTCAGTATCCCTCTTGTTCTCCTCTCACTAGTCCTCCACAGGCAGCATCATTTGACCGAGTCCCTCTTTACTGCTATCATATTTCTTAGAATACGGGCTGGGTATGCACGACCCTGGAGCTCTGGGTACTCTGCCGCCACTTAACTCTGGGGCTCATCTTTCTCTGCTCTCTATCCCACCTTCTCAGCTCCAGACACCTTTTCCAGCTTCCCCACAAAAGGACCAGCCTTCCTCTCGACACAAGGTTTCTCCTGGAGTCTATTTCCTCATTGTTTTCTGCCATCTTCACTCCTGCTCATCCTTCCATCAAAAGTCAGAAGGCACTTTGCCACCTTCCTCACCCCAATGCCCAGCCTAGATGACCTCTTCTTGATAAATCCTCACAGCTTTTCCTTCATAGCCCTTAACATGCTTGGATAGTGCATATTTATTCATATAGTTTCTGATCAATGACTATATCAAGACAGCAAGGACCACATGTGACTTTTGTGTGTGGTGACAGGGAGGTTGGGTCACCATATATTCAGTGTTGAGCTTCAAATTTACATACAGTAGGTACTCAATGTCTTTGAAAAGGAAAAAAAAAATGCCTAATTGCTTTCAGCTACAACTACAATAGCTAGAAGACTGAAAATCATTCCCTAAAATTTAACTCAACTTTTCATAAATATACATTAATATCTATCTGGATACATCCCAATTCAAGTGGTACTATTTATAGAAATTTACTTAAATATTAACACTTGGAACAAGCTAGCTTTATTTCATATATTTTCCACATGTTTGGAGTCACATATTTCAGTTATGATTAAAGACCACTCTTTTCATGAATTAACAGAATATTTAGATTGTATAAATAATTATGTATATGATTATTTAGAATGTATAAATGCCCAAAGCTCTCCGCTAAGTTTTTAATTCAATGAACACAGTGTGGACCTATCTCTGTGGTGACAGATATTATATGACAAATTTTTATTTTGTATTGCCTTGATTATTATGGACAGGTCAACAAGGATTACATGATAATCGGTATTTATAAATATATAATATGCATAAAATATGCTAATTATCTCTAATGTTTGTTTTCTTCTGCATTGATTTTCTTTTTATTTCTTGAATTCAGATTTTCTTTTAAATATATCGAAGTCAAATATACAAGGTAAGAGGGGGAAAGTTCATGCGATAGACTACTAAGCACTTCAAACTGCCTGACTTCACAGCTGTCCTCTTGGGAGATTCTATAATCATAACAGTGATGTCCCCAAATATTTTGGAGTCTCTATTTCAGAATTACCTTCTAAGCCTGTGGCACATTTATTTAAATCTCCTCCAAGAAAAGGACCTTGTTCTCTGAGGGTGGGTTTTAGTTTTGGACAAGATACACTACACTCAGTGACCCATCTGAGCTCTTCACCATCTAGGGAACCTCTGGACACCCTTTTCCCCCTTTCTCACTCTCTGGCCAGCTTGCCATCCAAGTTTCAAAAGGGTGCACCCTCAAGCAGGAACCAGGATCTTTTCTTCCTCAGCAGCCTAAGTCTTACTTATTATTCAAACCTCAAGGCAGACTTCACTTCCCCTCTGAAAGGCTCCCTTGAACTCTAAGGCCGGAGGATTACTCCTTCAAAGAGCTCATACTGAACCCAACTGGAGCACTTCCACGTATCTTCTTTGATTTTCTCTTTGCCTGCACTTGACTGAAAGCTCACTGAGAATAAAAAAATGTCTTCTTTAGCGCTATATTCCTTGACTTGCAAATCCCTAGCTCATGGCAGACCCTGAATAAATATGTATTATTTGAGTAAATATATGGTAACCTTATCAAGTCACAAGAAATAGACCTAAGCTTGTTTGGTGCTAGAGAAAATTAGATGGATCCATTCCCTGCAAATTTTGGATCTTTGGGAATCACATGTTTGATGAAGCAAGGACTTGGCTTTAGAACTGATCGTTAATCAATGCCCATGAAAAAGTATACTTCACAAATGCTCACAATTTAATTCACAGCTGCTTCTAGCATTTTTTCCAACTATGTTCATGATTTCTAACAAGCTGGGAAAAAAAGGTATTTCAAAGTAACTAGAGTATTCTTCGGTGTGGATTAAACAAACATAAACCCTTCCACAAATATTCAGAATATTATTATTTTTTTATTTTGTTATAAACTCTCTATAAGCAGGAAAGGGGCATGATAGAAAGCACACTTTACCTGATTGTTTTTAAATTATCTTGTGAAAACTACTCTGGGGAAAAATATTAAATCAATACATGTAATTATAATGATTAACCTTCTAAAGTAGCATCTTCTCATGAATTATAATGAGATATATATTTAAATGTTTATTATGTACCAATGTTAGACACCAAAAAGCATTTGTAGATTTCCATTGAAATAGATTACAAAGAGCAGAGAGGATAAAACACGTAGGCAGAACTCTAATTTAAACATTTTCAAAGGGCATAAGGTAATTCAAGTAGACTAAGAGTTCAGAAAGAAACGTGAGGTTTGCTCTGAGGGGATCAGGGAAGTCTTCCTGAAGCTGATTCTATTCAAGACATCCATGTAGGCAAACCTTCTGGAGAATCCCAATCTGAATTCTCAACCTTACACCCAATATTGGCCTGTGTTTGTTCTGTGTTTCTGTCCAACTCTGGGATCCAATTCTCAGTCTAAAATTTTCCAAGCGTATAAATTTGCCAACCGTATAAGTAATTATGCAACTCTAGGTGTTTAGCTCTGTTCCATGTCTTTTATGTTTGTATTTGTAAAAGTATATCTTATTTTCAATTTTCTTCACTATGTATTCCTGCTACCCTGGAAGCTGTCATATATCATCACAGTAATAACTTAGATCGATACACATGTGAATAAGTTTCTCTGTTTCTGTGTGTGTGTGGAGAGTAGGGGGTGGGTAGGAAAACTAAGCATTTAGTTGTTCAAAATTTTTCACTTACATGGCACTGACCATGCACCAGGTACTGCTTTAACCCTTAACGTAACACTAAGTTATAGGTACTAATTCACCCACTCTATAGGCGAGAAAACTGAGGCACAGGAAGTTATGGAAGTTTCCTACTATCACACAATGGCTAAGTGGCACAGACAAATTTCAGGCGCCAGCAGTCAGGTTCCCGAGTTTGAGTTTTTCAGTACATCTGATGTCTCGCACAGGTGCCCCATTTCTGCATCTCCATCTCTTACCACACCAGCTCTTCCCCCTCCTGCGTTTCCATCCCTACTGGGTAAGAAGTCCTCTTCTCCTTAGCTAGCAATAGGCTACATGTCTTTTAAGGCAAATATTTTAACTCTCTGCAGCTTCTCTGATTATATCAGCTAAAATCAAGCTCTTTCTCTTCGGTGATCTCCTAACATTCAATTTCCTTATGGCGATGTTAATTACCTCCTACCTTAAAAGATGGCTCTCTTGTACATATCATCTGCCTCAAACTGGAGAGTAAAGCCACTGAAGGCAGATAACTTACTGTACTTTTTTCCTTGCTATCATATTTGGCATCTTCTCAGAGTCAAGGCAAATTGCCAAACTCACTTTTAGGTGCCAAGATGAACAATCATTGGCCATCTCACTCCTTACCATGTCCCCAGTACTTAGTACAATACATAGTAGACATTTGATAACTGCTGGGTAAATATATCCATGGATTGAGGAATGAATGTGAAATCATTTTTAAAGTATATTTAAATAATTTTAACTGAAAACTGAAGGGTAGAAAGAAGTTTTATTCAAGCATAGTAACTGTGAATGCCAAATTCTGTTTATAAATGTACTTGCTGATGGAACTAGTCTGGCAATTAAAAAAAGTTTTATATTAGAATTATGAACACAGGCACTTCACAGATAGAGGGCAGTAATAAAGTATTTTGAATTTGATACATACTCATTTAATTAAACTTTATTACCTCTCAATATACATTATCAACTTATGTTTAAGACATGACAAGCTTCTATCCTTTTTAACCTCGCAGATCTCGTCATCACTTGTTTTCTGTTTTTTTTAACTGGATGCTTTTTGAATATGAGATACTTTTTATGTAAAAATGTGAGGTGCATGCACTTATTTAATACATAAGATATATTCATTTTAGCAAGCACTGTAAAAACACTCAATATTTCATTAAGACACATATTTTAGGAGTGAGCATATTTAGGAATTAAGTCCCCACTTTTATAAGAAAGTTAGTAGCAAAAGGGATTCACTTTATTTAGCCTATGCTCCCAGTTGGGGCCAGATTAGCAGGTAAGTTACAGCTGCTTGCAGAGAATTTTTAGTGGGGCTCCTGTCAGACCAAAAGGACTCTCTCAGTGGCCAGGAGCTTGTGTAAGAGAAATTGCCGTGACTGGGCTCAGAGCAAAGGAGCCAGAAGCCTGGGAGGCACAAAGCTCTGACCCAAGTGTAAGAATCTCCTGACTCCTTCCAACCTGCTCTGAATGGCCCCAAATGACCTGTCACCTCAGTCACATGGTACAATAGCCAAAAGAGAGAGTTTGGTTGAGGAGACCTGAGGTGTCAGCTGAAGAATGAAGGTTATGACCTCAGTGCCAGGAAGTCGCCAGCAGGCTGGTACAGTGACAAGTGGAACAGCACACACACAGCACAGAGAAAAGGACACACTTGCTTAGACTTCTGAGTCCTTCACTGATTCGCTCTGCAAGAATCACATGAGTACTAATTCCTTCATTGCGTGGCTGTTGGGAGAACGGATGGAGGGGATGTTTGTACCAGCCCTGGCACCTGCAAACCACCCCAAGATGCTATGAGTAGTAGGACAGAGCTGACTTAAAAGTCATGTTCTCTGGCCATAATTGAACAGCTTGTATCAAACCAAGACTCCTGCTAAGCCCCAAACCGGAAAAGCTGAATCAATCATGTAGAAGGATAATTGTTTTGAAGGCATGGGAGGATTATCAACGCAGTGACAACCTGAAGAGCCAAAATGATGGAGAGAAAGAAAACACAGAGAGAGGTGAGGCCAATACAACTCCCACTGTCCCCCCATGGACATGTGCCAGTTAGTAACTGTCTGTTGAGAAGCTACGCAGACTTTTCTGCAGTCTCACAGGAGTGAAGAAGAGAATGGCATTTAGGGGTCGTGAAGGAGGAAAGTCTCTAAACACCTGGGCTTTCGGCTGGGAATTCCTGAAGGGCTACACCCTAGTAAGGATGCCCATAGAAAAACACCAGAACCCACAAAATTTTTATCAGCTCAAATTTAGGTTGGCTAAAGGTGACCTGCCATGGTCAAACTGCCTGCCAGAGGATAAAGCAAATCCTCTCTGGAGAAATCTAACCTCAACCAGAGCCTCATTATCTCAAGTGTTTCCTACAGAGGGTCTTAAAGTCAAAAATATTTATGTCCAGACTACCAGGGGAAAAGACAAGGGAAAACTGTAATACAATGACTCGCAACATAGAAGTCATCTTTTGAAAATACCTTTAAAACAAAGACGTTTTCAGATAAACAAAAAATAAGGAAATACCCATGAGACTTGAAGGAAAATGGTACCAGGTGGAAGCATGGACAAGAAGTGATGCAAAGTTGACAGATGAATATAAATGGATATTGACTATATAATGACAAAATTCATGTCTTGTCGGATTTAAATATATGAAAGAAACTAATTAAAAATCAATTCAGCAAACTTAATGAATATCAGTATCACTGCTTTTTAGTCATTTCTTGTATATAGACTCCTTTTATAAAGCTTTAACCTAACATGTTAAGTGCTCACATTGCAAGGACCTTAATCTCAAAACTATTCCTCCTACCTCTATATTCTCTTATGAAAATATGAGTTTTGAAAAACGTAGCTGTAGTAAGACAGGTTCTCTAAATAAGCTTTAGTCTTTACATTAATGATTCTCAAATGGAATTGAGACTATGTTTATAAAAAGTTACAAAATATATAACCCATCAAGTTACACTTACCCTACTCTTTTTTACACTAGTATCCCTTCTTTAACCATATCCTCAATCATATTTCTATGCAAGAATGTGAAATTTACTATTTCAATGATCAAAATCACGCCTTGCTCCTTTCTAGAAAATGATGATAGCTTGGCAACTTTCCAGGAATATTTTTAGAGCGATATTCTTTTTGGTATCTCATTTTGCAATTTCCTCTAGAACTTTTGGATAAAGATTGTTCTTTCCTGGTGATTTATACCATGAAAACACATCACTGAAATCCCTTTTTTAAATTTACCAGCATTTGTATTAAACACCACCAACCCATGTTCCCTTGGGCAAAGTGACTGAGAAAGAGACACTTTGAGAGATTTGCGTTTCCCATTGCAACTTTTACGCTCCTCCATGATGATACTGTACTACAGTTGTTTCACATGCAGGTCTGTCTTGCTACTACAGTGCTATGGCAATGTTTCAACTTTGTGAATCCAGTACCTGGCACAGTGTTTGATGAAACAGATTAATATATTCTGTTCGGTGAATGAACACGAGGACCCACACAGTGCATATTCGTATGTGCAAGAGGTCTCTGTACAACGTGAGAAGTAATACTACAGATATTCATTAGAAGTGTGCTGAATTATTAATTTTTAAAATACTTTAATCCCACAAAACATCAATTTTGGTTTATAGAGTCATTTTTTTTAAATGGGAACAGCTTAATAATAACATTCTCACTTAACAGACATAATGACAGAAAGAACACTTTTTACCTCGCTAACTATATATTTTCCTACCAAAATATACCTGGAATCTTCGCAAAAATTATTTGTCAGAAAGAAGAATATAAATAAATGCAAATATTTGGCAGTCATACACGTAACATACTTCAGTATCCTATGAAGGCCAATGGATGAGGTGCCCTCTCTTCTTCCAATTTTTCTTTCCACAGTGGAGAACCAGCAAACCTGTATCTTTCATTTCAAGGTGAATACCTTTCGTAAAAATGAATTAACACTATGTCTTTTGTGCTCCTCTAAAATCAGTACTCAAGACTGAAGCACAGTTTGAAGAGAGCTTAATATGCTTTTGCTCACTTCCCCTGGCAAAATAAAAGGATATGGATAATCCTAAAACTGTCAGTTTCTCAAAAGGTTGGCAAGTTCTTGAGAGAGATACAATGTATATGCACATTTTTCCTTATTCCAAGTGGCTAAGTCCTAAAACAAATTCCCTTTCATAAAGAATCTTCCCTAGGGGGTTCCCTGGTGGCGCAGTGGTTGAGCATCTGCCTGCCAATGCAGGGGACACGGGTTCGAGCCCTGGTCTGGGAAGATCCTACATGTCACGGAGCAACTGGGCCCGTGAGCCACAATTACTGAGCCTGCGCGTCTGGAGCCTGTGCTCCACAACAAGAGAGGCCGCGATAGTGAGAGGCCCGCGCACCGCGATGAAGAGTGGCCCCCGCTCGCCACAACTAGAGAAAGCCCTCGCACAGAAACGAAGACCCAACACAGCCATAAATAAATAAATAAAAGTTAGCTTAAACTTATTAAAAAAAAAAAAAAAGAATCTTCCCTAGACATGTAAAAGAAGAACTAAGTTTTACCTACAAGTAATTATACCCAGAGATTCACCAACATTATCTCATTCACTGACGAGCACTATGCCTTATGAACCCCTGCTTCCCTGAGCACTAGGTGGAAAGCTGTATCCAACTCTGTCTCTCTTTAAAAAGACAAAGACTTTGTGTGTTGAGTAGACGCTAATACAAGCCGTTTTCACATTATGAACTCATGGATGTCATTGCCTTTCTGCTCCCTTAAAAATACAAAAACAGCTTATGCCCTTTACTGAAATGTAAAAGTTGGCATCCCTTTGGTAATGTGATATTTTACTATCACCTTCAGTGGTAGTAAAATATTGAATCTACAGTTAAAAATGATTCATTGTTCCCCATAACTTAAAAGAGCAGACTTACCCAGTAACAATTAACTAGAAGCTTCTCTGAAATACAAGTGCTCCATCAGTTAAGAATATTAACAAACAAAAAGAACAAGTTGAAGTGTATCTAATAAATGTTTAATATTCTCAAGTGCCTCTGGTTTTCCTCTATCTAGAGTAAGTAATGACTTTTTAAAGTTGAGCTTCTTTTAAATGCCTACTAAAAGGACGTGATATACTTTCTTAGTTGTACATTTAAGTAGCTGGAGATGAAATATACTACTTATGTTGATAACCAATAAATAGCCATCATCAGAAGGGGGACAGTAATTTT
The DNA here is from genome assembly GCF_009873245.2 of Balaenoptera musculus. NCBI lineage: Eukaryota > Metazoa > Chordata > Mammalia > Artiodactyla > Balaenopteridae > Balaenoptera > Balaenoptera musculus. Next base: position 8,549,661 of record NC_045805.1, on the reverse strand, counting down.
TAGGGTTCCACTAAATGCTAATATTACCATCAAAGGAAAAAAAGAAGCAAACATTGGACCACTGTTTTGAATGAAGGGCAGACAGAATGCATCCAACTAACTCTTGGAGTTGTTAAAAAAGATGTGCTTCTGATGCTTATTTCTTTCCACAGGAGGTTGCTTGTGTTTCCCACTGAGGCAAGGGGTATGGGGATGGATTAAAGGACCTCAAGAAGTTCCCCCTTCCCTTACAAATATATGCACGCATACCTATGTAGTATTAAAATACATCATGTAGTATTAGTGTAAAAATAGAGAAATAGAAACCACTGTCCTTACACTATCATTAATTTATAAATTCCCCCCCAGTTCTGTTGAGAAATAATTGACATGCATTACTGTATATATTTAAGGCCTACAGCATGATGATGTGACTTACATACGTCATGAAATAATGACCATAACAGGTTCAGCTAACATCCGTTTTCTCATACAGGTACAATAAAAAGAAAAAAAAATTTTTTGGGGATTAACCAAGATGGCGGAGTAGAAGGACGTGCTCTCACTCCCTCTTGCGAGAGCACCAGAATCACCACTGGCTGCTGGACAATCATTGACAGGAAGACCCTGGACTTCACCAAGGAGGATACCCCGCGTCCAAGGACAGAGGAGAAGCCACAGTGAGACGGTAGGAGGGGCGCAATCAGAGTAAAATCAAATCCCATAACTGCTGGGTGGGTGACTCACAGACTGGCGAGCACTTATACCACAGAATTCCACCCACTGGAGTGAAGGTTCTGAGCCCCACGTCAGGCTTCCCAACCTGGGGGTCCGGCAACGGGAGGAGGAATTCCTAGAGAATCAGACTTTGAAGCCTAGAGGGAATTGATTGCAGGACTTTGACAGGACTGGGGGAAACAGAGACCCCACTCTTGGAGGGCACACACAAAGTAATGTGTGCATCGGGACCCAGGGGAAGGAGCAGTGACCCTGGGGGAGACTGAACCGGACCTACCTGCTGGTGTTGGGGGGTCTCCTGCAGAGGCGAGTGGTGGCTCTGTTTCACCGTGGGGATAAGGACACTGGCAGCAGAGGCTCTGGGAAGTTCTCCTTGGCGTGAGCCCTCCCAGAGTCTGCCATTGACCCCACCAAAGAGCACCGGTAGGCTCCAGTGTTGGGTTGCCTCAGGCAAAACAACCAACAGGGAGGGAACCCAGCCCCACCCATCAACAGTCAAGTGGATTAAGGTTTTACTGAGCTCTGACCGCCACAGCAACAGGGAGGGAACCCAGCCCCACCCATCAACAGTCAAGTGGATTAAGGTTTTACTGAGCTCTGACCGCCACAGCAACAGTCAGCTCTACCCACCACCAGAGCCTCCCATCAAGCCTCTTAGATAGCCTCAACCACCAGAGGGCAGACAACAGAAGCAAGAAAAACTACGATCCTGCAGCCTGTGGACCAAAAACCACAGTTACAGAAAGATAGAGAAGATGAAAAGGCAGAGGGCTATGCACCAGATGAAGGAACAAGAAAAAACCCCAGAAAAACAACTAAATGAAGTGGAGATAGGCAACCTTCCAGAAAAAGAATTCAGAATAATGATAGTGAAGATGATCCAGGACCTCGGAATAAGAATGGAGGCAAAGATTGAGAAGATGCAAGAAATGATTAACAAAGACCTAGAAGAATTAAAGAACAAACAAACAGAGATCACCAATACAATAACTGAAATGAAAACTACACTAGAAGGAATCAATAGCAGAATAACTGAGGCAGAAGAACGGATAAGTGACCTGGAAGACAGAATGGTGGAATTCACTGCTGCAGAACAGACTAAAGAAAAAAGAATGAAAAGAAATGAAGACAGCCTAAGAGACCTCTGGGACAACATTAAACGCAACAACATTCGCATTATAGGGGTCCCAGAAGGAGAAGAGAGAGAGAAAGGACCAGAGAAAATATTTGAAGAGATTATAGTCGAAAACTTCCCTAACATGGGAAAGGAAATAGCCACCCAAGTCCAGGAAGCGCAGAGAGTTCCATACAGAATAAACCCAAGGAGAAACACGCCGAGACACATAGTAATCAAAGTGGCAAAAATTAAAGACAAAGAAAAATTATTGAAAGCAGCAAGGGAAAAACGACAAATAACATACAAGGGAACTCCCATAAGGTTAACAGCTGATTTCTCAGCAGAAACTCTGCAAGCCAGAAGGGAGTGGCATGATATACTTAAAGTGATGAAAGGGAAGAACCTACAACCAAGATTACTCTACCCGGCAAGGATCTCATTTAGATTTGATGGAGAAATCAAAAGCTTTGCAGACAAGCAAAAGCTAAGAGAATTCAGCACCACCAAACCAGCTCTACAACAAATGCTAAAGGAACTTCTCTAAGTGGGAAACACAAGAGAAGAAAAGGACCTACAAAGACAAACCCAAAACAATTAAGAAAATGGTCATAGGAACATACATATCGGTAATTACCTTAAACGTGAATGGATTAAATGCCCCAACCAAAAGACATAGACTGGCTGAATGGATACAAAAACAAGACCCATATATATGCTGTCTACAAGAGACCCACTTTAGACCTAGGGACACATACAGACTGAAAGTGAGGGGATGGAAAAAGATATTCCATGCAAATGGAAATCAAAAGAAAGCTGGAGTAGCTATACTCATATCAGATAAAATAGACTTTAAAATAAAGAATGTTACAAGAGACAAGGAAGGACACTACATAATGATCCAGGGATCAATCCAAGAAGAAGATATAACAATTATAAATATATATGCACCCAACATAGGAGCACCTCAATACATAAGGCAACTGCTAACAGCTATAAAAGAGGAAATCGACAGTAACACAATAATAGTGGGGGACTTTAACACCTCACTTACACCAATGGACAGATCATCCAAAATGAAAATAAATAAGGAAACAGAAGCTTTAAATGACACAATAGACCAGATAGATTTAATTGATATATATAGGACATTCCATCCAAAAACAGCAGATTACACGTTCTTCTCAAGTGCGCACGGAACATTCTCCAGGATAGATCACATCTTGGGTCACAAATCAAGCCTCAGTAAATTTAAGAAAATTGAAATCATATCAAGCATCTTTTCTGACCACAACGCTATGAGATTAGAAATGAATTACAGGGAAAAAAACGTAAAAAGGACAAACACATGGAGGCTAAACAATACGTTACTAAATAACCAAGAGATCACTGAAGAAATCAAAGAGGAAATCAAAAAATACCTAGAGACAAATGACAATGAAAACACGACGACCCAAAACCTATGGGATGCAGCAAAAGCGGTTCTAAGAGGGAAGTTTATAGCTATACAAGCCTACCTAAAGAAACAAGAAAAATCTCAAGTAAACAATCTAACCTTACACCTAAAGAAACTAGAGAAAGAAGAACAAACAAAACCCAAAGTTAGCAGAAGGAAAGAAATCATAAAGATCAGAGCAGAAATAAATGAAATAGAAACAAAGAAAACAATAGCAAAGATCAATAAAACTAAAAGTTGGTTCTTTGAGAAGATAAACAAAATTGATAAGCCATTAGCCAGACTCATCAAGAAAAAGAGGGAGAGGACTCAAATCAATAAAATCAGAAATGAAAAAGGAGAAGTTACAACAGACACCGCAGAAATACAAAGCATCCTAACAGACTACTACAAGCAACTTTATGCCAATAAAATGGACAACCTGGAAGAAATGGACAAATTCTTAGAAAGGTATAACCTTCCCAGACTGAATCAGGAAGAAACAGAAAATATGAACAGACCAATCACAAGTAATGAAATTGAAACTGTGATTAAAAATCTTCCAACAAACAAAAGTCCAGGACCAGATGGCTTCACAGGTGAATTCTATCAAACATTTAGAGAAGAGCTAACACCCATCCTTCTCAAACTCTTCCAAAAAATTGCAGAGGAAGGAACACTCCCAAACTCATTCTATGAGGCCACCATCACCCTGATACCAAAACCAGACAAAGACACTACAAAAAAAGAAAATTACAGACCAATATCACTGATGAATATAGATGCAAAAATCCTCAACAAAATACTAGCAAACAGAATCCAGCAACACATTAAAAGGATCATACACCACGATCAAGTGGGATTTATCCCAGGGATGCAAGGATTCTTCAATATACGCAAATCAATCAATGTGATACACCATATTAACAAATTGAAGAATAAAAACCATATGATCATCTCAATAGATGCAGAAAAAGCTTTTGACAAAATTCAACACCCATTTCTGATAAAAACTCTCCAGAAAGTGGGCATAGAGGGAACCTACCTCAACATAATAAAGGCCATATATGACAAACCCACAGCAAACATCATTCTCAATGGTGAAAAACTGAAAGCATTTCCTCTAAGATCAGGAACGAGACAAGGATGTCCACTCTCACCACTATTATTCAACATAGTTCTGGAAGTCCTAGCCACGGCAATCAGAGAAGAAAAAGAAATAAAAGGAATACAAATTGGAAAAGAAGAAGTAAAACTGTCACTGTTTGCGGATGACATGATACTATACATAGAGAATCCTAAAACTTCCACCAGAAAACTGCTAGAGCTGATTAATGAATATGGTAAAGTTGCAGGATACAAAATTAATGCACAGAAATCTCTTGCATTCCTATACACTAATGATGAAAAATCTGAAAGAGAAATTATGGAAACACTCCCATTTACCATTGCAACAAAAAGAATAAAATACCTAGGAATAAACCTACCTAGGGAGACGAAAGACCTGTATGCAGAAAACTATAAGACACTGATGAAAGAAATTAAAGATGATACCAACAGATGGAGAGATATACCATGTTCTTGGATTGGAAGAATCAACATTGTGAAAATGAGTATACTACCCAAAGCAATCTACAGATTCAATGCAATCCCTATCAAATTACCAATGGCATTTTTTACGGAGCTAGAACAAATCATCTTAAAATTTGTATGGAGACACAAAAGACCCCGAATAGCCAAAGCAGTCTTGAGGGAAAAAAATGGAGCTGGAGGAATCAGACTCCCAGACTTCAGACTATACTACAAAGCTACAGTAATCAAGACAGTATGGTACTGGCACAAAAACAGAAACATAGATCAATGGAACAAGATAGAAAGCCCAGAGATTAACCCACGCACCTATGGTCAACTAATCTATGACAAAGGAGGCAAAGATATACAATGGAGAAAAGACAGTCTCTTCAATAAGTGGTGCTGGGAAAACTGGACAGCTACATGTAAAAGAATGAAATTAGAATACTCCCTAACACCATACACAAAAATAAACTCAAAATGGATTAGAGACCTAAATATAAGACTGGACACTATAAAACTCTTAGAGGAAAACATAGGAAGAACACTCTTTGACATAAATCACAGCAAGATCTTTTTGATCCACCTCCTAGAGTAATGGAAATAAAAACAAAAATAAACAAATGGGACCTAATGAAACTTCAAAGCTTTTGCACAGCAAAGGAAACCATAAACAAGACGAAAAGACAACCCTCAGAATGGGAGAAAATATTTGCAAATGAATCAACGGACAAAGGATTAATCTCCAAAATATATAAACAGCTCATTCAGCTCAATATCAAAGAAACAAACACCCCAATCCAAAAATGGGCAGAAGACCTAAATAGACATTTCTCCAAAGAAGACATACAGATGGCCACGAAGCACATGAAAAGATGCTCAACATCACTAATTATTAGAGAAATGCAAATCAAAACTACAATGAGGTATCACCTCACTCCTGTTAGAATGGGCATCATCAGAAAATCTACAAACAACAAATGCTGGAGAGGGTGTGGAGAAAAGGGAACCCTCTTGCACTGTTGGTGGGAATGTAAATTGATACAGCCACTATGGAGAACAGTATGGAGGTTCCTTAAAAAACTAAAAATAGAATTACCACATGACCCAGCAATCCCACTACTGGGCATATGCCCAGAGAAAACCGTAATTCAAAAAGACACATGCACCCGAATGTTCATTGCAGCACTATTTACAATAGCCAGGTCATGGAAGCAACCTAAATGCCCATCAACAGACGAATGGATAAAGAAGTTGTGGTACATATATACAATGGAATATTACTCAGCCATAAAAAGGAACGAAATTGAGTCATTTGTTGAGACATGGATGGATCTAGAGACTGTCATACAGAGTGAAGTAAGTCAGAAAGAGAAAAACAAATATCGTATATTAATGCATGTATGCGGAACCTAGAAAAATGGTACAGATGAGCCAGTTTGCAGGGCAGAAGTTGAGACACAAATGTAGAGAATGGTCATATGGACACCAAGGGGGGAAAACTGCGGTGAGGTGGGGATGGTGGTGTGCTGGATTGGGCAATTGGGATTGACATGTATACACTGATGTGTATGAAACTGATGCCTAATAAGAACCTGCAGTATAAAAAAACAAACAAAACAACTAATACTAAACTTTCATTGGGTTATTTGTATGGAAATATGTTAATATAAATGTTTCAGACATTACATGAAATTTCTAAAAATCTTATATTTGTATTTGTATGGAAATATGTATGGAAATATGTTAATATAAATGTTTCAGACATTACATGAAATTTCTAAAAATCATATATTTGTATTTGTATGGAAATATGTATGGAAATATGTTAATATAAATGTTTCAGACATTACATGAAATTTCTAAAAATCTTATATGTTCTGGTATAATGTTATAAGTAATAATCCTAGTTATTACTTTAAAATGTATATCTCAGAAATAACTAATTTTCTTGTCAACTGCATTATTATGAACTTTCATCAAATCTTTAACCATGGTCATTCTTAAGTCTTTTGTCATTTACAGACAGTTCTGGGTGTACTCTGATGATTTTGCAAATATGTTCCTATAAAAGGGTTTCATCTTCAAGAAATTCATGGAAAAGACTCTGACAAGTACAGGTTTCTGGTAACTGACTGTACTGCTGAACTGAATGAATAAGCATTTTCAGAACTCTAATGAAAAACTGATGAACTCATAAAAGTGCTAACAAAAGATCAAGATGAAAAAAAAAAATTAATTACATGGGACTGAGTGAACTGATGAGGATGAGTATAATTTCTGTGACTTTCTGTCTGAATTAAAAAAAAAAAAAAAATCCCACAAGGACTCAGAGGCAAAGAATATACAAATCAATTTTCACTGCAAAGTAAAGGAGCTGTTACAGTGGAGGATTACTGGACTGAATGTCAATATTATGACATAGTATGAGTGTGTTTCATGTTTGGTAATTGCAATCAGTGTTGCTTTTGTTGTGGTCATCCATGTACAATGCTTGGTGTCAGTCTATTTATGTCTTGTAAAAATAAAATACAGTGTGTGTGTGTGTGAATAAAAAAAAAAAAAAAAAAAAAAAAAAAAAAAAAAAGAAAATCTCATTGAGAAATTAGGTTAATGAATATAACCCTCTTAACCACACTTCCGTACATTCCATTTGGTTATTTTAAGTATGTGGCTACTTGAGAGAATGACACTCAAATAATTAACTAGTGGCATGGCCCATGCAATGACCAGTCAGAGAAGAAACTGACCAGGTCCTTCTATTTTTGCAGATGCTGAAAATGGGCCATGAGTACTTGGCAGACAACAACAGTAATCATCATCACTATTTATTTTATTGAGTGGCTACTGAGAGTTAAATGCTCTTCATACAGTATTTATCATAACAACCCTCCTAGGTATGTAAATTATCTCCATTTTAGAGAGAATTGAAGTTACATTCAGAGAAATTTCCATGAATTTCTCAAAGTAACTAGTAAGTGATACAAACCACTTCTGTACCAGGCCTATAAAAACCTCCCAGGTGATATTCTACCCTCTCCCATCTCCTTTCAGCCAGCTAGATTTTACCTCCAAGTTTACCTTGGCAGCTCTACATAGAACATGCAGTAACGAATACAGAAATGGAGTTATAGCTGTAGGTTTGCTGCAAAACATGAACTCGAATCCACAGTTATCAACATGAAGATGAAGACACAGGTATCGGGGGCTATGTTCCTTGTTTCAGAAGTAAATTCAGCTGATCATGAATGCCTTTAAATTCTGTTAGCAGATAAAACCCAAATATACTATAAAAAGTATGTGTGCTGTAAGTAAACACAGTGGCTTATTACTATTTCCTTAATTACTTTCCATCCTGAAGAAACCAATTCTATGGTTCAAATTCAACAGCAAATTCTATGTGCCAAATTAAATATCACACGTTACCATAAACTAAATGAGAGACTGGCATTCTTTTCTACTCATAGAAAGATGGAAGATGCAGACTTAATCTGCTCTTCATGGAAATTCATAAATAAAGACAAATTGTTAGTAGCCTCAAACTTTGAAAGAAAAATCTCAGTATTGACTAGTTTCTATGCCTGATAGAAGACAGTCTCACTTTTAAACAAAACAGTTCCCTTATTACCACATATACTGATTTTTGAGGGGTCCTCTACTAAGAAAAAAATGCAATGTGCAAATGTGTCCACGTCAGTTCCCTCCTAATTAGACAGAAAGCATGAGGATAATATAGAGAGAAGAGAATTATCAAAAGGAAAGTTTGGGGGTGCTCCCGGGGACTTCCACCAGTTTTGAAGCTCAAATAGGCTGTGTCCTGTCTCTTTTAGAAGAATGGACTGCCCCCCTTATTTAAGTTGCTTCTTGGATGCAAAAGATGGTTGCAATCCTTGACTTTGCCTCTATTTTACACACTGAAGTTCAAGGAAATCACAGTCTCTGGGACCTAGACTGAAGTGGAGATCCACCAGCTAGTCTTAGCAATGTCTGTTACCCTTGACATTTTCCTAGTTTCCAGCTGTATAGTCCTTCTCAGTCTCTGAAGCACCTTCTCATGTATTATCTCATTTGGTCCTAAACCTGATTAATTTGTAGGACAGGTGTGAAGTTACAGAGAGAAGTGTCAGGACATTTGATGACATTTTACGGTCATACAGCTGTTAAGATGGAATATAAATCACATAATTCAGGTTCAATCCTCTTCTACCAGCACTCACCATTTGTGGGACACTGAATGGGGGATTTCACAAGCATTTCTACACACTCTTCCCTGTAAGAGAATGATGATCTCCACTCATTACATTAGGAGTCACTGCGCCCCCTATAGGTGGAGAAAGCACATTTGCCCCATTAACTTTGCGCAGTGAAAAGCGAACGACCACGATTTATCCAAGTCTGAGCAGAAACTATGAGAGACTTTGTGAGTTTCTGCCAGTTAGTCTTCTCTTTCTTTGCCTCGAGACTGGCACCTCCCACGTAAAAATGGTGTGTACCAGCTCAGGGCAGCTCTTTCACCCGGGTTCTGGATGAGAGGCTTTGTGGAGCAGAACAGTCTGGAAAGTGGCCCCTGCCTACACATGATGTGAGCAAGAAAAAGCTCACACCACAGCTGGAAGGGCAGAGCCTCGTCGGAGCGAACGAAGGTACTCTCTGAAAGCTCTTGTCTTTACCTTCAAAATGACAGCTGCTGGCAGGCATTCCCAAAGAAGCATGAATACAGAAACAGATGAGGCATGGATCAGCCAAGTTACCAACTGCAATGAGATAAGAGCCTCAGGAAAAGCCTCCTGTTCTCCCAGTTCCGGAAGATGAGTTGCCTTGATGTGGAAATGACTTTCCTCATGGCATTTCTACCCCACCTCACTAGAAACTAACGACGTTAGGTATTGTTTCATGGGATGAATATTCTTATTAGAGAAGAAGAAAGGGGCGCTGTACAGGTGAGGCTCTCAAGATGTCTCACACCAGAACAAACAACATGTAAACAGGTAGACATATCTACCGCCAGTAGGAATTAACTTAATCTGTAGGTCTCAGATATTGACCATGGAAACGTGTGGTTGGTATGTTCACAAGGAGCAGAGCTGAGACCTTAATAAATAGAACCAGACATGTCTGGAATATTATGAACCACTTAGGCATGCATATAATAAAACTGTAAACATTAAGGGATGTATTTGTTATTACAATTAGGGAGACAAGATGGAAAAAACTTCACAAGGAACCTGTATGAAATTAAAAGAAGTTGGGAAGATCTACTTTCTTTTCATGCTATAGCAAGTGGCAAATATTTCATGACTTGAAATCTTTTAATTGTCTTAACATTTTTCTTGTTGTTATAACCCACAAGGAAGCCACACGCTGCTACAGAAAAATCTATAATAAGCATTTTCTAAATGATTCTCTATAATCACCATTTTGGTATAAAGGCAAGTTAATTTTATCCTGTACTGACGGAAAACAAGAAGGATCATCTTTCAGTCTTACTGCTATGAGAATTATATTGATGGAAGAAAGTGCAAAGCCATGATATTCAAATTATTTGACTATCATCTAAATTACTTTTGAATAATTAAATATTACTGATTCTGCAACTGTAATTCTAGAGTATCAACTAAAATATGATTCTAATTCTAAGTTACTAATAAAAGAATGACAATTTATATATGACGGGACCAGTTTGAGCTCAAATTTTGTATTATGGAGACATTGCTACATTTATGAATTAAAGCAAGCAACAATCCTAATTGCATTTATGAGTTCAAGTAAGTATCAATTCTAATCACACGCTTAAAGATATTGACTTACACACTTGAGCAATAGAGGAAAATTCTCTATTGAACCACAGTCCACCATGAAGTTTGCATTTTCCTTTTTTATATTTACTAATGTTTTTTATATTCAATTCTACTTTTTTTTAAATTTCAATTTATCAACTTTTAAAAAAGGTTTATCAAAACCTTATGCACAAAGGCAAATTTCCATTTGAAATATATGTTAACAAGTTTGATCCCTAGAAATACTGCTTAAATGATAACAAGTATTAGTCCATATTTATAAGAAACCCAGCAGGTAAAAGAAAAAAAAGAACTGTTAAGTGACCCCACAATCCCTTTTAGTTTTGCAAAATATTAATATTTAGTGCAAAATGTGAAAAAAATGAAAATAATCATCTCAGTCAAAATTACCTCAAAATGATGTGAGTTGTCTGTCATATCAAATATGACTTTTAGTTTCTAAATGCTGGGTAGCATGCTAATCAAGAAGATTCTTCTACAAAAAGAAGATTAAAGATGATTGTGGTTACCCCTGATGGAATGAAAATAATTGCCAACGTTTGAAAGAACAACGGGTATTTTAAATACCTTGCGCAAGAGTGATTTTTAATTGTCAAGTACTACTTTTGAGAACTTTGAATGTGATTGAATTTCTTAAATGAATACTCACTACTATAGATTTATATATGTGTTTCTAAATAATTTACAAAGTTGGCATATTTTATAATTTACTTAATATGTATTTTTTAGAAACTGGAAGGATATGTATCAATTTATTGCCACTTTGGGTCATAGAAATAGAAATGATTTTTATTTTCTTTATATTTATATTCCAAATTTTATTTTACAGCTGTAAATAGATTTCAAAGTCCTCATATAATCAGAAAAGTAAACAGCTCCCCTTGTCCTTAAGCCTTTTTTAAAAAATTTTATTGAAATACAGATGACTTACAATGTTGTGTTAATTTCTGCTGTACAGCAAAGTGATTCAGTTATATATAATATATTATTTTTCATATTCTTTTCCCTTATGGTTTATCACAGGATAGTGAATATAGTTCCCTGTGCTATACAGTAGGAACGTGTTGTTTATCCATTCTATATATAGTAGTTTGTATCTGCTAATCCCTAACTCCTAATCCATCCCTCCCCTTCCCCTTCCCCCCCTTGGCAACTACAAGTCTGTTCTCTATGTCTGTGAGTCTGTTTCTGTTTTGTAGATAGGTTCATTTGTGTTGTATTTTAGATTCCACATATAAGTGATATCATATGGTATTTGTCTTTCTCTTTCTGACTTACTTCATTTAGTATGATAATCTCTAAGCCTTGGTTTTAATTGACTAATATCTTTATCATAAATGTACACAAAGTCCAATGGATGCAAGACTTTGATGCGTATATGACAAAGCAGGAACCTGCATTAGATATTCTTATATGTATAAGATATTATTTGTCGAGACTAAGACTAAGGCCTCCAGGAAGAAAGAATAATCAACAAGTTCACATGCTTCTGTTTGTGCTGGTTGAGTTCTTCTTATGGTGACTTGCTTCTGCCTTATGATCATAACAGCTATCAATAAATTAAAGTCTTTAAATCTTCCATTTCTCAACAGAAAACTAGCTGAAATCCGCAACAGGGAATCATCTAGAAAATGCTTATTTGTTTAAAAATGAAACTTAAGGAACGTGTCTCAGAATGAAAGCAACAAAATCCACCTGTTCATCATTGTTCCAAATGATGACTGATCTGGTAATGCTAATGACGCATGGGTTTAAATTTAAAACTTATACACAAAACATTATTTGTGGGTAACTTTGTAAAACTGTAATACAAATATGCTTCTTGCTCAATATTTAGTTATATCTCCTTTTTTTCCAGCCAAGGATCTCTTAAGAATGGAATTTTTTTAATTTTTAAAATTTATTTTGTTTGTAAATTGTTATTTTATATTGGAGTATAGCTGATTTACATTGCTGTGTTAGTTTCAGGTGTGCAGCAAAGTGATTCAGTTATACATATACATATATTTATTCTTCTTCAGATTCTTTTCCCATATAGGTTATTACAGAGTATTGAGTGGAGTTCCCGGTGCTATACAGTAGGCCCTTGTTGATTATCTTATATATGATAGTGTGTATATGTTAATCTCAAACTCCTAATTTATCCCCCCCCCCCACCCTTCCCCTTCTTGATAGCAAAAGGTAGTCATTCAAGATTTATTGTCACCCCTGATAGTTCTTGGCTCACGGTTATGAATGCATGTCAGGATCTTCGCCAGACATGTGACATGTCCTTGAGGATCTGTGCCAGAAATGAGGAAGGCCCCCCTGCCATGCTGTCCAGAACACTTAAGCAACGACCCTCATCATGATTAGTGGCTGGCCACCAAAAGTCCTGCCTAACTCCTGCTACGCTAACATGGACCTTAACGATTGCTTCTACAGATACACATAGGTTTTAAAAGACTGAAATGAGTACCATACCAGTGAGATCACAAATCACACAAAAAAGGCAAGAACACTTTTAAATATGCTTTGAATTTAAGACAACCACCGTAAACGTATTAATTTTGCAAATAGGGCAATGATCCCAGAACATAATGTTAGCCCAACAGAGCTTACTTTCAAAAAAAAAAAAAAATTTTTTTTTTTTTTTTTTTTAAAACAAGGTTAGCTCTCTTTAACCAATGAACCCACACTGAATTCTGTGACCAACGCAGGGATCTTGTGGTCAGCTCTGTCCTACGCCCTTAACAAATACCAGGAAAAGTGGATCAAGGTGAGTGCGCAAATCTCTGACATCTGTTCTCAGCCTTGAGCGTCAGCAGCTACAAGCTGTTCCATGTGGCAGCCCGTGTTTTGCAGGACTAAGTCCGTCTCGTCGCAAAGAAAAATCTGTGACCAAGAGGAGGTAGTCTTCACTAGGTCAGGCATTCATGGAAGAGAAGTTCAGAACGGGTATGGATGGCTTTGTCATTCATGTGTTTGTACCCAAACCAAACACTCATCCCTGAAAGCCCAGTAGAGGTTGAGTCCTATAAACCCAACCATGTAGGTCAGGAATTGGAGGACCACTCTGAGTATAGAATGCACCTGTATGGGCCCCCAGAATGATCCTGACTGTGAACATTCATCTTAACCTTATTCCCTACCATGAATTTACCTAATCTATCAGGAAGTCTGAAGAGTTAAATTAGGACTAAACAGCAAGCAGCAGAAAAAAAAATCACAATCACAGACAGGATAATCATCCCTCACAAGAGGAGCTGGGAGGCAAAATGACAAATAGCAAAATCAAACCACGCAATTTTCTACCACTACATTTGGCTTTAACCATTTTTTCTTATAATTTTTAATAGTTATTTCTACTCTGTTTTCTCTAGAACTCATAAAACATAATGGTTCCCTCATCTCAGCGGTCTGTGACTTCTGAATTTGGGAATCAAGTCATGCCGCTGTTTAAAGCGCACACCATCCCTCAAACATCGGCAGGTGAAATTTGATGGTGGGGAAGCTCTCGTGTTTTAATTGCCGCGTCAGTACAGCCAAATGAGGCTGGAGCAGCGATGCTGGGAAGAGTCACAAGATCAAAGCCGAGAGAAGAAAATATGCTTTTGGCTAGAGCACGGCCGAGCTGGACGGGGACAAAGCCAGTGGACAGACCACGGCCTTACGAAATATAGAGTCCAGACCACCAGCTGGTAGGGATGGTAGGGGCGGTTTCTATTTTGGAAGCACTAGAGGTAAGAGGGCAGGTGAGGCCCCATCTCGCATTCACCACCGCGCTTGCTAAAATGACTGGCAGGGATAACCCACACTAGCATGGAGTTTCTAAGCGGCGGGACACAGGACTCATCATTTGGCACTCCACTCAGCTCAGCAGGCTTTGCACGTCTGCGAGTTCGGAGGAGAAAATATGCTTCATTCAGAAATACAAGTGAAGCTCAGACAAGGGACTGCGTCTTCAATAGGGTCTGTTTGAACGTGATTTCTTATGAAGCGGGAAGGAAACAGTCAAGGAAACAGGGATAGAAGAGAGATGGCCTCCTTTCTGGGCCAGAGGTGTGGCCCTGGCTTGTTCCTGGCTCCCTGAGCTCACAGTGGGGATCGGGGCTGTGCTCTCTGCAGTGGTGACAACCTCATCCAATGTCAAGTCCTTTGCACTCCCGGTTCCGTGTGTGGCTGGATACAGGGCCAGAGGAAGGTGGCCAATGGCAGCAGGGTTGTCAGCTGCTGAAAATACAGCACAGGCCTCCCAAGGACCAGGTAGGACCGCAGAGCCAACTGAAATTAGCAAAACGAGGCAAATATGGGCTCAGGATGGCAATAAACCACGACAAGCTCTGTTTGCCTGGAAACTTTTGAATGTGATCATTTATTACTGGTCTATCCTCCAGTTTGACCTACTGGAGTAATAGTAAAATTGAAAATAGTCATAAAGGAAACGGCATCTCCGAAAAGAGAAATCCGCAAATAATGATGCTTCAATTACAAATGAACTAAAAATATATATATATATATCTTTCAAATCCTTAACTTTCACCCTATTATGTGAGCATTGCCTCATTTCACTGTAGGTAAGTAGACCTTCTTATATATAAAATGCATACTTTTTTTGAAACTTACTAAGATACAAGTTAAATTACTGTGATCTAGCACCATATTTAAAGCAACTCAATGTTCGT
Organism: Balaenoptera musculus; assembly: GCF_009873245.2. NCBI lineage: Eukaryota > Metazoa > Chordata > Mammalia > Artiodactyla > Balaenopteridae > Balaenoptera > Balaenoptera musculus. Next base: position 8,534,361 of record NC_045805.1, on the reverse strand, counting down.
GTCTAAAAAGTAGATTATTTACCCTTCAACTTTATTATTTCCATTCATTCATACATTTATTCATTCACTCAACCAATACTGGTGGAGTACTTTGAGTTCCAAGCAATTTAACACCTAGGAGTTCATTGACTAGAGAAAACAGGATCCTTGCATTGAAGCTTAAATTCTACTGCTGGTGGGGAAGAGGGGGTGGGGAGGTAGATAACAAGCCAATGAGTAACTATAAAATAATTCTGGGCTTCCCTGGTGGCGCAGTGGTTGAGAATCTGCCTGCCAATGCAGGGCACACGGGTTCGAGCCCTGGTCTGGGAAGATCCCACATGCCGCGGAGCAACTCGGCCCGTGAGCCACAATTACTGAGCCTGCGCGTCTGGAGCCTGTGCTCCGCAACAAGAGAAGCCGCGATAGTGAGAGGCCCGCGCACCGCGATGAAGAGTGGTCCCCGCTTGCCACAACTAGAGAAAGCCCTCGCACAGAAACGAAGACCCAACAAAGCCATACATACATACATACATACATAAAAAGAATGTAAGCAGAGAAGAATAGCATTAAAAAAAAAATTAAAAAAAAAATAATAATTCTGTTAGTGATAAGTAAAAAAAAGAGAGAAGAAAAATATATTTGCGCAAACACCAGCGTGCTAGGGGTTAGGAGCGCAGGGGCGCAGGCTGCTCCCGTTTCGGAGCGTGGTCGGGGAAGGCATCGCTGATAAGGTGCCAGGTGACCAGACGTGTGATGAAAGTCAAGGAGAGGTGCCTGTCCTTGCTGGAGACGGATGGTCCAGGTGATGGCTCCAAGGAGCGTGCTTGGCGTGTTCAAAAGGAACAGCCGGGGGCCAATGTAGCTGGAATGAAAGACAGGAGGCAGATGGCAGGATAGGAGAACAGACCCTGGAATATTTCACAGGGCAAGGTGATGAGTTGGGCTTTTATCCCACAGGACGTGGAGAGCCGCAGAAGGGTTCTGAGCAGAGGAGTTCCACGATCTGGTCTGAACAGGCAACGAGCCTTGCTGGTCACCACAGTGAGGCGCTGCCGTGACCCGGTGAAGCCTCGGTGTTGGCTTCAATGTGTGGTAATAGAGGTCCTGACGGGAGAGTGGCTTCTAAATCTGCTGTGAAGGGTGTCTCGGTCTGTCCCAGCTGCTGCAACAGAACACCACGGGCTGGGTGGCTTACCGAAAACAGAAATGTGTTCCTCATAGTTCTGGAGGCTGAAGTCTGAGATCAGGGTGCCTGCCTGGTTGGGTGAGGGCTGGTTTATAGATTATCAACGTCTAGCTCTGTCCTCACATGCTGGAAGGGACCGGGGAGCTCTCTGGGGTCTCCTTTAATAAGGGCACAAATCCAGTTCATGAGGGCCTGTTCATGAGGGCCCCATCCTTATGACCTAAACACCTCCTAAAGGACCCACCTCCTAATACCACCATTTCTGGGGGCTAGGGGATGGGAGAAACACATTCAGACCATAGCAAAGGTAGAGCCAATGTGATTGGCTGTTGGATTGAACATAGGATCTGAGAGAAAGTCAAGAAAATGACTTATTATTCGGGGTGTTCAAGTGTTGAATTTCCATAATACGCACCAGCACTGTAATTAAAGACTACTCTTCAGCATCAAGGTAAGGAACTCTAGTATGAATTTATATTGTTAATAGTTAATTATCTTGAACAATCTTCACAATAAATTTTTAATTATTATTTATAAAACAAAGTCCTCAAGTCTTCCTCGTGGAGTGATGGAAAGTACCCTTCAGGCATTTACAAAGTTAAATATGCTACAATGTCTTTTCCATCATGAGTTAATGTATTTCCTTAACAAGTCTGCTTTCAGGAGGTCGGGAAATACGTAGTTTAATGTGTGATGCCCTTGAAAACAGGGCAATGATCCACGGGCTGAAGAAGTTATATCCTACAGGATTGGGAACTAGATCACATTCACCTGTTTATTTTAATTTACCATTTAAAAATGTATTCCAGTTAAATACTCTGAATCTTATTTGACTGAATTCTGAAAAATACTGCCATTCTTTTCCTTGCGGAGGCGTTAAAAGGAAGGGGCCACACTTGAATGACAAAAAGCATGAAATCAGAGGAGCTGGGTTCAAATCTGGCATCTCCCACTTCAAATTTGTGTGCTTTTGTTTCCCAATTGTTGAAATGAGATGTTAACTCTGGTGATCCCGAAGGTCCTTCCTAGCTCTCATATTTTATATTGATTAATTAATATGTTAATTCAATGATTTAGAAAATAGATATTAACTCTGTTTTCTATATTTTGCTAAATGCTATGTATATAAAAATGAGTAGGATAATCAGCTACTGACATCAGGGAGTGTGATCTTATTGTCAAAACAACATATGTGTAAAATTCTATCCTTAATAGGCCAGTAACTTCCAAAGATTGTATGTTGTTCATCTTATAAGAGAGGTTGCCAATGTCAGAACAACTAAAATAAACATTTTAAAAAGTTAAGTAAAGGGGTTTGGATGCAGTATTACAACAGAGAATGAACAAACGAAGATCAGTATGGGAACACATACAACTGAGCATAAATCAAGGCCCTGGGATTTCTATGGCAAAAATGGCAGGGTAATGGGATGTGGAACTTTCATCATCTGAAATAAGAGGAACCATCCCATTTAAAAGGAAATTAGTATGTGTATAACCGAATCACTTTGCTGTATACTAGAAACTAACACAATATTGTAAGTCAACTATGTTTCAATTAAAAAAGGAAATTAGTATTTACATGAAGAACATTAAATACCTTCAATAGGTTTGCAAAAGCTATAGGAATGACTATTGCTTTAAGGCACATTCCGCAAAAGAAGATGACAAATTGTAATTTCTTCTAAATTCTTTACCACAAAGACACTCATTTTTCTCCCCATTGTTCTCTTCAGGAAAAGTGCATCATTTAAATTCCAATAGGTTACCAATACCTTTTGCTTTTTTCTTTCGACTTTCTACTACCCCGTTTGAAATTAGGATACAAAGGAAGACTTGAGAATCTCCAGAAAGAAGTATTAACAGCTAAATTCTTTACAGAGATCAACTGAAACTCACTCCTGAATCCATGAAATTGGGCCACGTCCTTCTAGCACTAGATCCTAACAAGCAGATGGGGTTCTAAGCATGTTACATGCATTAGAATTATTTAACCTTCCTAATAGCCCTATGTAGAAAGATTCAAATATATGTTCATTTTACAGATGAGGATGTAATGCCGAGAGGTTAGGTGTCTTCTCCAGGGACAGAAGTTAATAAGGAGTCAGAATTCAGAACCAAAGACAATGTGATCTGCTCTGCAATACAGGCTCAAGTTCTGTGTGTGTGTACATATATATATATATATAACCCCATAAACATAACTTATTTCCTGTTTTGTCACTCATCTCTTTCTTCTGTTTTGGGAAATACAGAAGACAACTGAACTTCATGTCAAAGAATCTAGAAGTACCCAATTAGAGACAGACCATTTGATTCAACCAATGAATAAGTTTCGTATTCATTCAAAAATTAATGTCTACGGTTACAACAGCTTTTAAAATGGTTCTTTTGACTAAACTGCCAATTACACAAGTTGCTTAATCCAATAACCCTTCTCACGTTGCTTTTGAGAAGAATCTGGGTTGGCATGCACACATGTTAGTATAGGCAACTGCATGCATGACTAAAAACCTTACAGAATTTTGTGTTTTTAAATTATTTGAATGGTATTTAATTGTCCGTGAAGAGTGATAAGAAAAAAACCCTATGACAGAAATCACACTTAATGAAATTTTGCTTTTGAAACTAACAACTGCGTGCTTCCCTTGGAGAACAGCAGTAATTTCTCCCTTGAAAAGTAACTGGCTTTTGTTTTTATGGTATAATTACAATAACTTCAGATAAGTAAAAGGATGTCATAGAGACATGCCCCAGAGATAATTACTCTTAATATTTGGTTGCATGTCCTTCTAGGTGTCTATCCATAGATTATGTGTCTATAGGCGTATACGCATATGAGTTTTAAATATAAAGGAATTTTTACTGTAGGTACTGTTTGCTAATGTGTCTTTCACTTAAGGTGTCATGAAAATCTTTTCACGTCAATGAGACCTTTCTTGTTCTTATAGACAGAACAGCATCCCACCTATAGTGCCTTCACTGATGCCCCCCAGTAAACATCTGGTTTGTTCACAACTATTAAACGTTTTAAACACCACTGCAGAAAGCATCCTTGAACATACATCTTTCCTCAATTGTTTATTTTTTTAAATAGCCTAGATTTGAAACTTGTGGATGAAACTAATCAAACTTATTAAGACTTTTCATACATATTGCCAAGTTGCCTTCCCCCAAATATTTACACTTCCCCCCTACCCCAAAGGGTGCTAATCACTCTCCCTGTAACCCCGATAAATATAAGTCATTTTAAGAGAAAAAGGGTTCTTGTATTAATTTAAGGTGCATTACCATCATGACTAAAAACGTTACCTTCTCACATTCTCCGTAATTTTACTCCCTCGCTTATGAGTTCTCTTCAAAAAGCAGCAAAATTACTCAATACTTCCCTTCTGCTTTGTTCAAATTTTCTAATCTAATCCCAGTTTAAAAATGGTCATTCCTCACCAGGCATCAAAGAGCCTAATATATTTAATTTGCAGCTTAAATGTCAACTGGAAATCAGTAATCCATTTTACATTCTTAATAAATTACTTGTGAACGTCGTCCTGATTTTGGCAAAATTTGCCTTTCTTCTTCTATGTGCTCAGTTCAGAAATAGAAAAATTTTAATAATTTAATCTGAATGGGAAGAAGGTCATGTTTTCCTGCTTCTCCATCAGAGGCCCAGGAGGAAGAGGGCTGCACAGAAAGCCGTCTGCCCTTCGCACGAGGGTGCTGCCCACCGTGGGACCACAGAGGGACAGTGAACTTGAACGTAGCAAGGTCTGTAAGGTGGAGGTAGGCACATTGACTTAATCATTTTTATTTTTTAAATCACTACAGTTTCAGCACAGCTCCCTCTGCATCGAAGAGGTAGAGGAATTGCTGAATGAATGACTATGTGAAGCTGGGCCAGCGACACCCACCCGAACAGTGAGGACCAAGGAGGTTCACTGGGGGGAGGGGGCACACCCACATCCACTGGTTCCACCTGGTAGCTGACCCAAACCCACATCACACATCGTGTCCACAGGATGTCAAGGTCGGTGGGTGGGCGTGGGTATGTGTGTGTGTGTGCACACGAATGCATTCAACAAACAGCAACGTGGGTCCTATAGCCTGAATGTCTGTGTCCCTCCAAAATTCATAAGTTGGAAACCTACCCCCCAAAAGTGATAGTGTTAGGAGGAGGGGCCTTTTGGGGATGACGAGGTCATGAGCATGGAGCCCCCATGAATGGGATTAGCGCCCTGATAAAGGAGACCCCAGAGAGCGCCCTCACCCCTTCTATGGGAGGACACAGCGAGAAGACACCACCTATGAACCAGAAAGCAGGTCCCTACCAGATACCAACCCTGCCAGAGCATGGACCTTGGGCTTCCAGCCTCCAGAACAGTAAGAACTAATGTCTGTTGCTTACAAGCCACCCAGCTTGTCCTCTTTGGTTACAGCCGCCCTGATGGGCTCTGACAAAGAGTAGTTGGCTCTCCTTGTATTTGATGCAATTTAAGAGACTAAACAATAGCATAAATCTAACTAACCCAGAGCACACAAGAATACGTAGTTATGGTTTTCTGAAGTGATAGGAGGATGTTTTATGTATTAATTAGGTGAAGCATTGATGACGTGACAGTGACTCAAGACCTAATGGCAAAAATGCTCCGATAACACGAAATAGATTCCCCTCAAAATTCCAGTGTTTAGCCATCTTTGTGTATTGGGTGGGTTCTTTGTTACTATTCTAGGCCCGAATTACAGCTGAATCCTCTCTCACACACACGATTCTAAAGGAAACTTATTGCCCTTCACAAAGGGAGTAAGAACTACCCCATTTCGGAAACTATAGGTAATATTTTGTAATAACCTATATGGGAAAAGAATGTGAAAAAGAATGTGTGTATGTATGTATGTGTGTATAACTGAATCACTTTGCTGTACACCTGAAACTAACACAGGATTATACATCAACTATACTTCAATTTAAAAAAAAATTATATAAATCTAAAAAAGAACTACTCCATGTCATTTAAATAATGCCCAATCAGCAAAAAGAAAAGGAATTTGTGGAATATATAGAAATAATTGTTTGTAATTCATGACAAAGTGATTGCAACAGGCTTGTAACCGGTGTTTCATGAGCATTCACTGCTGTGGACAAGACCCCAGGGCAGGCAAGGTCAAAGAGTTATCCCATTTCACCTCCATCCTGACACACAGGAAACCTACAGAGAAGGCGGGGCTTGGTTGAGGTCACCCTGCTAACAAATTAGACAGTGGACCTGGGTCTCCTGCCAGGCCTGGACGTGCAACACCAAGGCCTACCTATACCACAGAAGATTTCTCTAGAGAAGGAAACTGCAAACCATAGGCATCAACTCACATGCTGCCTAAAGTCAGATGGTGGCTAAGCAGGTACTTGGATTTCTCCCCCACTGTCTCTTTGCTAAGTGATTTGAGCCAGGTTTGCTTGATGACCCTTAATGAATTACACGCAACAAAGAGTCAATTTCCTGTCAAATGGCAGGGGTGACTCATTCACAAGTGAAAGAAGTAGAAGACTAAGTATTCATTTGGGTCCTTAACTGATATTTTTTTTCTCTTTCCTAGCATCAGGACCACAAAGAGATTGGGATTTATATGGGAAATGGTACAATGGTGGTGTTATTTTTGAAGGCAGAAGGCCTGCCTACTGCCATAAAAACCCCTTTCATCAATCTACTTCTGGGCCTGTGATTTCGCATTAGAAACTATCCCTTTTAGACAACAGATTTTAATGACCAGGAGTTCTTGTGAAAAACAAGGAGGAAAAATATCCTTAAAATATTGCATGCAGTTATTATAAATAATAAATTGAGCATAGAGTTGACAGTTTACTTACAAACCAATGTGAGAATTATTAGTGGCAATAAGGGCAACAAGGAAGTGCGTTCTGACAAGAAAATCAGCTGCACAAAAAACATCGTTTAGAAAGAAAAAGGGCATTGGGGGTCAGCAAAGGGCATAGGATATTTAGGATATGGCCTAAGACTAATTTGGTTTCTTCACATTTGAGTTTGAGGAACAAAAGGACTGCATGCAAAAGTTAAAGCCTAGTAGAAAACCCTTTCTTGGAGGTACCATCCCCACTGTTATCACTGTAGTTCATATAGAGAGAAGGGGAGGTGGGCAGAAAAGAGCCCAGACACCAAAGAGGAAAACCCAGGGTTCAAGTCAGCCCCTATTCACTTGCTTTCTATCTATGCCCAAGAAAATTCTTTAATCTCTAAACTGATTTCCTTATTTTTAAGACTGAGATACTAACGAGGATTTAGCAAAACATCACAATTATCTAGAAAATAGAAACCACCAGCTGAAAGTTAGCTGAATATGATCACAGACACACACACACAGACACACACACACAGAGACACTCTTATATCCAGACTATGGAGACAGTATTTTCTTAAAATATTCAACTGAGCTGAAAAGATGAAAGTTTCTCACTCAAGAGGATATTTTAAAATACAGTATGTCTACAGCACGTAAAATATATTAATCTTACTAAAAGAAAACCAATATACACCTTTTATTAAAAAAAATTAGTCTTACATGGAAACTAAAAGCTATACAACCTTTTCTTTAAAGTAAAAATTGTTCATCAATCTCAGATCATTTTCTAAAATGTTACTCATTTTCTCTGATTTATCTGAAAAGCCGTCATGTTTGTAGCACAAAGTAATTTAACCTGAAAATTAGAATTGGTGGACTTTAATGACTTCACACTTATTTTCAGATAAGAAACATTTCCTATTTGTCTCAGATCCACAAGCCCATACAATCTATTAGTGCCTCCATAACACTATGACATAAAATAAATGGGGCACAGGGAAAAGGAAAAGCAATTACCTGTTTCAAATCTGTTATCACCTTTGAACTCTCAATGCAGAGATACAAAAGTGTGTGTATATACACAAGGGTCCACACAAAGCACACACATGCCTACACACACACAAGCGTGTACACATGGCATAGAACCTAGAGCAATTAACCTATCACTCAACAGTCTCTTCACATTGGATTTACACAGCATTTCCCTCGAAGGTTGGAAGGCTCTCAAGCACATGTAACACACAGCACTATGGTTTATTCCCATCTTCATATGAAGAAGTTATGTCTAAAGCTAGACAGGTATTTTGAAATGGAAACCAGTTTCCTGACTTAGATCACAGAAACTGAATTGCTTAAATATTTCTAATTCTTCATTATAAAGTTAACAAACTATTAAGGGGATCCAGTCACTTACTCAATACTCAACACATATTTGAGAGCTCACTTTGTCTTCACACTATGAGGATGGAAATCTAATACAAAGCAGAAGTACTATACCTAAACGTCCTTAGTCAAGGAAGCGTTTTTAGGATTGTGAGGTGTTATTTCCTTACATCATCTCAAGTACCCAGACCAGCTTGTTAACTCTAGACAACTGTCTTTATCATAGTGCTAAGACTATAAAAACAAAACTCCAGTTCAGTGCATAGCAGTTCAGCGCTGAATACATGATTGTTGTAATCTTGTTCAAGATAATCTATACCGACCGTCCTCTTTCTGATCTATCGCTGTTTCCAAAGGACTCATTTTTAACTGTATCCAATAAATTCAGAGTCCCTAATAATTTGTTTGTACGTTACCCTTTATAAGCTTAGATTGAAAACCTAGCCCGAGACATTTTCAAATTGCAATATTAAAAAAAAAAGTATCACTATTTCAGTCAAGTAATTCCTAAAACAATCTTGGAATGAAGGAAACGTAAATCTACACAGCATTCTGGAGTGTTCCTAGTTCATAGACCACCTGTCTGAACCCAAACTGCATAGAAGCCAGCCTAGAAAGGGCTTCCTTTGTGACTGGTAAAAATCAACTCCAAAGTAAGCCAAGTAACCAAAAAGTCTTGTTTTTGTGCTCAAGTTCCACATTCTACATCTAAGTATTTTGAGACTTGAAAAAGCAAGAGGAATGGTTGACCCATCCCTTAAGTCTACCCTGAGCTTCCAAGTGAGTATTTTTCTTCAGGGGGGAAAAAAAAAAAAAAAAAAAAAGAAGGGGCCCCACCTACCCCTTTCCTTCTGAACTTCATCACATGGAGGTAATTTGAAGAAGCAAATCACCAGCCCCAATATTCAGTGCAGCCCAAGAATGCTGGCTATTTAATTTCTATAAGAAAAATATTTAAGCTGGTTACAAACCACTCTTTTATGCTCTCCGTCTGTATTGATGATGCTAAACTACACTAAATAAAAGAATTTTCATTCCTCCATGTCAGCAAAATATTATTTGATAATGTTCAATAGACCATAGTTAAAAAAACAAAACCTAAAGTATAAGAAACAGGGTCTAGCAATTAATGAGTCTACAATGGACACCCCACCATCTGAGAGTCGGCTACTATTGAGTTAATTCTACTTTAGAAGTATCTTGATTCATCTGTCATTTATCACGTGGGAAAGATCATGACTACGTTTTTTTTTCCCCCCAGGATTCCAGCATAAGTGCATGTCTACCCTGCATTATTATGAGAACCCAAAGGAAAAAGTTAGACAAGAAATTCATTTTTGTCTCTTGAGCTGCTGACATTTGATCAACTTTTAATTAGTTTGATTTAATCTTATGTTGGATACTAATAATAGGCCTATTTAAAAGCCGATGGCAAATTTATTCAAAGCAGTTTTTCTAAATTTTACCTGATATATTCCTTAACACTCCATAAATGATTTCTAATAGGTTTCTAAGTTTTTATTAATTGATTATACTTTAGGCTTGTTATTTTAGAAAGAGATTTATGACTAATTATATGATTTTTAAAAATCTGAAACATGTTACAAACTTTTTATGGAAACGAAGACAAGCTGTATGTTTATCACCATCTGCTCTTTTGCCATTTTGATTTATCCCAGCTACTGTGCACACTTCTATACAAATAGATAAATATATATAAAATCGTTAGGTGCTTTTAACTTCTTTCCTTTGATAAAGTATAGAAATTGATACAGGTTTTACCAAAAAAATATTCAAATTCCAGATGGAAATGAAATAGAAACCAGAGAGGATTCCAATATTATTTAATAGAGCCAAAGATATGGCAACCCTGTCGTTCTTCTGGGTTTCTAAATATGTAAGACTGATCGTTTTGATAAAGCAAGTATCTCTCCATGGACATGGCGTGTAAACATCTAGGTGAGTTACACGTCAACTAGACTCCACTACTAGGTTTCAAACTCAATACAGCTTCCAGGCAGCACTGTGACACTCTCCCTCCCCATCTATGGCCCATTCCACGAACAACCACCCTGAAAATGTTAAGTGTTAGCAATAAGGACCTGGGTGCACTGCTTGGTGATCCCTGTGTTGGAAATGCTCTTCCCCGGACCACCTTATGACTAATATCTTACAGCTCAAAGGGCATCCCCTCAATCTGTCCTTCATCACCCCAGTCATCCTCTACCACTTTACCTCGATTAATTTCCTTCTCGGCATGCATCATTGAAGAGTATGTTATTTGCTTGCACATTTTTAATTGTTTATTATTTTATCTCCATGAGAGTCTTCATTGTGTCTCTTCTGGTTTATCACTTCACCTCCCGTACCTAGACCAATGTCTACAGGATTCCCACTCAATATTTGTTAACTGAAAAAATGTAGTATTGATCTTCTAAAATATATAAAATTTGGTAGCTTATTTTGATAAGGTTTCTCTTGGTTAGTTCATCTTTGGACAACTCTTAGGGTCCTATGATCATTTAGAATATGCACAATGATGACAGATCACTATAGTATGAACCTGGATTGGATTTTGCAGGAACTGCCAAGTCACCAAGGGTCACATCAGCAGTTCCTGTGCCTGAAACAAAACAAACAAATCTGGAGACCATTCACAGGGTCTACTCTAGGTGACTAACCACTGCCTTCATCTGGAAAGATCCATCTTAAAGAACTCAAGCCCATATCTTATAAATACCCTTCTCTACTTATCCCTTTTGAGATACTACTAAGACTCATGAATACAGCGTTCTCCCCCAGAATTAGGAAATTCAATGAATTAAGCCTTGCTTGCTGCACAGCTTGAAACTCAGGTGGTCTATAACCGAGCATCCTAAATGGAGAAAGATTTGAGAGGACTTTAGCAGAAGAGAAAGAGTGGGCAAGACTCATATGGTGCTCTGGTTGAGCTGAAGCCTAATTTATATTCTGGTTGGGGAGCCAAGCAAAAATCTCAGAATAGGGTTTTCTTCATGTGTATTTATTTCTGAATCCTTCTACTCTTCTACTTAGCTTCTCTTATATCCAACAGAAGCAGGTTTTGATTGTTTGAGTTTCATAGCCAGAAGCATTGCCTTGAGGAGGGGTTAAATTATCATTTGTTGTGTCTCAGTTATTATTTTAGCTAAAGTAGTAGATCCAAAATGTAGTTTATGGACCATCTTATTGTTCTGAAGAGAACTGGGGAAGAATGTCGTCACTGCCTTTCCAGTATCACAGGGAAGCCCAAAACGTATTTCTGACTTCCATCCTCAGAGAAAATGTTACAGGATCTTTCACATTACCTTACAGTTAATCTATTTAAAATACTAGTGCATGAGTACTGGAATAGATACAGTGAGCTAGAATAAATTCTGCAGGAAAAGAAACCGCAGGAACAAATCCATTTTCTATTTCTAGCAGCGATAGCACTCGTTTCAGTAACACCAGAAGGAGATTAAAATAATGCAATTCTGTTTCCAAAAGGATTTACCTCCCTGTTCAGGCATTTCTTCCCAACAGGGATGCCAAACAAATATCAAAGGATCAATAACTTTGTTGAATTTCACTAGTCTTCTGACTTGGATTTAATTCATATGAAAGAAAGTAATGATTTTCCCTTTTTGGGGGGGTGGGGTTGTTCCAACAATTAATTATTGATAGCTTTTAATGCTGTTGAATATACTAAAACAACAGAATTAATGCTGCGTAGATGTTCCAAATAAATTTCAATTTATCACTCAGGGACTGGCAACATTTAACACCAAGACTGATTTTCAGTTCTGAGTTATTTGTCTTTCCTTCCATGAAAAAGTAACCGGATGGTGGTTGGGGTGATGGCCATGGGTGTGGTGCAGGTGGCCTGGGAAAAGGCCCACTAGACTGGTCATTACAAACCATGGCTCTAACTCAAGCCCAAAGTTCCCTTGCATCCTGCACTGCCATTCGGAGTATTCACGATTCATCCGCGGAATAGATCCAGGCACATCTCGCTCTCTATCTTTACATGCACTCTGTTCTCGTCACATGGGGCGCCATATTATTCATGTTCTCCTGCTTTAAAAACATGTCTTTTCTCCCTCTTCTCTCTCTTCAAGAGGAGGCTCCTGGAAAACCAGGCAAAACCTAGTAATCTTGTTGCCCATATAAATTAACATGTTTTCTTGTACATACCAGTTGCAAAACACATCTTCCTTGGAGTTATATAACTTTATAAAAAATGAATTTATTGGCTTAATTTTGGGGCAGATAGTAGCATAAATATTAGTACTGTGCCAATCAGATCTAAATTTTAAGAATTAATGTTTATATTTATACACTGGGAAATGTACATAGGCTGCTGGAAGAGGAATAATACATTCATAAACATATATTTCACATATGCATTTTATTAAATCATAATCACCACGGTGAATTAAACCTTTAGCAACACAAGTGTGTTTCTACTCCTATTCATAGTTACAGAATCGTATTGTTAGTTATGAGAATGTAAGTTTTTCCTTTTATAGTAGTAGGTCTATAAAGACTTGTCTCAGTTGTGCTTAGTGTGGAGAAAATAGTCATATTAGACAACATGCAGAAATGTTTGAAAAAAACTACTGAATAAAATTAAATATAACAAATATTCAAATTCTACCATTTCAAGAAATATAGATTATATATGTATATATATATATGCATACATATTTAAAACAAATACGCATATGTTTATTTACCTTGCCAAAGTTAAATGACTTGCCCAGCGTCTAAAATTTAGTAAATGGTCATGGGTGATGCTTTCTTCTATTTAATAATGGCTCAGCTATGGGAAAACAAACCCAAATTGAAAAAAAAAAAGTTTCAATAAATGTAAGAGGATAAAAATCATGCAGAGTATATTCTGACTACAATACAATGTCAACAGTAATAAAATCACTATAGAAACCCCAAGTGTTTGCATCAAACACAATTCTTAATTCATATGTCAAAGATGAAATCAGGAGACAAAGTAGAAAATATTTCAAACTAAATGACTACAAAATACAACTAAATTATGACAAAATGTGTGACACAGATAAAATAGTATTTGGAGGGAAAATCTTTATCAAACAAAAGAGCTGAATCCGTGACCTTACATTTTACTTAAATTGCTAGAAAAAGAGCAGAATAAGCCCAAAGTAAATATAAGTAGGGAAATAAAAGAAATGCAATTTTTAAAAAAGATAATTGGGAGTATAATAAAGACAAAGTGTGGTCTTTGGAAAAAAAACAAGAAAATTGACAAAACCTTAGCTAGAAAGAAAAATAGAAAATACAAATCACCAATGTCAAAAATGAAAAATGATTTATCACCACAGACTGTACAGACATTAAGAGGATTCAAAATAATACTACTTCAACTTTGAACCAACACATTTGATAACAGATTAAGTGAATATCTTGGAAAATATTTTACTAAAACTGACACCAGAAGAAGTGGAAAATCTGAATAGCCATGAATCTAGAAAATGCATTGCAATTTTTTAAAGGATTTACCAAGGAAAACTGCAAACACAGATGTTTCGCTGAATTTTGTCAAGGAACACCACCAAAATTGCATAAACTGCTTCAGAAACAGAGGAGATGGGAATACTGTTCTACTTGAGTTTTTGAAATTACCCTTACAGCAAAACCTGGAAAAGTTTACCAATAAAAGAAATTACAAACCAAAATCACTTGTGTATATACACAGAAATTCCTAATGTCAAACCAACCAATGTGATAGGACAGTACCTTATAATCAGGTAGACTTTATCCTAGAATGCAATGAAAAGAGTAACATTTAATAAACTAATCAAATTGGCCATATTAATAGAAAATAGAAAAAAGTGCCACCATTTCAGTTGATGCATAACAAGCACTTGATAAAATTAAACTCTAATTCATAATAAAACCCTCAATAGGACTTCCCTGGTGGCGCAATGGTTAAGAATCTGCCTGCCAATGCAGGGCCCACGGGTTTGAGCCCTGGTCCAGAAAGATCCCACATGCCGCAAACCAACTAAGCCCATGTGCCACAACTACTGAGCCTGCACTCTAGAGCCCATGGGCCACAACTGCTGAAGCCCACACGCCTAGAGCCTGTGCTCCGCAACAAGAGAAGCCACCTCAGTGAGAAGCCCGTGCACTGCAAAGAAGAGCAGCCCCTGCTCGCCGCAACTAGAGGAAGCCCGTGTATAGCAACGAAGACCCAATGCAGCCAAAAATAAATTAATTAATTAATTTTAAAAAGAACCCTCAACAAACCAGTAACAGTAGAGAACTTAACTGATAAAGGACATTTACGAAAAAATAAGAACAAAAACAAAAAAAAGTACAATCAATATATTAGTCAAGTTCCACTCAGGAGACAGAAACTGCACCAGTAATTTGAAGGGGAAAAATTTAATGTAAAGAGTAATCTCCAAGCATTTTTTTTCTTGTAAAATATGCTTGATGAGCATTATTTTGTGTTAGGAAGCAAGAAAATCTGAATTTGGTTTAATAGTTACATACTCCTATTTCATATTACCTTGAATAAGTTTGAGTGTTTAGTAACCATCATCTGCACTACAAGAGTTCAACATCTCACCTTACTGAATCTTTGAGATAAAAAAAAAAAAAAAAAAAGAATGACTAGCAGAGGATTAACCGCAAAGAGGTAAAGAGAAGTTTAAAAACACAGGAACAGTAGAAATGGAGAGCAGCTTTAAGGCAGGGTAGAGTACCCAAGGAAGGAAAATATAATAAAGACTGCTCCCACCAAGCTGAGATTCAGAACTTGTTGGGGGAGACAGCATCTAGTGGTCGGCTGGACAGTGGAAATGTTTGCTGAGGTTCCGCCATTCAGAGGTGTCAACCAGGAATGTGTGTGTGAGTGCTGGCGAACCTGGAAGTCACCCCAGGAGGTGCTAGAAAGCTCTGAGGAGGGCGATGCCATCTGACATCCTGCACAGTGCTGGCAGCCATGTGACCCAGTAGCAGGGACCAAGAGAAACCGTCCCTTCCTCCAGTAATGCACCCACAGCAACTGGTAAAGCTTAACACAGCGCCAGCTGGCAGATGAGAGCTGTTCTCAGGGCACAGCTCTGGTATCACAAAGCAGGGAAAGAAGGGCAGATTTGGAGACAAGAGGCAATCCACTGGTAACCAGTAACCAGCACAAGCAACGTCATCTATAATGGTCATTATTTCCCTTCTTTGGCCAGAACCAAGGCAAAGATGGTCACTTATCATTGTTACGCAACACTGTGCTGAATGTATTAGCCATTTCAAAACAGTCCAAAAAAGAAACGGCCTGTGGGAGGAAGTGGAACTGCCCTTCCATGCAGATATCATTGTTTACATTAAAAATAAATCCCAGAGGATCTTCAAAATAGCTACTGGAAATAATGAAACTCAGGAAAGTCACAGGATACAAGGTTAACATTACACAAAATATCAATTGCATTTTCATCCATTATCAGCAAATAAAGAATAAAATAATAAATAATAATATATAAATAATAAAATACAATAATAAAACAACGGCATTTATAATAGCAGTAAAACACTAAAAGTAGTTACAGATGAATCTAATTTAACATTTTCTGAGAGAAACTAAAAATGACCTAAATACATGTAGAGACAGTATGTATTCATGTATTGGAAGCCTATTGCTAATATAGCAATTCTTCCCAAATTTGTAGATTCAAAGCAATCCCAACCAAAACCTCAAGGGAATTTTTATAGAAGTTGACAAGCTAATTCTAAATGATGCTATGAAATTCAAAAGACCTAGAATAACCAGCACACACACACACACACACACACACACACACACACACAAATTAGAGCACCTACTCTACATAATTCTAAGACTTACTGTGTAGCTACAATAATCAATACAGCAAAAAGACAAACAGATCAATGGAACAAAATAGAGAGTACAGGAATAGTCCCTGACATATATCAGAAATTGATTTTCAGCAATTGTGCTAAGTCAGTTCAAAGAAGAAAATGAAGTCTTTTCAACAAATGCTGGAGCAGCTGAGTATCTCAATTTAAAAAAAAAACAATGTGCATCAATCCTTACCTAGCACCATACACAAAAATTCAGCTTTATAAGAATTATAGTCTTTTCAGTACATGGTGCTGTAACAATCCACATGCAAAAAGATGACTTCCAAAACTTAATTTTATTATGTGAGATGAATTAAAGTCAAAATGGATCACAGACAAATCAAAGAGCTAAACTACTAAACTTCAGAAGAAGGCATCAAGGAAAATATTTGTGATGTTAAAGTATGCAAACATTTTTTATATTTTGCATAAAGTCGTAAAACAATATATTGTTAAATTGGAGTTTATCAAGATTAAAAACAGTTGTTCAAAATACACCATTAAGAGAATGAATCTGGGAGAAATTATCTGTAACACATATATCAGTGGAAGAAAATTTTAAGAGACATGTCACAAAGGAAGATATATGAATGACCAGTAAGCACGTGAAAAGATACTAACATTAGTCATCAGGGAATGTAAATTAAACCGCAATGAGGTAACTCTCCATTACACACTCATTAGAGCGACCAAAATTAAACAGCAGATATACCGAAGACAGGCAAACGTGTGACGCAGCTCGAATTCATAACTACCGGTGGGAATGTAAAAGTTCACACCCCATGAGAAATGTTTTGGCCATTTCTTCGAGTTAAGCTTAACCTATCATATGACCTATCTATTCCACTACTAGGTATTTGCCCAAAGAAATTAAAACAATTGTCCAAAATACCGTCTCCAGTCTTGTGTAAAGAAATCTAGAATGTTCCCCATCCAAGTTGGGCTATTTACATCCTAGAGTTCTAATTTGGAAACACAACATTTTCAGAAAAAATCTTGGCAAATCCACTACCTAGTAATTATACAAACTTTATTCATTTAAAGTGACTGAAAACATAAATACACGATATGACAAACCATATCATTGCAATGCAAGGTATAATAAGAAAAGGCGAGCTCTATTCCAGAAGACACCTTTGAAATCTTAACAAACCTCTCCGTTTTCAAAGGGAAGTATCTGAACCCTGGAAAGTTCCCAGCTACTTTGGGGCCAGGTGTTTTGCGGCTGCCTCTTCTCATTACTCTGGAATTACCAACACATGGAGTTGACAAGGCTGGGATTGTTAATTAACCTTCTAGGGCAGAGGTCACAAGCTGCTGCTACCCCTGTAGAGTTCCCGCACTGTATTTCTTTTTTTTAATAAGAAAATAATGAGCGTCAGGCCGCAGAGGACCCTCACGTAAGCCCACCAGATACCCCGGTTGCTGTCAGCTCTGCCCGCCCTCAGTGGCTTGTCCACAGCCGTCATCTCTCTCCAGACCCGAGTACGAGGCTCTCCAAACCCCACTGGCCCCTAGTCCATGCCAACCACAGACCGTGTCACTCTCCCCTGCCCAGGTAGCTAAAGGGCAGGGGACCGCGGTCCTGCCCCTGCCTGGCGCACACAAATCTAGCCCGATGGAGACCCCGCCCCAGATGCCCTAGAGGTGGGCCTCCAGCTCAGAGGCGCAAACCAACTTTCCGAAACAGCAGCATGAAGCCCAACGGTGGCTCAGTAGCCATCTCACACCAGGCCCAGGAGACTTTCCCACCAAAAGACGCCTTCCCAGCACCATGTGGAACCAGGGGAAAACACGGCTCTTCCTCTGGAACCCAGGGTGTCCTAACCAGGGCAGAGGCTCGGCGGGTTTTCGGGCACCCAGGGCTCCCCATCCTGGACACTACTCTCCAGAAAGGGCTGGCGTTTGGTCAGTTCAGTACACCTCAGGCCGCCGGCGAAGAAGTCAACGCAAACATACAGTCACACAGAGAGAAAAACCCAGGCACTCACTTGCATCCTTGGGCGTGCTGTTCCTCCCGACAGCTGCGGGGTGTCTCAATGCTTCCCGGGAGACCGCTGCGGGGTTCCTGGAGCCCTTCTCCTGGAGAGCAGCCTCGGGGCTTTGCACTCTCCCGAGCCCAGTCGACTTCCAGCCCCTCCACAGGCGCCCCTCCAGCAGGAAATCTTTTGCACACCGTGGGGCACGTCCGCAGGCCGCGGCCTGGCCCTGGCGGGGGTGCTGAGGGCTCCCCAGGGAAGCAAACGGGAGCCCGGAAGATGCGCTGTGCAGCTTGGGGCGTGTGGGGCAGCAGGCCTGGGTCCCGATGGAGGAGGGCGGGAGAGGAGGCCCGAGATGCGCTGACGGACGCGGGCGGCTCAGAGAACCGCAGAGTCCACGTGGGGAGCCGCCGCACGGACCACCCTCCCGCCAGGAAGCCGAGCCCGAGGGCTCTCGGGAGATGTGCGCGGCCTGAGTTACCGCTCACCAATCAGGGAAGTTCCCTTAATGAGGAAGTAACTGGAAACCGCTGTGTTTAATTGGAAGCAGCCCCAGGCAGTCAGGCCCGCGTTCTGCTTGGCGGCCATTGGCTGTAGCCGGGGAGCTGGTGCCGCGTTGATACCGACCACGACCTCACCAGGAGGTCTCGCTACTGTCTCGCTACACCTGCTGTTTCACGTATTCGCATCCCCCTCCTGGTTCCAGCAGGCCTGGGGGTTCGAGGCCCCGCTCTAACAAGTGGCAAAGGAAGACGCGTCCGTCACAAGGGCGCCCCTCCTCGGCCTTTGCTGGTAGTGCGGGTCCACGGGGGTGGAGGTGGCCTGGGGTTCAGGCACCCGCGCGCCTTGACACTGAAAAGGGGTGATGGGGGATAACGGCCACGGAGGGTCCATGAACAGCTGTGAGAAACAGAAGCTGCCTCCTTGAAGGAAGACACTTTGAGAAACTTTGAGGAGGCCCCCATTTCGTTTAGCTCACTTTTCCTCTTTGCGCTGAAAGGTGACAGGTTGTACGAAACATTCACTCGTATCCTTTCTTGCTCACTCTCTGATTCTCCCTCTCGAGGGGAACATACCCCTGTTCATTGGGGGACTGTTTCCTTGAAACAGAGAGCCAGCTATACAGATTCTGGGTTTATACTAGTGATTTCTAAACTAAAAAGTAACAGATGTTGGTGATAAAGTATACGCGAGTAGTACTGGTGAGTAGCAGTTTAACTATAGCCACGACCCTACGTCTTCCGTTTGAGGGTTCAGTGTGGGATCAATACAATCTTTGAGCTTGGGAAGTTGTACTGAGAGCAAGGTTCAGAGACAAAATTGTCTGATCTTCCACTGATTGCGAAACAGGCCAACAAGAGCTGACCTCAGGGCAGGAAGCCAAGGAAATCCAATTAGGGTGAGTGACCCAGGGGGCGGAGGTTGGGAGGGCAGAGCTCCAGATCATTCTGAGGAAGTTCACACAGGTAGGCTTTATTCCCCACTCACTTAAGGGCCCTCCCCAAGCTGCCTCCCCCTCAGGGCAAGGATGAACCACAGAAAGGCTGTGAGGGTTTTAGTCATTTATATCTACCACCTGGAATCTATGAGCAACTTTCTGAACCCTGCTTGACCTACTACTTCAGATTCTAAGAGGTGAGGCAGGGGAGATGTAAGCTAGGACAAAACTGAGGTTCAGAAAAGGGCCAATAGCTCCGCTCCTGGAAACCTTATTTGAAAGAATTTTCTAAATTTAGAGGCTTCTGGGCTGTAAACACTCTTAATCGCTTATACAATTTTTTATATATAATACTGCTGCCTAGTTAAATGCACAAACTCATAAAACGTCTAAATATCAAGATTACTCCAGGATAACAGTTTTTAAAGGTTTGAAACAAGATGGCTTCTAAGATAAATATTTGCCTTTTGATTGTTTTTCAGATACAAAGTCGATCATATTTACATGCACAGTGTGGGTGACTGGGTTTATTATAGTAAAAGAAAGAATTGTTTTAAGTTCTAAGTAATATCCTATTCCTTTTTTTAAATTTTGTGAATTAAAAGTGTATAGCACACCTTTGTATATAGCCTTCATTCCTTTAAAATTATTTTGTAAACAACTAACGTACATTTATTCAATCAAAACGCACTGGTTTAGGGCCTGCCCTGGTGACGCAGTGGTTGGGAGTCTGCCTGCCAATGCAGGGGACACGGGTTCGAGCCCTGGTCTGGGAAGATCCCACATGCCGCGGAGCAACTAGGCCCGTGAGCCACAACTACTAAGCCTGCACGTCTGGAGCCTGTGCTCCGCAACAAGAGAGGCCGCGATAGTGAGAGGCCCGCGCACCGCAATGAAGAGTGGTCCCCGCTTGCCGCAACTAGAGAAAGCCCTCGCACAGAAACGAAGACCCAACACAGCCAAAAATAAATAAATAAATTAAAAAAAAAAAAAAAAAAACCGCACTGGTTTAGTGTGTTCTAAGTTCTGGCTTCTGTTGGGGATAAAAGAATAAATCAGTACAGGTTTTGCTATCCAAACACTTAAAAGGGGCGGGGAGAGAAAAAGTAAATTTTAAACTTAAAAAAATCATTCAACTACAAATCCAGTCATCCACACAAAATTAATTAAAAATCTTGGAAATTCTAAGAAATCTGATTATTTATAGCTCCTTCTTGCTTTTTACTATGGATAGCTTCCCAGTAAGTCATTTGAACAGACTATTTTTGCAGATTCACTATTATACAGAATAATAAAATTCAACTAAAATCTTACCGACTTTTGGACACTTTATGTTCCTTTTCCCAGAAACCGAGGACTGAAATAATAATAATAATTTTATTTCCTTTTGAGAGAGAAGGTAAAAATGATTCTTGGTGAAATTTGATGATGTGTAATATGGTGGAAATCCCATTTGCTTGCTGACACAATCCTGCAGGAGACCCCATCATTTTTGTTCACTTCAATCAGCATCCGCCTAGCTACCTCTGCACAGCGGAGATGTAACTGTCAGGTCCAGAGAGTTCTCGTTTACCTTTTTCAGCTTGGGTCTTTGCATAGAAAAACAATATAGAGAGAAATGTAGAGACCAGATATACATAGAGGTACAGGTATAGATGGTTACAGCTAGAGATGGTTGTATACAGATGGTTTACTGCTGTAAATCGGGAATTCTCATCCTTGGCATTTTTGACATTTGGTGGAAGACAATTCTTTGTCATATGGGGCTGTCCTGTGTGTTGTAGGACATTCATCAGCATCTCTGTACTGTACCTGCCACCCAACTGTGACAAACAATGATGTCTTCAGACATTACCAAATGTCCCCTGGGGCATAACATCACCCCTGGTTGAGAAACACTGATATAAATACAGATATAGATTATTAGATGGGAGAGAGAGAGAAAAACATCAAAATGGAGATATTCATAGACACAGAGATAGAAATAATTGCCTCCACAAGAATTCCAAAGACAGAACATACATACTTACAAAAAAGAAACCACCCAAACATTGATTCAAATAGATACATGCACCCCAACATTCACAGTAGCACTATTTACAATAGCCAAGATATACAAGCAACCTAAGTTGCTTTGACAGATGAATGGATAAAGAAGATACGGTACAACCAGTCAGAATGGCCATCATCAAAAAATCTACAAACCATAAATGCTGGAGAGGGTGTGGAGAAAAGGGAACCCTCTTGCACTGTTGGTGGGAATGTAAATTGATACAGCCACTATGGAGAATAGTATGGAGGTTCCTTAAAAAACTAAAAATAGAACTACCATACGACCCAGCAATCCCACTACTGGGCATATACCCTGAGAAAACCATCATTCAAAAAGACACATGCACCCCAACGTTCATTGCAGCTCTATTTACAATAGCCAGACATGGAAGCAACCTAAATGTCCATCGACAGATGAATGGATAAAGAAGATGTGGCACATACATACAATGGGCTATTACTCAGCCATAAAAAGAAACGAAATTGAGTTATTCGTAGTGAGGTGGATGGACCTAGGGTCTGTCATACAGAGTGAAGTAAGTCAGAAAGAGAAAAACAAATACCATATGCTAACACATATATATGGAATCTAAAAAAAAAAAAAATGGTTCTGAAGAACCTAGGGGCAGGACAGGAATAAAGACGCAGACATAGAGAATGGACTTGAGGACACGGGGAGAGGAAAGGGTAAGCTGGGACGAAGTGAGAGAATGGCATGGACATACATATACACTACCAAATGTAAATAGATAGCTAGTGGGAAGCAGCTGCATAGCACAGGGAGATCAGCTTGGTGCTTTGTGATCATCTAGAGAGGTGGGATATGGAGGGTGGAAGGGAGACGCAAGAGGAAGGGGATATGGGGATATATGTATACATATAGCTGATTCACTTTGTTATACAGCAGAAACTAACACACCATTGTAAAGCAATTATACTCCAGTAAGATGTTAAAAATAAATAAATAAATAAATAAATAAGAAGACATGGTACATATATACAATGGAAAACAACTCAGCCATAAAAAAGAATGAACTTTTGCCATCTTCGACAACATGGATAGACCTGGAGGGTATTCTGCTTAACGAAATAAGTCAGACAGAGAAAGACACATATTGTATGCTTTCACTTATATGTGGAATCTAAAATATAAAAGAAACACGTGAATATAAGAAGGAATATAACAAAATAGAAACAGACTCAGAGACAGAGGGGAAGCTAGTGGTTACCAGTGGGGAGGGGGAAGACGGAGGGGCGGGATAGGGGTAGGGGATTAAAAGGTACAAACTGCTATGTATAAAATAAATAAGCTACAAGGATATACTGTATAACGCAAGGAATATAGCCAATAGTTTATAGTAACTACAAACAGAGTATAACTTTTAAAAATTGTGAAATCACTATGTTATACACCTGAAACTCATATAATATTGTACATCAACTATACCTCAGTTCTTAAATAAAAGGGTAACAACAACAATAACAAAACCTCCCCTACCCCTGGCCTGCTGTGAACACTAGGAGAGCCATACTTAAGGCAGGATTAAGGGTTAAGGCAGCATTTTATCTTGATTAAAATTACAACGGCTGGTAAGCAGCCCTCTGGGAGCCCTCAGGGTGGACAGATGCCTTTATTCTCCTTCCCACAGCATCCTTGAAATCACTACAACATGCTGCAATTATATATAAGAAAGGCAAAGCCAGGGTTCCACCATCATCCAGAATTTGATGTGTTTTATTATGAGATCACATATTGTTTATTCAAGAAAATAAAACATTGAGTGAAATTGGACAATCCAATACTACTGTAATTTATAAATGTAAAATATAGTGAGAGGTCTCTTCGTATCAGCAAATAGAGATCCCATTCATTATTTTTAATGGTACATTGTAATACATATATCCTCTAACTTATTTAACTAGTCTCTACAGAAGGATAGACATTCTTGAATTTGTTTTTAATACTATCAAAATGCACCCATAAGCATTTCATTCCATGTGTTTTGTCATATTTGAAGGTAATTTTGTAGAATAAATTCTTAGCTGGACTTGCTGAATGAAAGAGCTTGTACATAATTTTTAAATTTGAGAGAAATTTCAAAATTCTATCCAAAAATAACTGCTGCAATTCGTAATTCTACCAACAGGATATAAAGGCATTTGTCTAACACCCTCAAAAACTCTGAGTTATCAAAAATTTTAAAGTTTTGCCATTCAGAGTGGTGAGATATATTTCATTACTGTTTTAATTTTCTTGAAATACACTTATTACCACGGATTGTTATATTTGAACTCCTTGTTCATACTCTTACCTGGTTTTCAATTAAATGATTTATCTTATTCCTTGTAGTTCTGAGTGTGTATGTTATAAATTAAGAAAATAACTCCTTGTGTCTCATACTACTGTAAATCCTTTTTCTCGATTTGTCATTTGGCTTTTGGATTTTAAATTTTAGGAAGTCAAATTCTTCAGTCATTTTCTCCATGACTTCTAAATTATGTATACTGAAGAAGTTCTTTCTGGTATTTTTATTATTGCATATTAATATTTAAACTGACGATCCAACATATTTATTTTAAGTAGTAAAGACAAGATTTTATATTATAAAGTTGTGTCTACTTTCACGTTCCCATGACCAATACCTCAAAATAGCTTTGTCTGCTGAAAATGCAGTCCTGTCGCAAATTATTTGTTAATCTTCTTTTTCTTTCATCCTCTTTTTGAAACTCCGAATGCCTTTCCATATGTCTACATTTATGCAAGAGAAATGTCCTAGGAGTTGGGGGGTTTTGGAATATTTTCCTCACACATATATTTATGATTATTCAGAAGACTCCTTTGCCCATATTAATATGGTTTGCTACTTTCAAAATGACCAAGATATTAAATGAACCAT
Source organism: Balaenoptera musculus (assembly GCF_009873245.2). NCBI lineage: Eukaryota > Metazoa > Chordata > Mammalia > Artiodactyla > Balaenopteridae > Balaenoptera > Balaenoptera musculus. The sequence goes on along the minus strand of NC_045805.1, from coordinate 8,509,695 downwards.
CCATTTTTGGCTCATGCAAAAACACCACCACAGCATGAATGGTAGTTCTCAGAATTCAGATACATGTTAAAACATGCTTACAGTTTTGCAAACATAGTTCTACCTATCTCCCTTAAATGCTTTATATTTTATCTCTCTTTATATTTTATCTTCTAATTACTAGCAACTTAATCATTTTTGTTAACAAATATGAGCCTTATGAAAAAAAATATATAGTTTTCAACCATATTAAAATCAGCTGGGGGATTATAGATAAGTACATGTTTATACAAATACAAATATAAATATATGTTTAGGCCTCATCCTTGAATCTCTGATTTAACTGGCCTTCTCTTCCACACTAGCCAACTGCAGACAACCAACTTAAAAAAAATAATAAATTAGTGGACTCTGCCTTACCCAATCACTATCAACCTTGCCTATGAGTTGCTAATTCAAAGCATATGCTGAGAAAGGAAATTTGGAAGCTGTATCAAATAAAATGATTTTTCTATTTCATCATCTTAAAACATGTACATAGAATCATCCCCACGGCTGACAGATTCACAGACTCATGGGAACATGATAGGTTTATAGGAGACGACCTAACACTGCCACTGTTTCCCCTCAGCACCTCTGCACCGTCCCTACCAGGACAGGAGGTCCTGTTGGATCAGATCCCTAAGCATTGTTTGGGCTGCTGGGCTTTGACAGCCTGAGGCTTCAGCCCTGTGGAGTGGGCTCTTGTATTGCTCCTCACACAGGCTATAAGGCCCGTCTCTCTGGGGCCCTCCCTCACTATGTGTTGGTCTGACCATGCCAATCATCCCTCCTACTTCCTGACCATGTGGCTGGCCGAATGTGATAAGATGGCAAGATACGTCTCTGGTATGAGTATGATACCCCAGTCCCTATAGAAGCTTTTCTACACACTTCATCCTATGTTTTTCAGAGTCTTAAATGGGGCGCTAGTCACCAGCCAAGCTAACAATAAAATGATGCTTTGATTTTTATCTGACTACGTGTCTGTGAATGGCTCCCTCAGAACCTCATAATGGCGATGGGGGACAGTACGGCAGAATTTAGACACTGCCGGGCCTCTGGTCTAATTTAATCCAAATGCAATTGAAACCCCTTCCTAGCCCTTAAAAGCTCTCAAGTTCTAAACATCACCAGATATAGTTGATATTATACAAATTTCTTTGTTAACACATGCAAACACATTTTTTCAAAAAATGGAAACAACTGATATTTTAGCATCACTTATTCATGATTTACTGATTTTAACGGCTCTATAACATTCATCTCTTACCTCTTCATCAGCATCACTGCAGAAATTTAGGGGTCATCTTGTAAAAGTTAGAGGAAGATAAAGCCAAGATAACTGCCAAAGCTATTTTCCTAGGACTTGTATTTTACAATAATCATGGGATATATCTACTGATTTTCCACATTTGCCTGGTACAATTTTCCTTCATAGGTTCATTTTTATTTACTTTTTGAGGTTATAATGGGATTTATTTTCCAAGTTTGATATTATAATGTTATCACAGTTGGAAACTGATGTCAACTTCAATTATTTTTGATTTGGGGACAAATCGAAAAAACACGACTTCATAGTTAGAGAACATCTATAGGATATAAAAGTCTCTCATGCTCACCTAGAGGAGAGAGTTATATTAAGTCATGCTGGCTTATACACAGAGAGCACAGAGAGGCGTGGTCCTGAATCAAGAATAGCTTAAATCAAAATCATTCCATGAAGATTTATTGACTATCTTAATGTCATATATGTCATCACCAGAGAAGACAGTCGTGGCACATTTCTTGGCCTTGGAGGATGTATGTTCTATTTGTCATATTAGAACACAAAGACATACAACCTTCAACAAAAGGCAATTTCAGAGACAGTGTGACTTCAAAGGAGTGCTTGATTCAAGATCTATGTTAGTTACAAGTGCTAAAGGAGTTCAGAAAAAAAAAAAAAACAACTTTTTTGGTGGGGTTGTTTTTTAACTTGGGATGCACAGGGCCAATTTCCTGAAATAAATATAATGTGAAATGGGTTTTGAAAGTTGCATATAATGTAGGCAGGCAGAGTGAAGGATGAAGACTATTACAGTATATTATATTCTCTTATAAGGTTAGATCAAGAAATAACTCATAGACCCATTCAACTAAATATGAAAACTCCCCTACCACTATAGCCTGAATGTCTGTGGCCTCCCAAATTCATATGTTGAAATGCTCACCCCCAACATGGTGGTATTTGAAGGTGGGAACTTTGGGACGTGATTACAGAGAATGTAGCCCTCATGAATGGGATTAGCATCCTTTTAAAAGAGACCCTGGAGAGCTCTCTTGCTCCTTGCACCATATGAAGACACTGAAAGCCTAGACACAGACAGCCCCTGTGAACCAAGAAATAGGCCCTCATGAGACACCAAATTTGCTGGCACCTTAATCTTGAACTTTCAGCCTCCAGAACTACAGGAAATAAATCCCCACTGATTTTAAGCCCCGCAGTCTGTGGTGTCCTATTATAGCAACCAGAGTGGACTGAAACACACAGGGAAAATATGGAAGAGACGGAAGGCCAGAAGTATACTTTGCACTTGGTAGGGTTCCTTGAATATCAGGGTCACGTTGACTACAGTGTTTATCTTACTGGCAGCATAGAACGAGGACAGGACTGTGGCAAATGTTTCAGAATTAGAGGCGGGTGAGCCTGGGGCCGGCATGTGATCATCTCCATGTACCGGTCAACCTGTGTGCATGGGTCAGCCTCTCATAGAATGGGACTTCGTGGAGTGTTTTCTGTGAGGATCAAAGCAGGTTGTGGTTTATAAAGAGATGCTGCAAAATAAAACATGTAGGGTTAGACTTCTATGGCGATCTGAGACTCAGGAGGAGGTACAGAGTCAATATGGCCAGAGATTCAAAAAATGGCAGTAATATGACAGCTCGTAAAAACCAGTGAGGGCAGGACTTCCCTGGTGGCGCAGTGGTTAAGAATCCGCCTGCCAATGCAGGGGACATGGGTTCGAGCCCTGGTCCGGGAGGATCCCACATGCCGCAGAGCAATGAAGCCCGTGCACCACAACTACTGAGCCCGCGTACCACAACTACTGAAGCCCACATGCCAAGAGCCTGTGCTCCACAACAAGAGAAGCCGCTGCAATGAGAAGCCCGCGCACCGCAACAGAGTAGCCCCCGTTCGCCGCAACTAGAGAAAGCCCGCGTGCAGCAACGAAGACCCAGCGCAGCCAAAAATAAACAAATACATAAATAAATTCATTAAAAAAAAAAAAACAGGAACTAGGGTTTTAATTCTAGATAGCTCAGGAGCAGATTTCTATTCCTAATTTTGAGTTTAATCTTTTCTCTTGGGCTCACAAGAAGTCTTAATTTAATGCTCAATATTTACATACCAAAAGTTAATTTATCAATGGAGATACAAATCATATATGCGTTTGCGTTATATAGATAATCCAAGATGTTTTGTTTCCTTTAAAGATTTCTTGTTACATAGGGTAAATCATATATTCTTACTAAATTTCAAGTTACAGTGTAAACATCAGTAATTCTAACTTCCAAATTCTGTTTTGTTAGTTGGGGAGTACATCTAAATCATATGTTACTTATTGAAAGTTCTCGGGCTTCCCTGGCGGTGCAGTGGTTGAGAATCTGCCTGCTAATGCAGGGGACATGGGTTCGAGCCCTGGTCTGGGAAGATCCCACATGCCGCGGAGCAACTGGGCCCATGAGCCACAACTACTGAGCCTGCGCGTCTGGAGCCTGTGCTCCGCAACAAGAGAGGCCGCGATAATGAGAGGCCCGCGCACCGGGATGAAGAGTGGCCCCCACTTGCCGCAACTAGAGAAAGCCCTCGCACAGAAACGAAGACCCAACACAGTCATAAATAAATAAATAAAAATTAAAAAAAAAAGTTCTCTACTGTAGTTACACAAAAGAAATTTCTTTATATAAAATGATCAAGTTGTTTAATAAAACAACTGTTTTTTTTTTTTGTCAGTGCACGTTTTGAGCTGATAAAAACAGCCTTTGTACAGAAGTAAAACAACTACAGACCATGAAAGCTCTAAGTGATAACTTTCCTGACAACTCAGTGAATCGGCAGCTCACACATCAATCCTCTCACAAAGTACCCTTCGTTTGAATTCCAGAGCTGCTTTAAGTGTTGTGAGTGAATCGTATTTGAGAAATAAACAACTGTTCCAAGATATAATGGGAAACAAACAGCATTAGAGTCTCCACCTCAACCCTGTTAATCAGATTTCAATACTATTTATAACTATTTTGCCCGTCGCCCAATGTTGAAGTGTTGCAACCTGCTCGCACATTTGCCCTAATAATGAGGAAATTTCCTATTTCACAACATTATTTATTTTCCTATTTCACATCATTCTTTTTTTTTTTTTTAATTTATTTATTTTATTTATTCATTTTTGGCTGCGTTGGGTCTTCGTTGCTGCACACAGGCTTTCTCTAGTTGCGGTGAGCGGGGGCTACTCTTCGTTGCAGTGTGCGGGCTTCTCATTGCGGTGGCTTCTCTTACTGTGAAGCATGGGCTCTAGGCACGCGGGCTTCAGTAGTTGTGGCACATGGGCTCTAGAGCGCAGGCTCAGCAGTTGTGGCACAAGGGCTTATTAGATGCTCCGCGGCATGTGGGATCTTCCCGGACCAGGGCTCAAACCCGTGTCCCCTGCACTGGCAGGCGGATTCTTAACCACTGCGCCACCAGGGAAGCCCTCACATCATTCTTTACTCAAATTTTATAATTGTAGAGACCTATAGTGCTTGGCAGTCATTACTGGAATTCTGTTTCTGATATGTTTTGCCAATTTGTTAGCACACGTGGCACGCAGGCGCAGCAACGAAGACCCAACGCAGCCAAAAAAAAAAAAAAAAAAGTTTTTTCAATTTAAAAAATAAATAAATAAAATAAATGAATTTTTTAAAAATGAAGCTGTTAAAAAATATATAAAAAAATCTAAGTGAGTAAAAGCATCATGATTCATACATATAACTCACCAATATTGATAAAGCTTTCTGAGTCACAGCTATTAATTTATATACTATTCACAGGTACCTCAGGATAAAATACGAGTCTAACTGTTGTAACCTTAATATTTCTACTGCTGATCCTGTTATAATACTGAAGATGACAGGTATGCTGTTTTCTAAACTTTATAGTTATTAACATATAAAGTGATCATAATATCAACTTAAGAACATAAGAGAATACTAAATTGTCCAAAGACAGGTAGTTGAGGGCTTCCCTGGTGGCGCAGTGGTTGAGAATCTGCCTGCCAATGCAGGGGACATGGGTTCGAGCCCTGGTCTGGGAAGATCCCACATGCCGCGAAGCAACTGGGCCCGTGAGCCACAGCTACTGAGCGTACACGTCTGGAGCCTGTGCTCCGCAGCAAGAGAGGCCGCGACAGTGAGAGGCCCGCGCACTGCGATGAAGAGTGGCCCCCCCTTGCCGCAACTAGAGAAAGCCCTCGTACAGAAATGAAGACCCAACACAGCCAAAAAAAAAAAAAAAAAGACAGGTAGTTGAGCAAATTAACATTTAAGACAGGTTTCCTTTAGAATAGGATAGAATTATAGCAATTATAATAGAGTTATAGGGAATGGCAATATTGACAGAAATTTTTTAAAATTTTATAAGCAATATGAGTTTAATTACTTTGGAAACACCCCTCTTCCCCCCCTCCCCCCGCCCAAATAATGCCTGAACCTAGAAAGGTACATAAAAATGACCAAAAATATTTCAAAATAATAGATTTGAAGATCATTTGTAGTTTTCCCCTCAGAACATGAGTGCTTACAGCTGGACAGTAAATTACAAACCATATCCAACAGATGATCAATCTGGTTGCATTTGTGACGGCTCCTGGGAAAGTTTTCTTGCGGGAGCTCAGCGCTCTTCCTCACAGAGCAATATTTTTTACTTTCATATGCAATAGGCATTTGTCTTTCATTGAAAAAGAAAGAGTTACTTTTTAACACAGAGGCATATGACTTAATATTTGAGTAAACTAGATTCTCTATTTTTTGTCACAATGCTTTCTATTATTACAAAATAGCACTATTCCCTAGAAGAATCATTTGTGTGGATGAAAAGCTAGTAAATAACTAACAGTTAGAAGAGCATGAAAGAGGTTAAGGCATTTTGCATCAAATTAGCAAGGACTGCATATGTAGATACCTTGTCCAAACATCCAAATGTTGGCCCACACATGTCAGACAGGAAGAAAGAAGGTTTACCTAACAAATCCATAAAGGAGGTAGCTGTATGCAATATGTCTCAGAAAGGGCAACTGGAAAAGTGTTTCTAAAAACAGACAGTAACATTGGAGATGACTCGGAAAAAACTGTAAGGTATTTTACATTTGAAAATGCATAAAGAAATGTAAATAAAATCTATTTGAAATGTATTTATATGCTATATTTAACATATTGACCATATAGTTAATATATATTGATATTTATATATATTAATATTATATATTTATTAATATATATATACTTACTAATATATACTAATATATATACTATTAATCTATTAACTAGATGTAAAAATACAATCATGCATTTTTATAGCTAGAGATTTTTCTCAATTCACAAAATTGTAAATAAAGTATATCATTTTTGTATATTACTGCTAAGATTAGCATGAATGCCATTTTATTTATCTAAGCAGCACAATTTCTTCTGCCTACTGTCAGTCTTTCTCTACAGGACCCTATGTTCAACAAACTTAATCTCTAATTAATGCAGAATTTTAAAACCAGAGGATAAAGTCTTATTTGCCATATATGTATATATTTAAATATGTTCATCAGTTTGGCTAAGAAATTCCAATTTCTTTGAAAGGGATATTCCTCATTCCTTTGCCAAAATTTAATTAAAAAAAAAGATGAATATATTCGTACAGGTACACATTTTTTTTTCTTGGTGATAAATGAAAAATATAACTTAAAATCATCCCAGGAAATATTTTTCTTTTTTCATGGTAAAAAATCATAGATTAAAAGAGAAAGCTAATGAGGAATGGAATATTTTATGATGGTGTGAACCAAAAATTCTCTAAAGAGTACAACGTTCTTTCATGTTTTTACCCCACCCACCTCCTATGTTCTTTGTATTGAATATATTCTCTGACAATATTAAGGTTCCTTTTGTTGTTCTTTAAATTGTGCTCACTTTGTGCTTTTTCTCTCAAATCCACAGTTGCTTAAAAACAATGGTGTATCATAACTTAAATTACCTTGGCAACAGTGTTTTACAGATCTTGAACAATTTGATATGTATTAATGAAGTCAGTGATTGCTTTCAATAAGAAGTTACATTTTTAGGGATTGAAAAAAGTGTGCACAAAGCTCCAGTCTTTAATTTTTCTTTATAGTAACTAAAATGTTCTTTTCTGAAAATTAAATTCAAATGTTAATCCCAATTAAGTTTCAGAATCTGAGTATGTCAAACCTCATCTATTACAGGAAGAGCCAACACTTTACCTCACTTTCAAATTCCCTTGTTGGAGCTGCCCATCATACACCGATAAAATATCGAAATCTTCTTCAAGAGCAAAGGTGTGGAATGACAACTGTATCCGATTGCGTTCTCCTGTGATGATAATCCAGGTGCAGTTAGCATAGTTTGGGTAACCGTGGGGAAACCCCGGACTCTCAATGGTGCCATTGGGACCCTGGACTAAGCCTCCACAGTTCTGACCTGAAAAAGAAAACACACCAAAAAGCATATAAGTTTGGCCTATCTTTAGTATATTCTTTTTAAAATTTTCCAACCATTTTGGTAATTGTTTTTTGGCCACACCATGTGGCTTGCAAGATCTTATTTTCCCAACCAGGGATTGAAGCCAAGCCACTAGAGTGAAAGCCCAGAATCCTAACCACTAGGCCACCAGGGAACTCCTTGGCCAATTTTTGTAATGACTTATTGTGTGATCCTTCATGCACAAATATTGAATGATAAATTGCAGCGGTGTTCTCCAGTGTTAAAAGATAGAGAATAACTCCTCCCTGAAAAAAAAAAAAGAAGAAAAAGAAGGAAATATACAACATTTGGGAACTCATATTACAAATTTGGGAAAATTTTTTGTACAGCTTCAGCCATATCAGACTGCCACATTTGTGAAACAAAGTTGGTGCCAACTGTCTGCACATTATCATGAGGAAACACTGCCCACAAGATCGGTGCTGGGGAAATTAAGTTGACAGATAAAAAACCATTATACACTCTCTAAATACATACACATATTAATATATCTAAATGAGTGCCATCTGAGGTACGTACCATGAATAGTTAGGTAAAAACCATGCTCAAACTTCAAACTACTTGCACCCACATTGGTTAAAATCCCACAAAGCCAAAGAATAAAATGAGACCACGGGAATCTTACCCAGTTGAAAACAAAAGGTATAAAGAGAAATTAAATTATGCGGAAATTAAGGAGCAAGCAGACCAGCAAAATAAGGGACCTCCTCTCTATGGATGTCTTCCTGTTTATTTGGTGGGATTTAGTGGATGACAGAGAAGGGAGATGTTTGTTGAAATGATGGGCTCCACTAAAGAAAAGCCTCAGAATCAGGAATGGGTGAGTTTAGGTTTCCCTACTCAGGTTTGTAGGGTAACCCACACTTTGCTCACCCCTCTTATTCTTGCTTCTCTTAGAGAGGAGGAATTAGGATAGCTCTAATGTTCAAGATCGACATATTTGATGTTGTGATTAAAATAAGAGATATTTATTTGGTTTTGTCCCCTCTGGCACAGAGCTCCTAAATCTCTTGGAATTTCCTAAATGAAGGGGGTGGTGGTGTTTTGTTATGTTAATGGAGCAAATTTTGGACCACACCTAGGGATGGGGCTGGTTGCCAGGAGAACATCACCAAGTGATTAGAGGGTTGCAACTTTCAGTCCCAACCTCCTGACTTTTAGGGGGAAGGGGGGAGGGGCTGGAGGTTGACTCAATCCCGATGGCCAATGATTTGATCAGTCATGCTTGTGTAATGAAGCTTCATCAAAGACCTAAAAAAAGGGGCTCAGAGAGCTTCCAGGTTGGTGAACACCTGGAACTACTGGGAGACCGTTGAGCTCAGAGAAGGCAGAGAAGCTCAGCTCCCCTTCCCCATGCCTTGCCCTGGGCAACTCTTCATCTGGCTGTTGATTCCTATCCTTTAATAAACCAGTAATCTAATGAATAAACAGATTTCCTAAATTGTGAGTTGCTCTAGCAAATTAATCGAACGTGAGGAGGGAGGCCTGGGAACCTCTAATTTATAGCCAGTGGGTCGGAAGTACAGGTAAGAACCTGGGCTTTCGACTGGCCTCTGAAGTGAAGGGCAGTCTTGGGGACTGAGCCCTTTACCTGTGGAACCCGATGAGACGAATTGTAGGACACCCACTTGGCGTCCTGAGTATTGCGTGTTGGTTGGTGTGCGGAACCCTACCCTACGGGTGGAATTGGGTGCAGGACCCAAACAACAAGAGAAGGGGAGAAGATGGGAAGGGCGGGTGAGAACCACAAAGCACCCCCAGTCACGGAGCAGGCTGGGAAGTGTTCCCCAGAGCTGGTTCCAGGCTCCCTCAGCCCCTCAGGATGCTGTGACACGGACTCTAACATCGGCCTCTCCTGGCAATTCTCAGATTTCATGAGCAGTTCCAAAGCACTGGACCTTTTTTTGTCAATTGCAGCCCCGGGATGCCTGCAAGGACCTTCTGCTGAAAGGACAGCATCGGGGAGATTAGCAACAGCCACAGACCTGGACCACCGATTGTATTGCTACCACTGGACAGACCCTAAAATTCCACCCCCTTCCCAACCTCACCAATCCAACTCCTTTCTGCCACTCCTCGTCCTTTATCCACCCCTCTTGCTCCCTGGTTTCCTCCTCACCTGTTCCTCCCACCTCCCCTTCCCACGTAACTACTCCTCTATATAAGCCTTCAGGGACATCCTAGTTGGTCCCTGCAGTTGTTTATATGTTTTCTGTGCATTACCCCAAAGTGTGTCTTCCACGACTATGGCTCAGCCAGACTGAATGAAAAAGAGCAGAGGCTAAGGGCAGGACGGGTGGATTATTTGAACTTCCCTAATAACGCACTTTAATCATTTTAACCATAACTATTACGGACATGTGAGGGAATAGAATAACTCCTATCAAATCGTTCCAACATTGAGTTTTTCTGAGGTTAGCTCTTAAGTAGCCTCTGCAAATGGCTTGCAGTGTTTCGTTCTTCTTAATCTGGCCAATTTCCACCAAGATGTTTAGATGTATTTAAATGTTTTGACACTAAGAATATTAAGAAAAATCTGGGCACACTCAGATTACTGCAATTAGTAGAAGCCCTTGAATACAAGTATTATCCCAGCTTTTATTGCTGAGCGACAAACAAAATTATTTCCAACTACATTTTACACTTAAAAAAATATTCACCATAGTAGCTCTCAGTGAGCTCAAATCTTTCACAGTAATGTTATCAAATGCTTGTGGGAGTTTGCTAAATCTTAAAAAAAAAAAAATAATGAAAGGGATTTATGAGTTTAAAACCAAAGAACTAATAAGAAGCCCATTTTCCACTAAATTTAAATCTAACAATAACACTGTAACAAGTAGATATTAAAGCTGTGGGGTTTTGAAAGGTCTTTAAAGAAAATAGCTTTTCTGGTTTATCTAGCAATTCGTGCTTCACAGTAAATCAAAAAGTGAAGACTTGATCATAAATTGGAGGAAAGAAAAATAAATTCAACAGAAAAAGTGTCAGCTGGAAAGTAGTTACTATTATAGACCCATCATGGTGAACCAAATTATCGGATATTACGATTTTTCTCCAAGGAATAACACTTAGGCTGCATTTGGGTACCAATTATTACAGGGCGTTTTGCAGAATGAGTCACATTTGATCCAGAGACAGACTTTTCCAGGGGGCCCATTACAAACTTAGGGAAGTGCTCAAAGGTTCTTGGATGAGTAACTGTCAAGCTTGATTACACATTGCAAACAACTGAGGAATTTCCAAAGAAATGGAAATAATGTCTAATGTAGTTGGTCTGGGCTGAGAATTTCCAAGACAATGCCAGAGATCTTATGCTACTTAATGTCATGTTTTATTGTAAAGCTACAATAATCTGAATGGTGTTTAATTGTGCCAACCGAGATAAAGACCCAATGGAACAAAACAGAAAGTCCCCAAACCCACAGAGATACAGACACTAGATTTATGACAAAAGTGGTGCTGCAGGGCCTGGGGGGAAAGATGGTCTTTTCAGTAGATGGTGCTGGGCCAACTGGACAACCAAACGGGAGAAATAAACCTTGATCCCCACCGCACAATGTACACAAACATCGGTCCCAAATGGGTTACAGATCTAAATGTAAACTGTGAAACAGTGATGCTTCCAAAAGAGACATAAAAAAAAAAGAATCTTCATAACTGTGTGGTAGGCAAAGATTTCTTAAATAGCACACAAAAAGTAATAATCATAAAAGGAAAACCTGAGAAGGAAATCCAAAAAAAAATTTTAAAAATAGGATGTATTTCCAATCCATATATTCATCCAATGACCTATTCACCATCTAATGAATAAACCGCACAGATCAAGAAGAAAAAGGCAACACAATAGAAAAACGATAACTAGAGGTAGCTGGAGATTTAGAATCAGAGGGGATTTTTCTAAAACTGGAAAGAGACAAAGGGATCATAAAATCTCCAGCCCTGACTACTACCCCGCACACCCACCCCGGGCCAGGGCCTGTCCTGGAGGTGTAAGGGAATAGCATTTTGTGCTAAAGAAAAAAAACCAAAAAAACAAAAGAACCCGATTTATTTGGTCTTTCTTTGTGGAAGTAACAACCCCACTTTGTAACTTTTGTTCACTCCACACAACTTTTTTTTTTTTTTAATGTCTTTATTAGAGTATAATTGCTTTACGATGGTGTGTTAGTTTCTGCTTTATAACAAAGTGAGTCAGCTCTATGTATACATACATCCCCATATCTCCTCCCTCTTGCGTCTCCCTCCCACCCTCCCTAGCCCACCCCTCTAGGTGGTCGCACAGCACCGAGCTGAGCTCCCTGTGCACTCCACACAACTTCTGATGCTAGGAGGGAACTTCGAATTTGCCAGCAATTTAGTCAGTATCTCCAGACCCATGAAAATATCTCGACTTTTACTTAAAAAAAAGAGCCTGATGAAAATAATTATTTGTCTAAGCAATAGTACTACAATGGTATCGACTAGAGTTCTTCAGAGTAAGCGGCATAAATTCAAAATCCATACTAGTATTGGATTGAAGGACACCTTCTTATAACAATTACTTTAAAGCTGTGGATCTCAGCATCTTTGGGATCTAACTAAGGGTCATGCTTCCTACATACCCACAAAAATAATGGCTGCCAGAATGGATAATTAAACTAAAATTATTCTCCAAATGGAAATCTGAGGATGGAAAGTCATTATAATTAACAAATGTAAATAATGTATAGCTTACATTCTTTTTTTTTTTTTTTTGCTTACATTCTTCAACTGGTACCAGACCTAATACAGGTATCATGTTAATATCTACCTGACATAAAGATTGCTTCAATGGAAAGACATACTTTTCACTGAATAAAATAAAGCCACGGATGAAGGTACATAGACTATATGTGTTATATGTATACATTTTCAGAATTTATATGCACTTTCACATAAAGATGGAGTATAGGACTTGCCAATTGTCCCACCATCCACAAACGCCAAGGTTGTGGGTTCCCAGAAGAGTTTTCATCCTATCTTCCTTATATGATTTTCCACCTTGGTTCTTATACTCCAGTGGGCACTTGCCTGCTACAGAGAACTCTCAAACATTCTACAAATCATTTCTTTTTAAATTGCTGACATCTATGCTTGATTTCAAGGCTGGCCTTAAACAGCCTCAAATAAGCAGATTATTGTAACTGGAAAACAATGTTAATGGACAAACTTTTAAATATTGTAAATGTAATCATACATTTATATATTGCATAATAGAAATCTATTATAAGTACATTTGTGAATTATATTTCCTAAGGGCAATGAAATAATCAGCAATGTTGCAGTGATAATTTTAATCTCTTAATGAAAATTACGTTGTTTGTTACAGGATGGAAAACTCAATTAATACTATTCTTTAAGAAACTGTCCTTAAGGTACTGATGCTAGACGTTACCTTGAAATCAAACATCAGTGTCAACAGGAAAAAAAGCAAGTATATATGTATCTACACCTATACATATAATACCTATAATACCTATAATTATAGGTGACAAATAATAACCAATAATGGAAGAGAATGTAAAAAAAACTATATATATATGTATAATGGAATCACTTTGCTGTACATTGACACTATCACATTGTAAATCAACTATATTTCAATAATATTTCTATATATATATATCAGTATATATTTAAGTCACTCACCATCCCGTTACCAACAATAATTATTGTTGAATGTTTTTTATTATTACTGAATTATTATTATTGAATGTTTTTTCCAATCTACACTTTAATGGTGTCATATTACCTGATGTATAATATGTGAGCGATTTGTTTTGGGGTGACTGTAGATTTGCCAGTCCTATGGACTGAACAGGAGACAATAAGAACTAGGTGTAGGGCTTCCCTGGTGGCGCAGTGGTTGAGAATCTGCCCGTCAATGCAGGGGACACGGGTTCGAGCCCTGGTCTGGGAAGATCCCACATGCCGTAGAGCAACTAGGCCTGTGAGCCACAACTACTGAGCCTGTGCGTCTGGAGCCTGTGCTCCGCAACAAGAGAGGCCGCAATAGTGAGAGGCCCGCGCACCGCGATGAAGAGTGGCCCCCACTCGCCGCAACTAGAGAAAGCCCTCGCACAGAAACGAAGACCCAACACAGCCAAAAAATAAATAAATTAATTAAAAAAAAAAAAGAACTAGGTGTACTATGTGTCTTGCTTCGTCAGTCGGTTGGCTGGTTGCTGACATTGTTGTTTATTCTGAGAAGCTACATAAGATCGCCTGGGCCTCAACAAGGAGACTGCAGGAAAAATCCCAAGTCCTCAGAGCAGTGTGGCTCATGATGGTCAGATGAGGTGCAGCGCTGGAGGCTGGGGAACCCATTCTGGGAAAGGCAGGGCTAATGTGCTCTAGGACAGTTCCCTGCGTTGAAAGTCAGTCTTGGAAACGCTCAACTGAGCAAATAGCATCCTGCCCTGGTCACTCCTGAGATGCAACGGCCCCTCTGCTCTGAAGGGTCACCACGCTTGGGTCTGTGCCTCACCCAGAAGCTACTCTCTGAATTGTGCTACAGTTCAGCACACACCTTTCACTTCCTAGAACAGAGTATTCCCTGAGATGATTCATCTGTGATTCATCCTGATTCATTGTAAGCATTTGACGAATGAATGTACATATACACAAATGCCTTCCTGACTCCACAAGCTGTTGAAATTGCTGTTTCCCTCGATTCTGGACCTGCTGACCCATTCCTGGAAAGTAACAGAGGTAGACGACATAATATTTGTAAACTCATATGCAAGCGTCTGACACCTACTATCTTGTTTAATTCTTGCACAGCCTTTAAGGTAGGAAGTAGCTTAGCTTTTGCAAGCTGTTATAATAATTATTTACTTATTATCATATAATTATAGTTACATTATAGTATTCATAACAGTTTTGCTAGCTGTTGGGATATTTATTCAGATGAAAATTTGTAATAAGGTAGTGCCTTTGCTGTATAAAACTCCTTTCTGAGAGCAAACATTTTGCCATCTGGGATGTTTTAACCTGTGATTTGGTTCAGTGACTCCAGAAAGTCATGGTCTATAATATTCAGTATGTGAAGAGAGCCATACGAGGAAAGGATACTCTGTCCTGAATTCTAGCAACAAGGAAACAGGTCACGTGACAAATGATTGCCAGGACCGCAGAAGAATAATCTGGAGATGACGACATTTGAGAAATATATAGTTGCCTTCTAACTCTCCAGCCTGACATCATTTAAAAGAGTAAATAGACTTGTGTGTATAGAGTGTGAACAAAAACTGTATTATCATCACAACCCGTGTCTCTCCTTGGAGACGGACATTGAAAATAAACAGGTTTATGTCCTGTCTGCAACAAGCTCAGATAACCACACTGGTTCCTTTTGAAAACAAGGCAATTCAGGAAGTTTTTTTGTTTGTTTGTTTTGTTTTGTTTTAATATTTATCATACTTGGTGGCTGTTTCCATTCATTCCCTTCATTTATTCTGCAAAAATAAAAATTTACATTTTTCATATATTATGTACGTTTCTATGCAAATACAACTTTCATTACTTTCTTACAACCAGATTATTGACCTCGAAAGCTTCTCTTATTTTGAAATTTGTGTGGAAATATACTCTACACCTGTAGATTTGCTGCAAGACTGAAAATTCCCTTCTCCTATTGGATGGGTGACAATGTAATAACTCAAAAGTAAAAGAGAATGGTACACTGGGATCCTCACTTGCATTTTTAATTCTCCTTCATGACTAAGGAATATGATGACATGCTTATTAGAATTTCCAATATCAGGAGGTCTCACATTTCACTCATGGCAGCGGAAGCCTCTCTGATCAGATAAGTACTTTTTGAAGCGGTAAACAAATCAAATACGCATTAAACTCTGCTCTGCATTAGTGAAACCAAGCGGGGCCTGTGGGGCTCCCAGGCAAGGAGGCCCTTTTGTCCCCCGTTTCATGTCGGCAAGACTCCAAGCCTTCCCTGAGTTCCAAAGGGAGGATTTGAAGCTGCTAATTAAGGCAGGAGCAGCCAAGAAACCACCTGAGGCGAGACTAAAGGGACCAGAGACGCTCATCAAGATTAGGAGACACATTACCTGAGATGAGATTAAGGGCCCTGCTCACACGCTGATCTTGTGAGAGAACCTGCCCTTGAACCATGGTTATAAAGCCCTCATCAAATCCTCTGGGGTGGAGACACAGAGCTTTTCGAGGCAGGAGCCTGCTGTGGCCCCCTTTGCCTGGCAAAGTAGTAAAGCTCTCCTCTCTTACTTCACCCAAAACTCCGTCTCTGAGATTCGATCCGGCACTGGTGCACAGAAGCTGAACTTTCCGCATCCTTATCTTCTACGGTTTCATTGGCTATTTCAGGGTCTGCATTATTTGGGAAAGGATTAATTGTAGAAGGATCATGACGTAAAATGCCCTTCCTAGGACTTTGATTGAGGTGTTTGAAAATTACAGTCTTCAGGCGTTTTCCAGGAACTGCATGCCCTAAAGGAAGTTTTAAAAGCATTCTATTTCTCAGTGTACCAAGAGCAGCAACTGTATCAGCTACTGTAGCTGACAGCCCGAGGCTGCTTGGTTCAGTTTTAATCTCAAACACTTAGGAGAGATTACTCACAATGTGAGCAAAGAAGAAAAACAGAAAAGCCGGAGGCACATAAGCCTGAGTCCCTGCGATGGGGCCAAAAAATCAGTTCTTCCCTGAAGACTTCACCACCCATGAGCACGGCCATGCAGGTAGCCCTTACACTACAGACGAACCATCAATACCCAATTCTATCACTTATAAAAGAGAGAGGGGGTTTCACTGGGCTATGTAAATATGGAGTACAATCTTTCATCATTGTACTAAAGTTTGTCATCACAACCATGTGCAGGCTTGGTCTGCTTAACATCTTTCCCTTTCTCAAGCACCCCAAGCCTGTCGCCACCTCAGGGCCTTTGCATGTGCTAATCCACCTACCCTAAATGTTCTTCCCGCAGATCTCCCTGGCGCTGACCTCTCCTCCTGTGGGTCACGGTGCAGGGGGCTCTTCCCAGACTCTCATGTTCTGGTCAGTAGCCCCTCTCCATCAGTTCTCACTGTCCCATGCCCTGTTGTGTTTCCAGATGGCATTTCTCATTTTGTGAAAATATCTTGTTTGCTTCTTTACTCATTGTCTACCTGTCTAACGAATACATAAACCTTCCAAGAGTGAGGGTGTTGTCGGCCTTGTTTATAACCCCGTTCCTACAAGACTGTCTGGCACTCAGTATTCAGTTATGGAGGCATGTGGGTGAGTTGGGGTATATGTGTGGGAAACAATGGTGGTGGTGGTGTAAATTATGAGTTATAAATCTACGTGCACACTCATGTGGAAAGAATCTGTAAAAATATAAAGTAGTGGTACTAGAAGGAACCTTCCTTATATTCTCCAGCCAAGTGATTACCTAGAACATTCAGAGTGCAGTGTTATCATTCTAATTCCAAGAAAAGGGATTTTATCATCTCCGTCCTATAGAGCAGTCTGATTGGCAACAGCTCCTAAGACTAATTTAAATATTCCCTGCTTCGAATGTAAATTGGTGCAGCCACTATGGAAAACAGCACGGAGGTTCCTCAAAAAACTAAAATTAGTATTGCCATATGATCCAGCAATCCCACTCCTGTGCACATAACCAGACAAAACTCTAATTCAAAAAGATACATGCACACCAATGTTCAGAGCAGCACTATTCACAATAGCCAAGACATGGAAACAACCTAAATGTCCATTGACAGATGAATGGAAAAAGAAGATGTGGTATATATATGGAATATTACTCAGCCATAAAAAAGAATGAAATGATGCCATTTGCAGCAACATGGATGGAACTAGAGGTTATCATACTAAGTGAAGTCAGTCAGACAGAGAAAGACAAATACTATATGATATCACTTGTATGTGGAATCTAAAATACGACACAAATGAACACATCTATGAAACAGAAACAGACTCACAGACATAGAGAACAGACTTGTGGTTGCCAAGGGGGAGGCGGGTGGGGGAGGAGTGGATTGGGAGTTTGGGGTTCGAAGATGCAAACTATTACATATAGAATGGATAAACAACAAGGTCCCACTGTATAGCAAAGGGAACTACATTCAATATCCTGTGATAAACCATGTGGAAAAGAATATGAAAAATAATATATATATGTATAACTGAATCACTTTGCTGTACATCATAAATTAACACATTGTAAATCAACTATACTTCAATAAATAAAAAACAATAAAAAATGAAATAAAAATTTACTACCACATATTCCCTGCTCTATTTGAAGCTAATTTTTCTCCTACTTGATCCTCCTTCACACACTGGCATCTCTGCCTTTCTAGAAGTGGGTCATAATTCAGGATAAGGCAAGGCTGTGGCGAGTCAGACCTGGAACTGCTTAGATGTGAGGTCAATGTTGTTTCCTTAGCTATTGCACCCAGGGGAGGGTTTTTTAGTTAATTCTAGGACTGTAATAGGTTCACCAACTGAGAAATTCTTGCACTGATGGTAATAAGGTCATTCAATGTCAATCCACTCTGAAGAGATAAATTGGAAGAACACTGTACATAGTGTAGGGTCAAAAAAGCACTGGGCTGTGAATCAAACAAAACAAGAATGTGATTAATTTCCAGCATGGAGCACTGGGGATTGATCAAGTCACCTGGCTGAGAGTAGCCTCAGTTTCCATGGGTGGGAAATGAGAATGATACCATTTTGCAAGATTGCAGTAGTGATTAGAGATGAAGCACGGTTGAGCAGAGGTAGAGGCTGGAAAGCAAAAGGATAGCTGCTGTAGCTACAGACTGAATGCCTGTGTCCCCGCAAAATTCATATGTTGAAACCCAATCCCCATTGTCATGGTGTTAGGAGGTGGGACCTTTGGGAGGTGACTAGTTCAGAGGGTGGAGCCTTCATGAATGGGATTAGTGCCCTTATGAAAGAGACCTCAGAGAATTCCTTCACCCCTCCTGCCATGTGAGGACAAAGCATGAAGATGGCCATCTATGTACCAAGAAGAGGATCCTCCCAGATACTGAATCTGCTGTCACCTTGATTCTGGACTTCTAGCCTCCAGAAAAGTGAGAAATAGATTTCTCCTGTTTATAAGCCCCCAGTCTATGGTATTTTGTTGTAACAGCCTGAACAGACTATGACAACTACAGATGGCCCCCAACTTATGACGATTTGACTTACAATATTTTGACTTTATGATGGTGCAAAAGCAAAGTAGAAAACATACTTCAAGTTTTGAGTTTTGATCTTTTCCCCAGGCTGGAGATAGGTGGCCTGATCCTCTCTTGTGATGCTGGGCAACTGCAGCCACAGCTTCCAGTCAACCCAAGGTCACAAGGGGAAACAGCCAACACGCTTGTAGACACAGACAACTATTCTGGAGACAGACAACTATTCTGTTTTTTACTTCCAGTACAGTATTTGATAAACGACATCAGGTATTCAACACATTATTATAAAACAGGCTTTGTGTTATATGATTTTGCCCAACTGTAGGCTAATGTAAGCATTCTGAACACG
Source organism: Balaenoptera musculus (assembly GCF_009873245.2). Lineage (NCBI taxonomy): Eukaryota > Metazoa > Chordata > Mammalia > Artiodactyla > Balaenopteridae > Balaenoptera > Balaenoptera musculus. Next base: position 8,490,340 of record NC_045805.1, on the reverse strand, counting down.
TTGAAGGTAGGCTGGGCTAAGCTATGATGTTCCGTAGGGTAAGTGAATTAAGTCCATTTCGATTTATGATATTTTCAACTTACAATGGGTTTATTGGGATGTAATATTGAGATGTAACCCTATCGTAAGTCGAGGAAGACCTGTACTGTTTTCAAAAAGGATAGTTCACTGGAGAGTCTCCTGATTTTAAGAGGATTTTACAAGTTAAATAACGAGTGGGACCTCACCCTTTATCTGGCTCTGCCCTACTTTCCTTTCAATGTCTGGGTAGACGTTGCATTTTAGGAGATGCCTTCATGAGCACCTGTGTCTGCTTGGGGCCTTGTCCACGTGGTCCTCAGCTCACAATGTGGTACTTAAAATACTAGGACTGCAATTGCCAAATTATTTGACTTTCTAGATTTTGAGTGATGAAGTTCGTTATATCACAAAACAAACCAAATTAACACAAAACAAACAAGCAAATAAAGCTGCACTTTATCATGGTTCCCAGATCTCACACTGATGCTCTTACAATAGGTGACTTTTGGCCTGAAACAGGCTACCATCTAAATTTGAGTCTTTTCTCTCAGAAACTTCAAATCTACATTTCTCTACTGCAAGTTATTTTGAACTCAATTCTGCTTTTCTCATAGAAACATACCATGCATTGCCAATTAAGATAATTCTCTCTCCATAGACTGTAGAACTAACATTCTCAATTGTACGTCAGATATTGCTTTATCTTTTAATGAAATACCCAGTGATGAAACACATTATGATCGGTCAATAGAATTGAGTTGTTCCTCAAATTTGAAATAATGTAATTCTGTATTTCTGCTTTAATACATGAGAATTCAAAAGAGGTATAAATCAGTCTCAAGGTAATGGTGGTAAATCAATGTAGGAAAATAAGTTTCCCTTAAATAGAGCATTTAAAATCTAAGATGTTGATATAGTTTAACCATGATGCTGTACGATCAATTCAGTGATACTTGTTAAGAAAAGTAAGATAAAACTATCACCTGACTCCTTCCTGGGTGCTCCAAATCCCTACCTGCAATGGGGCCTATCGATCCTCTACATGAATTATTTCTCTGCAGATGGATTATCACCATTCCATTCCTCATTTCTTTCTTTTTTGAACAGTAGAGAACAATTTCTAGATCTGCAAGAGAGATTTTTAAATTCTAATACTATGTTCTGTTTTAATGTTTAGTGAGAATTTATCTCCAAAGAGAAACTGAAATGTTAAAAAGTCATGCTAAAACCCCACTAACCTATGGTCATCTATGAAGCGTAAAGGTAATGTAAACTCTCAGAGAGGAAAGGGAAGGAGAATATTCATCCACGAGGTCCTTTGTGGTTAAGGAAGATTTTCAGATTTAGAGACTGAAAGCCTGACAAATCACGAACAGGTGTTTTTTTTAACCTTATCAAAATTAACAAATGCACTTTAAAAATAAAAAGGAAATGTGTAATGATTTCCTACATACTTTTTTTTTTTTTTTTTTTTTTTTTTTTTAAATTTTATTATTTATTTATTTATTTAGTTAGTTAGTTATGGCTGTGTTGGATCTTGGTTTCTGTGCGAGGGCTTCCTCTAGTTGTGGCAAGCGGGGGCCACTCTTCATCGCGGTGCGCGGGCCTCTCTTGTTGTGGAGCACAGGCTCCAGACGCGCAGGCTCAGTAATTGTGGCTCACGGGCCCATTTGCTCCGCGGCATGTGGGATCTTCCCGGACCAGGGCTCGAACCCGTGTCCCCTGCATTGGCAGGCAGATTCTCAACCACTGCGCCACCAGGGAAGCCCCCTACATACTTTTAATATCACCCAGAATGAGTGGCTGAGACAGCAGATAAGTCAGAATCTTAAGGGTCATTGTATAGGTTTAATAGGAAAGAATTGATCTCCAAGAAGTTGTGCTTAAATTTATCAAACAAACAGGTTTAAAATCTGCTTGTCCCATTGGGCAAATAGACCACTGGGCCCAACAGGACTCCTGAAATGGTTCAGGTCTCAATTTAATGTCTCTCTTGGTCGCTTTCCCCACCTGTGAATCTCTGTGGAGATGATTCTGCCACCCAGAATCTCAGTGGCTTCTGGGAGGGTCCACAGCAACAGAACATCAAACAGTGAGATCCCTCCCCCTCTCTCTCTTTTTCTCTCCCTCTCCTGCCCCGCCCTGCCCATACACACACTTGCACACAATGCTAGCCTGCTTCCCTCGCCTCTGGATGAAATGGTGTTGGGTTTTGTATTAGGATTCGGTGTCTTCCTGAACGAAATACTAGACTTTCGCACAATGGCTGCACACCGGAAACTATGATATACGTCATCATTTACAGGGCTGACTTAACATCTTGTAGCCGATTTTTCACACTTGCAATTGTGTTTTTCCTCACAGTCTTCACTATTTTAGGGAGAGAAGGTTGGGGGTTAAGGGCTTGACTATATATCCCCCATCATGATGGGACATCAGGACGTGTCTTCCCTGGATCCAGGGCTCAGCTGGACCTGACACCACGGAGCTTCCTGTCAGTTACCTCTCAAGTGGTGAATGTGCATTTTAAGGATGATGGGAAGGGATGCGTGTCTATTGTGTCCTGAAGTACTGATGTTTACTCAACAAAACGGTGGAGTACCAAGTGCCATTACCATATAATCTACACCTTGATTACCCATTTCCCTTGGCCCTAAGCTCCTCTCCTGGACTGCAACGGCTATATCTGCCAGGGTATGTGAAAAAAGCAAGTTATTGTTGATAATCCATTATTATTTTATTTAATCTTTTCATGAAGATCTAAGTGCTCTAGACGGGAAGCCATATGAGGTCAGAATCCCTGACCCTAGAATCTGTGGCTCCATCCTAGGTGCTAAGGGCTGTGTCCAGCACCTACTAAACAATCAGTCCATGGGAGCGGGAAAACTGGGCTGACTGCCACGTCTGATAAAGGGCAGGGCTGCTCTATGGTGATCATTGTATCCTTACTCCACGGCAAGCACTTTCCAGACCTTCTCTAACCCTCAAAATGATCTTGATAGACATGCACTGTCATTCCTCTTTAGTAAATAGGGTAAGTGATTTGCCCAAAGTCACACAGACACAAAGGCCAAAGCAATGGGAAGCGAGTCAAGGTTATTTTGACTTCAAAACCGGTGCTCATCCCATGACACCATAATTTAGAAGCCATATACTATCACTTTCTTCCATTTTCTAAAAGGAATGACTCCTGCAAATTGTGCTGCAGAAGCAAAGGCAGTGTCTGAATCCTCAGAATGTCCCTACTGCTGTTCAGGAAGAGACAGGTGACCATGTAAATTGGGAAAGAAACAAAAAGTGTGTTTGTGTATCTGAGCTGAAGGCTGGATTCTGCTTATCTGTCTCTATGCGGGGGCATTTAAGAAAGTGAAAAAAGCTTTTTTTTAGTTATGGTTTGATTCTTTAAATAACTCTTTTGACCCAAAGCTCTTACATGCATTAACACATAAAAAGGGGTTGGGATTCCACTAATATTTCTAGGTGTGGGATTGGGGGACACAGAGATTGTATACTGAACAACTTTAAGGGATACTATTCACACACACTACCCAGCTAATTAAATATAAGATAGTTGAGAACTTGATTGATATCAGAATTTCTCACGTCTTAATAACGTTTCCTCTGAATGTGCAGAAACAAGACAGAAGACAGTGACCAAACAGCCATGGAATTATCCACGGAAACAGAAGCTCCACTTATGGATTTGCTGCTGTAATTGATCTTTACGTTCGTATCTACTTCCATGTTTATGACCTTTCAACTTTTCACCTGTTCCTAGGCTGTGGGCAAGAAAGCAAAGTCCTGGATTCTGTTCCTTACATATATATATATTTTAAAGATTTCTATTTTATTTATTTATTTTTTGGCTGTGTTGGGTCTTTGTTGCTGTGCGCGGGCTTTCTCTAGTTGCAGCGAGTGGGGGCTACTCTTCGTTGCGGTGGGCGGTCTTCTCATCGTGGTGGCCTCTCTTGTTGTGGAGCACGGGCTCTAGGTGCACGGGCTTCAGTAGTTGTGGCACGTGGGGTCAGTAGTTGCAGCGCAAGGGCTTAGTTGCTCCGCGGCATGTGGGATCCTCCCGGACCAGAGCTCGAACCTGTTTCCCCTGCATTGGCAGGCAGATTCCTAATCACTGCGCCACCAGGGAAGCCCACGTCCCTTATTTTATCTTGGTTTTGTGATGTTTCTGAAGGAATCATGCATGATACTCTGAAATTCCATGGAGGATTAGGATTTGTTGTAAAAACTACTTTGGCAAAAAGGAACTGCTGTTCTTTCAAATCTGTGGCCTTGAGTTGAAACAATACAGTGTGTAGTGAACTTTGTGTGTATTTTTTTTTACTGATTTCTACTTAGAACTTCAAGAGAACAAAAGTTTTTGTTTTTTTTTTTTTTTTTTAAAGAAATTCACGTTCTTTTTATTTATTTATTTATGACTGTGTTGAGTCTTCGTTTCTGTGCGAGGGCTTTCTCTAGTTGCGGCAAGTGGGGACCACTCTTCATCGCAGTGCGCGGGCCTCTCACCATCGCGGCCTCTCTTGTTGCGGAGCACAGGCTCCAGACGCGCAGGCTCAGTAATTGTGGCTCACGGGCCCAGTTGCTCCGTGGCATGTGGGATCTTCCCAGACCAGGGCTCGAACCCGTGTCCCCTGCATTGGCAGGCAGATTCTTAACCACTGCGCCACCAGGGAAGCCCAAGTTTTTGTTTTTTTAACTCCCCTTTAAACATAGTTACTTAGTTTTAGCTAGGTTCTATTCTTCTTTGTTTTACTGCAGTTTAACTTTCAAGGTTTTAGACCAGAAAAAAGATCAGGGAGAAAAATAGCTTACTGCCTAGATAAAGAGTATTAACAGCAGTGTTGATCTGTTTTTTTCAGGAAAATACTAATTTGATTTGCCTCGCTTTAACTACTGCATATAAACCAGAAGATTATACTCATAACTTAAACATTTATAAAAAGAAGGAATATAGAGATAAGTGACCATTTGCAGTATTAACTGATCAAAGCTGCATAGTAAATCAAAACTTTTAGACCTGTGGGAGATGGCTCTGGAAAGCATAATGGGGAGCTAAGTGAATGACAGTAAAAACGCTGAAGCTAAAATGAGCATGTTGCTTTCAACTGTGAAAAAAAAATCATTCTGCTACACAAAACTCCATAACATGAAATGTATACAAATTTAGGAATGTTATATAGCTGGCCTAAAGCAAAGGGGAAATTGAATAAGTGATAAAAGAAAAAGTGTTTGTTTAATTATCAAGAGTGAAATAATTCTCGAAATGGGTGAACGGGGTCCAAAGGAACAAACTCCCAGTTATAAAATAAGCAAATCCTAGGGATGTAATAATGTACAGCATGGTGACTAGAGTTAATAACACTGTATTGTATATTTGAAAGTTGCTAAGAGAGTCTGATGGATGTGAAATAGGCTTATTGTGGTGACCATTTTGCAATATATACACATATTAAATTATTATGTTGTACATCAAAACTAACATAATGTTATAACAACAACAAAAAAGTTTAGTTGGTATTTCCAGAAGAAAAAAGGTTGATAAACCCACTCTCTAATGGTGAATTTTAAAATCGATAAGCCCAATTTTAAAATCGATAAGCCCATGGGGCACGGCTGCCTGAATGGTTATGCTGCTTCCCTGGGCCCTGGGCCATCATCAGTTCCAGTGTTTTCCATGTAGCTTGGTTATAGTCATCTGTGGAAGAGAAAACTTTGAACAAGCACAAGTGGATCAGATAAGAAAGAATCAAGTTTAGTGGCTTCTCTACGCAGAGTCATACTTCACTTCACTCTTAGGGACTAAACTCCTATTCACTCCTCAGCGCCTCAATCCCCACCTGCAACGTGAAGTCCAGGGGATTCACAGCCTCACATGGTTCTTAGACATCTTCTAGGAGAATTTTCACTGTCTCAATTCCTGCCAAGTGGATGATGACATTCTCTCATCGTTATCTCCCCGTGACACTCTAATTTAAGCCTCATTTTAGAATTAAATTAAATACACATATTTAGTCCCCATCTGTACTATTTACTGGGCAAGGTGTGTGTTTATTAGGGTGACCTGATTTCATTCACTGAACAAAACAGAGATGTTTGACATTCAAAGGTGCCTGTTTTAGAAAGCACCCCAGCCAGTAAGTGAAGGACATTAGATAATGCTGAATGTCCCAATGCTACTTAAAGAACCGAGAGTGAGGAATTTAACTCAATTTTCTGGGTTTAGTTCCCTAAAGTACAGAGGAGAGAATGAATTAGAAAATCTCTGTGTGAAGTTTCCTCTGAGATATAAATAAGCCACGTTTGAGTCAAGAAGAGCTTGAATTGTCAATTCTTTAACATCATTTTTCAAATAAACTAATAAGAGAGGAGATTAGGAGAAGCAGGGGGAGAAATGATAAATTCTATCCCCAATCATAAAGAATTAAGAGATTGCATTAATAGGAGTCTTCGAAAGAACCATAAAAATCTAAGGAGGGAGCTGGAAAAAATGAAATAGGAAAATAAATCCAGTCTCATCTCATTCATATTTGGCTCTTCACTACCCCCTCCTGGAGGGGACACACAGTTTTGAGGACATTAGCCCACTGCGGCCCCCTTTGCCTGGCAAAGCAATAAAGTTATTCTTTTCTACTTCACCCAAAACTCTGTCTCTGAGATTTAACTCGGTGTTGGAGGTACAGAGGTTGGATTTGGCTTCAGCAGCAAAAAACACATGAAATGTAGTATCTTTTTCCTATTACTGAAAATTCTGTTATTGTGTTTTAATTCACAATAGTAACTTGTCTGTCACTGTACAGATGCAAATAATGTTATTTTTTGCTCTAGGCAAGTTCTAAAATCTTGAGTTTTAAATGAAGCAAAGACTTACAGGCAACAAACTTTCTAAAACAGATTTTAGAAACCCATGATCATGATTGTTTTTATTTGTTTCAAAATAGAAGCTTTTCTTTGTGATTTATGACACGCATTAAAATAGTCTTAGATAAGAACTCAGTGCTGTCAAGTCAACGGCAGGGGTTCCCGATCTCAATATGATACTTGGGTAGTTAAGTTGCCCCAGGCTGAAAAGAATCATAACACAAATGGCAAAAAGGAAACATCAGAGGAAAATCTATTTTCAAATACATTTCTTTGGAACTCCAAAGCATGCTAAATATCATTCTGAATTTGAATTGAGGCTTTTGCAAATAACTGGTCTAAGTGCCATGCTTTTAGGATCTTGAAGAAGACATATTTTTCACATTGTTATTCATGCAAAATGTCTCAGTAGCCATTTTTCTCCAAAGCATGTCCTTGGGGATATTTTAGGATTGAGCTGGGTTCATTTGCTCATGATTAGGGTTTTGATACCCAAGTTTTAAGGTCAGTTCTGCACATGAATTGGCTATAATCATCTAAGTTGAAAAATAACTTCCATGAGTCCCATAAGGGGCCTCACTAGCCCTTTTCTCTCCCTCTGCAAACTGGGGCCAATTTAACACCACATTACTTGGTGCTTGTGCTATTTGTCTGTTGCCTCATCTTAAAACCATTCTTCTGGATTACTCTGGATTCAGGTCTTTAAATGTATTTAAAGTATTTCTCAAGAATTCAGTTCAGCTCAGGCAAATCTCAAGTGAATATGGACGTATATGGAAAGGACACAAATGGGTTCTGAGATGTTATTTCCTCCCATTTGGAGGGACCCCCCATTAGTGTAAAATTCCTGGTCTCTCTCTACCCACCTCTCCCACGCACACTCTATTCCAGAAGGGGTAAATTATTTGCTTGCTGTGTTTAGAAGGGGAAGGAAGAAATCTGGAACATGAATCTTTTTCTCTCCCATCTTTAGGCAGCCTGTATTGTTTGTCCCCTTCTAAGGACCGACTGTGTGCATGCAAAGGTGTGAGTGGAGTTGAACAGGGGAGAGAAAGGATGATGGTCTAATGAAAGAGTTTCCTATTAGAAAGATCAAATGCCTGCAGGTATCAATTAAAGGGTTCAACGGTAGCTTCATTTGTAATAAGGCTGCCCATTGGTTCCCATCAGCCTTACATCTTTGCCTTATTTCTCAATTTATTCATAACTTAGGTAGGAAAGAAGGTTATTTACTGGGCTCCTTCTGCCTGACAACTTTGGAAGGTGGTCTGTGATTGGCCAAACAGAAACTCTCTTTCTAGGACAACAAATAACTAACTGTCACTTGAAAATGAGGCTAATCAAAATCGTGACACATAGCCACGAGTCCAATCTCTTCTAATGTTGCCTAAATCTTCATTCAGTTTGTCTGTCAAAGGAGACATATAGGTTCTTTTCTATTGATCATTCTAAGGACTGTGTCTAACTAAGACTGAGTTTTGATACTTCTGACTTGATCAAAATCTTTCCTTCAACATAGACAATGACCTTTTCCATGAATACGTTTTCCGTCCTGAAAATCTTTTCTTTGTAATTAGAATGGAACAGAAGCCTTTTTTGTGTTGATATTCAGGCTGCTCTCAATTCCCACCTGACCTCCTGTCTCCAATCCACCTTCTGAGGCTTTGAAAGTGGCTTCCAAGAGACAGAGCAAAACAAAGCCAAGTGAATGTTAAAAATAATTGCATGGAAATGCAAAGCTACAGACATGGCTTATTTTTATTTTTAATTGAAGTAAAATCTTTGGTGATCAGAATTGAAGAGAAACTCAGATTGTAATATTTGCTTCCATTAACATTTGACAGAGAAATAAACAGTGGAATTAATGAAATTAAATGTCTGCCAAGCAAATTCTAGGTATCTAACTTTGTGGTATTTGCTATAGGAAAATATGGCACGTAACCACCTTAACAATTTAGTTGAAATGTCTAGATAATGCAAAACCTAAATGGGCCACAAAGAGATGTTAAAGGGAAATATCATGTTCATAAGCACAGCTACTCATATTTACAGTAAAATTTAAGACGATGTATAAAAATTAATTACTGAAAGAACCTCAACAACAAAATATGGACCGGAGTCAGCTAATTCATTCATTGGGAATGGGAGAAAAAACGTTTTCTGTAATTCATGAAATATTCATTGACTATTAACTGCTTCCACAGTTCTAGCCCCTTGAGTTCTATCAGGGAAGACAAAGATCCTGGCCCTTGGTGCTCCACTGCAGTGCAGATGGTTAGACAATAAACAGTGACAGTATACATACACAAATTATATGCTCCGGTAGGAGATGAGAAGTGTCATGGAAGGAAAAAAAAAAGTGCAGCAGAGCAAGGGGAAAGAGGCTGCCGATGGTATAAACCTAATTTAACCTTGGTTCCAAGGGGAGGTGGCCTTGAGCAAAGAAGGAAGTGAAGGGCAGGGCTGTCAGGAGGGTACCTGCAGGGGCAGGAGGGGAGGCAGGGAGCTGAGAGGAAGCAAAGGAGGAAAGGAGGTCTGGGATGTAACCCTGGGGTGCTGAGGGTCACATCGGGTGTGCTTGTTTTGGATTCTTGTATGAGTGAAGTGGGGAGGCTCTGAAGGGCTACTGTTACATGTTACTGTATTAAGGACTTAAAGCCTAAAGGACTTGACCTTAATGGATGAGAACATTTACTGGCCATTTAGTTAAAAACCCATTTCCCAAATATTCTGATAACTTTGGGTTTGTTCAGTCCTCAGTGCCACATTCAACTTGCAAATATGATTCCTGTGAATAGAAAATTACTTGAATTTATTATAGGACAAATCAATAATGGTATCTAATAACGTTAGCTTTAAAGTATAGTGAGATAGTTCATAATCACTGAATACACTGAACAAATTGTATTGTTTGTGTGTCTTACTCTGGATAGTTACCTGAGGACTGATAGAAAGGGCTTGTGTTTGTTCTGCGTAACTTACAACTCAAGGCAGAAAAGGGTGAGCGTTCCTCAAAACCATTTTAAGGCAAGTAAACAACCAAAACCACCTAATGCAAAATATTACAATTGAGGCAGAAAATAGAGTACCAAAAGTCTGGGAAGAAAAGCTGGAGAGAGTTTCTTTGGGAAATCAGGGCATTCATTCCAAAGCACCATGTATAATGGGAAATTTAGAAAGTCACACATGTCTCAGGTAGGATGCATTCTCAAAAAGGACCTGAGGGCTTCCCCGGTGGTGCACCGGTTGAGAATCTGCCTGCCAATGCAGGGGACACGGGTTCGAGCCCTGGTCTGGGAAGATCCCACATGCCGCGGAGCGACTAGGCCCGTGAGCCACAACTACTGAGCCTGCGTGTCTGGAGCCTGTGCTCCGCAACAAGAGAGGCCGCGATAGTGAGAGGCCCGCGCACTGCAATGAAGAGTGGCCCCCACTTGCCACAACCAGAGAAAGCCCTCGCACAGAAACGAAGACCCAACACAGCCAAAAATAAATATAAAAAAATAAATTAAAAAAAAAAAAAAAAAAGGACCTGTAAAGTCCCTAACCTTTCAAATCTGGTAGATTGCTAGAAAACAAATCAGGCATCCAATGGGAAAGGAACAAGTAAAACTATCTCTGTTTGCAAATGACATAATCTTACACATAGACAATCCCAAAGAATACACACACACAAATGACTAAAATCAATAAAAAATTCAGCAGAGTGGCAGTGCACATGATTAACACAGAAAAATTAGTTGTGTTTCTATACACCAGCAATGAGCAATGCAAAAAACAAATTAAGGGAACAATTCCATTTACAATAGCCCCCGAAAGAATAAAATACCTAGGATGAAAATGTAACTAAGGAGGTGAAAGTCTTATAAACTGAAATCTATAAGTCATTGATGAAATAAATTAAAGGCTTATATAAACAGAAACATACTTCATGCTCATGCATTGAAAAACTTAATAGTTTTAGCATGGAAATACTACCCAAACTGATCAATTACTTCAGTGCCACACCTATCAAGCTACCCACAATTTTTTTTTTAATGGATGATTCAATCCTAAAACTCATAGGGGCTTTTGAGGAACCCCCAAATAGCTAAAATAATATCAAGAAGAACAAAGTTGGAGGACTCACACTTGCCAAGTTCAAAACTTACTATAAAGCTACAGTAATCAAAATAGTGCTAGCATAAAGATAGACATATAGAGCAATGCAATAAAACTGAGAGCCCACATATAAACCCATACGTCAATGGACAACTGACTTTTGAAAAGTCTGGCAGGAACATTCAATAGGGGAAACAGCAGTCTTGTCAACAAATAGTCCTGGGACAACTGGATATCTATTGATACATATGAAATAAAGAGTTTGGATCCCTTCCTCACCACAATACCAAAATGTACTCAAATGGATAAAATGCCCTAAATATAAAAGCTAAAACCATAAAACTCTTTGAAGAAAATATAGAAATAAATCTTCATGACCTTGCATTTGGCAATGGATTCTAAGATATGACAACAAAAGCATGGGAAACAAATGAAAAATTAGATAAATTAAACCATTAAAAATTTTTAAAAAATCTAACAACCTTTGCTCATCAAAGGACAATTTTCAAAAAGTGAAAAGGCAACCTACAGAATGAAAGCAATGTAAATTATACATCTTATCAGGGTCTAGTAGCTACAATATATAAAGATGCCTTACAATTCAATTACAAAAAGATGCACAATTTATAAAATGGGCAATGTGCTTGAACAGGTATTTTTCCTAAGATATACAAACAGCCAGAACATAAATGAAAAGATGCTCAAAATCATTAGTCACTAGGGAAGTGGAAATAAAAACCTCAATGAGGTATAACTTCACAACCAGTTAAGATGGCTTAATTTAAAAAAAAAAAAAAAAAAAAGTGTTGGTGAGACTATGGAAAAATTGGTGTCATTGTACATTGCTGGTTGGAATGTAAAATAATTCAGTTGCTGTGAAAAGCACTACCCAAAAGTTTTGCAGTAACCAAAAGTTAAACGTAGAATTACCGTATGACCCAGCAATTCCACTGTTAGGTATACATCCCAAAAGATTGAAAACAGGCACTCAAACAAATACTTGCACGTAAATGTTTATAGTAGCTTTAAACACAATAGCCAAAAGGTGGAAGCAACCTAAATTTCCATCAACAAATGAATGGATGAATAAGATGTGATATATACCTAAGATGGAATATTATTCAGCCATAAAAAGGAATGAAGTTTGATACATGCTATAAAATGGATGAACCTTGAAAACATTATGCTAAATGAAAGAAGCCAGACACAAAGGGTCATATAAAGTATGATTTCATACACATGAAATATTCAGAAGAGGCATATCCATTAACAGAGAAAGCAGATTGGTAGTTGCCAAGGTCTGAGCTATTATTCAGGAGAATGGGCAGGAACTGTTTAATGGGTATGGAGTTTCCTCTTCGGGTGATAAACAAGTTTTGGACCTAAATACAGATGATGGTTTCATAACACTGTAAATGTACTAAATGACACTGATTTATTTACCTTAAAATGATTCATTTTATATAATGTAAATTTCACCTGAATTAAATTTAAAAAAATCAATTAATGTAATCCCCCTTATTAACAGGCTAAAGAATAAAAATCACATGAATAAGAAAAATCACATCAATGCAAAAAAAAAAAAAAAAGCATTTTACACAGTTTAACACACATTTGGCATAAAACCAGTCAGAAAACTAGGACTCAAGGGGAAATTCCTCAAATTGATAAACAGCATCTATAAATAAATAAATAAATAAATAAATAAATAAATAAATAAATATATATATATATATATATATATATATATATAGCTATAATTAAACTTAACAGTGAAAGACTTTTTTCCTAAAATTGGGAAAAAAAAAGATATCCACTCTCACCACTCTTATTCAACATAACTGTTGGAAGTTCTTTAAACAGTGCAAAAAATGCAAGAAAATAAAAGAGAAGTTATACAGATCAGAAAGGAAGAAATTAAACTGCCTATATTTATTATTTTTTTTTTTTGAGGTTATAAATAAGTTTTAATGAATAGGGCAAAATTAAAAAAATACAGAATCCATGAATAATGAGGATCAATTGTATATATTTGCCTTTGTGTCTGATTAATAAACTGCCTATATTTATAGATAACATGGTTGTCTTATGTAGAAAATCCAAGAAATCTTCAAAGAAACTCCTAAAACTAAGAAATGAGTTCAACATGGACAGAAAAAACTAAAAACGCAGTACCATTTAAAATCATTCAAAAATGGTTAGGTAGAAACATAACAAAACACAAGAGTTGTACGTGAAACTGCAAAATACTGGTGAAATGATGACAGAAATCTAAGTAAACAAAGAGATATACCACGTTAGAAGACTCAATATGGTAAAAAATATCAATTCTCACCCAAACTGATATACAGGTTTATGAAATTATTTAAAATCCCAACCTAACTTTCTATATGTGTAGACGAGAATATTCTAAAATTTATGTGGGAAAGCCAAAAGAGCTAGACTAGCTAGAATGATTTTGAAGAAGAGTAATAAATGAAAGAAACCAATCTAATTTCAAGACTTACTATATAAGCTACTATAATCAAGACTCTGTGGTATTGACTAAATGATAGATACACAATAGATAAAACAGATGACAGAATCCAGACTAGGCCCGCACAAAAATCTTATTGATTTTTTTACAAAGGTGGAAAAGCAATTCAATTAAGGAAAGATAGAGGGCCTTTTCCACAAAGGTGCTGGAGCAGGGGATATCCACAGCTTAAAATGAACCTAGACGTAATTCTTTACATCTTACCAGAATTTACTCAACATAAACCATGGACTTAATGTAAAATGTAAAACAGTAGAAAAGTTTGAAAAAAAAGCGGGGAGAAAATCTACAGGATCTATAAATTAGGCGAAGAGTTCTTAGACTTGACACCAAAACCACAATCCATAAAAAGAAAAAAATGGTAATTTGGACTTCATCAAAATTTAAAAAAACTTTTGTTCTGTGAGAGATCCTGTTTAAGAGGATGAAAAGACAAGCTAAGACAAGCAGAAAAATGGTTTCAAAGCACATATCTGACAAAGGACCAGTATCTGGAACGTACAAAGACTCTTGAAGCTCTTCTGTAAAAAGCAAACAATCTAATTGGATGAAGGCAAAAGATAAGAAGAGACACTACTTCACTGAAGAAGAGACACAGATGACAAAGCAGCACATGAAAATATATTAAACATCATTAGCCATTGGGGAAATGTAAATTAAACCATAGTGAGAGATCACTAAGCACTTGTCAGAGTGGCTAAAATTTAAAAAAAAATAGCGATAAGATTCATGTTGGCTAGGATGTGGAGAAAATGGATAACGTCACACATTGCCGTAACTGGTACAAGCCACACTGAAAAACAGTTGTTGCAGTTTCTTTAAGAATGAAACCTGCGGGACTTCCCTGGTGGTGGCAGTGGTTAAGAATCTGCCTGCCAATGCAGGGGACACGGGTTCGAGCCTTGTCCGGGAAGATCTCACATGCCGCGGAGCAACTAAGCCCGTGCGCCACAACTACTGACCTGCGCCCTAGAGCCCGCGAGCCACAACTACTGAGCCTGCATGCCACAACTACTGAAGCCCACACGCCTAGACCTCGTGCTCCACAACAAGAGAAGCCATCGCTATAATAAGCCTGTGTACTGCAAAGAAGAGTAGCCCCGCTTGCCCGCAACTAGAGAAAGCCTGCGTGCAGCAACGAAAACCCCAACACAGCCAAAAATAATATATAAATAAAAATTAAAAAAAAAATAAGGCTGAAAAGTGAGTTGATCTCCCTGTTAAAAAAAAAAAGAACTTACCACTGGGGGAGAACTGAGTAAATGGAGCAGGAGATGTTTGTATTAATTTTTACAACTACATGTGAATCTAAAATTATCTCAAAAATGACAAATTTGATTAGAAAAAAAATATAGACAAAAATCAATTCCTTATAAGAACAGTAAATCTTGATCATCCCAAATCCCCAAAAACTGTTGGAATTGGAAATAAGCTTGTAGTAGGCAATGTAAATTGTCTACACCCAGTGTTAGCATGAAGATGAAGGAAAAATAGCATTTTGCAACCTGAATGAGTATATATATATATATATATTTATATATATATTCACACTTAATATCTTTTTTTAAATAAATTTATTTATTTATTTTGGCTGCATTGGGTCTTCGTTGCTGTGTGCGGGCTTTCTCTAGTTGCAGTGAGCAGGGGCTACTCTTTGTTGCGGTGCGTGGGCTTCTCATTGCGGTGGCTTCTCTTGTTGCGGAGCACAGGCTCTAGGCGCGCGGGCTTCAGTAGTTTGTGGCTTGCGGGCTCAGTAGTTGTGGCTCATGGGCTCTAGGGCACAGGCTCAGTAGTTGTGGCACCAGGCTTAGTTGCTCCTTGTCATGTGGGATCTTCCTGGACAGGGATTGAACCCGTGTCCCCTTCATTGGCAGGGCGGTTTCCTAACCCTGAGCCACCAGGGAGGTCCCCACAGTTCATATCTTCTAATATGATTATCTGAACTGATAGAATTTCTACATAGTTATACTAATCTATAATGTTATTATGATAGAATCAACATAATTTTGCTGTTAGTGAAGTTCACATTTCAATGAACAATACATCATTGACACATGCAGGTCAAATTAAAAAATGTGTTTAGACTTTATATGAAAAGAGAAAATCAGAGATGGAGAAACACCACACACACACATCCAACTTCTGACTTTTCAAACACATTATGATCAATGTGTCAGTTGCAAAGGAAAATGAAATCCCTCCTCACAAATCCATAACCAGTTCTAATAACTTGGCTTGTTCTCAAAATTATGGAATACATTTTTGATCAATTCATAGCAAACTTAATAAACATTCCTACTTTGTAGACAAATGAGGGGTTTCTAAAATAACAGAGGACTGAATAACTCAGAGGAAATGAGAAAAGAAGGCATGGCGGCATTTTTAGGAACACGGATTGTTCTTGAAATTGCTGAGGAAAAGGATTATGTTTTACAAAAAGACCGCATTCTTACACTTTTCTTTAATAACACTAATTTCTTTTATTTTCTCCAGTGAGGCACTTCATTTCTGTAGTCAGGTGCCTTCCATCGTGAAAAGCCCATCTGTGTTTTCACGCACTTTCGCTGGTCTCCCTGGTGAATGTTAATATAAAGGATGTGAGTCATGTGTCCAACAATGTCAGCCTAACTGTACTATTCCTCCTCACATCATGTTCTTCAGAAAAATAAAATCCCTTTCAGCAGCTACTTCCCTTTGCGTTAATGTGGCTACCCGGTGTTTTCAAATTTTCAGCAATTACTCTTCACATCCACCTTTGCTTCATTATTTCCACTGAGTGTGGATCCAGCCCTTTTCCACTGGGGATGCAAGGCCATGAAACAAACCAGCTCCCTCATTATCAATATTGTGTCAGGACACGCATGGCGGTGTTGAAACATGGCAGACGGTGCATGTTCCCCGATGAGTCGGCCAACAAAAGAGGAACAAAAGAAAAACAATAAAAGAAACCACTCTGACGTGGGCTGGTGAATACACAGAGAAACGTGGGCACATTTTTATCTGCTGGAGACAGGTGGGATCAGCCTTGAAGATTCTGGTCCTCTTGGTGAAGCAAGCCTTGATCACATTCTCCCGGCCTTATTTTTGCTTCAATTTTTCATGATCTTTATATACAAGATAACGGAAAGTTAAAGCTAGGAAGAACTTCCAATCCCCTAGACAAAGCCTTTGATTTATTTTTTTTTTGGCGGGGGGCGGTTATCACTTTTTTAAGATTTCAGGTGGGCAGTGATATCACATTGTGGGTTAAATTGTATTTCACTAATGGGTAATAATGTTGAACATACTTTCATGTGCTTATTTTTCATCTGCATATTCTCTTCAGTGAAACATTTTTACATGTGTTTTACCCTTATTCTAATTGGATATACTTTTTTAATGTTGATGAAAGCCCTTCATTTAAAAGGTAAAGAACAGAGCAAAAATATCTAGAACCTGCAGATACATTTGCTTTCTCTATGGGAATCTTTGGAGGCTGCTAAGTGTTGGCAATATCCTCAAGGCTCCAGGAATAGAGAGCGAATTCCAGGATCCTGACATCGGTACTTCAGAATCTCACAAGTCCCTTGCATGGGTCAGGAAAAACCTCCTGGGACTCTTCTATACCATCTAGCAAGACCTCCCTTGACATAAAACTGGATAAGCTGACCCAGAGGAGCCCAGGGATTGGTGAAGTGACTCCTGTTTATGATTCTAACAAACCTTTGTCCTGGCGAAGCAGTCAGGAAACCAGCAGTGTGAATTCTGTGAGTGAGTCACTTGCAGGATGTCACCAGATTCTGGTAAGGCTTCCCATACTTTGTCATATACACCCTCAGATGAGAGGAGCAATGCTCATGCTACTTGGCTCTAAGTTTCCTGGGAGCAGTTTCCATCTTTGCATTACCTTGGAGAAACTTAAAACAGTATTTCCAGTGTTTCTCTCCTGCTGGCTCAGTCATGTGGTCATGACGTCCCATGGTTTCTTCTCCACATCTCGTGTCCCCTCTCTCAGTGTGTAGGTCTGTCTTTTCCATCACATTCAGGCTGACTGTTTTCTCACATCACTGAAGCCGCTTATTTTATTCTTTTCTTCTAGTATATCTATTGGGTTGGCCCAAAATTTCCTTTGGTTTTTAAGTAAAAATAAAAGACACAGTTTTCATTTTCACCAAGAACTTTATTGAACAATGTATTCACTGTCTTGTTCCACTACCTTCTGCCATTTTTCAGGCAACTTCATAATTCTATCTTCCCAAAACTTTTTATCTTTTTGAGCAAAGAACTCTTCCAGGTGCCTTTTACAGTCTTCCATGGAATGGAAGTTTTATCCATTAAGAGAATTTTGTAAAGACTGAAATAAATGGAAATCCGAAGGTGCAACATCTGGTGAATAAGGTGGATGAATCAGAACTTCCCAGCCAAGCTGGAACAGTTTTTGCCTGGTCATCACAGAAACATGTGGTCTTGCATTATCCTGATGGAAGATTATGTGTTTTCTGTTGACTAATTCCAGACACTTTTCGTCAAGTGCTGCTTTCAGTTGGTCTAATTGGGAGCAGTACTTGTTGGAACTAACCCTTTGGTTTTCTGGAAGGAGATCATAATAGAGGGCTCCCTTCCAATCCCACCATATGCACAGCATCACCTTCTTTGGATGAAGACCGGCCTTTGGTGTGACTGGTGATGGTTCATTTCGCTTGCCTCACAATCTCTTCCGTTCCACATTGTTGTACAGTATCCACTTTTCATCACCCATCACAATTTGTTTTAAAACTGGAAAGTTTTCGTTATGTTTAAGTAGAGAATCACATGCGGAAATACGGTCAAGAAGGTTTTTTCTGCTTAACTTATGTGGAACCCAAACATCAAAGCAATGAACATAACAAAGCTGGTGCAAATGATTTTCAACACTTGATTTGGATATTTTGAGTATGTCGGCTGTCTCCTGCACGGCATAATATTGATTGTTCTTAATTAATGTCTCGATTTGATCACTACCAACTTCAACTGGTCTACCCGACCGTGGAGCATCACCCAGGGAGAAATCTCCAGCATGAAACTTCGCAAACCACTTTTGACACTTTCGATCAGTCACAGCACCTTCTCTATACACTGCACCCATCTTTTTTTGTGTTTCAGTTGTGTTTTTACCTTTCTTGAAATAATAAAGCATAATATGCTGAAAATGTTGCTTTTTTCTTCCATCTTCAATATTAAAATGGCTACAGAAAAATTCACCAATTTTGATAAGTTTTTTTTTAAATGCACGCTGATATGACAGGTGTCACATACAATCTAACAAAATAGTTTTGAACGCAGTTAAAGACAACTAAGAACTACTAGAGCCATCAGGCGGAAAAAAACAAACTTTTTGGCCAACCCATATTATATCTGAAATTGTCTTAGCTTTATTTCTAATTTATTTCCTTAGATCTCCATATTCCTTTCAATCTCATTGATTGGAATATTCTAGTGTTCTGGAAGTATGAGGGTGGATGTTCTATAGTTGCTCCTGGAAACTTTTTACTTTTGAATATAGCTCTTAAAATTTTAGAGTATGACGTTGTCAACTTTTTTTTTTTAACTTTAAAACTTCTGCTGTTATTATTTATTTATTTATTTATTTAGGCTGCGTAGGGTCTTCGTTGCTGTACACAGGCTTTTCTCTAGTTGTGGTGAGCGGGGGCTACTCTTCATTGTGGTGCGCAGGCTTCTCATTGCAGTGGCTTCTCTTCTTGTGGCGCACGGGCTCTAGGTGCACAGGCTTCAGTAGTTGTGGCACTCAGGCTCAGTAGTTGTGGCACACGGGCTTAGTTGCTCCGCGGCATGTGGGATCTTCCCGGACCAGGGCTCGAACCTGTGTCCCCTGCATTGACAGGCGGATTCTTAACCACTGCGCCACCAGGGAAGCCCTCTGCTGTTGTTGTTTTTTTAACTATTTTTACACAGCTCGTACTCATCTTCTTGGGGTTGGAGGTTGGGGCACAGCAATGGTTTTCCAGAAGGAGAATGAGTCAAACAGAAATATTTGGAAGGACATCCAAGAAGAATGGTGTATTAGAAGGGAAAGGACAAAAACTCACTAGGCTTCTGTGGCTTCTAGGAGTGATATGAGAAGCAGTGGCCCAATGTCATATGCTCCTTCAATCTTGAAAGACGTGTATCTAAGGGTTTACAAACATTGAAGCTATTTAAGCAGAAGATGTAGTAGAATTTTCTAAGTGTTGTCCCATGTAGATCAACGCATCCTTTGAATCTCTCCTGAGAGAAGCCATCTGTAACCAGGGAAGCTGGTTTGGGGCATCCACATCACCAAATATAAGACAGAGGAAGTTTTCTGAATAGGGTAAATTTAGAGATTGACTTTTTTAGCTGCTACAGTCAAAATCTGCCTAAACTAAAGCCCTCTCCCTACATTCCTACTGTGTCTCCTTACATGTTATATGTGTCAGCTATTTAGAACAGCAGTGGACTGGCCCCCACCACTGCCTCAGCTCTCATTTGCCTCTTTTGATGTTGTACAGGGTCCTAACCCTATTGAATGTCAGATTTTCTCCTATTCATGACCCTGTCCAGACCATGGTTAATAATGAAACACTCTCCTAATAAGTGAAGGAGTGGGCAAGGATATTGTGCATTTGGGATAGTCAAGAAACAGATATGCTGTTTTAGTTTGGGCTGCCGTAACAAAACACCACAGGCTGGGGGGCTTAAACAACTGACATTTCTCACAGTTCTGGAGGCTGACAGGTACAAGATCAAGGTGTCAGGCAATTCAGGTGAGGATTATCTGACTGGCTTGCTGATGGGTATCTTCTCACTGCATCCTTATGTTGTAGGAAGAGAGAGAGAGAGAGAGAGAGAAACGAGCATACTCTCTGGAATCTCTTCTTACAAGGGCACTAATCCCACCATGAGGGCCCCACTGTCATGACCTCTTCTCAACCTAATCACCTTCCAAAGGCCCCACCTCCAAATATTGGGTTGGCCAAAAAGTTTGTTCGGGGTTTTCTGTAAGATGTTGTGGAAAAACCGAACAAACTTTTTTGGCCAATCCAATACCATCACGTTGAGGGTTAAGACCTCAACATATGAAATTGAAAGAACGCAGTTCAGTCTATAGCACATGACCTATGAGCTCGCTACCTTATGATATCTTGACTATCTGCACATGAATATTTTATTAGAATTAAAAGTACCAACTTCAGGAGTACTGCATTCTATATTTGGCCTGTACTCTTAAAATGGGAAATGAAGCACATCCCTATTGGAAGCAGTTCTCTCTGATCCTTCACTGTGCAAATGTTATCTGCAGTAATACAAAAGTATATTCAAAGGTTACTATGAGTGCATGGACCACTGTGATGGGTCTCGATAACATTCAGGACACTTCAGACAACCCACAAACAACTGGTGGTGGTAACTGGCTAAGAAATATAGATACACAAAAATGTATAATACATAAATAAAAACAAAAATAAAATGGGACCTAATCAAACTTACAAGCTTTTGCACAGCAAAGGAAACCATAAGCAAAATGAAAAGATAACCTACAAAATGGAAGAAATATTTGCAAATGATGCAACCAACAAGGGCTTAATTTCCAAAATATACAAACAGCTCATAAAATTCAACACCAAAAAGCAAACGACCCAATCGAAAAACGGCAAAAGACCTAAATAGGCATTTCTCCAAATAAGAAATACAGATGGCCAATTGGCACATGAAAAGATGCTCAACATCACTAATTATTAGAGAATTTGTAAATCAAAACTGCAATGAAGTTATCACCTCACACCAGTCAGAATGGCCATCATCAAAAGGTCTACATACAGTAAGTGCTGGAGAGGGTGTGGAGAAAAGGGAACCCTCCTACACTGTTGGTGGGAATGTAATTTGGTGCAGCTACTGTGGAAAACAGAATGGAGGTTCCTCAGAAAACTAAAAATAGAATTACCATATGATCCAGCAATCCCACTCCTGGGTGTATATCCGGACAAAACTATAATTCAAAAAGACACATGCACCCCTATGTTCATAGCAGCATTGTTCACAATAGCCAAGACATGGAAGCAACCTAAATGTCCTTCAACAGAGGAATGGATAAAGAAGATTTGGTAAATATATACAATGGAATATTACTCAGCCATAAAAGAGAACAAAATAATGCCATCTGCAGCAACATGTGTGAAACTAGAGATTATCCTACTAAGTGAAGTAAGAAAGAGAACAAATACCATATGATATCACTTATATGTGGAATCTAAAAAAATGACAAAAATGAACCTATCTATGAAACAGAAACAGAATCATGGACATAGAGAACAGACTGGTGGTTGCCAAGGGTGAAGGGGTTGGAGGAGCGATGGAGTGGGAGTTTGGGGTTAGCAGATGTAAGCTTTTCTATACAGAATGGATAAACAACAAGGTCCTACTGTATGGCGCACAGAACTATATTCAATATCCTATGATAAGCCATAATGGAAAAGAAAATAAAAAAGAATGCATGTATATATGTATAACTGAATCACTTTGCTGTACAGCAGTAGTTAACACAACACTGTAAATCAACTACACTTCAATTAAAAATGTATAATACAAAGAAGAAGATGACTTGTTTCATATGCTCAGTAACAGTACATTTCCTAAAAGAGTGTAGGAACGCAGTTGTGTGCGGTGGTGGTGATGGTTGTGTGTGGAAAGAGCTTTATTCATGGAGCAGAGTCATGTAACAAGCACATCAGTGTTAGCCCCTGACTCTGGCTTTACCAAGAAGCTCCACTGGGCTTGCGTCCATTGGATGCTGTTTTTCCACCAATAATTCTGAACACAGTGATGGCAAATATCACAGAGTATCAAGCACTGCTGGTTAAAACTGTGGCTTGAAAAATAGCTCTGTTTCCAAGTCCTAGTCTCTGTTAGGACCTTGTGGCATGATTTATACACCTATGAAGCTCAGCACTCTACTCTTCCTCTTAGTATTTTTCTTCCCCTTCCAGACGAAATAGTCAATCCTTTTGTCATTACGGTCATGAAATCACTGCTTTGCGAATGCAGGTTACTGACTGGCCCTCGGGAAACACTCACACGGCAAACGTCTAGATCCTGTTTGTAGCCCCAACTGATGCTGTTTGTTTATCTACTTAAAACAACAACAACACACACATTGCAGTCTTGAGTCTTCTGGCTAATCAAGTGGTAACTTTTCATGAGGCGAAAAATTAAAAAATTAACATTTGGCAAACAGGTTTATTGTGACAATCCTGAAAGCACAGGAGAGAAGCCACTGCTCTGGAACAATAGCAATGACGTTGGCAAAATGCGGCTGGCGGTCTTCCAGGCAAGGGTCCTGTTCCTCTCCCCACCTGGATGCACCAGACACTCACAACGCAATCAGATAACTTATCCTCAATAGTGCCTCTCTCAGCACAGAGAGATTAAGGGGAACAGGTTTAAAGTGAACAGTTTTCATGGTTAGATTTAATTAATAGATCCATTTTGTTCTCACCTTGTAAGACACACAGGTCAGAAAGTATTGTTAGTTATATATCTATTTTTTCCTCTCCAGGAGGCTATCGGCCTGAAAGAGCCAGTGGGGAAAAATCGTGTTTGAAGACTTTCATCCATGCCTTGTCTTTTCAAGTCACATTCAGAACGAGGAGACAGAAACACCCCACCCGCTGACGAGAATGGCTCCTGAATGGGTCAGCTTTCCAAAGTGCGGAGCAGACCCTCCACCCAGGTTGGCTTCATGTTTCTTTCTCAGAACATCTAACGCAGTTCAGGTGGCCTGTGGAGAGTGTGACAGCGCTCACATCAAGGGCGGCCCCGAGCTCTCTGTGCAGGAGATGAAGCGTTCCTGAGAGAATCAGGCTTTCTGTGGCCCAAGAGCCTGGGGACCCATCTCCCCTGTGCCTGGGGTCCCAGACCCCAGTCCAGCATCCCAGGGGGGACCCCTGCTGGGCTTCTACTGGCCAATCCCCTGGAACTACAGGCAGCTGGGGGCCCTTAGAGGGGATGTTGGCACAGGTGTCTGCACCTCCTTTAAAAGAACACATTTCAGGATTCTTTTGATCTCTTGAGCTCGTTCACATGGAAATGGCCCTGGGACCTCAGCTCTAGGATCAAAGCTGTGAGGGGGGAGGCGCTGACTTGATCACGGGAGGGTAAGGATGGTGGAGACTGTCAACATCCCCCAGGTAAAAGCAGACTTGGAAGGATGGGCAGGAAGTATCTGCAGTGTATACAAAATCATCCAATTCCTCACGGAGAGAAGAGGGAGAAAATCCATTTTGTATTATTGCTTAAGAAAAAACCTTCAGTAAAGTGTCATTAAAATAATGAAATACATACCTATAAGGTAAATCACACCAAGAAGAGAAAATGTAAGACTATCACTGAATCTTGGATACACAAAAAGTGCCAGGCATGCAGAAAAATTAAAAACAAACACATAGAAAGGACACATGCTTGACCAAAAAAGGAAAAAAAAAAGATTTTCGGGCTTCCCTGGTGGCACAGTGGTTGAGAATCTGCCTGCCAATGCAGGGGACACGGGTTTGAGCCCTGGTCTGGGAAGATCCCACATGCCGCGGAGCAACTGGGCCCGTGAGCCACAATTACTGAGCCTGCGCGTCTGGAGCCTGTGCTCCGCAACAAGAGACGCCACGATGGTGAGAGGCCCGCGCACCGCGATGAAGAGCGGCCCCCACTTGCCGCAACTAGAGAAAGCCCTCGCACAGAAACGAAGACCCAACGCAGCCATAAATAAATAAATAAATAAATAAATAAATAAATAAACAAACAAACAAATAAATAAATAAAAAAGATTTTCGAGTCAGGAAGGAGAAAGAAAACCTGATTGTACACACACACACACACACACACACGCACACACACACACTGGTATACACATACACACTCACGCGCATACACATAAACACACACACACACTCACACATATACACACATACACACACATATGCACTGGTATACACATACACACTCATGCACATACACATAAACACACACACTCACATACACAGTGACATGTACAGGTACACTTCCTTGGAAAACTAGGAAAAAACTCCAAAAGTATTGAGAGGCAAAGAGAACTGCACCCAATAAGAAAGAAAGAAAGGGAGAGAAAGAAGAAGGGAAGGAATGAGACGTGGGTGAAATCTTGATTCTACCATTCATGAGCTGACTGATCATTATTGACTTATTTAACCTCATGGAGTCTCAGGATTGTAGGAATATTAGATGAGAACAATGCAAGCACAGCGTACAGCATGATTTGAAGCACAGTCAGAGCTGGAAGGACGGGCCAGGTCTGAGAAGGATCCAAAGTTGCCTGTAGAGATAATGGAGGCCTGAGCTGAAGGACCAGTGGTTACAGAGAGCAGAGGATCGTCACAGGAAATATTAAAGGGACAGCCTTCCTGCCAACATCAAAACGGAACTAAGTAAAAATTCAACAGGTATGTTTGTGCATTTTTCTCACCTATTTTCCCAAATCCACCTGTGGTGCCTCTGAGTGCCTTCTACTGGTCAACAATAAGCTTATATTTACATTTGGGGCATTTATTTCCTTTAAAAGAATGCCAGAGGTGCTCTAATCATTGCATGTGTGTCATATAGTAAGGCATCATATTGTTCCTAGACACCAAGTTCCTAAATTTTCAGATGGACAGGAAAAGCCAAAAGAGAACCATCCAGGCTGAATCACACACTTATCTTTAGGATGTGCCTGAGTTTGATAGATAAAGTAATCCCTCAAATTGCTTTGCATAAGGCTTTGTGGTTTTTGAGCCATACTATCTCCTTTGATCCTGACAACAATCCTAGAAAGTAGATGAGGAAGCTATTATCCACATTTTGCTGAATGATAATTACACGATTCAGCTTTACACAGTGTTTCCTCATATCAACAGCCACATTTTCTGCATCCTCGGACAGAGAGATCACAGACACAGGCCTCAACATACACCAGCTTGGAGGTACCTGGGATTGAAGAGCCTTGCAACAGCATCTTTACTCTTTTGTTTATGACACCCTCTCCATACACGCTGAGACCAAATTAACCAGCTTCTCATTCCCTGCCAAGCACTGAAACAGAAGCTCCCGACTGCACCTGCACCCGATGTTGTCCGTGTCCCACTTCTGACACCCCAATCCACCCTCAAGCACTTCTCAGAGCCTCTGCAGCTGCTGCCCTGTGTTCTTATTCCTGTCTTTAACTCTCCATTCGATGCATCACCAGGTCCTGCCAATTTTGCTTTTCAAATAAATCTCATCCTTTCCAATTCTCTCTGTCAACAGCAGTGCCATCTCCTTCACTCGGTCCTCTCTGACTCCTCATCTGCAGTGATCTGCTTTCCAAGCCGCAGTCAGAGGACAAAAACACAACTGTCATCATGGCTTACAGAGCCTGTCACTACTGTTCCATGTCTACGTCTCTACAGCTGCCCCCACCCTACTTTCCCTTACTTTGCTGTTCTCCAGACACTGAGACCTTCCTTGGTTCATCTTAGCACATTGCTCACTTTGTAAAATGTCTTTGAACTGCTGTTCTGTTTTCCTCCCTCTCTCTCTCTCTCCCCCGCACCCCACTCTACTTCCTCACCCAAATATACCACACTTTCTTTTTTAATTTTTAAATTTTATTTTATTTTTTAATACAGCAGGTTCTTATTAGTTACCTATTTTATACATATTGGTGTCTACATGTCAATCCCAATCTCCCAATTCATCCCACCACCACCCCACCCACTGCCACTTCCCCCCTTGGTGTCCATACGTTTGTTCTCTACATCTGTGTCTCTATTTCTGCCCTGCAAACCGGTTCCAATATACCACACTTTATCCACATATTCCATAATCATGGATTTTATTTCCAACCCAGAATAACTTTCTCAGGAAAACTTCTCCTTATAATCTAGACCACATCAAGAACATCTGCTTTTATGCTTTCATAGCACTTGAATACATTTTCTTTATAGCATTGATAACTGTTGCAATTTTACATTTCTCCATGTGATCATTAATGAAGTTCTCCCTCCAACTGGACTATAAATTTCATGAGTTCTGCTTTTACTCACCACTGTACCCCTGAACACATGAAAGTGCTTGGCAGTTGGTAGATGCTCATTAAACAGTAGTGGAAAGGAAAGGATAGAAGGAAGGGAGGGAGGGAGGGAGGAAGGATGGAAATTTAAGAATGTCTCATGTTATATATATTAAAAACATCATTTTCAATCTGTAAAGTAACTATGAGATTCATGAAACTATATACTGATTCCCTGGGTATAAAATACTAAAGGCAGTAATCCTTGCCTTTCATTTATTGGCAACAGAGAATAGAGAGGATACACAAATAACTGTAAGATTATGTGATGACTATTTTTGTAAGAGTACACACACACACACATACACACATGAATTAAAGAGACTATTTTACCAGACTGCATGGAATCACAGAATCTACAGAGAAGAAATGCCCGTTAGTAACTTAAGAACTATCCTGTATTTATTATCATTTATATAGCCAGATAACTACACAGAATAGTTAAGTTACTGTGGAATTTACACTCACTGAGTTTTGGAAGGAATCCTTTTTTGTGGAAAATATCTGATAATATAGCCAGAAATTAAAGCAAATAATTAACATAAAATATAGAGTTCACCAATTAATGAAAAACGCTATCTCCATATTTATCTTGGAAATGGATAATGGGACAACATTTCAACACAGGCATTTGAAATAGATAAAGGTGTTTTGGAGGAGGCCTGTTGTTACCAACTTATGTTAATTCAAAATACTAGCAAGGTTGTCTCGCTTCTTATCAGATTTTGGCCAAGTTTCTTTCAATGCACTGTGACAAGGGTCTGGTTTTGCTAACTGGGGCATCGCCAGTCAGAGGCCATCCCCCAGTCCTGCCACGGTGGACACAATAACTAGTGATGCTTAACACATGGATAATGGTCCACACCCAGACTCCAGCCACCAGACCAGCAATGGTGATATGGAAGCACCGCACCGGCTGTGTCCCTCTCCCATGGATTGGTGACAACAGGACTCTGCCCAAGTCCCTTCCGCATTTGTCCCTAATCTCCCCCAGGTGACCTCACATCCATGATCCTTTTACAGGGGTCTCTCAGGACCCCTCCCACTATTGCTTCACTGGCCTGGTATCTGCAGAAAAGAATGAAGGGCAAGTTATAGGTCCCGACCCTGGGTGGTGACCTCAGTAGCAAGGCACACGCTTCTCCGGTGAACTTTTTCACTTCTGAAGAAGCCATCTTATTGAGAGATGCTTCAAAACTATCTTTAGCTCACGCCCATTGATAAACATTAAAATATTAATCCTTTCTTTAGTGTTGTTGAAATTTAAAATATAGAAGATGCTGTGCTTAATAACAAATCAAAGTGACTCAGCCCTGTTGATTTTTAGACCAACCACCCTCCCCTCCCATGCACACCCACCACTATTCTAGAATTTGACAAGTCTAGCCTTGACTTCTGACAGCAGGCCCCAAACTCCATTCTGGGAGCTGGTGAAAATGTTTTTTACACTACAAAAATTGCTGTAAGTCCTCTGAATCTCCTTCCTTTTTTACTGATAATTTTTATACAAGGAGGTAATATCTTACTAAGAGGCTAGGAGGGTCAAAAAACATAACTATCTAAAAGAGCCCAGGTGCTCAGTAAACGTTTGCTGAATCTGAAATTTATTGGTTTCTGTAACTACTTAATTCTTTAAATGAAGCTTTATGCATAAGTAACGTTTGCATAAATTATATAAAATGCCTATGCAGTTCAAATTCTCCTTTACTGATTTTAAAAGTGAATGGCCATTTCCCCAATTAATTGCTAGTTGTTTTATCTCTAAAAATGCAGATTTAAAACCATATTTCTAGAATATTAGCTATAACAGCTTGTAATTTGTTTGAAGATTTTTCAAGTATTCTACTGTCAACAGTCCATGAAAATGAATTAAATATATACTTTAAATCATTTAGAAGTTCATAGTCTTTGGTAAAAGGGCACCTATAAATATACACAGTGTATTTCGAATCAGCACTGTGCTTGGGATCAATTCAGATCAATTTGTACACTGGAAAAACGCAAGCTGCAGCCCTGGTTACTCAGCTGAATTTGAAAAATACATGTTACGTTGTCACTAAAATTCTACCTAGAAAAATGAGTCTGGAAAGTAATATGAATCTGAAAGTGTTGGGTCACTTAATCTAACCTCAAACCTTTCCCTACTACTGTTACTTTGTAATATGAATGCACTTTGCTGTGAATTTCCTTCACCCTTTGAAACTACATGCAATGAGAAGCCGTGTTTGCATCATTGTACTTTCACACTTGATGGCGTGGGCAAGTGTATTAAATTCCAGAGTGGGTAGGAAGAGGAAAGTAAAGCGGGATCGGTGACAGTGAGCCAACTTGAGAGCAGGCCAACATATTTTTAGATAGTTTTTAATGTGAATACAAGAACACACACACACACGTATGCATGCTTTTTAAATTCAGAAACATTAACTTGCGATGTAGCTGTGTAATCAAAAATAATTAATGTCTCTCCTGAATAATGAACATGAAAAGACAATATTTCTTGACAGAGGCATGCACTGCCAATAAGATGTCTTTCAAAGGTATCCTTGCCAATTGAATCGTTTTTAGGAAATAAGAGAGATCATTTGATTCTAAGAGGCTAGATATCTAGATGGGTACATCTCTTCGGCTATGCTTTCATCTCCTACTTCCTATTCGTAAATCTGATGAGAGTTACTACAATATTTGACTTAAGAAGAGTTGAAGTAACCAAAATAATTTGCTCATTTCAGTGGCATTATTGTTGTCTCCCCTGCATCTATTTCCCTGTTTTTTCTTTCTTAACAAAACTGCAGTTCTTCCGGTCACTGGATTTTGGTGAAATAAATCCACCCTGGTGCCAAGGATTCAATGGGTGTCAGCCGATTGGCAACTGGCACATCTTCCAATGGCCGCGTGATGTGGCCTGTTCAAATCAAGATGCCCCATTGTCCTGGTTGTAGTGATTGGGTGTCCACATGATTGGGCATGTGGCCTAAGCTGGTCCTACCATGGGAAGTCCATGGCTGATGCCCAATGGCTGGAAAAGAGAAGTTCTCTTCTGCCTTGGCTATGAATGTGGAACCATGTGGTCTTGGAGATTCCAGCAGCCATTGCTCTATCACGAGCAAAGCGTGATGAAACACATTAGCCAAAGAATAAGGCAGAGTTGAACGCATCTGGGAGACCTAGAGACACAGCCCTGAAGAAATCATGATCCTAGGGCTCAAGCTACATTTGAATCCCAGTGACTATGTAAGGCAACGCATTTCCTTTGTCAGCTAAGCAACTTAAATTGTGCTGTCTCAAATGAAAATATCTACAAAACAGAAACATACTCACAGATATAGGGAACAGACTTGTGGTTGCGAAGGGGGGGGGGGGGGGGGGGGAAGGGATGGATGGAGAGTTTGGGATTAGCAGATGAAAACTATTATATGTAGGATGGATAAACAACAAGGTCCTACTGTATAGCACAGGGAACTATATTCAATATCCTGTGATAAACCAGAATGCAAAAGAATATGAAAAAGAATGTATATGTATATATATGTATAACTGAGTCATTTTGCTGTACAGAAGAAATTAACACAACATTGTAAATCAACTATACTTCAATAAAGTAAGAAAAATACAATGTGCTGTCTGAAACTTGCTGAGGAAACATCACAAGCAATATTGTAACCTCACTAAGACTGTTTTGTCACCTCCCTGGACCATTAGATGCCACCGGATCAAGTCTGCTCTAATACTTGCCCCCTTTCTTCCCAAACCAAACAAACCCCAAACATCAAGAGTGAAAAGGAGAAGCAGGGTAGCACTGTGAAAAAAAATCAACATCCTTGGGAAAGATCAAGTGGCATTTAGCACTTATTATGTAGGTGACTTTGAGAAAGTCATAGAACCTCTGGAAGCATCCATCTCCTTCTCTGTAAATTAGAGACAATAAACCCTGAAGCCCTAACTGACAAAGAAGAGTCCAGCACAATCCCTGCCACATGTTGCATCACCAGTAAATGCTGACTCTCCTGCCTTCCTTGATGTTAGTGGAAAACTTGATTAATGGACTTGGAATGTTTATGTTAGTTCTTTTGGATAAGCTCTTCTTGATTAGTCACAATGTATCTTAATTATTTGTTTATATTTTTATGTTCTCAGTGATGCATTTAGTACTTTTCAAATTAGAATTATTTACTACATACAGGGTTTTTTATACTCAGTATCTGGAAAACACCTAATTCCCATGGTCATTTTAAAAGCAAATAAGATAATACATGAATGTACTATGCTATCTGAAAAGTCCCATGTAAATGTAAAGGCTTTTAGACAATATTTATTTTTAATTGTAGACTTTAGGATATTACAGATTACAATTGCGTGCTGCTTTTTATCCTGGCAAAAGGATACCCTAGTTAAATAATATTGGTCCAATTCATGATGTCTTCTTGTTTAAAAAAATGGTTGAAATGCTCCAATAGATGCATTTAAATGAATAATGTGTATAATAATATGATTTTTCACTATGCTAAATATATTAAAATATTCTATTTAAAGTTTAATAAATATTGAATGCATAGTTTATTAATATTTTTAATAACTTTGGGAAGTTTCCAGAGGAAGTCCATCCCATTTTCCTAGAAAAATAAGTATTATTTTATATGTACAGCTTTTCACACATATTATGCACACACCCAGACTCTCTCACTTCTCATTGGTTACAGAAAGATCAAAGTAGTTCAATTTATCCATGTGGTGCGGAAGTTAGATATAAAGAGAAGTTTTAATTCAATTTGTACTATTATCATTGTCATGCAACTAAAGACACCAATGATTTAGAATTCTCATTTCTGATTTGTTCATTCAACGCGTAATATGTCCTTGAAACAATTTATTATTACCAAAAAGAGTCTAATTATCTCCATTTCTGTTCCAGGAAATTCATCAAGAGAATAAAAGATGCCTTAAAAGTCAGGAAGATGCATTCTTCAGAAAGATGCATTGAAAGTCATGAAGGTAAATACGACATTCTTCCATTGTACAAAAAGAGCAAAATCCAAAGCAGACCGAATGGCTTATAAATGTCCTACCAGATGCACAGGTCCATTGGGAGGGGGTTTCCAAGTCTATACCCTCTCTCTCCTGCTCAGAGTTCAGACCCCACATTTAGACATTGACTACAGACTGAAGGACACACCTGGTCCAGCCAGGTCGGTCAGACTCTGCTCCTGAAGATGCAGGGTCAAGACTGAGACGGCCTAGTTCACTTCCGTTAGTGATGGAGCTAGCAAAGCAAATTTGGCGACTAAGAGCACATTATGTTTCAGGCTATTCACGGAGGCTGAGAAAGCCTTTCTTCAGAGAGTCCTGGCAATGACCACGAACTTCACAGAGACAGGTAGGCTTTCTAAATAAAGCAGAGGGGCCAGCAGCCTGGCCAGCGGTGCTGCCTCCTTGGGGTCCCCTACATGTCCTGAGGCACTCAATAAAATTTCCTCTTTTTTGTACAATTAGCTCAGAAGTGTTCTGTTGTTCACATCTCTCTATACACTAAGCTTACTGAAACACTCACAAAATGATAAGAAAAAACAAGAACAAGCAGAGATGTACTTCCTGGATCATAAATCTGTGCATTTTGAATAATTAATCTCATTCAAGAGCTGTAGAGTCAAGAAACAATTAGCAGTGCGAGCAGAATCTCATATACAGGGGAATTCTTTTTTTTTTTTAATCAAAGGATTATTTATTTTAGTGAAATTTAAGGAAATACACAATTTACAGATCAGATATTGGCTAAATAAATTATAGCATATCAACATGATGGCTTTATACAACTTTTAAAACAATTTTTCAAAAACATTAAAAATCTGGGGAACTTTGTGTAAGGGAAAGAGCAGAATGTAAAATGATAGACATACAGATATAGGCATAGGAAAATAAAAGAATACGATAAACTTTAATACTGGCAAGGTATTCTGAGTAAGGACATTATGGGTCCAATTTTTCTTCTTCATATTTTGAAAATATTTATACAAAGAGTGTGCACTGATTTTTAATAATAAAAAATAGGAGAGGACTTCCCTGGTGGCGCAGTGGTTAAGAATCCGTGTGCCAATGCAGGGGACACGGGTTTGACCCCTGGTCCGGGAAGATCCCACATGCTGTGGAGCAACTAAGCCGGTGCGTCACAGCTACTGAGCCTGCACTCTAGAGCTCGCAAGCCACAACTACTGAGCCCACGTGCCACAACTACTGAGCCCGTGTGCCTAGAGCCCGTGCTCTGCCACAAGAGAAGCCACCGCAATGAGAAGCCCGTGCACCGCAATGAAGAGCAGCCCCCGCCTGCCACAACTAGAGAAAGCCCGTGCGCAGCAACAAGGACCCAATGCAGCCAAAAATATATGAATAAAATAAATGAATTTACAAAAAAAAAAAAAATAGTTGGGATGGGGCTTCGCTGGCGGTCCAGTGGTTAAGACTCCATGCTCTCAATGCAGGGGGCATGGGTTCGATGCCTGGTCGGGGAACTAAGATTCCGCATGCCGCGTGGCGCGGCCAAAAAAAAAAATAGGAGGGATGACTTGGTAAAAATATATTTTCTGTTATTCTCACAGCATATAACCTACCTTCTTTCCTCCATCTATTTTATATTATCCAAATTCCAATTGTTTCCAAAGCTTAAAGCTGGCATCATGCTCTCAGAATTGGATACACATTCACACACACACATTTTTTTTATCATAACTAATCAGTTGTTAATTACTTAGCTCACATGTAATGTATGTTCCCTAAGAATTAGACTAGTTTGCAAAGATGTTTTAAAGATGGAGTTATCTTTACAGATATTAAAGATATCTTACAGAGAGATATTTTCAAATTCAGACTTTGCCACAGACAGACTTGGTACTTTGTACTAGTTTATCTGAACGCTTTTGTGTAAAGTAAGGATAAAATGACAAGAATCTAAGGATTGTGAAGGCAATTAAGTGAAAGAATACATGTAAAACATCATCAACATTAGTTTCCTTAGCAAGAAGAGTGGCAAATGTAAAAATATCATGAACCATAAATAGTTAATCACAAATTGTTACTAAGTTGACTTTGCATGGTCAATTCTTGAAAATATTGAGTAAAAAAAAAGATTAATTGCTCATACATGTTAAAGTATACAACAGACAAGTTTGTGTTACCTTTTCTTCTTACATTAATCACTCACTTAACGAAATTATAAAACTGAGTAGTAATAATGCCTTTTATATTTTACCAACTGCTTCCAATTGCTGAGATAAAAGTATACATTCCCCTTAGTGGGGAAAAATGTGACACTGACAGAAAAAATAGGGGACTCAGAAATCAAGCAAAAAAACACTGGCTTCAACCATGAGTCTTCTGACCCTTTCCTAGTTATCAAAAACCTCCAACACATTTTTTACCTTCTTTTATCACCAAAAATAAAATCTATTAAGGGTAATGCCAGAAATTCATAATATATATTGTAAACAAACAGCAAGCATGTAGGGAATCTCAAATAAGAATGAAGACAGTTGAGAAAGTAATGAATAGGAGAAAAACACAAACACACATATATAAACCATAAAAGCAATATAAAAGCATGAATATTATATACATACATATTTTATTATATATGTGTGTATATATATATATATATATATATATATATATATATATATATATATATATTATATGGAAATCTTATCATTAGTTTTTCACTTGAAAAAAGATGATAAAATCAGTTTTGCAAATACTATTCAACAGGTGGATGGAGGGGTGGTGGAAAGCAGATTTAATTAGACTCAAGTAAATTAAGGAATACACTGTATCCTGCAAATGCCATAGAAAAAGGGCCCATTCAAACTGAGATGAAATAAAGAACCTTGACACGAAGTTGATGATCTTCATCAATACTAACTCCCACTGGTCAATTTAGAAGCAAATTATGGCGGAAGGTGCTGGAGAAAAGGACTTCTGGTGCTCTCTCTGGGGTCATTTAGAATAAAATCTGCAGACATTTTATATAAGCAATATAAGAATTGAAAAAAAAAAAAGAGGCTCTTAATCTGTAACTATGTTTCCCAGTGAATTATAAAGAAGTTACTCAAAGCTAAATCAGTGTCGGCTTAAAATGGGTCCCCATTGGTTGTGATCTTTCAAGGCAGTCATGTTGAAAGAGTCATCTCCACTTTCTGCTTTGGGTTCTTCTGTGATTTCTGGCTCTCTCATCCCATCCTCCCATCCTCATGAATGCCCTTAGTACACACACAAACACACACACACACCACGTACATCTCTCACCAGGCCTTGTGGCAGGGTGTCAGCTTGGGTATCAGCTTGGGTACCTGGCATGAAATGGGACGGCTAGTGTTTCCCACCCTGATCATTTCATTCTGTTTCCCCAAATTGTTTTCACTTCTGCTTGGTTTTATCTGGTGTGTTTTTCACAACACTGTTCCACTATCAGAAGATATTTAATCGGTTATACTGAAGTTCCATTCACTTTCTTCTCCAGTTCTATGGTCTTGCAAAATTCGTCTAGAAACGGGAGGGCTCTACAAGTCTGTCCATGTTAGTTGACTCTAGAAATTTGCTCTCAGTGCAAGAGAAGAGTGTAGATTCTTTGGGTCTTAAATATTCCTTCTTATATCTTACTTCTCAACCTCAGATACAAATTCCAAGATGCGTATCGATCTGACATAATGCATCTATCTCAATGAGAATTACTAAGCTTGGACTTTGACAGAAGGTCAATAGACTAAAACTGAAAAGCCATCCATGCCCACTGTGATCGGCTGTGACGCGGAGCCTCGTTTAATGATGCGCCACCTACAAGGCCATACCAAGGAGGGGCAGTCCACCCATGTTCCCAGTTGCCGGCAGGGATACGCACGGGTACCATGATAATAAGCATGATGGGTTGAATTTCATTAAAATACCAAGGAAAATCCTCCAAAACGGTTCTTAATTAAATGGTCTCCAGCTAAGCAGCGGCCACAATGTGGACTTTCCCTACATCCTTTTCCACTGAATGTCAAGTTGACTCCAAAGCCTATGGGGGGCCTTAAACTCATAACAATGCTTCCTATGTACATGGCTCTTTTCATATGAGACCCATGCAGAGCTTGACAAATACCATCTTATTACGTCACAGTGAGTCAATTACAGAGCTGGGGAGAGAACCCAAGACTCAGAACTCTGTCACTTGTGAGACTAGTTCTAGTTCAACATCACAAATAGGCTACTGTTTATAAGGGGCTTAGACGGGGAAAATAAAGTTTGATATAAATTCTTTGACTTCTATCAGTGTCTTGACAGCACAAAATAGTGGTGGCCCATTGAAAACATTCACTTTCTGATTTTTCAAGAAAAAGCCATTTTCTAACTCTGATATCAACTACCCTAGTAGGTTACGGGACTAAATTGTCTGATCACATGAATGTACTCTTCTGATGTCCACAGAATAATTCCTTTTCAAGACGCAAATGAAGACGCTGAGTTTGTATTGCTAAATGTGTTCTCAACCCAACAGATAATTCATTAATCTTATGATTCCTGGATTCAGCAAACGTAAGAGGCTCTAAGTCTGGAAATTTCAGTATGTGTATGCTTTTGTTCTTATGTCTGCTGGGTGATTTTGCACATAATATACTGATGATAGTATCAATAAAAACAGAATTTACCAGTTTCTCAGTTTTGGCTATACCGAGAGATAAATTTGGGCATTGCTAGTTTAAGATGTGATACTAATAACACTCACTTTCCTGCGTGACTTTTTAGCTTTATCTTTTAATTTAAAGAGCCATATTGTCAGTTAAATTGTCTATATACTTCATAAGAAACTAGAAAACATGATTTACTGGGTATAAAGTTACAATAGAAAATGTGTGGTCAAAACGGTTTCTCTTTCTATGATATTTCTTGGGCGAATTCTTGGACAATTTTTAAGTTGTCATGTGCATTATTATGACTATTCATGGTACAATATATGTTTGAAAAGCTGAAGAAAACTTTTAGTAAGATTCTTTGCCATCCACACAGATGTAGAGAACAAACATACGGACACCAAGCGGGGAAAGTGGCGGGGCAGTGGTGATGGAGTGAAAAAAAAAAAAAAAAAAAGATTCTTTGTCATCCAGAGAATAGAAAAGGTGTAAGAGAAATAGCATGTCGAAGGCAACAAAATAAAGTATGGGATCTTTTTTTGCCAAATGCCTTTGTTTTGCTTCCTGACCACATGAAACAGTGCACAGGCCATATTTGGCTACAGCTACTCCTGTACCAGACATTTTCCTTCCATTAACCCGTTAGTGGTTCAAGGCTGACTCCATGTGAGATCCATCTCTGGAGCCCAATGGTGCCTTTTATGGTGCTTTAATTACTAAAGTCATCACATGTTTATCTGAATGATTAAAACCATTAAGTAGATAAAAAGGAAAGTCTCTATTCAAGGACTGGCTATAAATGTCATCACTTTCCTACCATCAGCAAGTGGGCATTATTACCACATTAAACACAGGGCAAAAAATTAAAAATAAATTTAAAAAAATGGGTTTAGGGGCTTCCCTGGTGGTGCAGTGGTTAAGAATCCGCCTGCCAATGCAGGGGACACGGGTTCGAGCCCTGGTCCGGGAAGATCCCACATGCCGCGGAGCAACTAAGTCCATGTGCCACAACTACTGAGCCTGCGCTCTAGAGCCCGTGAGCCACAACTACTGAAGCCCACGCACCTGGAGCCCATGCTCTGCAACAAGAGAAGCCACCGCAGTGAGAAGCCCGCACACTGCAACGAAGAGTAGCCCCCGCTCGCCGCAACTAGAAAGCCTGCGTGCAGCAACGAAGACCCAACACAGCCAAAAATAAATAAATAAATAAATTTATATTAAAAAAAAAGGGTTTAGAGAAGAGAATGGGCTTAAAGCACAGTTCAAGTTCCACAGCGAGGTGTTGGAAAGCCCTCTATGGTCAATTATTATATTTCAGATGATTTCATTTTCCAACAAAACACGTGCTGCAATGCTCGCAATTTCAGGTTAGGCTCACTATTTATTTGTCAACAGAGTACATTTTTTCCTTAACTTTGCCACATTTTAGGGCTGTTAACGTTTTGAGTCAAACAAGAATATGATAAATACGAGTCACACCGAGAGTCTCCATGCCTCCATCCTGTAGGAGGTGACGTAGCAGTTCAGTGGCCTAATTTAAGTAAATGGCACAGAAAACTTAAAATGGTTACTTTCCACTTTCTCTGAGCAAGGTAAACTGAGGCATGCTGCTAGGACACTCAGAATTCCAGGTGATCAAATGAACAAATAATGGCTATCATCAAGAAGTCTACAAATAACAAATGTTGACAAGGATGTGGAGAAAAGGAAACCCTTGTTCACTGTTGGTGGGAATGTAAACTGGTGCAGCCACTGTGGAAAATAGTATGGAGGTTCCTCAAAAAAACAAAAATAGAGATACCATATGACCCAGCAATTTCACTCCTGGGCATATATCCCAGGAAAATGAAAACACTAAATTGAAAAGATACATGCAACCACAACGTTCACTGCAGTATTATTTACAATTGCCAAGGTACGGAAGCAACCTGTGTCCATCAACAGATGAATGGATAAAGAAGATGCGATATATGTATATATGTATATACAAACACACAGACACACACACAATGGAACATTACTCAGCCATAAAACAGAATGAAATTCTGCCATTTGCAACAAGGTGAATGGACCTAGAGTGTACTATGCTTAATGAAATAAGTCAGACAGAGAAAGACAAATACTCTATGTTACCACTAATATGTGGAATCTAAAAAAATGAAACACATGAATGAATAAAACAAAACAGACAGACTTGCAGATATAGAGAACAAACTAGTGGTTACTAGTGAAGAAAGGGAAGGGAGGAGGAGTAAGATAGGGGTATGGGATTAAGAGACACAAACTACTATGTATAAAATAAACAAGCAACAGAACATATCATACAGAATACGGAAATATAGCCATTATTTTGTAATAACTTTAAATGAAGTATACTCTATAAAAATCTTGAATCACTATGTTGTACACCTGAAACTAATATAATATTATAAAGCAACTATACTTCAATAGAAAAAAATGGACAAACAAAAGTATTGCAGGAGTGGAGGAAATACCAGAATCTTATTTTTAAAAGTTGTACTGGAGGGACTTTCCCAGTGGTCTAGTGGTAAAGAATCCTCCTTCCAATGAAGGGGACATGGGTTCAATCCCGGGTCAGGGAACTAAGATCCCACATGCTGCGGGGCAACTAAGCCCACACGCCATAGCTACTGAGCTCGCGTGCCTCAACTAGAGAGCCCGCGTGCTGCAAACTAGAAAGCCCATGAGCCCTGGAGCCTGTGCACCACAACTAGAGAGAGAAACAAACCCGCGCACCACAACTAGAGAGAAGCCTGCGTGCCACAATGCAGAGCCAGCGCCAGCAACAAAAGATCCCACATGCCTCAATGAAGAGCCCACATGCTGCAACTAAGACCCGACACAGCCAAAAAATAAAGAAAATAAAAAGGAAAATAAATAATATAAAAAAATTATTGCATTAAAAAATAATAAAAAAGTTGTAC